>NC_058091.1:270100500-270722000 GCF_020171115.1 Neogale vison | reverse complement strand
AAAATAATGAATACTGTTTTTCTGAAAATAAATAAATTGGGAAAAAAAAAAAAGATTTTTATTTATTGATTTGACAGAGATCACAAGTAGGCAGAAAGGCAGGCAGAGAGAGAGGAGGAAGCAGGCTCCCTGCTGAGCAGAGAGCCCAATGTGGGGCTTGATCCCAGGACCCTGGGATCACAATCTGAGACGAAGGCAGAGGCTTTAACCCACTGAGCCACCCAGGTGCCCCTTGATACAATCTCAAAATACGATGTGAAACCTGGCTCTGCCAGGTATGAATTATGTCCTTGGGTAAATTTTACCTTTGTTGGGGTAAAAAAATGTCCTTTACCTGTTTGAGTCTTTGTTTCTTTAGGTGTGAAGTGACATGAGTAATCCTCACCTTACTGGCCTAAAAAGGGTAGGTAGAATGGCAGTAATCAAGAGTGGCAATATCTATTGAGCTTTCTTTGCACCATCCTTTACTCTAGGGTCTTTAATCCTGTAATCCTCCTGTGCACAAAGGTGTTATTGTAACCATTTTATAAATAAGGACACAAAGATTCAGAAGAGTTGAGCAGTTTGCTTAAGTTCACCCAGTGGGTAAAAAGCAGAGTCAGCTTTCCAATCGGGGCAGCCTCACCCCAAAAGCAGTGTTCCTGACCGATGTCTGATACTCCACAGCACCTGGCACAGAGTGGGCGCTCTCTGATTGACAGCAATGAGCAGTGTTTGGGATAGAGGCTGTGGAGAGGCTGGTTTGTCATGGAAATGTGTGTGTTGTTAGGCAGGCTTTGGGACTAGAGTATGAGGTAGCTGGTTGCTGGGATCGGCTAACATCCACAGTGCCCAGTCTGAGTCAAAGGCTGCCTTTCTTAAAGGTTTTGGATCTCGTTCCAGCTTTGTTGGGCTGAGGTAAGTGCAGAGGCTTTCTGCCGAGGAACCGTCAGAGGAGAATTGGTTTCTGAGGAATTAATTGGGATTCCCTCCACATCAGCCTGAACACTGTTCATCCCCAGTAGATTATCATTAATCGGTAAGCAGGGAGACAGAAACAGCCTCCGCTAGTTAATTTATTAACTTCTCCAGGATGAAGGGGTGGGAGTGGACTGAGATGCTTGGATCTACTTTGAGGGATTTGGGGCAGAAAGCCCAGTGGTGAACAGTACTGTGACCATGATCTAAATAGAGAGATTAACAACTTCTGGTCCCAACAAGCGTTAGGATGAGAGTTTTCTAAGACTTGTAATTTCTATTACATTTTTATTCTTTTTTCAGCACTGGGTTGTCTCTCTTCTCCTCTCACAAATCCTCCCTGCAAACTAAGTCTATGTGTGTGTTTTCTCTTCCCGTTGGTGTTTTGGGGATACTGGTGTTCCAGTAGTCAGGAGCCTTTTTTTTTCCAGGAGTGGATGTCACTTCTGATCTTTTATACTTTTCTACTTCTGCTCCACCACCCATATTTGTTGTTCAACATACCTCCCAGCCCTGTGCAGCCGGGAGATGGCTTGGATAACCAGCAGGATGATTATGGGCCTTTGGTCCTGACAATCTTAGGTTTGAAGGCACAGGTATACAGCCAGAAGCAATTTACTTAACTTCTCTGAGAACTGATATCCTCATTGGCAAATGGAAATAATCTTAACTGTTGCACAGGGCTGCAGTGTGGGTTAGATGGGACACTGTGTGTCATGTCTAGACTGTAATAGGTGCTTATGTCAGCTTGTTTCTTCTCCATTTTTCCTCCCTGGGAAAGGGAAGGAGAGACTCTCATGCTCAGGTGTGAATGAGAATCCTGAATCCAACTGAGTATTGACACAGGACTTAAGGAGTGGGGATAGGTTAACACCTTCTAGGTCCCTGACGTTTGAAGGCATACTTTACATTAGGCTGGCCTGAAAGAGCCCACTGCTTCAGTTTTGGTTAATGGGCTCCAGACATTTGATCATTAGATCTCTTCTTCTTTTTTTCAAAGATGTATTTATTTATTTTAGAAAGAGAGAGTGTGCATGATCTAGGTGCAGGGAGGAGGGAATAAAGGAAGAGGGTGAGAGAGAATCCCGAGCAGACTCCCTGATGAGTATGGAGCCTCAGGTGGGGCTTAGTACCACTATGCTGAGATCATGACTTGAGCCAGAATCAAGAGTTGGATGCTTAACTGATTTAGCAACCCAGGCATCCTAACGTTAGATACCTTCTAGCGGAATCAGTGAAGTGCCTTAAAGCTTACCTACCAGGCGTGATTTGTAGAGATTTGTAGAGTTGCCCTCCCTCTTAGCCATCTTCCCATTTCATCCCTTGACACCTTTACAGTGTCCTGTCATGAGGTCAGGTGATACATGGATGAATATTCACCTATAGCCACTTTTGAATCCCTTTGTTCTAGTCCTACTTACCCCCACTCTCCACTGAAGATTATAGGCTTGTGTTTATGTGAGTTTATGGACTTACAACTATAGGGTTTGATGTAGGATTTAATTTTGCATATTTTAAAATTTACATAAATGGAATCCTACTATGTCAATTACTTTACAATTTGATTTTGTCATTTAACTTTGTGCTCTTGAGGCTTATGTTATGTTAATCACCATATAGTACATCATTAGTTTTTAATGTAGTGTTCCATGGTTCATTGTGTATAACAACTAGTCCTCCATGTAATACATGCCCTCTTTAATATCTATCACTGGGCTAACCTATTCCCCCCACCCCATGTTGTATCTTGTAATATCAATTCCTTTTCCCAATGTGTAGTACTCCTTAGTATGAATATGTCACAAATTATCAACTCTTTAGTTGATAAGACATTAAGATTGTTTCCAGATTTTTTTTTATTGCTATAGACAATGCTGCTATAAATGTATATTGAACCCTGGTATATATTTGTTAAGAACTTAAGAGCAAGTACCTGAATAGAAACTTGGAAATTGTTGGGTATTGGGTATATCCATCTTCAAATTTATTGCATGATGCCAGATAATTTCTCAAACTTAATATAACAAAATCCACTTCTACTAGCAGTGTACAAATATTCTATTGCTGTACATGCTTGTTACCACTTAATATCATTAAACATAATTTCCCCTTCCATTCTGGTGTGTGTGTGTGTGTGTGTGAGAGAGAGAGAGAGAGAGAAATAGTATCCCAGGATTTCATTTGATTTATATTTCAATGTTTTTCATTCCTCTATTGAGCATATATTCATATATTTGTTATCCATATGGATTTTCTCTTTGTAAAATGTCTGTTCAAGTCTTTTGCCCATTTTTTTATTTGGTTGTTTATATTTTTCTCATTACAGAAGACACTTATGTATTCTGTATGCTGGACTTTTTTGCTATATTCATTGCAAATAGCTTCTCCACATTTGTGGCTTATTTTTTACTCTCTTTATGGCACCTGTTAATGAAGATAAGTTTTTTTTTTTTTTGAAGATGTTTTTAATATTTATTTATTTATTTAGAGATTTTGTTTATTTATTTGAGGGAGAGAGACAGAGAGAGAGAGAGAGTGCACAAGCAAAAGAGAGGGGCATAGAGAGAAGCTGACTCCACACTGAGTAGGGAGACTGAGGGTAGGGACCTCCCAGGACCCCAGGCTCATGACCTGAGCTGAAGGCAGATGCTAACTAAGACACCCAGATTCCCAGAGAAGTTTTTAATTTTAATGCAATCTCATTTATAAGAGATGAAATTGAGACTTAGAGTCTTTATATGTCTTATGTAAGGTCTTGTAGGTAGTAGCTATGATAGGTTTAAATCCAGATCTGAGTACAAAAATTAATCTCTTGCTGTCAGATTGGACCATGTCCATGCAAAAGTGTCTGGAAGAGGATAAGACATACAGTGGGAATTTATGAAAGTCTTTTTACACTACTCAAAGATTCATTATTCCCTGCCACCAAGATTTTCCAAATAAAATAAGGAAGTTTTTATGGTAATGGAATTCAGACATATCCTTTTCTTCCCCCTCCCACATCTAACACCTTCTTCCCCTCTATGGCTGTGGGATTTTTGTGAAAGCTCTGTTTATGTAGCTCATAAAGAAACAATTTCAACCAAATCCAGTTAGGATCACTTGTGTGTCTCTGTGTCTGTATATAATCCTTACTGATAACACCCCAGATAAAGAAAAATCAGTTTGTCTCTCTAAATGAGCACAGGGAGATTTGGGCATCTGTTCCCTTTAAGCTAAGCATATTTTCAGTGTCATAAAACATTTGATACTGAGTTGGTGAATGGAAATACAAAGGAATTAGGAGTGCAGGGTTTCAGTGACTATCTCCTTAATCACAGAGAGTGGGATTCTTAATTTAAATTCCTGATTAGGCATGTTGGGCTTGGACAGCCCCACTTTGATCTCATTAGCCCTAGTGATAATGTGCACTAATTACCACTCTTCCAAAGTCAGGGCTTCATTTATTACCTTCATGAATGAACCTTTTTTCATCCTCAGCATTGGAGTAAAAAATGAGATTGAGAAAATGATGGAGGTACTGGGGAGGAGTAAGAGACGTGGCAAGTGAAATGATTTCAGGTTTCTGTGGAAGGAGCAGAGGAGCCAGGTTATGTATGTTAATGCCAAACAAATGAAAACCTGACTTCCAGGTTTCACCAAGGTCCAAAATGATGGGCAACTCTTTCCATGTCCTTTCATTTTAGTAAGTTAGTTTCTCCTTGGCCAGTTGACACAATAATGATAGCCAAGTGCTAAAGTCTATGACACAGTTTAAGACTAGGCATTTTGGATGATAGTGATATGAACCATCACCCAACGTGGAGTACCTTGGCATGTTTTGTTCCCAACCTCATCTTCTGGCCCCTACAGGAGTCTGAGGTTGGAGCTCCAGGATTTGATGAGCTCATATTGGCAAGGCTTTGTGTGGGATTAAGGAGTTCAGGGAGGGGTGGTAATAAAACATCTTTTCTACCCATTCTAGACATGGTGGGCAGAGGACATCGAGTGAGGCACCTTTGGGATTTACCTGAATTCTTCCAGAAGACTAGGGTTATGATCTCGAACAGTCATTTCCAAGTTGGTTTTCTAATACTTCCCACCCTCTCCATGTAGATATAGGATCTTAGAGATGTTCTAATTTTATAACCAAGGGAACCAAAGCTCCTGGGAAAGAAGTTTTTTTGCCTAGATCACACTCCCAAAAGTGTTCTTTTCATCATGTGTAGTACATAAGGGGAGTACATATTAGTGAAACTTTTGTAAGGGTCGTTTGTAATTTCTAATAAAATTAGTGATGCATACCTATTGACCCAAAAATGTTATCCCAGAAATCTATAGTACAGAATATTTGATTAGATTCAAAGAGAACTATCATCTGTATATAATATCTATATATGTATGTCATTTATGTCACCATCTGTATTTTTATAGAGATCTTTATTGCAGCCTTGTTTTAAATAGGAAAAAAAACCCTTTACTATACTATCTTTCGATAGGAGAATGGTTAAATACATAATAGTATATCTCTGCAGTGGAGTATGATGCATATATGAAAAAGAATGGAAAATATTTTGAACTGGCATGGGAAGGTGTCCAAAATTGGTTGAGAAAAGCTAGCTGCAGGACTCGATATAGTATCATATTCCACCTCAGTAAAGAAATATACATTTATTCTTGTGTGTGTCACTAATTCTCTGTGGTTATCTCCAATGGTGGGGTGGAATGGAAGCTGAGAGAGAGTGGCAGAGGAACTTACAGGTTATACATTTCAGCAACATTTGAAATCTTGCAACAAGCTGACTTCATGTTAGTAATCGGCAAAACCAATAATGATAAAATGCTTGCCATGCGGTGCTGTTAAAGATGGGGGTCTGCTATCCTGAGGCCAAGCACTGATAGGCTGTCAGAATTGCAAAGCAATTAGAAATCATTGCCCTAAGCACACTTGGTGGGTCTGGCTCAGTGACTGTCAAAAAATAGCATTCCTCACAGTATGAGATTGTCCCAACTACTAGATAACATCCTTAAAAGAGTTGTGTTCATAGCAGATAGAAAGTATAATCTGTCCCAGACACTGTTTAAGGTTTATGTGATCCTGTCCCCGTGCTTGGTATTTAGAGCTGATGTCTGCTTGTGTCAATCTTTGCAGAGCTGATGGCACAGTGCCAGGACCTGGGTGTGGATTTGTTTGGGATAACTTTTCTTGCACATGCTGGGTGGTAGCGCTGAAATATTCCTTCTCCCATCTTCTTGTTCCTCAAATCACTCTTCTATACCTTCTTCACCTCCCTCCTCTTTCCCTTTTTCTCTCATCCCTCTTTCCTTCAGCAGACATTAGCCTAGTCGGTGCCACACACTGAGCTGGGAACAGTGGGAAATGAAGCAATAAATTTGTAAGAATTCCTGCTCCGAGGAGTTCGTTCATGGTCTGCCAGGGAAGAGGACCATGTGGAGAACAGTGGATGATAAGGTCTGATGAGGAAGAAGGCTTAGAGCCAAACTGGACTAAATGGCCAACAGCATGGTCTTGGCTCTGCTCTCTATGTGAGCCATGTGACATAGGCTTTGCTTAGGTCACATCTCTAAGCACATTTTGTCATCAGAAATTCACAAACAATAGTACTTAACTCACAGTAGTACAGATGTGAAGTGAAGGATGTGCGCCTTTCTCCTCTGCCTCACCTCTTTGCCTCCTTCTTTTCAAATTAAATATGAATACTGGTGATCAAAGGATGTATAAAGTGTAGTAGGAGTGGTAATGGAGGAGCCCTGAGGAAGACATTCAAGCAGGGGGGATGTTGGAGGAGGAGCAAGAGGGATTTTCATGATAAAGACAGGGGAGAGTACCAAGTAGAGGAAATTCTTATAGCCTAGGTTGGTTATAGGCAACATACAGAAGCTAGGCATATTCCTGAAGGTGAAGCGGGAAGTTTGCTTGGGTTCTCATCTGTAAAATAGGTGGACTCCTCCCCCGTCTTCCCCTTCTCCTCTTCTATAGAAGCCTTATTTCTCCCTTTGTATTTTTTTCTATTCACATGGACTCTCAGGAAATGCTTTGCTATTAGCTCTTTCCTCTTTAACATGAATTGAAATTAGTGTATTTCCTCTCTCATGGGTTTTTGCATGTAAGCGCCATCTGTCATTGTGGAATAAAAGTTATTTTTTCCCTCTTTGAGGAGTTTCAGGCCGTATAGAGCAGGAAGAGTTGACTTCCTTCCTCCCCCTTTTCCTAGGGAAGATCCTTTCCCACCTCTTGAAATCCCATCTCCTAGGCAACTGCCTATAGTGCTGCAGGGATGCGCCTAAACTGCCTTTGAACATCCAAGGTCAGGAGAAGCGATGTCTTGCAGGCATGTCTCTGAAAGACACATGTTTAAGAAACCCACTAAATCATGGTCCAAATCAGCCTTTTCATTAAAATGTAGTAGGGTGAGTATTTTACAAAGACTAGAGGCAGGTAAAAGATTAACAAGGCAACCGCTCTCACTCATGTGCTGCTCCTCTCACATTCAATATCCTACCTATTCATCACTTGCCATTGGTTTACTTCCTTCCTTGTCCTAGAATCTAGTTTTATGGTTGGGGTCAGCAAAACTTCCCCCAGGAAGTCACTATGTGGGGGACTCACCATCAAGATTTATTTTAAGAGGAGAGAAGGCACACTGTACTTCTCTAGTCAAGGACTGAAAGTCAAGTTGACGGATGCATACAATGAAATCGTGAAGGAAGTATTAACAAGTGTTGAGGTATCTATGAGGATAGACTCCAGTGTCAAACTGCCCAGGTTTGAATCCTGGCTCTGCCAATATTTTTAATTCCTCTGTGCCTCAGTTGTCTGTCTTGAAAATGGAAATAATGGTAGTAATCTAATCAAGGGTTTGATATGAAAATTAAAGAAATTAATATGCAGGGTATTTAGTATAGTGCTTTGGACCGGTAATTGCTCATTGCTAGATTTTTAAAAAATTAATGATGAGTATTGAGGTTTGATTAAACCTTAGGGTCTGTAGATTTCCCAAATGAGGTTTATAAGCAATTGTTGAAAACGTGACTACCCATTATTAACAAGAATGGCAGAGAGTGTAGTGGACAAGCCAAGCAGTGCTGAGAGTGAATCCTAGGCATTTCAGTGCTATCAGTACACATCTGTACTGTACCCACCAAGTGCTTTTCACTCCTGTAGACAGTAGAATAGATAACTATCAGTCAAGGTTTTCTTGGTTCTATGGCTTTGTTATTTGCCCTTTCTGTGCTTTACTTGCCAAATCTGTAAAATGGGACTATTCATGATAGCTACTTTATAAGATTATTTCTATTTTAGTAGTTAGCTCTTACTTGGAAAATTGGTAAGGTATAGATCTTATATCAATCTGGTTGAACTGAATTATATCTAGGAATAAGCACACTGAATAGAATATGGGGGTAGAGGATATTTTTCATCCTCTTAGGCTTCCATGGACCAACTTATTCTCAGACTGCAGTCTAACATACCTTATTTATTACTTAACTTGGCATAGTTTGCCTCTTGACATTGAAAAGCATGAGGGTTGGCCCCAGTGTCCTGTGGGTGTCACATCATCCAAACTCCGTGGCCAGTTGTGTCTTTTAAAACTTTAATGATGCCAGAGAGGTTTTATTTTGCAAATGGCAAAAATAGCTTGAGGTTTGATCTTGGGTCTCAGGAAAAGGAACAAGTCAGAACTTCTTTCTTCCTTACTTTCTCTACCCAATGTTGTTGTTTCAGATATCCTTACCGTAACATATTGGATTGTTTCCCCTGCCTCTGTGCTCTCTCAATTATTGGCAGGTACACCTGCTATAACACTTATTCCATCTTGACTTTGATTATATTACATCATACATAACATACATAGCATAACATATGTAACATACATAACATAAATTATGTAACATACATAACATAAATTCATGTTTGTTGAGAATTCATTGTAAGACACCAAAGCTAAGTGCTTTAGATGCATTATCCTCTATTATTACCTCTCCCATTTTACAGATGAGGAAATGGAGGCTTTGAGAGATTAAGTGATTTGGCCAAACTCCTAAAACTGGTAGGAGAAGAAATCAGGAAGTAATGCAAAACCCATGCTTTTAATGACTAAACTCTACTACACTGTGGACCCAGGGATGGGGACCATGTTTTGTCCTCTTATTGTGTTCCACAGCTCTGAGCACAGGGTTTTACACAACTGGGAAACTCATTAAAATTTCCTGAATCAAGCTGAATTCCAGCCAAGGTCTTATTCCAAATTTAGGGGTATATTTCTCCCTTCACAAACATGACTAGGTATCTAGGAATACTATTTGGGGTCTTAATCTCTGTAAGGCTTCCCATAAGCTTCTAAATGTTTCTTCCAGGTGCCAACATTCATATTATTTTGGATTCTGATATTTTCACAGCTTCTGGTTAGCCCAACCCAATTTCTTATGCTGTTAGAAAGGGCACATTCTCATAGTTTAGGTTTTATTGGCCAAGAGATCACAGTTCCAGCTTTTGTGTATTTTGGATACAGATATATTTTGGCAAAGATGGTTATCATGTTTATAAAACTAAAAGGATAATTTTTAAAGATGATGACTAATGATATAATGATACAGAATATTAGAACTGGGAAGACCTAGGAAAAAAAACTCTTAGGATCATTCAGATTATCCAGTCTCATCAGTTTTCAGACGAGAAACCCAAGGATAAGAGAAGAACATGGAGTTTTCTGAGGTCTGAGGAGGAGCTGCGGTTCATTGCAGGTCAGTCTTAATAATCAAATTTCTTTTCAACACACGAGGCTGATGCTTTGTGGTTTACAATTCAAAATTATTGTTATTCATGTCTTTGATTCATTGCAAGTCAAAAGAAGAAAGTACTTCCAGTTTTTCTCTTTTCTGTATACTTTCTTAAAAAGTGACAAATTATGTTCATCTATATTCAAGTATATGAAAACCTGTGAATCTCATCTATTTCAGCAACATTGGCTTCATGGCCATGAACAACATGTTAAGAGCTCTTACATTTTTTTATTCTTCAAGTGAAAACATTTCTTGTTCAATGGATTTGGTGGAAGTTTGTGGGAGAAACTACAAATTTACCACCAGATGTTACAATTTTGTTTGTGTGTGTTAGGAATTCTTCATATAGGAGGAATTGTTGTGGGTGGGGGCATGCTTTTAGTTTTACTTCTGGATTCCATGTAAAACCTTCCTCTAACTGCCTTGACTACATGAGTGCTGAACTAGGAGTCTGGAAACCCAACTCTGCCACTGTCCCAATGGTGTGGCATCTCTGTGTCATGTCATCTTACTCTTAAGAGGGTAGGTCAGTGGGTATTAAAGAGGGCACATATTGCATAGAGCACTGGGTGTGGTACATAAACAATGAATTTTGGAACACTGAAAAAAAATAAAATTAAATTTAAAAAAAGAGGGTAGGTCAGAGTAAGTCTGAGAATTTTTCTGACTCTGTATTTTTAAATGTTCCTTCATACTTCTTGAAGATAACGGTCAAAGGAAAAAGGAAGAAGAAATTGATGAACAGGCCATAAGGTGGGGCAATCAGTTGTCTATATGAAGGAGTTTTAGAGGTAGTAAGAATGTTCTTTGTCTGAGGTGGCTCTTGTTCTCATGCTTAAAAATCCCATTCTCATTCCCAGTACTTCTTTCTTTTGAATTATATTATATCTGTTTTCTTGTATCTGTAAAAGAAATTTATTTTTCCCTTTACCCTCTTATGTTCAGTCCATTGTGCCTGGCATAAGGGCTTCATAAAATAAGTAAAAACACCAAAGAAGTGATTACACCTGAGAACTTCTATGCCATTTTACCAGAGTGATAAATTGTGGAAATGTGACCAGACAGCAGGACAAAGGGGTTTGGGACTCTAGAAGGGAAAGTTTTGGGAAGGTAAACATCAGGAGAAACTGATGGAAGATGAAGGGTCTAGTATCAGTAAGGTCTGGTATGGGAGGGGAGACTAAGCCACCTTTATAAAGGAAAATTCATGTTACCTTTACAAATGGCAAACTATGCCCTGCTTTTAGGATGAAAGAGAGAGGAGAGAGAGCCTTTCTATTCCTCAACTGCCTTTAGCTTAAAATAATCCTAATGCCAAAGCGGCCTATTTTGAAACGGTGTATTCTGATTTCCTTCACTTTCTCTTTTAAAACCTGGATATTCTTGCCAATAGTTTCATGGTCCTCAGATGTTTTCTTCAATTTCTCTAGTGTTTTGTTTTGTTTTGTTTTCAGGTGTTGGAGCACAGGGCGGGTGTTTAAATTCCTGATTGTGGGTGGGTGGGGGTTGTCTCCCAATCTCCCTGTTTGCGCTCTCCTCCCCCGCCGTCCTCTGCTGTACATAGTTTTTGTTTTTAGCTTCAGCCATCTCGGGACTTTTTCTGGACTACACTTCCTCCTCTCTGCTCCACACCCAACACTTGTCCATCTCTGTCTGTGTTCAAGAAGTTTGTGAAAATATCATTATCTTTATCCACCATTATGGGTTTTAACTTAAAAAACATGACCAGAATAATAGTGTCTCAGAATAGGAAAGAGATAACTACTAATATATTTGTTAATGCCTAAAATACACATAGCACACTTCAATTTGTACTGGGTGTAAAGCCTGGTTTTAAAACCTTACTTAATAATAAACGTCACTCTAAAAAATCACCTAAATATTTGTACACCACTTACACAATTGTTACATCAGTGATTACCAGCTTAGTAAAATGTTTCCCCAAATATTTAAACATTGGTTGCAAACTTATTTTTAAAAATCTTTAGGAGTTTATTATAATTATAAGATGGTATATCAGAATATTTTAAATACTCTAAGTACCTAAAATACTCATTATATACACAAACATTTTTTTCATGATCACTAAACTGATTATCATACTGTGGTTAAAAATTCAATCTAGGGGCGCCTGAGTGGCTCAGTGGGTTAAAGCCTCTGCCTTCGGCTCAGGCCATGATCCCAGGGTCCTGGGATCAAGCCCGGCATCCTGCTCTCTGCTCAGCAGGGAGCCTGCTTCCTCCTCTTTCTCTGCCTGCCTCTCTGTCTACTTGTGATCTCTGAGTGTGAAATAAATAAATAAAGAAATTAAAAAAAATTCAATCTAAAGTGTGAACATTAATGAATTTAATTTTGGATTTTTATTATTGTTATTTTTTCCATTTCTTCCAAAGTTGACCTTTTTCAGATGGCAGTGGCTTGCTAGATGCTGTTTTACATCTTCCTAGAGTTACAGTCATATTTACCAGCCTCAAATGGAAAAAATAAAGCCCTATTTCATATCATTAGAAGTTTTAGAATCCCAATTGGTGTCCAGCTGGTGAGGATTTGGATGTTGGTTATGAAGTCCAAGGTGATTCAAGCCATTCATCATTTGACCAAATTTCCTATACAATCAAAATGTATTTTTTATATAATAATTTCAGCTTTTCTTACAGATTCTTTAAAAAAAAAAAGAATTTATTTATTTATTTGACAGAGAGATAGAGAACACAAACAGGCAGAGCAGCAGGCAGAGGGAGAGGGAGAAACAGGCTCTCCACTGAGCATGGAGCCTGATGTGGGACTCCATCCCTGGACCCTGGGGTCATGACCTGAGCCAAAGGCAGTTGCTTCACTGACTGAGCCACCCAGGTGCCCTTCATATAGATTATTAATTTTTTTGAATCTGGTATCTTTCCTAGAGATGGTATATTTTTAAGTTTTGCCTGGCCATCATTATCTATCCTGTTGTCCTGTGATCAGTATATATTGTCCGGGTAGATGAAAATTATTAGAAACTTATGCCTTATCAAGACCTCATTAATAGGGTCAGTTTGAAGTTTAATCTCCCAGGAAATGAGGAGTTAAGTTTGCTTCGTTCCCCTTAATCTTGGGAGTTCAGATAATTTATCATCTTGGAGCACTCTACTGGACCTTCTTTTTAATTTGTTATTGTGTATGATCATGGATGATAATGAAGAACAGGAATCTCCCCTTCCACTTGGTTATTAGGAAATGCTTTTTAGAGTGTCTGGGTAGCTCAGTTGTTAAGCATCTGCCTTTGGTTCAGGTCATGATCCTAGAGATCCCTGCTCAGTGGGAGGTCTGTTTCTCCCTCTCCTACCCCCTCTGCTTGTATTCCCTCTCTTGCTCTCTCTCTCTGTCAAATAGATAACTAAAATCTTAAAAAAAAAAAAAAAAGGAAATGCTTTTGGCACTGATCATTCTTCTTGAAATAGTCCCTATCTCTTTGGAGACTATTTTCCTCACATTTTGGGGGCAGATGATAAGCTGTGTATATGTATGTATATGTACATATGGTTTTTAAACCAAAATGCACTTAAAATACTCATATATACTATTGGTTATGCTCCACAAATGAGGGGTTTGAAGTGGCGGGGGGGTGGGAGGTTGGGGTACCAGGTGGTGGGTATTATAGAGGGCACAGCTTGCATGGAGCACTGGGTGTGGTGAAAAAATAATGAATACTGTTTTTTTGAAAATAAATAAATTGGGAAAAAAATACTCATATATATATTAATATACTATTTATTAAAATGGATTAAAAAATAAATATGCTTTGCAGTGTGCTTTGCATGCCATTACACACTCATGGCATTATGGAGGCTCAAAATTTTTCAATTAACAGTGATTATTTTTCTCTTTTTGATGTTCAAATTGGGGTGTGGGATACCCTGTAAGCTGACTCCTTTGCTCTTTTACCATGCCCGCTTTCTAGCAGACATTCTTTCTTTTTTCCTACCCAAGATGTAAGAAACTGCTCTTCAAAGAGGAGTAGTGTGAGGAACCCTGGCTTCTTTCAGTGAATGATCCTGTTGGAGATCTGGGCTTATGAGTTCACTTGAGTAATGGCGGAGAGCAAAAGTACTACACTTTGGGCCATGTCAGTGACAGGGCTTAAAAAGCTATTTTTTTAGAAGCTTCTACGTTGACCCTAAGTGTTCCCATTTTAACAGTTTATTCTACTTTATTTTTTGTAATCGGAGGTTTCAAAGACCACTAAGACTTTCTGTTACGGTGAAAACAATGTTGCATATACAGTTTGACATTTTGAGCCAGAACACCTCTGTGTATGGTTCTAAATTTTGCATTGTTGTGACCAGTCTGAGCAGAAATTTTTCTTGTGTCACTTAAAGTTGTAAGATTTTGTTCATATTTATTATGAATCCTCATACACATGATTTTAATGGTTATATAAAATTCCACTGTTCAGAGTCACTATAAATATTTCCTTTTTATAGGACCATTAGCTGTTACTTTTCAAAAATTTTAATATCACATTGATGAATTTCTTTGTGGATTAAGGTCTTTTGTATTAAGTGTTATTTCCTAAGAGAGGATTCTTACAGTTTAAATTACTGAGTCAAAGAGTATGGGCACTTTCAGAGCTCTTCAAATGAAAACAAAAATGAGAGTAACACCTAGTTCGTAGGGTTGTTGTGAGGACGACATGAGTCCATGTGTAGTTAGGATGGTTTTTGGCACAGAGTAGAATTCAGTCAATGTTGTCTCTATTTATTGTTGCTGAACTGCTTTCCACAGTGGTTCTACCCACTTATCTACTCATGCGAGCAGTGCTGGAGAGAGCCAGTCAGGCAGCTTCTGAGCACCGAAGCTTTCCAGGAAGTCTGGGATTTTCCTGTGAACAAATATCTCCCAGCTGGCTGGTGAAGATGGCTGCTACTGCGTTGGCTGCTCCCCAAGAGGGGCTGAGATTTCCCATTTGAAACCACTGGCTTCTGACTCCCTCTCTGCTCCCCATCGTGATGGGTGATGAGGGAATTCAGCCCCAGGGCCACAGACACACCTTGGTACAGTACACTAAGGGACACAGTTTCCTGAATTTTCACGAGGCACCTAGAATTGTGAGAGGCTGTGTGTTCCTTAGGGAAGTCTATACCTGCATCTCAAAGATTCTTCCCCAATAGCCTGAGAGGAGGAGGAAGAGTGGATCTCACCTCCCCAGGCCCTGTGCTAAGGGATGTATGAAGTTAAAAAATCAACAAGACAAGCACCTACTCTCAAAATCTTTATGATCCTATAGACTTAATAGTATATGGAGGATGGTCATAGACTGTTTTGGCACGGCCCAGGTCCTTTTCTCATTCTGATGTACCTATCCTCCAGTAGCTGCAAATGTTGTGGCTAGTGGGATCTTCTCTGGAGACTTGCCTTTGGTGGAGTCTCTCCAAAGAGGTGATAGTGCCCATCCTTCCTGCCTCCCAGCAGCCGATGACTGGCTGATATAGCTTCAAGGGGAAAACACACTCCGGTGTGATTAATGCTTCAGAACATTCCCAACCCACCCACTTAACCCAAGGCTAGACTTGGTACTATATTCCTTGCTTAGCAACCTCCTAACCCTGTCCGACTTCTGTGCCTCACATCTATCTGACTCCCCTTGAATCTCTGGTTTTAGAGAACCTGACTTAGGACTGAAAGATAAAATTAGCTACATAGGTAGACTGTTCCTATAGGTTCAACACAGTTAAAAGGAAGAGGAAGTGTGTGTGTGTGTGTGTGTGTGTGTGTGTGTGTGTAGGTACTTGCTGGAGATGCTAATCTTTGTGATAGGTATATAAAATGAGTATACATAATAAAAATAAGCAAGATAATGTCATATAATACATGTTATAGGGAAAAAAGCAATAATGTGATGTTTTAGGGGAGTATGATATAATAATGACTTAGAATAATTCCTTGATTTGGTTCTGCTTAGCATGACCAACATAGCACTCTGGTATTCTTGCTGGTATCCTGGTACCAATTTTGTAATTAGAGTTGTCATTTACTTAACAGATAGATACTGAGAATTTACTGGGTGCAGGCATTGCATTGTGCACTGGGATAAAAAAGGGATTAAGTTGGTTCACCTCTCCATTAAATGACTCATGGGTAAAGTGGAGGTAATAAAATCTAGCTCTCCTGAAGAAGTCTGGATCATCTTTCACTCCTCCCCTTCCATCATCCCTGAGGCTTTTTAGCTCATGGTACACAAAGAGGAAACTTGTTTAATGGTTTTATTAATCTTCTCTCCTATTATTAGGGAGGAGAAAAGCCCCTAGCGTGAGGATTTCTGTAAAGACTTAAGAATTTTATTATGACATAAAAGAGTCATCATGTTTTATCAAAGTCATCCTGCCTCTGTTACCTACACATCAGAAGAGGGAATTGAAAACTCCAGAACTTCATGCTGTTTTCCCTCCCAGGACTGAAAAGCCCACGAAAAGCTATGAGAAATATTTCAAAACAAGTTACACAGTGTTTGATAGATAATAAACCCAGAGCTCTGAGATGTATAAAGTATACAATTCAATAGAATTTGTTTTTTCAAAAGCAGCTGTAAGAAAAAAAAAAAATAACACCAGACAACAGTGGTCTCACATAGCTGAAAATCTGCTCCATATCCTAGAGGAGGAAATCAATAAACATCTCCTAGTAATTGAAGGTCTCTCTCCCAGAAGATAGAAAGGAACAGTTGTAGGGAGCTCAAGATAACAGTTACAAAATATATTTCCTCTAAAGTGAATTTTAAGGGAAAAAAATGTTAATTGCTATGTTAAATGAGTGGGACTCACAGAGCACAGTCAAAAAACAACTTTATTCTGCACACTTTGTCCTACTGCTCACCCTCCTTTGCTCCAGTAGATAGAGCACATGTATGCGTGTGCACAAACACACACATAATCCGGTGCCGGTAGATCTTTCCAGGTCCCCAGGTGTGATGAGGCAAGTTCTGGAGCTTATCTTCATGTGTTTAGATTATGAAAAAGTCAACCTTTTAGCTAATCAAGAAGTCTCAGTTCAGTGATTAGTAGGTATTGTCTATGGAGTAGGAAGGACTTAGAACCTCAAAGACAACTTTTCTCCGGTCCCCTAGCTCTAGCCTGGGCTGGCTGCTTCCAGCAGGAAAGGTGAGGGTGGGGGCCCAGTCGGCTTCTATTTCTTGTCCCTACTTTAATGTTTTTACTTATCCTCTTACTTCCCACTTGATCCCTCTCTAGCTAGTAGAGTGGCGATAAGCATGCAGAGATAGTAAAGGACAAGAAAACATGTAGGAGACTGGCATTGGTTTCTTTTTCCCTTGATACATGTTTGAAGTTGACTTTCACTTGGACTTAGGGAGGAATCACAGCTGACTCCTTTTCTTAGGAGACTGTGGTGCATTCTTTGGGGGCTTGGCATAGTGCAATGGATAATTTGTTTGTGTTTTCTGGCCAGGATTTAGAGAAAGCAAAGGGAGCTTCTCTCTCTCTCTCCCCTGTGCTCCTGTCTGGTACCCAAGAGACCTTAGTAGTGGATGGGCAGCTAAATCCCAAGGTCAGTGGGTCTCTTTCTGTTCTGCTGCCTTGGGTTCATAGCCAAAGCTTCTAGGTAGCTTAGTTTTGAGTTTGACATTGGTCTGTGGGTCCTCCAGATATCACACTAGATGTTTTTCTCCTCTCTAATAATAATAGAGCAGATAAATAAAGCCATTAATTATCAGTCTCTCCTGGGGCAGGTAGGTAAGAAAAGAGAGTGGGGAGGCTAAAAAATGCTGTGAAATCATATTGGCTTCTTCACACAGAAAAATACTTTACTCAGTTTCCTACCAGTCCAAATGAATTCTTAGCCACAGCATACACAGTTAAGAAATGGGGGAAAGGTGGCCTTATTCTAAAGCCAGCTCTGACTATAGAAGTTAATGTTACTGAAATAGGCTCACTGACAGCCATGGGAATGATGGGGCCCTGAAACAATAGGAGCCAGGTGAGTGTGGCTATCATAAACAGTGGCAGGGTCAGAGTGGCAGCAAAGAGGGCCTGATCCATAGACAGTTATGATATGCTTTGTAGAATACAGAATCCCTGGAGGCAAATTAGGTAGGCTACCAACAGTATACTACTCAGTCAACAGGCTATCATTAAAAGAAACCTCAGGAATATGAGCACAGTTGACCCAATAAAAAGTCTTGATCATTTGACTAGTTTTCAGTCCTGACTTTTAACTTTAGGACCCATTAACTGGAGAGAAGGCTAGGTATTGGGGAGGAAGGACCCTGCGACACCATGGCAAGTTTACTGGGAATGGTGTCCCCAGGCTTTACCCAGAGTGGCTTCTGGCCACCTACTCTGGTAACTATGGACTGGTGAACGTGGAATGCCAAACTCTTTGAGGACCATTGTATACAGTACTTGACTTGACATTGGTATCTGGAGAATAACAGGAGACTGTTAGAGTGGAGGTATGTGAGATGCAGGTGGACACATGGTCGCCAAGGTCCAGTTTACAGCAGGTCTATTCAGCCCATGAACCCACCTGGTGATTTATTCTCTTCTCTCTGAATGCAAAATTGGAATGAACATATTTAGTGACTGTCACACCCCTACATTGGCTCCTTTGTCTATGAGCTAAGGGCTACTACTTTCACTTGGGGAATGCCAGTATAAGCTCTGAAACTCTTTCCCCTTGGCCAGAAATAGAGTAAATCAAAGATTTTTCCATTTGGACAGTGGAAGGGGGGTGGTGATGGCTGATATTACTGTTACTCTGAAGAATCTAATGAGTGTTTGTCCTCATATCTTCAATTGATTCAATGGGCTAACCATTGAAGAAACTCCAAGTACCCTGGATGATTTAAAAAAACAAAAACAAAAAAGATCTTCACAAAATCAGCCCCTTAGAAGCTCTAATTGTGGATGTTATTCCAGATGTGGTATCTCTTCCAGAGTAGATTAACATGACCTCAGCATGCTGGCCATGGATTTGGCAAATGCATTATTTTTTATTCCAATCCAAAAAGAGAGAGTTTAGATTCACAGGCAGTTGTCAGCAATATACATTTTCAGTTTTGTTTGAGAGCTATGTTACCTCTCATGCCCTCTGAAGAGATCTGGAATATTTGGACATCAGGTAGAACATCACATTAATCTACTATATTGATTTTACTGTGCTAATAAGACCCAACAAATTAGAAGTGGCTAGCATGGTAAAGGATTTGGTAAGACACATGTTCTCTGCAGGATGGGTGATAAACCCTATAAAGATTCTGAAACCCTCACATCAGCAAAACAACTAGGAGTCCAGTAGTTTGAGCAACCAAGGTCATTCCTTCCAAAGTAAAAGACAAATTATTTTATCTAGCACTTCCCATCACTTGGAAGGAAACTAAATGTCAGGTAGGCCTCTTTGGGAAAAGCAACCTTTCCTACATGAGAGAACATTGCTCCAGCCCATATATGAAATGGTGTGAAAGGCCTCTGGTTTCAGGGGGGCTCAGAGCAGGAAAGGACTCTCCAGCAGGACCAGACATGATATAAGCAACCTATTATTTGGGCCAACTAACCCAGAAAGCCCTAGAGTATTAGAAGTATAGAAAAAAATGTCATATAGAACTTACATCAAGCTTCAGTGGGAGAAGCACAACACAGGCTCCGTGCAGAGCAAGAACGATATGTCTTGATACATATTCTGGAAAACTTCCTACCATGTTACTGGACCATGATAGAGATAAAAAACATGGGTTTTACTAAGATACCATGCATCCAGGACTGCCAGATTCATGAAGTTTGTCACCAGCTGTCAAACTCATTAAGTAATAAGATAGAGAGGGCCCCAGAGTACAACGTAAGATGGAACTGGTATATTTGGGATTGAGCACAAGCAGAGCTAGAGGGTGCAAGCCAGGTTCATAAGCAGGTTGCTCAGAAGTCTGTCTCATCCACCACTGTTGCACGAGGGCCTCAACCTCAGCTTATACCTCAGGGCTGCATGGGGTGCCCTTTATGACCAGCTGGTAGATGGGAGGAAAAAAAAAAACTTGGCTTATAGACAGACTGACATGGTATATGAGCACAAGCTGAAAATGTTAACATCAGCATTGTGGTCTTGAGACTGGGATTGAAAAATGGTGACAAAGAATAATCCTCTCAACGGGCAGAGCTCTTGGCACTGTGTCTCAACAGCCATTTTGTGTGTAAGGAGAAGTGATCAGAGGTTGAAAAATACATGAATTTATAGGCACTAATAAATGGCTTGACCCCCAAGGGTGGAAGGACATATGTTTTCCTTGGTGTCTGTCTTTGTAGTTCCCTTTTTGTTTTCTTGTTCCTTTTTCCTTTTCCTTAGTAGAGTACTTTGAGTGTATACCCCAAATTCTCATTATTCATTCAAATATCTAGTCATGCTTACAATGCAGGCATTGTTCTAGGTGATAAATACTAAAGGCAACAATAAAATAAACCATCATTTTGTTTTTCTCCTCCTAATCCTCTATCACATTTGCTCTATGCTTTCCAGGTACCTGGCACTGTTCTTAGTGCTTTACATGGGCACAATCTTCAATCCTCAGAAAAACCCATGAACATTGTTGGTGTTATGAGATGAAACTGATACAGATACTTCAATAAGTTGTCTAGTGTTTTACAGTCAGTAGGTGGATTGCTGGTATTTGAACATTGGCAGATATGTTGTTTTTGACCAAGATTTAATGACACTATCCCATGAGGTTTAAGGTGTGATATGAAATCAGCCTTTAACACCATTAACATAAACAAGTTTTACATTCTTATTTACATTATTTTTTTTTTATTTTAATGTTGATGTGGGTCAACTTTTTTAAATGGCCTTTTAATTCCCTGGTGTGGTGAAGGTTCATCATGCAGTGGAATCCTCCACTGGTCATTGCTTACATCTACCCTCCAAGATGGGTCCTAATGGGTCCTCTTTGAGTTCTGACACTTTTTAGGTCTTTTAAAGAACGTCTTTGTTTCTCTCCCTACTCCTTTTTGGGATGGGTTATAGAATCTTCCTTCCAACAAGTTCCTCAGAATGTAGTAGAGTAACAGCTGCCTAACTGTGTGATTGACACCTGAAGAGGTCGAATTGCTTGCCTAGGGTAATAATGCAGGCTAGTGATGATGCTAGCTCATGATCTGTAAATCTGGCTCTGTGCCTTTAGCTTTAACTTCTGGATCAAAGAATCACTTTAGAATCAAGGCAGCACCTGTAAGCAGCCTCAGCATAGAAAGTATATCTTTTATTGTTGGGATTTAAGCCACTAACCATCCGATCTACAGATTTTTTGTGTTTTCAGGGGTCTTTGGTTATATTTCCTACTCATTGTAGTAACTTGACATTGTTTAGTTTTATTTTCTTACATGTAATCATTTTGATGTTGTTGTCATCATCATTGGTAAAAATTTAATATTGGACAACTTCAAAGGCATAGTACTGGTAGTAAAATATGATCAAAAGTTCTATTTTACTGGTAAAAATGCCTTAAATCAACCCCATGATGTCCTCCTTGTGACATAAATCTCAGGGTGGATGTTGATCATCTACTTGGCCAGCAGTTAAGAGAGTTTACTTAAAATGAAATGATTTTGCATAATTAGTTGATGACCACAAAAATCTAATAAATTGACATTTTAAAAAATTCTATTTATTTGACAGAGAGAGAGAGAGAGAGAGAGAGAATATGACCTGGGTGGGGTGGGGGAGGCAGAGGAAAAGGCAGAGGCAGAGGCAGAGGCAGAGGCAGAGGCAGAGGCAGAGGCAGAGGGAGAGGGAGAAGCAGACTCCTCAATGAGCAGGGAAGCCAGGGTCCTGGGATCATGACCCAAGCCAAAGGCAAATGCTTAACCAACTGAGCCACTCAGTTGCCCCTAAATTGATGTATTTTAAGAGATGACTTTATAGTGGAGAATATATACAGTCTCAGCAATTATATATGAGTTAACAAGTCAGTGCTCCAAAGTATAAAATCTCCTTCTATTCAGAAATAGACTGACAACTATAGAAAATCATGAAGATTTATCTGAAGATGTGTGTAATGGAGGCTTGGTCATTTGCTTTCTTAACTCTTTTAAATTCTCAGTTATTTACAAGTCCAGAACCTAGGGTAAGGTGAGTAAGGCACTTGCCTCAGGAACAAAATGTAAGGATGTGTCAAAAACTCAGGGATCAAGATAAATTATATTTTGATGTAACATTAAAAAAATAAAAATTAGTATCAAAAGTCTTTGATGAAAAAAATGTCAACATTTAAAATAAAGTCAGGATTTGGTGCTGATTTGAATGAATCATCTCAGTTGCCTCTTCCTGATTCTAGCCTTCCTGATTACTAGGTAGCCTTAGTCAAGTCACTTTTCTGTAGTCCTCATCTTTAAAAAGAAGAAATTGAATCATAAGAGCCATGTGGTTCTTTCCAGCCTTCATACTCTAAGATTCTTAACTGATATAATGGCAGACTGTCAAGGATTTATCCACTCAATCATCCAACAACATTTATCACATGACATCCAGATGCCCAACAGTGGGCTAAATGATGAAGAGAGGAAGATCAGAAGTGAGTGTCCCTGTCTTCAAGGAGCTCACATGTAACAGAAAGATAGACCTGTGTCACACTTGGGAAACATGGACAGAATTGCTCTAGCAGAATGCAGAAGGAATATCAGGGAGGATTGCCTAGGTCTCCCAGGGAGAGTCCACATTTTCACAGAGGAGAGAGAGAAAAGGGTAAGGAGGAGTTTGTCAAGCAGTGAAAAATGGGTGGGAGCATTTTAGTATGGGGAAGAGCATGTGTATGCCTGGATGTGTTTTTCTTTCCCTTTCCTGGAGACTAGCATATGGAAAGCAATGGAGGCTAAGAATAGAAAGGGATGTTTAAAAATTAAACACAAGGATGAAGAAGGAGACAGTGATGCTTTAGTATAGTAAGTAGAGGAGTTTTATTTTCAGGTATTAATTTTTGCAGAACAAAGTTTTGATTATATTTAATGCATCTTGAGAGCAGACCCCTCCCCATCTTGAGCATCTCTGTGCCCTATCTCTGCCCTCACCATCTAAAACCTCTCCCAATCCCAGATGAAGGAATAATGGCCTTGTTCTGGCTGGAAGTGGGACATAAGAAGCAGGACCTGGACAGGGTAGAGAGAATGTATGTATGCTCATACATGACAAAGTGTCATGAGAGAGAGTATAACTTGCATGATTAGAGATGTATATGCTAGAATAAATCATGGTGAGGTGAAAAATAATGTCTCAACACATTTAGAGCCTTTATTTACTCATAAGGAAAAGGAATATTTCCATTTTGGGGATGAAAACAAGTTATAAGAAGTGATCTGATTGGCTCAAAGGGCCACAAAATATAGGTTGGGCTAATCATATAAATACTTAGGTTTGATGGAGGTGAATTGCAACTCTATTTTCTTATGTTGGGAAAATCCCCTTGATAGTAGTTGAATTTTGTGATTTATTCCATTTTGTTTACTGTCCTAAAACTACATCAGCAGATAACCCTTATAGTAGCACCCTAGAGTGAGATGCCAGAAGTAGAAAAACAAATGAGGGAGTGGGACATAGATGCTGTCAGATTGGCATAAAGACTGTGATCTGGGTTGGCCCCTGTGTAGTGGCTAACTAACAAATCTATATATCTGTCAAAAAAAAGCTGAGTCCCAGGCCAAGAAGTCTCTTTCCAGGACTCATGGATTGACACCTCTATGTTAGGGTTTCTCTCAGGAGAGCTTACTTCCTTGGAGAACTCACCTTCATGGTGAGGTGAAAAATAATGTCTCAACACATTTAGAGCCTCCACTGTCTGGAATTTTCTTGGTAACTCCATCATTTTTTTTTTTTTTAGAGCATTTGAGGTAGATGAGTTCTGGTGACTTTGACCTGAAGCCTCATAGGCCAAAGAGGAAGACAGCAGAAGCAGATGTTCAGTCCCTGTTCCCCTCCTCTTGTTTTCAGAAAGGAAATAGATTTTGCTAAAGGTCAAGTGTTTTTTGAAGATCATCTGATTTCATTGTACTTCCCACTGGAAACCCACTCTACCTGGGCATCTCAGGTGCTGTTACTTAGATGATCTTCTGGACTTCAGGTATTATCATTTTCCTTTTGCCTTGCCCTGAGGGGGAAGACTTTTCCAGTAATGATCATGAGGTTGGCTCCATGCTGGGTAAACAGATCCTGTAACAAATAACATTTGAATTCAGCTACAAATTGCACTGGCTCAAATAAAAAAACAACATTAAATATTATATACCTTTTACTCATATTATAACCTAAAATTATAATCTACTAAATCAACGAGGGTAAAGAGGCTTTATCTCATTGGCCAACGATCATCAATTGCTTCCTGGAGTACTATATTGAGAAGAGCATTGAGGCTGTTTACCAGCTCAGTAGGAAGGAATTCTATGATCAGTTAAGCATGTCTGATGTGTATAGGGAAAGGGGAGTGGAGGTACATGTGCTAGGAATTGGCATCAGCTTAATCTTACTTTCTAAACTTTCTCTTCCTCCTGCAACCATCAGGGCTCTTTTCAGATCCATTAAACCTTGTTTCCAACTTTCATATGTTACCTTCTTATGAAATTAGGTGCACTCTTGGGTCACAGAGAAGTTCTTTCTTTATTAGGATTCTATAATCTATATGTTTTATTAAGATTTTTCATGCTTAGGGCACCTGGGTGGCTCAGTGGGTTAAGCTGCTGCCTTCGGCTCAGGTCATGATCTCAGGGTCCTGGGATCGAGTCCCGCATTGGGCTCTTTGCTCAGCAGGGAGCCTGCTTCCCTCTACCTCTCTCTCTGCCTGCCTCTCTGTCTACTTGTGATCTCTCTCTGTTAAAAAAAAAAAATCTTTAAAAAACCCTTTAAAAAAAAAGAAAAAAAAAGATTTTTCATGCTTAGCCTTTATGATAACAAAGGATTGCCAATTTTTAACAGAGTACCACTTTTACCTATCAATTCTTAAAACTTTTCAAAAATTATATTAGCTAATATTAATGACAATACAGGATAAAATGCACACTGCAACACCTTACTGGTGGGGATGCAGCTTGTTAAGTCCTTGTTTGAGGGCAACTTGAAAATATTTACCAATTAGTCTTCAACAAAGCAGGAAAGAATATCCAATGGAAAAATGCCAGTCTCTTCAACAAATGGTGCTGGAAAAACTGGACAGCCACATGCAAAAGAATGAAACTGAACCATTTTTCTACACTATACACAAAGACAAACTCAAAATGGATGAAGGCCTAAATGTGAGACCTGTCCATCAAATCCTAGAGGAGAACACAGGCAGCAACCTCTGTGGCCTCAGCCATAGCAATTTCTTGCACAAAATGTCTCTAAAGTTAAGGGAAACAAAAGCAAAAAATTAACTATCAGAACTTCATCATGATAAAATCTTTGGCATGGCAAAGGAGACAGTCAACAAAATTAAAGTCTGCCTATGGAATGGAAGCAGATATTTGCAAATGACATAACAGATAAAGGGCTGGTATCTAAGATCTATAAAGAACTTATCAAACTCAACACCTAAAAACAAGTAATCCAGGTAAGAAATGGGCAAAAACAGGAATAGGCACTTCTCCATACAAATGGCTAACAGACACAGGAAAAAATATTCTGCATTATTTGTCATCAGGGAACTACAAAACAAAACCTCAATGAGATACTACATTACACTACTTAGAATTGCTAAAACCACCAAGACAGGGTACAACAAGTGTTGACAAGGATGTGGAGAAAGGAGAACCCTCTTACACTGATGGTGGGAATGCAAGCTGGTACAGCCACTCTGGAAAACAGTATGGAGTGTCTTCAAGAAGTTAAAAAATAGAGGTAACTTACAATCCAGCAATTGCACTATTGGGTATTTACCCCAAAAATACAGAGGTAGTGAAGAAAAGGGTCACCTGCACCCCAGTGTTCATAACAGCAATGTCCACAATAGCCAAACTGTGGAAGGAGTTGAGATGTCCTTCAATAGATGAATGGATAGAGAAGATGTGGTTCTTATATACAGCAGAATATTACTCAGCCATCAGAAAGGATGAATACCTACCATTTATATAAATATGGATGGAACTGGAGGATATTGTGCTAAGTGAAATAAGTCAATCAGAGAAAGACAATGATATGGCTTCACTCATATGTGGAATGTAAGAAATAGTGCAGAGGAACATAGGGGAAGGGAGAGAACACTGAATGGGAAGATATCAAAGAGGGAGACAAACCATGGGACTCTGGACTCCAGGAAACGAACTGAGAGTTGTGGAAAGGGAGGTAACTGAGTGATGGGTGTTAAGGAGGGCACATGATGTGATGAGTACTAGGTGTTATATGCAACTAATGAATCATTGAACACCACATCAAAAACTAATGATGGCTATTGAATTTAAATAAAAGAAAAGAGTTTTAAAAATGTGACAGTAAACAGGAATGTTTTTCTTGGCATTTAACCTCAGGAGATAATCATTAATAATAAAGATTTATACTCAGGTGTACATATTAAAGTGTTACTTATAATAGAAGTAGTAAGCAAATATAGTCAGCAACAGGTTAAATAATTATGGTATAATAACAAAAATAGTTGTTTCCTCTTACAGGTCATCTGCATGGCAGATACTTGTTCTATTTTAGTTTGTTATTCTCAGGTCAGATGAGAAAACTGACGTGAAGAAAGGCTAAAAGAGTTCCAATCTCATAATACATATACATGAGTTAATTCAAAAACTGTCATAAAACCCCAGCAGCACTCAGAAAAATATGACAGTGCTTAAACATAATATTTAATGCATAGCTGCATTAAATATGATCTTTAGGGAGCCAAAATCTCTAGGGGCAAGAAATGGAGAAGATATTGAAAATGAGTGTGTCAAGCAGAAGCATTCACTGCTCTGGGATAGGACTGTAGGTGGGATTTCTTGTCTCTAAACATGAAACTTAGATTTTAATATCTGCATGTGGTCAAAGATAACTTATATCCTAGGTGGGTTGCAGGATCTCACACTTTGAATAAGATTAGATTCTAGTGAGTGGGTGGGATGGGGAAAATGTCCGTTTGTTATCACAGGGAGTCACTGAGGTAGTTTGTCTTACCTTAAGCACTGGCTGAGAAATAAGTTCCTATTGAGATACCATAATCATTGGCCTATTCAATTTGGGGATTTGGATGGCAATACCAAAAAATGTGATCCATGAAAGAAATAACTGAGAAACCTGACTTTACTAAAATTAAAAACTTCTGCTCTGCCAAAGACAGTATCAAGAAAATTAGATGATAATCCAAAGACTAGAAGAAAAGACTTTTTTCAAAAGTCACATTTGATAAAGGACTATTATACAAGAAATATAAAAACTCAACAATAAGAAAATGAACAACCTAAAAAGCCTAAATAAAAAAAAATAGGCCAAAGACCTTAACAGACATCTCACCAAAGAAATAACCATGGGAAGCATATGAAAAGATGGCCCACATCATGTGTCATCAGGACAATGCAAACAACAATGAAATGCCACCACATACCTATTAAAATGGCCCAAATCTAGAATGCTGACAACACCAAATGTCGATGAGGTTGTGGAGCAACAGGAACTTTCATTCATTGCTGGTGGGAATGCAAAATGGTAGCGCCACTCTGGAAGATACTTTGGCAGCTTCCTACAAAATAAGTATACTCTAACCCTGTGATCCAGAAAATAAAAAGTCATGATAAGAAAAGAAAGAATTATAAAATGCCAGAGATAACTGCGTTGGTACATAATGACTGAAATTGGCCTTTAAAGTCAGTTTTGACTTTCCAAATGAATAAAAGAAGGGAATTGAGATCAGGCACATAGTGCACATTGTTCGTAAGATGAAAGGCCCACCAGACTTAGAAAACTGAAAATAATCTTACCAGAGGACCCAGCCACTGTGTTTCTTAGTATTTATCCAAAGGAGCTGAAAACTATGTCCACACAAGAACCTGCACATGAATGTTTACAGCAGCTTTATTCATAATTGCCAAAATTTGGAAGGGACAAAGATTTCCTTTAGCAGGTAACTGGATAAATAAACTTTAGTACACCAGACCATGGAATATTATTTAATTCTTTTTTTAAAAAGACTTTATTTATTTGATAGAGAGACAGCGAGAGAGGGAACACAAGCAGGGGGAGTAGGAGAGGGAGATGCAGGGGTTTTGCTGAGCAGGGAGCCCAAGGCAGGGATCAGTCCCAGGACCCTGGGACCATAATCTGAGCTGAAGGCAGACATTCAATGATTTAGCCACCCAGGTGCCCAAGAATATTACTCAATTCTATAAAGAAATTAGCTATCAAGCCACAAAAAGACGGAGGAAATTTAAATGCACATTTCTGAGTGAAATAAAGTTATCTGAAAAGGGTACATATTTTATTACAACTACATGAGATTTTGGAGAAGGCAAAACTATGAAGACAATATAAAGATCAGTGTTTTCCAAGGATGTGTGGTAGGAATGGGGAAGAGATAAACAAGAAAAACAAAGGATTTGGGGGGAACTGAAACTGTTCTATATGATATTATAATGGTAGATAAGTATCATTACATATTTGTCCAAACCCACAGAACTTACAACACAAAGAGTGAACTCTTAGGTAAATGATGATCTTTGGGTGGTTATGATGGATATGTCAATGTAGGTTAATCCTTGGTTTAAAAAAAAAAGAAAGAAAGAAAAGAAAAGTACCACTCTGGTGAGTGATATTGATAGTGGAGGAGGCTATGCATGTGAGGACAGAGAGTATTTGGGAAATCTCAGTACCTTTCCCTCAGTTTTATTGTAAACCTTGAACTGCTTTAAAATTG
Source organism: Neogale vison (assembly GCF_020171115.1). Lineage (NCBI taxonomy): Eukaryota > Metazoa > Chordata > Mammalia > Carnivora > Mustelidae > Neogale > Neogale vison. Next base: position 270,693,430 of record NC_058091.1, on the reverse strand, counting down.
TCTTTAATATTTTTTAAAAAGTATGGGCTCCCTGCTCACCCTGCTTAGACTCTCACATCCTTCTGTTAAGTTTGTTTATCTCATCCTTGTGGAAACTTACCTTGTTCTGTCATACTTAAAGATGTCAAGATTAAATTGTTCAGAAAGAGAAGAGGAAGTAGGAGAAGTGAGGGCAGCATGGTTTTCTCTTTTGGGGGTGGGGGAATTGTCAAGCAAATTGTAAAATACATATCAAAACATAACAGAATAAGAATAGTGAAAACATATGTCGTTTGAAAATATCTTCTCCCATTCTGTCAGTTGTCTTTTGATTTTGTTAACTGTTTCCTTTGCTGTGCAAAAGCTTTTGATCTTGATGAAATCCCAATAGTTCATTTTTGCCCTTGCTTTCCTTGCCTTTGGCGATGTTCCTAGGAAGATGTTGCTGCGGCTGAGGTCGAAGAGTTTGCTGCTTGTGTTCTCCTCAAGGATTTTGATGGATTCCTTTCTCACATTGAGGTCCTTCATCCTTTTTGAGTCTATTTTAGTGTGTGGTGTAAGGAAGTGGTCCAATTTCATTTTTCTGCATGTGGTTGTCCAATTTTCCCAACACCATTTATTGAAGAGGCTGTCTTTTTTCCATTGGACATTCTTTCCTGCTTTGTCCAAGATTAGTTGACCATAGAGTTGAGGGTCTATTTCTGGGCTCTCTATTCTGTTCCATTGATCTATGTGTCTGTTTTTGTGCCAATACCATGCTGTCTTGATGATGACAGCTTTGTAATAGAGCTTGAAGTCCGGAATGGTGATGCCACCAACTTTGGCTTTCTTTTTCAATATTCCTTTGGCTATTTGAGGTCTTTTCTGGTTCCATATAAATTTTAGGATTATTTCTTCCATTTCTTTGAAAAAAATGGATGGTATTTTGATAGGAATTGCATTAAATGTGTAGATTGCTTTAGGTAGCATAGACATTTTCACAATATTTATTCTTCCAATCCAGGAGCATGGAACATTTTTCCATTTCTTTGTGTCTTCCTCGATTTCTTTCATGAGTACTTTATAGTTTTCTGAGTATAGATTCATAGCCTCTTTGGTTAGGTTTATTCCTAGGTATCTTATGGTTTGGGGTGCAATTGTAGATGGGACTGACTCCTTAATTTCTCTTTCTTCTGTCTTGTTGTTGGTGTAGAGAAATGCAACTGATTTCTGTGCATTGATTTTATATCCTGACACTTTACTGAATTCCTGTACAAGTTCTAGCAGTTTTGGAGTGGAGTCTTTTGGGTTTTCCACATATAGTATCATATCATCTGCGAAGAGTGATAGTTTGACTTCTTCTTTGCTGATTTGGATGCCTTTAATTTCCTTTTGTTGTCTGATTGCTGAGGCTAGGACTTCTAGTACTATGTTGAATAGCAGTGGTGATAATGGACATCCCTGCCATGTTCCTGACCTTAACGGAAAAGCTTTCAGTTTTTCTCCATTGAGAATGATGTTTGCGGTGGGTTTTTCATAGATGGCTTTGATGATATTGAGGTATGTGCCCTCTATCCCTACACTTTGAAGAGTTTTGATCAGGAAGGGATGATGTACTTTGTCACATGCTTTTTCAGCATCTATTGAGAGTATCATATGGTTCTTGTTCTTTCTTTTATTGATGTGTTGTATCACATTGAGATGATTTGCAGATGTTGAACCAACCTTGCAGCCCTGGAATAAATCCCACTTGGTCATGGTGAATAATCCTTTTAATGTACTGTTGAATCCTATTGGCTAGTATTTTGGTGAGAATTTTCACATCTGTGTTCATCAAGGATATTGGTCTATAGCTCTCTTTTTTGATGGGATCCTTGTCTGGTTTTGGGATAAGGTGATGTTAGCCTCATAAAATGAGTTTGGAAGTTTGGAAGTTTGGAAGATAAAGGACTAGTGTCCAAAATCTATAAAGAACTTAGCAAACTCAACACCCAAAGAACAAATAATCCAATCAAGAAATGGGCAGAAGACATGAACAGACATTTCTGCAAAGAAGACATCCAGATGGCCAACAGACACATAAAAAAGTGCTCCATATCACTTGGCATCAGGGAAATACAAATCAAAATCACAATGAGATATCACCTCACACCAGTCAGAATGGCTAAAATCAACAAGTCAGGAAATGACAGATGCTGGTGAAGATGTGGAGAAAGGGGAACACTCCTACACTGTTGGTGGGAATGCAAGCTTGTGCAACCACTCTGGAAAACAGCATGGAGGTTCCTCAAAATGTTGAAAATAGAACTGCCCTATGACCCAGCAATTGCACTACTGGGTATTTACCCTAAAGATACAAACGTAGTAATCCAAAGGGGCACGTGCACCCGACTGTTTATAGCAGCAATGTCCACAAGAGCCAAACTATGGAAAGAACCTAGATGTCCATCAACAGATGAATGGATCAAGAAGATGTGGTATATATACACAATGGAATACTATGCAGCCATCAAAAGAAACGAAATCTTGCCATTTGCGACAACATGGATGGAACTAGAGCGTATCATGCTTAGCGAAATAAGTCAAGCGGAGAAAGACAACTATCATATGATCTCCCTGATATGAGGAAGTGGTGATGCAACATGGGGGCTTAAGTGGGTAGGAGAAGAATCCATGAAACAAGATGGGATAGGGAGGGAGACAAACCATAAGTGACTCTTAATCTCACGAAACAAACTGTGGGTTGCTGGGGGGAGGGGGGTTGGAAGAAGGGGGGTAGGGTTATGGACATTGGGGAGGGTATGTGCTTTTGGGTAGATTGGAAGGGGAGATGAACCATGAGAGACTATGGACTCTGAAAAACAATCTGAGGGGTTTGAAGTGGCGGCGGGGTGGGAGGTTGGGGTACCAGGTGATGGGTATTATAGAGGGCACAGCTTGCATGGAGCACTGGGTGTGGTGAAAAAATAATGAATACTGTTTTTCTGAAAGTAAATAAATTGGAAAAAAGAAAAAAAAAGAAATTAAAAGTAAAAAAAAAAAAAAAGAAATGAAATCTTGCCATTTGCGACAACATGGATGGAACTAGAGCGTATCATGCTTAGCGAAATAAGTCAAGTGGAGAAAGACAACTATCATATGATCTCCCTGATATGAGGAAGTGGTGATGCAACATGGGGGCTTAAGTGGGTAGGAGAAGAATCCATGAAACAAGATGGGATTGGAAGGGAGACAAACCATAAGTGACTCTTAATCTCACAAAACAAACTGAGGGTTGCTGGGGGGAGGGGGGTTGGGAGAAGGGGGGTGGGGTTATGGACATTGGGGAGGGTATGTGCTTTGGTGAGTGCTGTGAAGTATGTAAACCTGGCGATTCATGGACCTGTACCCCTGGGGATAAAATATATGTTCATAAAAAATAAAAAAAAATAGAAAAAAAAAAGAATAGTGAAAACAATCTTGGAAATGAACAAAGTTGTAGACTTTCCTGGGTATGGAAAATTACAATTAAGATATTGTGGTGTTTGTACCAAGATAGGAAAATAAACCAATGGAATAGAATAAAGAATCTGGAAACAGATCTACATGTGGGTAGTTGATTTATAACAAAAAGAGTAGTACAGAGCAGTGGGGGAAAGGATGGTTTTCAATAAGTGATTTTGAGTCTATTAGCTATCCATTCACAAAATGAATCTTGATCTTTATATCGCACCATTCACAATTTCCTGTAACACTTCTATCTTCTTGCAGAAGGTCATTTCTTTTTTTTTTTTTATCATCTTTTTTTTTTCCAATTTATTTATTTTCAGAAAAACAGTATTCATTATTTTTTCACCACACCCAGTGCTCCATGCAAGCTGTGCCCTCTATAATACCCACCACCTGGTACCCCAACCTCCCACCCCCCCGCCACTTCAAACCCCTCAGATTGTTTTTCAGAGTCCATAGTCTCTCATGGTTCATCTCCCCAGAAGGTCATTTCTTGATGACCTTGAAATAGGGCCAATTTTCTCAAATAAGATACAAAAAGATTCCTACCCACAAAGGGAAAAGATAAACTGACTACCTTAAAATGAGTAACTTTTGTTTGTCAGGTGTTTGTACATATTCTTTAGGAGAATGGAAATAGAGAGTGGCAAAATATGTTTCCAATAAGTATAACTAAGAAGAGACCAAGATCATATGATAGACTGTAATAGAACTTTAAAAGAACTTTAAAAGAAGTCATGAAGAAAAAGACAACCTAATATTTAAAAAATGGACAATATAATAGGAACTTCACAAATGGGAGTATTCAAAGAGCTGATAAACGTATGAAAATAAGAGTATAAATTGGTACAACCCCTTTAGAAAATAGTTTGTCATTGTCTATTAAAGTTGAATATATGCTTAATGTATAAATCAGCAATTCCACTAACGGTAAATATCAAATTTAAATATATAAATGCAATATATAACAATTTAGGTAAATATCAAACATAAATAAATAATTAAATTTAATTAATAAAATCAGAAGGCATATACAAGAATGTCCATAGTTATTTGGAAGTCCAAACTGCAAACAGCCTAAATCACCATCACCAGAATGGATCAATGTATGATGTACAATACATATATTATAGTAGTCCACAGCAATAGATATTAAAAATATCTATTGCTACTTGTAATAATATGAATGGATTTCATAGACATAATTGTGAATTATAAAAGCCAGAGAAAGTATATGTACTGTTATTCCATTTATATAAAATTCAGAAACAGGCAAAACTAGTCTTAGTTTTAGAAGTTAAGATAGTTATTTCCAAGGGAGTAGCAGTAGAAAGGAGCATAAGAGGGGCTTCTAGGGTGCTGGTAATGTAGTTGAGCTGAATGGTGGTTACATGTATCATTGATCTGCAATTTTCTGAATGTATGTTAAGCTTGACAAAAAATTAAGAACTAAACAAAAGGATTAAACAACAGATTAATTACAGTCAAATAGAGAAATGGTCTATGTTTCTATGGGCATTTAAATGTATTCTGTTATTGGGCAGAGTGTTTTATAAATTGATTAGATCCTATTGATTGATATTTTGAGTTTTTCTGTATCTTTGCTGATTTTCTAATTGTTCCATAAATTGAGGAGGGTAGAGGTCTCCAGATGTAGTTTTGGATTTATCAATTTCTTCTTTCAATTCTGTCAGTTTTTGCTTTATGTATTGTGCAACTCTGCTATTTGCTGCATACATATTTAGGATTTCTATGTCATTTTGGTGGATTGACCTTTTTTTTTAAATTTATTTTTTATTTATTTTCAGCGTAACAGTATTCATTGTTTTTGTACCACACCCAGTGCTCCATGCAATCAGTGCCCTCTCTAATATCCACCACCTGGTTCCCCCAACCTCCTACCCCCCCACCTCTTAAAACCCCTCAGATTGTTTTTCAGAGTCCATAGTCTCTCATGGTTCACCTCCCCTTCCAATTTCTCCCAGCTCCCTTCTCCTAACTCCCCATGTCCACCATGCTATTTGTTATGCTCCACAAATAAGTGAAACCATATGATAATTGACTCTTTCTGCTTGACATATTTCACTCAGCATAATCTCCTCCAGTCCTGTCCATGTTGCTACAAAAGTTGGGTATTCATCCTTTCTGATGGAGGCATAATACTCCATAGTGTATATGGACCACATCTTCCTTATCCATTCATCCGTTGAAGGGCATCTTGGTTCGTTCCATAGTTTGGTGACCGTGGCCATTGCTGCTATAAACATTGGGGTACAGATGGCCCTTCTTTTCACGACATCTGTATCTTTGGGGTAAATACCCAGGAGTGCAATTGCAGGGTCATAGGGAAGCTCTATTTTTAATTTCTTGAGGAATCTCCACACCGTTCTCCAAAGAGGCTGCACCAACTTGCATTCCCACCAACAGTGTAAGAGGGTTCCCCTTTCTCCACATCCTCTCCAACACATGTTGTTTCCTGTTTTGTTAATTTTGGCCATTCTAACTGGTGTAAGGTGATATCTCAATGTGGTTTTAATTTGAATCTCCCTGAGGGCTAATGATGATGAACATTTTTTCATGTGTCTGATAGCCATTTGTATGTCTTGATTGGAGAAATGTCTGTTCATATCTTCTGCCCATTTTTTGATATGTTTGCCTGTTTCGTGTGTGTTGAGTTTGAGGAGTTCATTATGATCCTGGATATCAACCTTTTGTCTGTACTGTCATTTGCAAATATCTTCTCCCATTTCGTGGGTTGCCTCTTTGTTTTTTTGACTGTTTCCTTTGCTGTGCAGAAGCTTTTGATTTTGATGAAGTCCCAGAAGTTTATTTTTGCTTTTGTTTCCTTTGCCTTTGGAGACGTATCTTGAAAGAAGTTGCTGTGGCTGATATCAAAGAGATTACTGCCTATGTTCTCCTCTAAGATTCTGATGGATTCCTGTCTCACCTTGCGGTCTTTTATCCATTTTGAGTTGATCTTTGTGTACGGTGTAAGAGAATGGTCGAGTTTCATTCTTCTACATATAGCTGTCCAGTTTTCCCAGCACCATTTATTGAAGAGACTGTCTTTTTTCCACTGTATATTTTTTCCTGTTTTGTCAAAGATTAATTGACCATAGAGTTGAGGGTCCATATCTGGGCTCTCTACTCTGTTCCACTGGTCTATGTGTCTGTTTTTATGCCAGTACCATGCTGTCTTGGTGATCACAGCTTTGTAATAAAGCTTGAAATCAGGTAACGTGATGCCGCCAGCTTTATTTTTGTTTTTCAACATTTCCTTAGCGATTCGGGGTCTCTTCTGATTCCATACAAATTTTAGGATTATTTGCTCCAGCTCTTTGAAGAATGCCGGTGGAGTTTTGATTGGAATGGCATTAAAAGTATAGATTGCTCTAGGCAGTATAGACATTTTAACAATGTTTATTCTTCCGATCCAAGAGCATGGAATGGTCTTCCATCTTTTTGTGTCTTCTTCAATTTCTTTCATGAGTGTTCTATAGTTCCTCAAGTACAGATCCTTTACCTCTTTAGTTAGGTTTATTCCAAGGTATCTTATGGTTCTTGGTGCTATAGTAAATGGAATCGATTCTCTAATTTCCCTTTCTGTATTTTCATTGTTAGTGTATAAGAAAGACACTGATTTCTGCACATTGACTTTGTATCCTGCCACGTTGCTGAATTGCTGTATGAGTTCTAGTAGTTTGGAGGTGGAGTCTTTTGGGTTTTCCATATAAAGAATCATGTCATCTGCGAAGAGAGAGAGTTTGACTTCTTCATTACCAATTTGGATACCTTTTATTTCTCTCTGTTGTCTGATTGCTGTTGCTAGGACTTCTAATACTATGTTGAACAAGAGTGGTGAAAGTGGGCATCCTTGTCTTGTTCCTGATCTCAATGGGAAGGCTGCAAGCTTTTTCCCATTGAGGATGATATTTGCTGTGGGTCTTTCATAGATAGATTTGATGAGTTTCAGGAATGTTCCCTCTATCCCTATACTTTGAAGCGTTTTAATCAGGAATGGATGTTGGATTTTGTCAGATGCTTTTTCTGCATCAATTGAGAGGACCATGTGGTTCTTCTCTCTTCTCATATTAATTTGTTGTATCACATTGATTGATTTGCAAATGTTGAACCATCCTTGTAGCCCAGGGATGAATCCCACCTGATCATGGTGGATAATCTTTTTAATGTGCTGTTGGATCCTGTTGGCTAGGATCTTGTTGAGAATCTTAGCATCCATATTCATCAGTGATATTGGTCTGAAATTCTCCTTTTTGGTAGGGTCCTTGCCTGGTTTGGGTATCAGGGTAATGCTGGCTTCATAGAAAGAGTCTGGAAGTTTTCCTTCTGCTTCAATTTTTTGAAACAGCTTCAGGAGAATAGGTGTTATTTCTTCTTGGAAGGTTTGGTAGAATTCCCCAGGGAATCCGTCAGGTCCTGGGCTCTTGTTTTTTGGGAGGTTTTTGATCACTGATTCAATCTCGTTATTAGATATCGGTCTATTCAGGTTGTCGATTTCTTCCTGGCTCAATGTTGGTAGTTTATATTTTTCCAGGAATGCATCCATTTCATCTAGGTTGCTAAGCTTATTGGCATATAACTGTTCGTAATAACTTCTGATGATTGTTTCTACTTCCTTGGCGTTAGTTGTGATCTCTCCCTTTTCATTCATAATTTTATGAATTTGGGATTTCTCTCTTTTCTTTTGGATTAGTGTAGCCAGTGGCTTATCGATCTTATTGATTCTTTCAAAAAACCAGCTTCTAGTTTCATTGATACGTTCTACTGTATCTCTGGTTTCTCCCTCATTGATCTCAGCTCTAATCTTGATGATTTCCCTTCTTATGTGTGGAGTTGGTTTGATTTGTTGTTGATCCTCCAGTTCTTTAAGGTGTAGAGACAGCTGGTGTGTTTTGGATTTTTCAATTTTTTTGAGCGAGGCTTGGATGGCTATATATTTTCCCCTTAGGACCGCCTTTGCTGTATCCCGTAGGTTTTGGACTGAAGTGTCTTCATTCTCTTTGGTTTCCATGAATTGTTTCAGTTCTTCTTTGATCTCCTGGTTGATCCAAGCATTCTTAAGCAAGGTGGTCTTTAGCTTCCAGGTGTTTGAGTTCCTTCTGAACTTTTCCTTGTGATTGAGCTCCAGTTTCAAAGCATTGTGATCTGAGAATATGCAGGGAATAATCTCAGTCTTTTGGTATCGGTTGAGTCCTGATTTGTAACCCAGTATGTGGTCTATTCTGGAGAAGGTTCCGTGTGCACTTGAGAAGAATGAGTATTCTATTGTTTTAGGGTGGAATGTTCTGTATATATCTATGAGGTCCATCTGGTCCAATGTGTCATTCAATGCTCTTGTTTCTTTATTGATTTTCTGCTTTGATGATCTGTCTAATTCTGAAAGAGGCGTGTTAAGATCTCCTACGATTAGTGTATTCATATCAATATGACTCTTTATCTTGATTAACAGTTTTCTTAAGTAATTGGCTGCTCCCATATTGGGAGCATAGATATTTACAATTGTTAGATCATCTTGGTGGATAGTCCCCTTAAGGATAATGTAGTGTCCTTCTGTATCTGACTACAGTCTTTAGTTTGAAGTCTAATTTATCTGATATGAGAATCGCTACCCCAGCCTTCTTTTGAGTCCCATTGGCGTGAAAGATGCTTCTCCACCCCTTCACTTTTAGTCTGCGTGTATCTTTAGGTTCAAAATGGGTCTCTTGTAGACAGCATATGGTTGGGTCCTGTCGTTTTATCCAATCTGCAACCCTGTGCTGTTTTATGGGTGCATTTAGGCCATTCACATTGAGAGTGATTATTGATAGATACGTTTTTATTGACATCGAGTTACCTTTGAAGTCTTTCTTTCTGTAGACTGTCTCTATATTTCTGTTCAATGCTATTCTTGGGATTTTTCCTCTTTTATAGAACCCCCCTTAATATTTCCTGCAGTGTCGCCTTGGTGGTTGCATAGTCTTTTAAGCCTTGCCGGTCTTGGAAACTCTTTATCTCTCCATCCATTTTGAATGTTAGTCTTGCTGGATAAAGTATTCTTGGCTGCATGTTCTTCTCATTTAGTGCCCTGAATATATCTTGCCAGCCTCTTCTGGCTTGCCAGGTCTCTGTGGACAGGTCTGACGTTATTCTGATGGGCTTCCCTCTGTAAGTAAGGAGCCTCTTTGCCCTCGCGGCTTTCAAGAGATTATACCTACAATTATAATTCCTCAATTTGACTATCAGGTGTCGTGATGTTTTTTTGGAGTGTATAATCTTGGGTGGAGACCATTCAGCCTCTAGTACATGAACTCTGGATTCATTTGCGAGATTCGGAAAATTTTCATGAAGGACTTGTTCCACGACATCTTCTAGACTTCTTTCTTTCTCCTCCCCTTCAGGAATTCCAATAATTCTGACGTTGGAACGCTTCATGGCATCATTTATTTCCCTGATTCTGCTTTCGTGGGATCTAAGCTGTTTGTTCCAGGCTTCCTCCTGATCCTTTCTCTCTATCTGTTTGTCTTCCAGATCACTAATTCTATCTTCTGTCTCAGTTACCCTAGCTTTGAGAGAGTTTAGATTAGATTGGAACTCATTGAAAGCATTGTGGACCTCCTCCCTGGTAGCTTTAATCTCCGCCCTAATATTGTGAACATCCTGTCTGGTCGCTTTCAGTTCGGCCCTAATCAATTCTGTTTGGTCATCCATGGCTTTCTCCAACCTAGCTATTGCCTGGATAATTGTTAGCCTGAATTCTCTTTCCGACATATTGTCTATGTTGATAGCCGTTAGCTCTGTTGCAGAAGGTCCATCCTCTGTATTTTTCTTCTGTTGGGCATTCCTCCTCCTAGTCATTTTGGTGGGAGAAGACTGAACAGATGTAGCTGGATGTACCAACTCTGGTGCAGTCAAGGTGCACCCTGGAACACTTCTGCTCACTGGCGTCTTCTGCCCCTGTAGAGATCCAGACGTGTATAATTCTGATCTCAGGCTGATTTCATGGGTGATTGGAGTTCTTTGGTATGTAATCAGCTCACTTTGGGGTACCAGCTGAAAAGACGCCTCTTCCTACTACCCCGCCATCTTGTCCCCCCTGACCATTTATTTTTAATTTAAGTATTAGTATGTTAGAGTTTAAATCTATCATTTTTTAAAAAATTAAATTTATTTATTTTCAGCATAACAGTATTCATTATTTTTTCACCACACCCAGTGCTCCATGCAATCCGTGCCCTCTATAATACCCACCACCTGGTACCCCAACCTCTCACACCCCCGCCACTTCAAACCCCTCAGATTGTTTTTCAGAGTCCATAGTCTCTCATGATTCACCTCCCCTTCCAATTTCCCCCAACTCCCTTCTCCTCTCTAACTCCCCATGTCCTCCATGCTATTTGTTATGCTCCACAAATAAGTGAAACCATATGATAGTTGACTCTCTCTGCTTGACTTATTTCACTCAGCATAATCTCTTCCAGTCCTGTCCATGTTGCTACAAAAGTTGGGTATTCATCCTTTCTGATGGAGGCATAATACTCCATAGTGTATATGGACCACATTTTCCTTATCCATTCGTCCGTTGAAGGGCATCTTGGTTCTTTCCATAGTTCGGCGACCATGGCCATTGCTGCTATAAACATTGGGGTACAGATGGCCCTTCTTTTCACTACATCTGTATCTTTGGGATAAATTTTTATTTGTGTTTGTTGTCTCTGCTTTTTGGTCTTTTTTTCTGCCTTCCTGTATATTGCTTAAACATACTTTGTAATTCCATTTTGTGTCTCTATAATGTTCTTGAGTATTTTGTCTTTGTATAACATTTTTGGTGGTTGCTGTAGACATTATATTATTATATATATTACATTATATATATTACACTACATATATTACATTTTATATATATGTGCATGTCAATTATCTCCTAGTGCCATCAGCTGATCAGTTGAGGTATAGAAACATTATCCCCTTTCATGTTCTTTTACTATCTCCTATTTAGAATATCATTGTCTTAAATACTTCCTGTATATGCATTTAGAATCATATCAGATGGTATTACAATTTTGGCTTTTACCTATAAAATATAATTTAGAAATATAATTTAGAAAATTCTAGAAAGTAAAGAGAGACTATTATATATATCCATATTTTTGTTTACCATGTTCTTTTTCTCTCTTCCTGATATTCCAAGAATTTTCTTTCATTGTTTCCTTTATGTTTAGAAAAATATCTCTAGAATTTTCTTTAGGACAGCAAATTCTCTTAAATTTTCTTTATCTGAGAATAGCTTGATTTCCCTTTCATTCCTAAAGAATATTTTTAGTGGATATTGGATTATGGGTTGACAGATATTTTCTTTTAGCACTTTAGATATGTGCTGTTTAATAGAATCACCCTATGATACAGTAATTCCACTACTGGGTATTTATTCAAGGAAAATGAAAACACTAATTCAAAAAGATATATGTATCCCATGTTTATTGCAGCATTATTTATAATAATAGCCAAGATACAGGGAAGCAACTTAAGTGTCCATCCATAGATAGATAAAGAAGATGTGATACACACACACAAATGGACTACTACAAGCCATGAAAAAGAATGAAATAAAAAACTAATGATGTACTGTATGGTGACTTGCATAACGTAATAATAAGGCCGTTTGTAACAACACTGATGGACCTAGAGGATATAGCATTAAGAAAAATAGTTTAGTATATGTGCTGCTGAAGCTAGCACCAAGTAAAATAGTTTAGTCAGAGAAAGATAGACCATATGATTTCACTCATAGGTGGAGTTTAAGAAACAAAACAGATGAACAAAGAAAAAAGAGAAACAGACTCTTAAATACAGAGAACAATCTCTAGTAGTTGTCAAAGGGGGATGGGTGGGATGAAATTGGTGAAAGGAATTAAGTGCTTACTGTGATGAGCAGTGAGTAATGTATTGAATTTTCAAATCATTATATTGTACACTTGAAACTAATATAACATACATTAATTATACTTCAAGAATTTTTTTACCTCCTTTATTAATATAGTGTATAGTGAGCAGGCATAAAACATTTGATCAATAAATAAATTATAGAACTACAAAAAATAAAATTAAAATGTACTACTTATTTCTGGCCTCTGTGGTTTCTGATTAGCTATCTGCTGTTCTTTGAACTATTTTTCTCCTTAGGTAAAGTGTTATTTCTCTCTTGACGTTTTCAAGACTTTTTTGTCTTGAGTTTTCAAAGGTGTGGCTATGATGTGTCTTCACATATGGATTTCTTTGAGTTGTATCTCTGTTGGCCTTTGTATATTGAATTTGTAAGTCTATGTCTTTTGCCAACCTTAGAGTTTTAGGCATTATTTCTTGGAATAGTTTTCAGCACTATCCTTCTCTTTTCCTTCCCAGACACCTATATTATGAAAATTGCTTTTTTTTTTTTTTTTAAGTCTCACAGGTCCTTGAGGTGCTGTTCATTTTTTTCCCCTTAGGTTATTTTCTGTTGGTTAGATTTCTATTGCTCTGTCTTCTTTTTTTTTTTAGGATTTTTTTTCCAATTTATTTATTTTCAGAAAAACAGCATTCATTATTTTTTCACCACACCCAGTGCTCCATGCAAGCTGTGCCCTCTATAATACCCACCACCTGGTACCCCCAACCTCCCACCTCCCCACCACTTCAAACCCCTCAGATTGTTTTTCAGAGTCCATAGTCTCTCATGGTTCATCTCCCCTTCCAATTTACCCAAAAGCACATACCCTCCCCAATGTCCATAACCCCACCCCCCTTCTCCCAACCCCCCTCCCCCCAGCAACCCACAGTTTGTTTTGTGAGATTAAGAGTCACTTATGGTTTGTCTCCCTCCCTATCCCATCTTGTTTCATGGATTCTTCTCCTACCCACTTAAGCCCCCATGTTGCATCACCACTCCCTCATATCAGGGAGATCATATGATAACTATTGCTCTGTCTTCTAATGTCTAATGTCTTCCTCTATCCCCTTTATTCTGCTTTTGAGACCAAAAGCATACCTGTTATCTTGATGTTGGTATCCAATTATTGCCTTTTTCCCCCCCATTCATTTTGAGATCTACCTGCTTCCTGTATGATGAGTGATTTTTTAAAATAGAAATCTGGACATTTTGGGTATTAGGAGACTTGGGGTCTTATTTAAACCTTCTGTCTTAGCTGCTCTTTGCATAAACAATTCTGGTAGAGTTGTTTGTTTGCTTATACTGTCAGATGGAGGTGGAAGTTTACGTTTCCCACTTGACTTTTGTTGAAATCCAAGGAGGGTGCTCCTCATTACTGTTGGGCAGGGGGATGATTTCTGGTTCCCCACTAGATGTCTACTGATACCTCCTTGCCTGGGGAGGGGTAGAAGCGCCTTGTTACTGCTCCTCACGGGGCCTCCACTGCCACTGACCCTGGGTAATGGTTAAGGTCTTGACTCTCTCTTAGAATTCCCTTTATATTATACCATTGCAGGGATTGGGGATCTTGTTAATGCTGGGCAGGAGGCAGTGGGGCAGGGGTGGTTATTCTTGATGTTGGCTTCCCACATGGTCTCCACTGATGCAATCAGACAGCAATTGTTCCTGCCCGTTGAGGATCAGAGTTCCAGCTTCCTATTCAGTCTTCTCTGACACCACCCCAGTAAGGGTGGTAGATTGGGACTCCTTGTTACAGCCTACCAAAGGCAGAGGTACAGGCTACTTGATCACATGAGTGGAATTGGAGTAACCATTTTTTCTGGGGTGTTTGGCAGGAATGGAGTGGTTGTGATTAACGTTTTCTGTCTTGCTAGTACAGTCCTTTCCTGGTTTCCAGCTAGGAGAGCTGACGTTTGTTGGGGACTTTTTAGGTCTGCACCTGTTGGGATTCCCAGGTTGCTGGTTTTTCTACCTCTGAGTCTGGAATATATGAGACAACCAACCAGCCTGAGGGACTCACTATTATATAATTTCCTGTCATCCAAGGTCCTTAGCTGGTCTGTTTTCTCTCTACTTTTTAGACTCTTTTTACATGCGTTTTCTATATAAAATCTCAGTTTTCTAGTTCTAGGTGAGGAGAAGACAAGAGATATGTTTGTTTATTTCATCTTCCTAGGAGTCTGGTCAAAGTTTAATGTGAAATAAAAGGAAGAAAGAAACATCTCAATATAGGGTAAATCCTAATTTTGGTTAAAAATTATGTAAGCACCCCATCCCATCTTGTTTCATGGATTCTTCTCTGACAAACCATAAGTGACTCTTAATCTCACAAAACAAACTGTGGGTTGCTGGGGGGAGGGGGATTGGGAGAAGGGGGGTAGGGTTATGGACATTGGGGAGGGTATGTGCTTTTGGGTAGATTGGAAGGGGAGATGAACCATGAGAGACTATGGACTCTGAAAAACAATCTGAGGGGTTTGAAGTGGCGAGGGGGTGGGAGGTTGGGGTACCAGGTGGTGGGTATTATAGAGGGCACAGCTTGCATGGAGCACTGGGTGTGGTGAAAAAATAATGAATACTGTTTTTCTGAAAATAAATAAATTGGAAAAAAAAATTATGTAAGCACCCATGTACCTGTAGTAGTGTGAACACACATGCCATACACAAGGGAAATGCACCAGAATGTTCTTTCCCTTTGCATGGATAGTGGGTTAGCTTCTAAATTCCTTAAAGTAACCAGTTATTTTTATAATTGGAAAAAATAATACATGAAAATAATTTCCCCATTTGTTTAAAAAAATAGTTTACATAGTTTCTAAAACTGGAAATTCTGTTAGCTAGTCTGGTAAGCTTATAGATTATTATTAAATAGATAAATATGTCCTTGATGTTAAGTACTGTGAAAGTATTAACCTCTAGAAAAATACCAGGGATTATCTTTGTGTAATGAAGAGATACCATGACTATGGGGTATTATTAAGAGCTTCTTTTTCCTGTTATGCTTCCATGGTTTTCCTCCAAGTCACTTCTGAATAGAAAATGGATGGTAGTGTACCCAATTTTCTATGTTATCATAGAAAAATTGACAGTGAAATTGGTCTTACCATTTTTAAGCTCTGTAAACCCATACCTCATCTTTGTGACCCAGGAGACTGTTAGTACGATAAATCCGTTGATTTTTTTTTTAAAGAATTTATTTATTTATTTGACAGAGATCACAAGTAGGCAGAGAGAGAAGAAGGGAAGCAGGCTCCCTGCTGAGCAGAGAGCCCTATGTGGGGCTAGATCCCAGGATCCTGGGATCATGACCTGAGCCGAAGGCAGAGGCTTTAATTCACTGAACCACCCAGGTGCCCTGATAATCTGTTTTTAACCACTCTCCTAGTTAGAGTAGAGGGTCCAAAGTGGGAACCATACTTCTTGGTTTCTATGTTTGGCTCTATATAACTCCAGCTGAATAGAAACTTCACCTTGACCCACTTCAATTTCCCCTTCTGGGTGCTGTGGGTGATGACAGCCCATGTATGGAAGATGACTTGAGTGGCCAAGAACAAACCTTTATGTTAAAGATAACCCCTGGGAAACCACAAAATTAATAATTTCTGCCATCTCCTCCAATATCTCCAAAATTTGTTTTTGTTACTGAATCTAAGAATTCATGCAGCCCAAATAACTTAATGTACATTAACACTTTTTTTAAACTTTTTTCTCTTCTGGAAACAAGAATGCAGGATTTATCAAATCCTTCTTTGGAATGTTGTTCCTTTATATCTATAAAACTAGAATGGACAGTTTGCCTTCTTGGATGGAAAATAAGAAATACTCAAGACTCATCTTCTTAGACACTTTTGCTTCAAGCATTACAAGGCAGTTTGAGCAGTCATCTGGCTTATCTTCCTGTGAAAATAACCACCATCATCTAACAGCAAAGCTAATTTATTTGTGGACAGAAAAAAATGCAAAGAGGAACTATTTCCAACTGCCAGGTATAAGTTGACAATATCCTTCTGTTTGTTTTGGTAATTTAATTTCTCAGATATGCACAATTGTCTTTCAGCATTTGGGCATTGAATAGAGCCTGTTTTCCCCCAGCTAAGTTAACGAGTAGCAGGAGGTCAGTTTATTTCCCTGGGTGTGACAGAGAGGACCCCCTGCACTCCTCTATCTGCAATTGTAAACCTGGTAGATTGAACATCTTGGCTACCTTTGCTCATGTGCAGATCTGGCATATGCTCCCATTTCCTAGTGAGAAAAAGATGGAGGTACAAACTCCAAACCACACTCCTTGATGCTGTGGGATCTGAGTTGCCATATGTAAATAGAGACAGGAAAATCTGAGAGGAAATTTCTTCAGACTTATCCTCAATCAGCTGGAAGATGACCAAATTACATATGCCCTAAACTAGTAAAGAAACAGACTTCCAAACATCAAAAGCTCTGTTTTTCTCACCACAGCACGCTGCTAAAAGGTGTCCCATGTAAATAGTGATTCATCATCAAGCATCGTGTAAAGAACACAGTAGAATTTTGATCATGTTCAGATGGCATTATGGCTTAGAGATCTAAGAACGGATAAACCTTGTTTTGTCAGTTCCCACTTCTACCACAGGGTTCCTTCTGTAAGAAAGCCAAAAAAGCGAGAGTGAGAAGTACTTCCACTTAAGCTAGTATATAGAATCCCCTACAGGAGCTCTCCTGTGCAGTGGGGTTGGAGCTGGCAGCTCAGGCTCAAGTCTTAGCTTATATCAAGTCCTCTCTCCTTCCTAATTTCTAGTCTTACCACTTGGATACTAGAGACCGAGAAACCCTGATGAGAAAGAGGTGAGAAGATGGAGAGCAAGAAGGTTGGAATTATTCCTGGCACCACATTCTTCAAAGTCTGGTCCATAGATCAGCAACATCAGCATCACCTAAACATTTGTTAGAAATGCAGAATCTGGGGCCTTATGCAAGGCCTACTCAATCAGAATGTGCATTTTAAATAAGTTCTCCATGTGCCTATATGCATGTTAATATCCTGTTATAGCCATGGGTCAGCTTCTTGTGGGTGTATCTGTGTCTTTAGTACACAGTGACGCTGACCAATCTACCCCAGATCTGAGCAATTACATTAGTACTCTCTACTGTTGGGCAGGACAAAAACAGCTGACCACATCCTAACTGCTTGTGAAAAATGCTGGTTCTATGAAGTTAAATTGATTTCTTTATTGCAGGATTTTCTCAGCCTGTTTGTCTTAGCCTGCTCAGGCTGACATAACAAAATAACATAGACTTGGTGGTTTAAACAACAAACATTTATCACAGTCCTATGGCTAGAATTCAAAGATGAAGGGATAGCATGGTTGGGTTTTAACCAGAGCTGTCTTGCTTGCTTGCCCATGACCACCTTCTTGCCATGTCGTTGTTGGTAGACAGACAGAGGAAAAGCTCCACACTAATCCCATCATGAAGGCTCCATTCTGATGACTTCATTTAAATCTAATTATCTTCTAAGGCTCTATCTCCAAATACTATCAAGTTTGGGGTTATGGATTCCACATATGAATTCGATGTGAGGCAGAGACATAATTCAGTCCACAGCAATGCTAATATGCATTATGACTTTTCAGAAGGGAGTAAAATACATAATATTACTTATACCTTTCAAACTGCAGATACCTGTTTGGAAGGAATACCTACTAACGATGGCTGTTTCACAGAACACAGTACGGGAAGTACCACCCTAAAGGGAAATCATTGTTCTTGTTGAAACAGAATAAGGTCCTCCAAACCCATTCCCATATGAGATTGAATTTGTTTAACTGCATCTACTTTGGATTTGTAGATTTTTCCAAGTTAAGTCACTGATAATGAAGTGATATCTTACATGATGGTTAGGAACCAGAATGAATGCCTAAAGCAAAGATTGCATTTTAGTCAAAATTTTCTTTGAAAACAACCTTGAGATAGTATCAGATATTACAGACTGATTTGCCATCACTCAAGAAGTCTAGTATAGCCTGTGTTACCTCAAGTGTTTCACAGCTTTTTTTTTAGATGAGTACCAGACCAAGTATTAGGACACCATCTAGTTTGAAGAGGCTGTATCTTTAAATACTAGAAACCCACTCAACATAATGAGATACTCACATTTTAAGATGAGGGTGGGATCGCTTCTCGGCCTTTTGGCTAAGATCAAGTGTAAGATGAGGGTGGGAATGAGGACTGGGGAAATAGCAAATTCATGTCTCCTATCCTAAGCTATGGACTGTACATATGTTTAGTAGAATTGCCCATGGAATTATATATACTATGTAAATAGTTCTGTGTCTCTTTCTTTCTCTTAGCACTTACTATTGAACTTACATATGTTAAATTTGCATATGCTGCAATACCTTTGTGTTGAACACATGGTTTCAAATAGGATTTTGCTGGGGAAGACCAGGTATCTGGATTCAAAGTCACAAGGTCACCTTTGGTAAATTTATTGCAGTCCAAAGTCTTATCCTTAAAATCATAATGATTTCAGAATTTCAGCAACAGTGATCGTTTCCCTGGTTAATATAGACTGATGAGGAAATGAACCGGGATGCCATTTTAATGTTGAGAAATAAAGCTGTTGCATAGATTGGAATGCTGGTGAAGGCAGATCACCATAATTTCCTTTAGGCAGTGTATGTGGGAAGCCCAGATATATTTACCAAAGCCATTCTAAAATGTTCGATGTAAAATGAAAATGGTCCAAGCTGTTTTGCTGGAAGGTACTGGTGAATGAAAGGGTTAGTTCATTTTCCAAGTAGGTGAGTCGTTCCATTGGCTTGTAGTTGGGAAAAGGTCTTTGAGTTCAGCATTTGGGAGGTTTGCATGGACCAATGGTGGACAAATCACTTTCCTGTGGAACTGAATTCACCTTTCTCTGACACATTCACAGGGAACTGAATTTATGTGGTTTCCAGGGAGAGTATAACAAGGTTGAGTGCTCAGCATTATTACTGTTTTTCCTCTGTGTTTTGTTGGTATTTGCTATCCCACCTAACTCATTTTGTTGGCAAAAGCTGTTACCTAAGGAAGAGAATATTCCAGCCTGGGAGCCACTAGCTGCTATGAAGATGTTGGATGGTATTTTCCATCAGAGGATCTCTTTTGACAGAAGGGAGGATTTCAGTAGGTTCACCATTATGGCTCTCTTCCCTGCTCTCATCTATTTGAGGAACACACACCACACTTGTAGACAAAATGATGAAGCATGCCATTTTCCTTTTCCTTTCCTCTTACTGTGTAATCTTCTCCTCCTCTTTCCCCTCCTTAGAAGTGCAGAACATTGCCATATAAACACTTCTTCATATGCTTTTTTTCATCAGTTGAACCAAGTAGAGGGACAGGAGTTGACAAAATTTTTCTGTAAAGGATCAGATGGTAAATATTTTTGGATTTGTAGGCTGCACAGTATCTTGTCAACTCTTCACTTCTGCCACAGAAGGGCAAAAGCAACCACAGACAATAGACTTGCATGTGTCACAATGTATTTTTTGATTTTTCCAACCATTTAAAAACACAGAACCTCTCTTAGTTTATGCCTCCTTCAAAACAAAACAAAACAAAACAAAATTAATGGTGGGCTGTAGCTACTGATCCTTGCCCTAAAAAATAGGCTCATCTTCCCCTCTGTGCCTCTGTTTTCTCTGGCTTCTGGTTTGGCAAGAGGAAATATAAGATCCACTATTTGATGTATGTTTTGTCCTTGCTATAGGGAAGTGGGATTGTTCAGCCCTTACAAGCATAGGTCTTGTAATCAGACACAACTAAGTTCAAATCTGTTTTACACTGTAGTAAAGCAAATTGCATAACCTCTTTGAGCACCAGAGAGGTTCCATAGCCATAAAATCTGTTGGATAAATTTGTTCCTTTTCCATAAAAATCATTGCTGTACCTCATGGGATTAAATGAGACAATTTATGTGAAACACTTACTATAGTCTCTACTACGTGGTATGAGTTCAGTATGCAGTACTTATGAGTATTGTGTTATCAAAGGAACTATATTTCCACTTGTGATTCTTCAAACCTGCTTTTACCTAGGGCACGTCAGTCTCTTCACTGAGACTCAGTTTTTAACCAAGGGGCTCTTAAGACTATGGTCAATTCCAGAGACAAAAATATTTGTGATTCTTTTTTTTTTTTTAAGATTTTATTTATTTATTTGATAGAGAGAGACACAGCAAGAGAGAACATAAGTAGGAGAGTGGGGGAGGGAGAAGCAGGCTCCCTGCAGAGCAAGGAGCCCTATGTGGGGCTCAATCCCAGGACCCTGGGATCATAACCTGAGCCAAAGGTGGACGCTTAATGACTAAGCCATCAGGTGCCCCAGTATTTGTGATTCTTTATGCTTGTCCTATAACCTTATACATTGTAAATGTATTAAAGACAATTGCTATTTTTTTTTTTTTTTAAATCATGTTCTAAGAGCAGACTTTGGGGTTTTAGAACACAGTTCTGTGTTTGTGAGAAAGGGAGGGGGAAAGACCAGAGTTTTTTGTTCTGGTGATTGGTATTTAACAGAAGCATTGACCCCTTACCTCTTTTCTTCCTGGGCCAGTTGACAGTTAAAACAAAATTGTTTTTTGCTTTTTTTTTTTAAAGAATTTATTTATTTATTTGAGAGAGAGAAAGAGTGAGAGAGTGCTCACACAGTAGGGGAGGGAGAGGGAGAGAGAGAGAATCTCCAGCAGATTCCCCTCTTGGTTCCGGAGTCTGATGTGGAGCTTGGTAGCACAACCCTGAGATCATGACCCAAGCCCAAATCACAAATCAGAAGTTCAATTGACTGAGCCACCCAGGCACTCCAAAACAAAGCTCTTGAAACACAATTCTTTTGGATTTACAACAGACAGGTGTTATTATCTGAGAAAGGATCTGGTGTTCACCAGGCCCTTCAGTACATCCTCTGTGATACTGTGATGTTTGTGGAACTCAAGTCAAGGAGCCCAGGTAAACAAAGACCCATGAAATGAAAAAAAGCCTGCAGATGCGCATAGCGTATCTTCCCCATTAAGCCAGTGGTGTCATCTAATTATTTCCAATGACAATTGTGTTTCTTTCTTTAATGTTTTCTATGCCGATATCCAAGTTGCTAATGGAGCAGCCCCCCCCCTTTATAATCCCCATTGTTGCGACTTGCTGGGCTTAATTGCTTTGTCTCCATAACAGACAGACATTCTGAACAATTAGACAATAATAAGGAAGCAAGATGGGGAAATGGCTTAGATTCTTTTATTTTAATTATGCTGATAGTGCACCCTATAGTTCTGAATCAGTGTTGAAGTGCTATTTTTGATGGCATTCAATAACATCCAACTAGAGCTAATAAATTTATATTTCTAATGCAAAAGAACCCTTTCCTCTGTCTTCACTGATTTTTGCTTTTTGTAGAACAGTAAGTTTCTATCCACATGGCATGTTTCGCCTTTAGTTTCCTTTACAATATTCCTATTATTCTGCATTAGTCTTATTTTATATGAAGAGAAAATGGAGTGTCTAAATTGACTCAAGTCAATTGGCATTTTTGACATCTAATTACCCAATTAACTTCTAGAATGCATTTTGAAATTCATGTTTGCCAAAGTGTCTTACAAAAATGCCAACAATAGCAGCATTTCCGTAGTGTAGTGGTTATCACGTTCGCCTCACAAAAATGCCAACAATAAAAATATGAGGTTCAGTTCTTAGTCTGGTCTGAGGGTTGAGGAATAGAAAGCCCTGCATGTTTTGGTCCCTACCTCATCTCCAGCTTCTCCTATTTGCCTATCGTTTCCACTTACACTGGTTTTTCAATACCATAAACAGCACAAGCTCAATCTTACCTAATGGTCTTCCCCTTTCTTTGCATGGCTGGTTCATGTTCTTGCTGTAATTTCAGTTCAAATGCCTCCTCCCCAGAGGCCTTCTGTGATCCCTTCATCTATTTTCTACTGTTCTTTCTCCTCCTCTTCACCCTCATTACCATCTTTTATTGAGTTTAACTTGTTTCCTCCACAGCACAAATTGTGTCACATATTTCCTTTTCTATTTGTTAATTGCCTACTTACCTTGAAGGCAAGATTCCATCTGTTTTGTTAACCATTGTATAACTATGAAAAGTAATAGTGCCTGAAAGTTGGTGTTACATAAATATTTGTTGAACAAATGCATGAATAAATGGAAGGATGCATAGTTTTTTCCTCCCACTATGTAACTTCAGGGTAGTTGTGATCTACTGATGTCCCACCCAAACTTCCAATTGGAACTTGACACACTAGCATCTCTCATAAGATTGTGTATTCCTTGAAGGCAGAGATTTGGGCTTGTAGATCTTCGTATCACCTATGTCTAACATGGTCTCTCTATATAGTTGTGCATGAGCATGTGTTAGTGAAAGTCAAAAAATATTCCAAAAGAGCATAGACCTTGCAATCTGTGTTATATATGTGAAGACAGTGGTTTGTTCAGAAATCGATAGTGTTAAAATAATGCTATTTATTCCCAGGGAGTGAAGAGTGGGTGAGAATATATTCTCACTTATTCCTTTAAGATGATCAAAACCAGACTGATTTTCTATTTTTTATTTTAGAATTATGATACTTAGATGTTTATGTGCATATTTATTTTTTTTCATGGCATATCTAGATATATTTATTTTTTAAATTTTATTTTATTTTTTTCAGTGTTCTAAGATTCATTGTTTATGCACCACACCCAGGGCTCCATGCAGTACATGCCCTAAAAAACTCCTCAAACTAACACTCAAAAAACAGATAATCACATTATGTGTGTCTTTATCTTGTTTTCCTTTCATAAGAAATGCAGTATTGATGTATAAGATGGAAAAATTTAGAAAATGATATAGAAGGAATAAAAATGATCCATAATTTCACAAACTAAAAATAACATCGTTGACCTTATAGTAAGTTTCCTTACAGACCTTACAGACCTTACACACACACACACACACACACGCAATGTTTAATTCATTACAAATAACCAAAAAGAACTTGGATATCTTTGTGTCCTATTTATTATTCATTTTAAGAGTATATCAATACTATTTTAACATGTCATTGCAATCCTTTGAGATTATAATTTTTAATGGTTGTAAAAAATACCATTGAAATGATTAGTTATAAGGTATAACAGTAATTTTTTTTTTAAAGAGGTATCACTTTTTTTTTTTTAAGATTTTATTTATTTATTTGTGACAGAGAGAGAGGGAGAGCGAGCGAGCACAGGCAGACAGAGAGGCAGGCAGAGGCAGAGGCAGAGGGAGAAGCAGGCTCCCTGCCGAGCAAGGAGCCCGATGTGGGACTCCATCCCAGGACTCTGGGATCATGACCTGAGTCGAAGGCAGGTGCTTAACCAACTGAGCCACCCAGGCGTCCCTAACAGTAATTTTTTAATATTAAATATCAGGTTCTTTTCATGTTGTTTTTTGCTCTAATAATGAATTGTGCTGGGGACATCCATGTTTCCAAGTACTTGCTTATATTACTGAATATTTCCTTAAAATAGAGTCCTATGTATGGACTTACTGGTCAAAGAATAGGAACAATTTAAGACTCTTGTTCACATATCAAAATTGTTTTCCAGGAAGTTGTGCCAGGTCATATTTCTACCAGAAGAGTTTGATAATACTTGGTTCATCCCTTCCTCACTAACATTTAGTATTTTGTCTCCTTCCTCTCCCAGGATTTCTGTGTATTTTTTGCCTCTTTCTCTGTAATATTATTGTTTTTCACATGGACTTATATGATCCTTTATAAACCAAAGAGTTTTAATTTTTATTATGTTTATGGAAAAATCTTCCATGCTACCATTTTTGTTAGCCTTAAAACATTAAATAATGTTTTAATTAAAGTATAACTTACTTAAAATAATACTTATTAATTTTAAGTGTGCAGTATAGTGAATTTTGACAAGTGTATTGAGTTATGTAACCACCACTGCACTCAAGATAAAGAACATTTTCTTCCTAAAAATTCTTTTTGTCTTTTTGTAGTCAATCCATTCCCTTCACCCTTGTGTCTGACAACTACTGTTTTTATTTATGTCACTTTAATTTAGCTTTTTCTAGAATTTCATAAAATGGAATCTTACATTAAGTAGTTTTAACATTTTTTTTTAGTTAACATGGTACAATTATCCATGTTTTATATATATCAGAAGTTCATTCTTTTTATTGCTGAGTAGTATTTCATGATATGACTGTACCACTATTTGTTTATTCACCAGTTGAAATCATTGAGGTTATTTCTAGCTTTTGGCTATTAAGAATAGCTTCTATGGAGGATGCTGGGAACATCCACTTGAGGAGAACACAGAATAACAGCAACTGAATTTTCATCCTACCTAAGACAACAAAAATGCAGACAAATATGTAAAATAATGGTTTTCCAAGATATTGGACAAGAGATAATAAGACAGTCATCCCATAGTGATGGAAAAAGAAAGAAAAGAACAGATGGCAAAAATAGAAAATAATCTATCATTTAAAAAATATCACATCAAATATAAATGGTCTAAATACCTTAATTAAAAAACAGAAGTGGTCAGATTGGATTAAAAAACCCACAGGACTTAATTAATATGCTGCTTACAAGAAAAACTCCTTTAAATATAAAGTCACAACTAAGTTAAAAGTTAAAAAGATAGAAAAAGACCTGGTAAAAGACATTTATCAAACAGAAGCTGGAGTGGTTATGTTAATATCAGATAAAGTAGACTTCAGAACAAAAAAACAATTAGGGGAAAAGGAGGTAATTTTTAAAAAAAAATTATTTGAGAGAGAGAGAGAGAAATTGAGAGAGAACATGAGAGGGGAGAAGGTCAGAGGGAGAAGCAGATTCCCCGTGGAGCTGGGAGCCCGATGAGGAACTTGATCCCGGGACTCCAGGATCATGACCCGAGCTGTAGGCAGTCACCCAACCAATTGAGCCACCCAGGAGCCCCAAAGGAGGTAATTTCTTAATGACAAGGGAATCAAATCCTCAAGAAGTCACAACAGTTGTAGTTCATCACAGCATTATTTACAATGACAAAGGCATGGAAACAACCTAAGTGTCCATTGATGGATAAATGGATAAAGTAAATAGTATATATGTATATACCTGTGATATATGTATACACATACACACAGTGGAATATTTTAGCTATAAAAAGGAATGAAAGTGTGTCATCTGTGGCAATGTGGATGGATCTTGAGGGCATTATGGTAAATGAAATAAATCAGAAAAGACAAATACCATATGGTCTCATTTATATATAGAATCTAAACAAAAACCAAACTCATAGATTCAGAGGACAGATTGATGTTTGCCAGAGGTAGGAGATGGGGAGGTAGGTAAATTTGGTGAAAGGGACTGAAAGGTAAAAACTTCTATTTATAAAATGAACAAGTCTTGGGGATGTAATGTACAGCATGGTGAGTATAGTTAATAATACTGTATTGTAGATTTGTAAGTTGTTAAGAGAGTAGATCTTAGTTATCATCACAAGAAAAAGAATTGTTACTACACAGGATGATGGATATCAACTAGACTTTCCATGGTGATCATTTCATAAGACACAAAAATAGTGAATAATTATGTTGTACACCTACAACTAATATAATGTGATCTATCACATATGCCTCAATAAAGAAAGGATATAACAATTCAAAATATTAATGCACCTTATAATAGAGTTAAAAATACATGAAACAAAACCTTTTAGAACTGTAAGGGACAATAGACAGCTATACAATTATAATTTGAGATTTAAATACTTGCTTCACTACTTGGTAGACCAAGTAGACAGAGATCAGTAAGGAAAAAGTACTCTAGGTACACCTGGCTGACTAAGTAGGTAGAGCATGTGACTCTTGATCTCAGGGTTGTCAGTGTGAGCCTCATGCTGGGTGTAGAAATTACTTAAAAATAAAATCTTAAAAAAAAAAAAGGAAAGGAAAGTATTCTGAATAATCTTTACAAGATTGGTATTTATGGAATATTCGACCCCAAACAGCAAAATAAATATCTCTTTTCTTAGGGCCAACAGAGCATTTACCAAATTAGACATTATTCTGAGATACTAAGCAAGTATTACTACTTTTAAAAAGATGAAAATTAGGAACCTGGGTAGCTCAGTGGGTTAAGCCTGTGCCTTCAGCTCAGGTCATGATCTCAGGGTTCTGGGATCGAGCCCCGCATCGGACTCTCTGCTTGGCAGAGAACCTGCTTACCCCTTCTCTCTCTGCCTGCCTCTCTGCTTACTTGTGATTTTTCTCTCTGCCAAATAAATAAGATCTTTAAAAAAGAAAGATGAAAATTACACAAATTATGTTCCTTAACCCACAATAGAAAGAAATTAGAAACAAATAATAGATCTCTGGAAAATTCCTAAGTATTTGGAAATAGTGTAACATACTTCTAAATAACTTACGGGCCCAAAAAAGAAGACTAAAGGAGAATGAGAAAGTATTTTGTAAAGGTGAAAAAATAATGGAGTACAATGTATCAAAATTTGTAGGATGCTTGCAAAAAGTACTCAGAAAAATTTATAGCACTAAATGATTTTATTGGAAAAGAAGAAAGGTCTTATATCAGCTATTCAGCTTTTACCTAAGGGAATAGATATAGGTGAACAAACAAAATCCTAAATAAACAGAAGAAAGGAAGTAATAAAGATCAGAAAAGAAATCAATGAAATAGTGAAGAGTCAAGCAATAGAGGAACTCAATGAAAGCAGTATCCAGTTCTTTGCTTGTTGTTGGCTTGTTGTTGAGAAGGTTGATGAAATATCTAGTTTTTTTAAAAGGTTTTTTTTTTTAAAAAAAAAATTATGAAGGGGTCTTGAATTTTGTCTCTTTTGTATCCTACAGTTTTTCCTTTTTAGATTATTGATACAGTGAATTATATTGGTTGAATTTCAAATATCAAAAAATCTACCTTTCTTCTAGTGCAGAATCATTCTTAACAACTGTGTCTTTCAGTCAGTTTTTACTTAGCCCCATGGGCCATCAAGTGTTTAGACCAAGAAGACAGAGTTCCTTAGAGTGAAGTTAATTCAACCCCTTTAATTTATAGATGAAAAAAACTGAGATTCTGCATGGTGACACGTGAGAGTGACTTGCTCTAGTGACACAGCTAAACCATCTGAGCTCTGGGGTGAAGATTCTGGTCTGCTCAACTGTCCACCTAGTGCGGTCAGTGAATTAACCAGAACATATGCATAGGAAACACACTACTGATCTGATTGGTAACTACCTCATAAACATGAAATAATAATGAACTGAACACTGTGCATGAAAAAGAATCCTCATGATGTTGAAGTTTCAGAGTAATGTAAGCAAGTCAACTCAGCCAAACTTGTTCCATGAAGTTAGAAAGGTAATTTGCGTGGGATTACCGCAATGTTCCTGGTAATAAAAATCCTGTAAAGATAAATATCAAAAAGAAAATAAACATTAAGATGACTATCTTGGGGTACCTAGTGGCTCAGTTGTTGAGTGTTTGCCTTCCACTTGGGTTGTGGGCCCGGAGTCCTGGGATGGAGCCCTGCGTTGGGCTCCCTGCTTGGCGGGGAGCCTGCTTCTCTCTCTTCCACTCTCCCTGCTTGCATTTCTCTCTTGCTGCTGTCTTTCTGTCAAATAAATAAGTAAAATCTTAAAAAAAAAAAAATAAAAGAATAAAAAATATTTAAAAATAAGATGACTCCCTTTGTAATGTTAGATTATAGATGATTTTTTTCCTTCAAATTTTTATTTAAATTCTTGTTAGTTAAAAAAAAATTCTTGTTAGTTAATATGCAGTGTAATTTTAGTGTCAGGAGTAGAACTGAATGACTCATCACTTACATACAACACCCAGTGCCCATCACAACCAGTGCACTCTTTAATACCCATCGCTCATTTAGCCCATTCCACACCCCTTCCTCCCTCTATCAACCCTCAGTTTATTCTCTATCGTTCATGGTCTCTTACGGTTTGCCTCTCTCTCTCTTTTTTCCCTTATGTTTATCCGTTTTGTTTCTTAAATTCCACATGTGAATGAAATCATAAGGAAGTCTTTTCTAAAATGTCAACAATAATATGACACATTTGACATGTTACTAGCTTTAGAAGTTATGCTGATGGCACGAAAAAGCCCAGATCCAGAGGACAAAAAAAGAGGGCCATGATGTTGGCCTAATTATATCAATGAAGTATATAACAACTACCTTAAATTCCCTGAGAGACATGTATGATTTCTTGTGTCTCTTTGAAATGAAACTACTTTTTCTTATGATCTTGTTTGAAGCTAAATGTGCCTATTGATTTATGTTTTAAAGAGCATGGGATGAACAAATCTCTTCTTGAAGGTAAAGGCTCCTTTATGCATAGGTAATCAATTTTGACTGGGGATCCCATGAGAAGTAGTTGTTTTAAAAAGCAAACTCATAGTATTCCATTGTGTATATAGGGAAGGAGACAAACCATAAATGACTCTTAATCTCACGAAACAAACTGTGGGTTGCTGGGGAGAGGGGAGTTGGGAGAAGGGGGGTAGGGTTATGGACGTTGGGGAGGGTATGTGCTTTTGGGTAAATTGGAAGGGGAGGTGAACCATGAGAGACTATGGACTCTGAAAAACAATCTGAGGCGTTTGAAGTGGCGGGGGGGGGTGGGAGGTTGGGGTACCAGGTGGTGGGTATTATAGAGGGCACAGCTTGCATGGAGCACTGGGTGTGGTGAAAAAATAATGAATACTGTTTTTCTGAAAATAAATAAATTGGAAAAAAAAAGCAAACTCATAATGTATTATAGTAATTCTATATACATTTTTAAAGTGGTAGAAACTGTGAGGTTGGCTTTTTTATATTTCATATCCCCCAGGGAAATGTCAGCTTACTGTTCCTGAAACATCTGGATTGGGAAGAACATTTAGGCACTCAGGAATGTGTTTGTGATTTTAGGACATGGTGGTGGTGATCATTCTCTAAGATTAATATGTGAATGCCTCTTACTGCTGTTTTGATGAAAGATGAAGAGAGATACAGTGTGTTATTATTCATACGGTGTTCTTATTGGGTCTGAATTTATGGTAGCCATGAAGGTCTCTGGGTTACAGTCTTAATTCTGGATGCTTGTTTTTTTTTTTAAAGAGTATTTATTTATTTATTTGAGAGAGAGAGAGAGAGAATGAGAGAACACAAGCAGGGGGAGTGGGAGAAGGAGAAACAGGCTACCTGCCAAGCAGGGAGTCCAATGTGGGGCTTGATCCCAGGACTGTGGGATCATGACCTGAACCAAAGACATACACTTAATGACTAAGCCACCCAGGTGCCCTGAAAGCCTAATTTTTAAAGCATTTTGGATATGGACCATTTACATTGTCTTTCCCATTGGTAGGATTACAACTAGTATAAATAAATGAATTTATGTGAAACTTTCCTTGAAACTTCCCCCTAAATTACCACTATTGCATGGGAAAAAACTCTGAAATGATACATTTAAGTGAATCAGCAATGCAGAATTTAGTTGTCATATAGGATGGACTACTGTCCTACTTTGGAAAGTGGTGAGATCAGTTTGACAGTGGGATCTGGGAAGACTTTTAGAGTGAATGGAAATTGAGATAGGTTTTGGTGGATGGATAGGACTTTTACAAGTTGAAAAAAATGAGATGGATCATCTGGGTTAGAGGAAATGAGCATGGTTCTCATTGTCCACTTTCTGGTTTCTGGCTCAAAAAGCCATCTCCTTCATCATGAGTAGGCATAATTCTCTGATGTCTGATGCCAGCTCTGCTTTCTTCAGAATGTGTTTAGAATGTCCAGTTCTTCATGGTCTCTCCTATCTGCTAGAACAATGCTAATTAACTTTGTAATCTCCCACATTCCAAGGGTACAGTATTTGACTTGCTTATCTTTGAGCCATTATTTCTGATATTCTCTGCTGCCATTCCTATGTCTTTTCTGTGGCTACCCTCTGGACACTTTCCTCCTTACCTCTGTAACTCTACCCTCCTTTTGTCTTGCCCCCAGATACAGTTACCATTACCTTCTTCCAGATTTTTCCAAGTTCAGAATTGTCTCCTATCCCTCTAGAACTATAATTGTCATTTCCCTGAGCATCCTGTAGATTTCTCTCTCCTCTGATGCATGGACATATGGCTCAGCTTTACAGAATGTTTCTCATCGACCCCACAGTCCTCTGTGCATTTACATAACTCATAAGGGTTTTTTTCCCCTTTTTAAAAAATGCATGATTCTCTATGGGAGGAGGAGAAAGAAGAAGTGTTTTTGGTTTTGTTTTACTTTTTAACAAAGTAAAACTGATTCATCATTGTTTGCTTGATCATGACAACACATAATCAGTCATGTAATTGATGGCTTTAAGATTATCAATTTTACACCACAAAATATTTCTTAAAATTGTGAAAGTTTCAGATTTTTAAAAACCTTGGTTGCTATGGGTTTATTTTTAAGTTTTGGAAAGTTTAACAATTTCTTCTTCAAAAACTTAAAATTTGTAGTTCTGATATTGTTAGAATTGAATTTAGACTGCTTATTGGAAGCAATTTTTTTAACCCAAAATTTCAGTTTAAAGATCCTAGTAATGAGATAGTTGCTCCTTAAATGAAGTCTGGAAGAAAAAAGTGCTGTACATCAAGAAGGCAAATAAAGGGGCACCTGGGTGGCTCAGTGGGTTAAAGCCTCTGCCTTTGGCTCAGGTGATGGTCCTGGGGTCCTGGGACGGAGCCCCGCATCTGGCTTTCTGCTCAGCCGGGAGCTTGCTTCCTCTTCTCTCTCTCTCTGCCTGCCTCTCTGCCTACTTGTGATCTCTGTCTGTCAAATAAAAAATAAATAAAATCTTTAGGGGGAAAAAAAAAAGAAGGCAAATAAAATCCTGAAGAACCCCAAACATCAAACTTGGAATGCGGCTTTCAAACAATGATAATAAATGAAGCATTATTAAGAGTAAGAGTATAGAGTTCGATCGGTATCGGGAGCGGAGAGCGGACCCCAGAGAGCCCTGAGCAGCCCCACCGCCGCCGCCGGCCTAGTTACCATCACACCCCGGGAGGAGCCGTAGCTGCCGCAGCCGGCCCCAGTCACCATCACCGCAACCATGAGCAGCGAGGCCGAGACCCAGCAGCCGCCCGCCGCCCCCGCCGTCAGCGCTGCCTACACCAAGCCCGGCACCACGGGCAGCGGCGCAGGGAGCGGCGGCCCCGGGCGGCCTCACATGGGCGGTGCCTGCCGGCGGGGACAACAAGGTCATCGCAACGAAGGTTTTGGGAACAGTAAAATGGTTCAATGTAAGAAACGGATATGGTTTGATCAACAGGAATGACACCAAGGAAGATGTATTTGTAACCAGACTGCCATAAAGAAGAATAACCCCAGGAAGTACCTTCGCAGTGTAGGAGATGGAGAGACTGTGGAGTTTGATGTTGTTGAAGGAGAAAAGGGTGCGGAGGCAGCAAATGTGACAGGCCCTGGTGGAGTTCCAGTGCAACGCAGTAAATATGCAGCAGACATAACCATTATAGACGCTATCCACGTCGCAGGGGTCCTCCACGCAATTACCAGCAAAATTACCAGAATAGTGAGAGTGGGGAAAAGAACGAGGGATCGGAAAGTGCTCCCGAAGGCCAGGCCCAACAGCGCCGGCCCTACCGCAGGCGACGGTTCCCACCTTACTACATGCGGAGACCCTATGGGCGTCGACCACAGCATTCCAACCCTCCTGTGCAGGGAGAAGTGATGGAAGGTGCTGACAACCAGGGTGCAGGAGAACAAGGTAGACCAGTGAGACAGAATATGTATCGGGGTTATAGACCACGATTCCGCAGGGGTCCTCCTCGCCAAAGACAACCTAGAGAGGATGGCAACGAGGAAGATAAGGAAAAATCAAGGAGATGAGACCCAGGGTCAGCAGCCACCTCAACGTCGGTACCGCCGCAACTTCAATTACCGACGCAGACGCCCAGAAAACCCTAAACCACAAGATGGCAAAGAGACAAAAGCAGCCGATCCACCAGCTGAGAATTCGTCCGCTCCCGAGGCTGAGCAGGGCGGGGCTGGGTAAATGCCGGCTTACCATCTCTACCATCATCCGGTTTAGTCATCCAACATGAAGAAATGAAGATGAAATTCCAGCAATAAGAAATGAACAAAAGATTGGAGCTGAAGACCTTAAGTGTTTGCTTTTTGCCCATTGACCAGATAAATAGAACTATCTGCATTATCTATGCAGCATGGGGTTTTTATTATTTTTACCTAAAGACGTCTCTTTTTGGTAATGACAAACGTGTTTTTTAAGAAAAAAAAAAAAGCCTGGTTTTTCTCAATACACCTTTAAAGGTTTTTAAATTGTTTCATATCTGGTCAAGTTGAGATTTTAAAGAACCTCATTTTTAATTTGTAATAAAAGTTTACAACATGATTTTTTCAAAAAAGTCAACAAACGGCAAGCACCCGTTAATAAAGGTCTTAAATAATTAAAAAAAAAAAAGAGTAAGAATATAACTCTTCTACTATTGGTAGGAATGCAAACTTGGGCAGCCACTCTGGAAAACAGTATGGAATTTCCTCAAAAAGTTAAAAATAGAACTACCCTACAATCTAGCAATTGGGCTATGAGGTATTTACTCAAAGAACACAAAAATACTAATTCAAAGGGATACATGTACCCCGATGTTTATAGCAACTTTATCAACAATAGCCAAATTATGGAAAAAGCCCAAGTGTCCTTTGGATTGATGAATGGATAAAGAAAACATGGTGTGTGTGTATACAGACGTATACACACATACACACACACTGGACTATTAATCAGCCATAAAAAGAATGAAATCTTGCCATGTGCAATGCTATGTTTGGAGCTAGAGAGTATTATGCTAAGCAAAGTAAGTCAGAGAAAGACAAATACCATATGATTTCATTCTTATGTGGAATTTAAGAAACAAAACAAAGGAGCAAAGGGAACAAAAGAGAGAGGCAACACAAAAAACACATTCTTAACTACAGAGAACAAACTGATGGTTACCAGGTTCCCAGAGGGGAGGTGAGTGAGGGGATGGGTTAAATAGGTGATGGGGATCAAGGAGTGCACTTGTGATGGGCACTGGGTTATGTGTGGGAGTGATGAATTACTATATTGAACACCTCAAACTAATATTACACTGTATGTTAACTAACTGGAATTTAAATAAGAACTTAAAAAAAGAATAAGAATACAAAGAAGACACACAGCTTTGGACCAATCTGGAAACATTAAAGAGTGTCTCTCCAAGTTTGAAGAAACAGTGTGCTCTTTCAAAAAAAATAATAGAAGAGCATGTGAGTGGCTTTACTTAACCTTTTAAATGAAAAGGAGAACTTTTTAGCAAGTGCAAAGAACAAGATGTTCTATTTTTCTTTTTTTTTTTTGAAAGAAAAATACATTTCTAATTAATTCAAGAGCAGCAGGAGTCTGCATTATTTTCTTTCTCTGCAACATTGCCTTTTATCAGCATGAGAAGTTTGTTGTGGTCTTTTCCACATACTCCAAAGGGTAGTCACCCTGCCGGGGATTAACAATTTTCCCCAACAGGAGGTACAGGATCGAACATCTACAGAATAGAATGTCAGTGTGCCTCCTGGGCTGTTGTCCACCTGAGTTTCTGGTCATAGAAAGAGTATCTTGAAATCACAAGCTGTGTAAGTATTCTGAAAATGTTAGAAAGGAACACTATGGCTTATTTAGAAATTCATGGCAGTGTAACCACCTGGAACCTTAACAGAAACCTGCCCGTTTCTTCCCTGGGTGGGTTGTCTCAGGTAAAACTGCACTTGTTGGGTCTCAGGTGATGACAGATTTGCAATGTACTCAACTCCAGAGCAATGGAAAAAATATACCATCAGGGGTTGAGAATCTGTGGTTATTGGCACCATGCAGTTGGGTAAGTGAACTAACTCATCTCTGTTTCCACTTCATCATCTGTGAGCTGTTTTTTTTTTTCTTTCTTTCTTTTTTTAAATGATCTTAACTTCAAAGAGTTGTTAGGAATATCAAATGGGATGTGGTAGCTACAAGCACAGATACTGCGGTTGAATCATTATTTATTTAGCTGACAAATATTTATTGACCCCTCCTATATATTAGGCATTCTGCTGGTTGACAATTAAAAGAGCCCCTTGTAGCACAGTGGAGGAGACACAAAAATAAACATTCAGTAAGCAAGTAGATGTGTCATTGCAAAGTGTGAGAGGGCTTGGTAGAAAAGAGTAAGGTTTACTGAGAGAATACTGGGAGAGAAGAACCTACTCTAGGTTGGACTGTCAGGGAGTTTTAGAGAGGTAGGCTGGCTTGGTCTCTAATGTGTGAATTTCAGGGTAGCCAAAACTTATTTTAAAAACTGGTTGGAGAATGACTGTGAAACCCAGCAGAAAATGTATCTGAAGTAGGCACGTATCTCATCTACCAACTCATGTGCAAGGGACGTAATACATTTTTGTTTTCTGTAGGTGAATTTACTTTGTGTTTTGTGTCCCCATTGTGCTGGGGATCTAAGCTAAGAGAATTTACTTTGTGTTTTATGCCTGAGGGTGAAGGGAGTGAAGTGTAATCTTTGTGAATCTGGGGGAAAAAATCTTTCTCCAGGGTTAAAACTTTCTCCAGGATTAAAACTTAGTCAGGGGGTACTCCTAGAGCACTCATGCCTTGGTAAGGCATGGGGGATATACCATCATCATTTAGGCACTGCTGAGATGCCTTTGTATCTTCTGACATTGAGTTCCTCCCTGGTTCTTAACACAGAGCCTCTTCAGGGCCACATACTCACTGGCCCATGTTCCTGGGGCTTTGAGGTGCTTATTGGGATGGAGACAACCCTTCCACACCACTGGAGGCTGTGGAACACTTTGCCTTCCTTCCTAAACCCATAGTCTTCTGCTGCATGCTATAGTCCTTCCTGATGAGATTTTGCCTGGGCTGAGGTAGAGGTGGGAAGAAGCAGAGGTAAGGTGGAGAGTCTGGGAGCCCATTTGCATCTGACCTTCCTGCACTCCCCTTTATCATTCCCCTCTTTACTCAAATCAGGTAATCTTTATCTAATTTCAGGATATAGGGGAGCTTTTCCTCTTATTCACTTCATATTCTTCTAAATATCTTGTGTATGACCAGCCTAGGCTTTTTAAAATTTAAGAGCCAGAAGATAAGAGCATTTTTCTGATCTCTCACTTCTCTGTAGCATGAATTCATCTACCATTTGGGGAGTATTATCTACCCAAAACCATTTCCCATGCTCCTTTGGTGGCAAAGCCCCAATTTTTGGGAGGGGGGTGGGATTTACCTGTGCCCTACAATGACTCGAGGCCTAAGCCACATCCAAGCTGGTCATGGCCCTAGTCTCCTCGCTGTTCACTAGTTCAAGTATAGACAGATGAAGTAATCCCACCAATGAGATACGAGAGGACATCTACTGTGGGCTCTAGAAGAGGTTTCCTTGTTTAATTTGGAAAGAGTTTGGGTCCCTAAAGATGCTGATGAACCACTGGGTTAATTAACTTGCAGCATTCTAACTCTGTATTCCTCACTAGTGTTATTTAATATGAGATAAGAAATCCCTTATTTTTTAATTTGGACTACCTGGGGTTTTCAGTCATTTGGAGTCAAAGCATCCTAACTGATAAACTGGGAAGGGCAAAGTTTATAAGAAAGTACAGGGGAAAGAAGTCTGATAATATCACTTCTGGTAATATTACTCATAGTAGTGAGGGAAAGAAGGATCCGGGGAAGGAAGGACTGGATCCAGTAACTAAAAAGAAATACTAGGTGATAAGAGACCCCAGTCTCCAATACTGGAGTACTATTTTTTCTCCTTGCACATGACTCATGACCTATATGTAGTCTGTATACATTCTTTTCACCTCTTTCTCTCATTCATTCACCCAAATACTAAGAAGTTCATGGCTTTTAGTGGATATGCATACACTCTTAAATTACTCATGCTTAGACCTATGTACTATACATTTATTATGTTGGAAACAGTTGTTCTGAATGCTTGTTGCAGTGACCATGCTCTTGAGCATAAAAGACAGGAGGAGGTCCCCATCATGGGATGGCAGATGTATACCATGTGGATGGTAGCAGAATATGTCATTCTAGAACGTGCTGTTTGGCATAAGGGTGATTTTCAGCTGAAGGCAACTGAGAAGAAGCAGATATAAGAAAAGTTCTCTGCTCTCCTCCTATTTGCCGAAAAGCAGGACATAAATATGTAAAGGTGTCACTACCCCTCTTTCTACTAGAAAAGAGAAGTTAATCACTGGAGATAATTCTAGACCCTATCAGCACAGAGACAACACCAGAGGAATGTACATAATGTTGCTAAAACTAGCCCTTATTTACCATTAGTTCCCCTATATATTTGCTTTCCCATAATTTTGTACCCCTGGAAGTTCAAAGTTCTTTTCCTTTGTCTTGGTACTTCTCTAAAAATTTACTGTTCCTTTGTTAAGATGTTATATAAGCCCAAGTTCTTCCAACCCCTTTGAGTTATTCATCACAAGGTGCCCCCATGTGTAATAAATTTTGATTTGCTTTTCTCCTGTTAATCTGTCTTTTATCAGTCCAATTTATAGGGCCCCAGCCAGACCACTTAAGATGGGTGGAGGAAAAAGGATTTTTTTCCTCACCCTATATGCATACTGTCATCCCTGTTTCCTACGCTAACCCATGGAAGGCATTACTAATCCATCACAGTGCTCTTTCCTGTTAAAACAGGATATGAGAGTGTCCTCAAGAAAGTTACTATGCACCGATAGGCATTTTCTAGAGAGAGGAAAATAATTAACTTCCTGACCTAAGCATCTAGGACCACAGTCAGAAATAAGGCCCAGATTGAAGCTAGTAGCAATAAAAGGGCCAGGAGAGTGGGAAGACCAGTACTGAACTGTACAACCAAAGATAAGGAAACTGATGTAGAAAACGTCATGACTTGGACCTTTTGAACTTAGTTGGCAGGGCTCTCAGCCTTCCAGAGGGGAGCTACCAAGACACTGAGGTGTTCAGTAAAAATTAACTGTATCCTTACCTTGAGGGTTTTTTCCCCCTCATTTTAATTGAGAAATAAAAGAATGACATCCTCTATCATTATAAGACGTAGATTTGCTGCAGTGACCAGAAGGCCTGAAAAACTATTACATTCTTTTATTTCTCTCTCTTCATAAGGTATTTGGATATAGTAATATTGTACCTTGGGAAGAGCAGGATCACGGCCTCACAATCTCTCTCTCTCTCTCTTTCTTTTTTACTGAAGTATAATTCACCTATGGTGTTATGGTAGTCTCAGGTGTATACAATATAATGATTCAATGATTTATACATTACTCAGTGCTCATTACCATAACTGTATTCATAATCCCTTTTAATTCACCCTTCTTCCCATCAACCTCCCCTCTGGCAACCACCAGTTTGTTCTCTGTATTTAAGGGTCTGCTTTTTTGCTTGTCTCTTTTTGAATTTGTTCATTTGTTTTATTTCTTAAATTTCACAAATGAGTGAACTCATATGGTATTTGTCTTTGTCTGACTTATTGTACTTAGCATAATAATACCTCTAGTTCCATCCTTGTTATTGCAAATGGCAAGATTTCATTCTTTTTGATGGCTGAGTCGTATTCTAGTGTGTGTGTGTGTCTGTACACATATATATCTCACATCATCTTTATCCATTCATCTATTGGTGGACATTTGAACTACTTCCCTAGTTTGGCTAATTTAACTAATGCTACGATGAACATAGGGTACAAATATCTTTTCAAGTTAGCATTTGTTTACTTTGGTTACATACCTAGTAGTGTGATTACTGGATTGTAGGGTATTTCTATTTTTAATTTTTTGAGGAACCTCCCTACTGTCTCCCACAGTGGCTGTGCCCACCAACAGGACACAATACTTCCTTCTTTTTTTTTTTTTCCAGATCTTGCCCATACTTTTTTCTTATGCTTTTGAGTTTAGCCATTCTAACAGATGTGAGGTGGTATCTTGTGGTTTTGAATTACATTTTCTTGATGATTAATGATGTTAAGCATCTTTTCATTATCTGTTGGTCATTTGTATGTTTTTGGAAAAATATCTGTTCACTGTCCTCTGCCCACTTTTAAAATCAGATTGTTTGGGTGTTTTGTTTTATTTGTGTGTGTGTGTGTTGAGTGTATAAGTTCTTTATATAGTTCAGATATTAACCCTTTAATGGGTATAACATTTACAAATACCATCTTCCATTCAGCAGGTTGCCCTGTCATTTCGTTAATGGTTTCCTATGCTGTGCAAAAGATTTTTATTTTGTTGTAATACTGATGGTTAGTTTTTCTTTTGTTTCCCTTGTCTGAGGAGACATCTTGACTGTATCTGGTGGAAACATTTTTACAAGCGGCAGACTCCTGACATGGTAAAGCCTTGGCAGGAGTTGAGGCTCTCAATTCTCAATAGTGTTTTAGCCATTTGACCAGACCACCCTGGAGAGGTGAGTGCATTCTTTTTGGACACTCTCCTTCCTCCCAGTGGCCTGGGCAGGTTTTCCATGGGCAAGGATTCACAGCATAGCTGCTGGGTATTTGTAGCCATTTATTATGTATTCCTGACTGCTCACATGTGGAAAAGCCACCCTGAAACGAGGATATACCTTGGGGCTCAAAGCACATCCCATTTCTCTTCCTCTGTCATCTCTGGTCTGCCTTAAAATAGTCTTTGCATAGTATTTGAGTAGTACCATCCAGACCTGTGAGGGAATAAGTTTTAGGTGTGCTTGTTATCCCTCTGCCTTTGGTTTGACTGTAATTCTTCAGCTTTGCTTTGCAAATGTGGCTTCATGTCCAGAATCAGACAGTTCAGTTAACTGTCCTGGAAGCCTATTTTTGCAGTGTTTCTGTTTGGATGTTGGAGGTGGGTGGGTGAGGTTGGAAAGCTGTTTGGAACAGTCGCAAATTGTATATGGCCATCATATATTCTTTGTCAAAAGCTCCTGGAGATCTTTTGTGCCTTTGCAAACTCTGATGGGACACAATTTGTTCAAAAGGCAGTGTTTCAGCAGGTAGGGCATTTGACGTTTTCATTCTTATTACTACTTATTTTAACTCTTTAGGCAGGGCTGGCTTCTGGCATAAGGAGAAGATGCTTGCTAAATAAGCTACTCTTTGAGAAATCCAGAAATAGGCCTGCCATAGCATCTTAGCCAACTTGTCTAAAAGTACCCCCTGCTTTGTGTAAACATGCCTCCCTTTAATATTGTGGAGGTGATGAAGAAGAGGCACAGTGTTCAGATGATCCTGATTTTTCCACCCACATGCTTCGAGATAATCAGGCAGGTCACTTCCCGTATCTGGGTTTCTCTTTCCCTGTACTCAGAAGGTGGGAGCTGCTATGTAAGTTCTCTTCCCATTGGCAGTCCGTTACTGTATGATTCCATCCAAGCTCAAGGCTTGCTCTTTCTTTCTTTTTTTTTTTTTAAAGATTTTATTTATTTATTTGACAGACAGAGATCACAAGTAGGCAGAGAGGCAGACAGAGAGAGAGAGGAGGAAGCAGGCTCCCCGCCGAGCAGAGAGCCCGACGCGGGACTCGATCCCAGGACCCTGAGATCACGACCCGAGCCGAAGGCAGCGGCTCAACCCACTGAGCCACCCAGGCGCCCAAGGCTTGCTCTTTCTTGAAGCCCTTCTTATTCATTCCACCTCTAAGTGATCTTTTCTCCTTCTGAGTCTATGCCATGTTGTTCGGTCCTCAGTCATTTGCATCATCTTGGATTGTTTCCTCTATTTTCAGTGTATGTGGGTAGTGTTGCTTGAGCAAAGTAATAAACTCTTCAAGGGTAGAGACTGTATTTCTAGTGCCTCCTAAAACATCACTGAATGATTCTGGGCTGATAACGGTATTTGGTTGGAATTGTTAAATAGCCCAGATTATTGTCTATTTCATAAGAAGATTATAATAATCTAATAATTCTGAATCTCTTCTTACGTAAACATAGTCAAATCTCAGGTTTTTTAGTTAATAACAATGATGATATTTCTGAGGCAACAGCTTTTAACAGTTTCCAGAAAATTTTTCCATTCATTATTTCACTTGAACACTTCTCAGAAACTCTGTAAAGAAGGTAGATGGTATCAATATGACTATCTCTATCTTATACATGATAAAATTTGAGTGCAACTTATTGACTATCATGCAAGTATTTAATAGATATGGGTCTGGAATCCAGGTATGATGAACCCAAGTTTGATGTTTTTTGCTTTGATGTTTCTTATGGATGATAAAAATCATTTATATGGATTACAATGAAAGGGACTTAAAATAAGGGATGGGAGAGGCACAGTATTGGCTTAGACTTTAAGAAACTTTAAGAACTCAGATTCTGGGCTTTTATTAAAGATTTGGGGTTAAATCTGCAATCTAGTTGTCACTAATTGCTAGTTGTGTGACCTTGGGCAATTTAAACTTTCTGGTCCTGACTTCTCATCCTTAATATGAAGATTACAGTAATACCACTCCAAAGAATTCTGAGAATTAAATAATGCACATAAATAATTTAAATGGCCTTGGCACATACATAGTGGTACTTCATAGCTATTAACTATCATGAGTGTCACTACATGACATTAGATCATTTGGCAGAGTAGCCTTAGATAACTACATTTGTGGGAGAGATTTGTTCTTATGCCATCAATATTTTTGATTTTTTAAATTATCCTAAATTGGCTAAATTAGGTCCTTATAGAACTGCTGTTATTATGAGCATGACTAACTATGGATCATGCAGACTCTTGTAAGAGGTTGAGAGAACTAATGGAAGGCATTCTTGGTGAACTCATTCCTAGTCTTGTGTATCTCCGTACTTCCCAAACTACTTCTAATGAAGGATCAGTTTTTTTTTTCTGTATTTCCATTTGTTAGAGGCTAATACTCCAGTAAGACTCAATGAAAATATTGAGGCAATGTTAACTTGATGTAAATGTTTCTCAGTGCTTACTCTCATTTTCTATTTTGATGACACTGTGGACATGCAGTTGCCATGCAGGGACAGTGCCAGAGAGGCACTGGTCTATCCAGAGTCCTTCTAAGCTAGCTTCTCCATGACCAAGGTATAGCAGGTCTGATTTTGGAGTGCTTCTCAAACCCAGAAGATAAACTCAGGTTGCAATATAATTGAAAAGTAGAAAATGTTTTGCTATTCTATCTAAAAGAAAAGTTCTCCAGAGACGCTGCTTTTCTGATAAAACATTTGTAGTCAGGCTTGGAAGTTTAATTACCTGAGAGTAAAATAAAAGATTCTAATTCAACAATGTAGCACAATTCATCCAGTAAAATTCTTTTTTTAAATTAGCATATAATGTATTATTTGTTTCAGGGGTATGGGTCTGTGAATCATCAGTCTTACACAATTTATAGTACTCACCATAGGACATACCCTCCCCAATGTCCATCACCCAGGCACCTTATCCTTCCCATCCCCTCCCCTTCAGCAACCCTCAGTTTGTTTCCTGAGATTAAGAGTCTCTTATGGTTTGTCTCCCTCCCCAGTCCCATCTTGTTTCATTTTTCCCTCCCTTCCCCCCAAGACCCACTACACTGCCTCTCAAATTCCTCATATCAGAGAGATCATATAATAATTGTCTTTCTCTGATTGACTTACTTCTCTTAGCATAATACCCTTTAGTTCCATCCATGCCATTGCAAATGGTAAGATTTCAGGTTTTTTGATGGCTGCATAGTATTCCATTGTGTATATATACTACATCTTCTTTATTCACTCATCTGTTGATGGACATCTAGACTCTTTCCATAATTTGGCTATTGTGGACATTGCTGTTATAAACTTTCGGGTGCACGTGCCCCTTTGGATCACTACATTTGTGTCTTTAGGTTAAAGACACAATTGTTGTGTCACAATTGTTGGGTCTTAGGGTAGCTCTATTTTCAACTTTTTGAGGAACTTACATACTGTTTCCAGAGTGGCTGCACCAGCTTGCATTCCCACCAATGGTGTAGGAGGGATCCCCTCTCTCCACATCCTCACCAACATCTGTTGTTTCCTAAGTGGTTAATTTTAGCCATTTGGGCTGGCGTGAGGTGGTATCTCACTGTGCTTTTGATTTGCATTTCCCTGAAGCGGAGTGATGTGGAGCACTTTTTCATGTGTCTTTTGGCCATTTGGATGTCTTCTTTGCAGAAATGTCTGTTCATCTCTTTTTTCCATTTCCTGACTGGATTATTTTTTCTTTGGGTGTTGAGTTTGATAAGTTCTTTATAGATTTTCATCCAGTAAAATCCTTAAAACGTATGGTAAGGAGGATGAAGATGAGGACTCACTGTTGGGTTAGCTGGTGGTAATTTTCTGAAGGATGAGCTGCTGGAAATTTTCTGAAGGATGAGGATGCTTGAAAGTATTGGGTTTTATTATTTAGTTTCTAATTTGGAAAGTGGAGGTGGAAAAAGATTAGTGAAATGCTGAGAGAACCAGGAATCAAAAGCCAAATGAGGCCAACTGTACTGAGAAGTATGAGGGAGTATCAGTATTGGTTTCATCATGGATTTGGTAGGATGGTGGGTAGGTGGTCTTTGTATTCTTATCCTGTGACCTCAAGCAGTTTTTACATGTTCACTTTATTAATTCAACAAAGTGACTTCCTAGTCTTTTTAAAAATGCATTACAGATCCAGGAATAAGCAAAGTGCCCAATTTACAGTCTTTGGGGGAAAACATATAATTTAAAATGTGTTTGTGGTGGAGAGTGATACTATGGGAGTGCAGATTAAGGAAGTCTAACTCAGTTTCTGAGGTCAAAGAAAGGTTTTCTTCAGAGGAATTATCCAGATGGAGGCAAGAACTTTCCAGGAAGAGGAAGCAACATATGCAAAGACTGTGAGGTGTGAGAGAGATTTGTGTATTTTTAAGGATCTGAAAGATGCCCAGGGTGGCTGGAGAAAAAAAAGGGGGGTACTTTGAGATGTGGCAGAACATACAAAAAATATTCATGAAGAGCCTTGTAAACCTTGGGTTTGGTCCATTACCCTGAGCACAATAGGAGCCCAGCACAGCACTTTGAACAGGAGTAAAAAGTGGGACAATGAGACTTGTATTATAGAAATATTACTTCGGCTATTGTGTAGAGAATTTGGATATTGTGAGTCCCCCTGGTTGACCACTGACAAGAATCTGAGCTAATCTGGCAATGGTAATTAAGGGTGGAGAGAAAGGGAGTGAACATAAATACACAGGATTTGAATTTATGGGATACGGGGCATGAAGGAGAGGTAGCAGGGGAAGGTAGCTTTCAGGCTTCTGGGTTGGGTGACTGTATAAATAGTGGCTGCATAAATAGTGATACCATTCACAGAAGGAGACCCCGGTGTGTGTGTTTGGGGGCAGTTAAGAGGTTTGTTTGGAAGTTGAGTTTGAGTTACATTTCTGCAATGTTGACGCAGAGGTGGGACTTCTAAGGGGAGAGGTCAAGAAAGTACTTTTTTCCCCTTCTGCACAGGACTTAGCACAGTGCTGGGCAAATAGCCATGTTGATTTGAAACACACATGAATGTGCAGCTTCACACATGCAAACATCTCAAACAGGCATTTCTCTAGACTCTAGAGATGCTGTAAAATAGGATGCGGAAGGCCATGGAGATATGTGGCACTAGAGTGGTGTGTAGGTGATTATCTGCTTACTATGAGGTTGACTTTGTGGACACAGAAGGCATGGTTGCCATCCCTTGACAATATCACTCAGCTTCAGAATGACTCCTGCCAGTCAAGCCATCAGGTTGGTAATGTTCCATCTCTTTTTCACTAGGAGTGACTAATGTGAGTGATTTTATTTACCTTTATTGTGAGCAGACCTTCTCAACCTCCATT
Organism: Neogale vison; assembly: GCF_020171115.1. Lineage (NCBI taxonomy): Eukaryota > Metazoa > Chordata > Mammalia > Carnivora > Mustelidae > Neogale > Neogale vison. Next base: position 270,649,198 of record NC_058091.1, on the reverse strand, counting down.
AACTTGGAGCCCGGTCTCAGAAGATCATCAAAAGCCCCCACATGAGAGACATCTGTGTTGGTGATTGTTTAACTTCCCACCTTACATGACAGCTGACCCTTTGGTAGCCTATGTGTTCTCATTCTGGACTGGCAGAGCAGTTTGTGATTGCAAAGATTTCTCAACATTACTGGTGTAAAACAGTTCCTTGCTAAGGAAATTCAGGGATTACCTGCATTTTACATATGAGAAACCAAGAGGGAAGACACACAAGAAGAGACCAACACAAACTGATGGGCAGGCAGGTCAACACATGACTGGGGAGACCTGAGAGAATCACTGAAGAACCTATATAGGGTTGGGGAACCTGAGCCCAGATGGCCAAACTAATGGATTATATGATCTGTTTCTTTTTATTTTGTTACTTCATTGATGTCCTCTTTTGTTCCTGGAGGTTTATTACCCTGGATCATTTCACATATTTTTTTCTCTCCTTATTCTTCAAAATGAGCTTTCTTCTTCTGTCAGAACCCATCTGCCCTGTGTTCTTCCCCTTTTGTGTCATTCCAGAGGAGTATAGCTAATTATATAAACCACTTCAAGATTGAGTGGTTTAATTGGTGATCCTTCTAAGATAATTTCTTTTTCTTTCAAAAAATCTTCAAAAGTTAAGGAGTGAATAATAGGTGACTGCCAGGCTTCACCTCAGCAGAGGAAATGATATTGGCTCGGGGATTTTCCTGCCAAGTAAAGTTGATCAGAGGAACTTCCCTCAAAAAGGAAAGAATGGACAGAGTGCCTGGTGGTGCCGTCAGTCGAGATCGGACTCTTGGTTTTGCTCAGGTTGTGATCTCAGGATTGTGAGATCAAGCCCTGAGCTGGGCTCTGCATGCTTGAAGTCTACTAGGACTCTCTCTCCCTCTGCCCTTCCCCCCCACTCACTCTCTCTCTAAAATAATAGTTAAATCTTAAAAAAAGTAAAAAGAAAGGAAGGAAAAAATATTTGTTAGTATTATCAATAAAATTTGCAACACATTCTTCTTAAAACTTAGTACATACCAGTTGAAAAAATATCTGTATTTGATCTCTCATTGTTCATCTAACTGATGATGTACTATGTGATGACTAACATAACACAATAAAAAAATAAAAACCTGTATCTGAACAAACCTGACATAAATTCTTCTGTATTTATTTCCATTTTCATTTCTCACTATAATTTTATATTTTCAGTTGCATTTTAAAGCTGCTTTATTGAGGCATGCATGATGTACAAAAAGATAAACTTATTTAATGTATACAACCTGATAAATGTAGAGAGAAGTATACATGTGTGAAACCATCACCACAATCAATGCTGTAAATGTATTCATCACCTCCAAAAGTATGATTTTTGGAGGTTTAAATAATATTGTTGTGCTCACACTATAACTGTGATTTTATGTCTCCCTATTTTCCCTTAGTATCTGAAATAAGATTTCCCATGTTATTACAGGCTTATGAAGACGATGACAGTTAATAAACTTGTAGTATTATAAAGTTCTGTTGGACTTACTATAACTTAAAATTCCTCAAATGTTAGACAGTTACTTATTATGGCTATTTCTAGTTTTTCTCGATAAATAATATTGCAGTGAAAAATCTCGAAAGAATGGATATTACCTTTAATTTTTGCTAGTAGCTTTTCACTTATAACAAAAGTAATAGTATCTGAGCCTCTGATCTGAGGTTATCTGCAAGTCTTTATAAAGTCCTGTGTGACACAAAGCATTTTTCCCTTTCTCTTTCTGAGAAAATTCTCCTCATTCTTCATGACATAGCCCAAATGCCATCATTTGTGAAGCTTTTCTGGGTCAGACACGACTGAGCACTCCCTTCTGTGACTCACCCAGGGTTTTGTCAGGCCACATGTCACAGAATCCCACTGAGGTGACCTAGCTCCCAACTCACTTTCTTGCAAGTTTTTCATGTTCTCCTTGCAACTAGATCATTCCTTCTAAGTGTTCCGATGACAGCTCGGACGTTAATCCTTACAGCACATAACTACAGTCCCTTAACTGAGTGAGGGTTCCTATGTTGCCCTTCTTCCCTGAAAACTAAGTGGGCTGTTGCCCTCATGTTCACACTCTGTCCTCAGAGCTTCACACCTAGTCAGTGTTCAGCAGACCTCTGCTAAGTGGATGAAAAGATGGATGGATGATGGACCTTCCAAAAATATTTTAAACGTGAAAGGCTCTAGAGAGGAATGAAATAGAAAGAATTACTTATCTCTTCTCAGAGTAATATTTATGTTCACTCGTAATCGAGGCCAACTTTACAGTCAAAAAGCCTTGAGGGCCTACAATAAGCCAGGTACTGTGCAAGCTTTTTCACATGTTTCATCTCATTTAGACCTAACATTGAGGTTATGGGGTGGGTACTGCTAAGCCCTCTTCCGTATGAGATAAAGACATGAGGGCTTGGCGAGAGTGGCTGTGTAACTGGTCCAAGGTCACACATACAGTAAGGTGGGGGAGGGTCTGGGATTGTCTGAGTGAAATTAAGTTTTCAGCCACTATGTGGTACCTCCTACAATGTTCTTTCTTAAACCGGACTGTTATCTGTCTCCTTAGGACCACTTGCCCAATGGAAGTAGGGCTCTGTCTTGCACTATGGTTCAACCAGCGGTGCTGCCTTCTTCCCGGTAGCTCTTCTCAGCACACAAAGCTTTACTCTCTGCCCAGATATTCCAGTTCCTTCAACCATTCCACTTGAAACTACAGCATAAATCCCCCAACCCTTGTTTGGTGTTCTTATTCTCTCTTGGGCACTTTTTCTTTCCCATGGAGAATCAGTCAGTTCCTATACCTGGTAGACAGAGAGGTAAATAGCGCGAAAAGAAAGAGTTAAAAAAAAAAAATTCATGTGATTGATTGTTCTCTTAAAACAGGTGATAGGCATAATGATGAAGGCCATGGGCCCCAGAGCTGGATGGCTTGGGCTCAGATCCTAGCTCTGCCTCTCCCTGGCTGTGTGGGCTTGGACAAGTACATGCATTCTAAATCAGCTGAATGAGTTCCTGGACAGCAGAGTGCTCCACAGCTAACAGATTGGGTACCTCCCCCTGAGCCATCTTCTTGCAGCCAAGAGAGGCTACTGTCTCCCGACACCCCTAGGGAAATTTACTGAGCACATTCTATGCTCTCCTCCTTTTATAAATACTTTGCCATATTGACTCATGAGATCCTCGCAGCGACCCCATGAAGTGGGTCCTGCTGTTACCCCTCTTTCTAGGTGTGGCTGAGACCGTCTTGCCCCAGCTCCGGTACCTGGTTAGTGGAGGAGCAAGTGCTCCTGCTACAGAGGTTATGCTCCTAACCACTCCACCTTCCTACCTCAACTTCACAGACCCATCTTTAGGGCCCTTTGCAACCTGCCGGCATGAACAACTCGCCTTATAGACTTGCGCTTCAAGTGATCTGACTCCTTCGACGAACTCTTTTTTTTTTTCCAATTTATTTATTTTCAGAAAAATATTATTCATTATTTTTTCACCACACCCAGTGCTCCATGCAAGCCGTGCCCTCTATAATACCCACCACCTGGTACCCCAACCTCCCACCCCCCCGCCACTTCAAACCCCTCAGATTGTTTTTCACGAACTCTTATCTCCTGACCAGTCTCTGCCGTCCTTGCCTGCCCTCCCTTACGAGGTTATTAAAATGGGAGCAGGGCTCCCGATGATTGATGGCCTGAATGCTGATCATTCCCTACCTCTCCTGGCTCACGGTAAATATTTACTTTTTGTTACACAGGAACAATGAGGTTTCATACAGGAGATGGATGTCGAGTGTATATATAATATTATGCTTGTCTGAGTCCTTTGAACACCCAACTCTCATTTCCCCAGCTGACTCAGGGAAGGGGAGGAGGTGCTGCAAGGTGAGTTGTTTGACTTTCCAGAGGACGCTCCAGAGGTTTGCAAGCTGGCTGGCTGGATCTGCTGGTCTCCCCCCGCCCCCTGCCCCCCTCCGCAGCTGAAGAGCTAGAAACGTGGTCCTGCTCCATGATTTAAGATCTGGTCAGGAGCCCTCAGTCACACACGTATCAATAGTTCCATTATATACCTAATATTGTCCCTTAAATTGATTAATGTGATAAACATTGGTACATAATTTAGCTCCGCCTTAAGCAGGAATGTCCCCAAATCTTAGATGCAATATGCTAATTTTACTAATATATATTATAATATCTATATAACTGAAAAGGTGAAGCGCTCCCTCGTGTCCTTTATGACTGTGTCTCATTAGGGCTAGCTGACAGGTGGCTTGTGTGCAACTCAAGCCTCCCTTGAGCCTTGCTTCCCCCTTAGTCTGTGACCCTGTGCAGGTCATGGCTCCTTTGGGGCCGCTCCCTCTCCAACTGCAAAACGAGGTGGGCTCTTAACACTCCATCTTTCTACTCTTAGTTTTCTCTTTCCAGCTTGAGGTAATGTTTATAACAGGAAAAAAAAAAAAGAGTTCATGTAGGCAGACAGGTTAATCTAAAAATTTTTCTCACTATCATGAAGGCAGTTTCCAATCTTTACCTTGGAAGTAGGTGGGTAGTTCTTGTCATTCATCTATTATTGCTACTCAGGAAATACATGAGGAGCGATGAAGCCGCCGAGAGGCTCTGGGATGTAGTTAGAATAGAGTCAAAGTTGAGGGGGGCGGTGGGAGGAGGAGAGGGCGCAGAGGGAGCACTGCTAAGGAAGCCACTGAATTGCAATTCTATAGCCATCCCTTGAACTCTGGCTGATTGATCTCCTTGTGCTCCCTGAGCTCCACCCACCCCTCCCCCTTGCACGTGGGCTTTGGACCCCCTTCCTCTTCATATCTCCTTTCCTCCCTCCCTTTCATTCTCAAGTAATTTTCCACGACTAATGGCAGTATGAAAACAGGCATCTCTTTGTTCACACAAACGCAAACGATAAGCCCCCTACTACATATTATATGGGGATGGGGGACCCCTTCCTAAGAAGTGCAGTTTCTAAGAATGCTTTTGACCTACAACACTGTATCTCTGTAGTGCTGAGTTGAGGAGAACTTTGGCAAGAGGAAGATTGGTTTTGATCATGGGGTGCCCCCTTTTTCCTCCCCTCTCCTCCTTTGCTCTCCCTCCAGTATGGAGCCTCTGGTTCCCACAGGGGGTCTCTGGTGTCCTGGTCTCTGCAGAGCCTGCCCGTTACTGTCCTTGGCTCTGCCACAGCTCCAGGGGCCTTTGGACTCATCCTCGCAAAGCCCCTATTTTATACGTGAGGCAGCTGAGGTTCAGAAAGGGGAAGAATCTGCCTCAGTTTACTGTAGTTTTGTGTAGGGGCAGGAAAGTTACTGAAGTCTTGATCTTGAGACTCCCAGAACCCATTCCCTGCTACCCCATGGCTTTTGCCAAACACTTCCTGCCTCTGGTGACTCCATCCTGAGATACTCTTGTTGGGATCGTGTTTTTGTACTTCCTGATAACCACTGGTAATCTCCTCTGCATGCTCAGATCTGTATTTGGTTAGTACATTGTTGAACTGGCACTGGGCCATTTCCCTGTTGTTTTTCAGTATGAAGAGGGCAGGGAGGTACCTCTATTTTCACAGATGACTCTCAGTTCCCATGACTTATTAAATAACAGTAAGCTCTTGGTAGACACTCATCTCAGGCCATGCTCTGTTCTGAACAGTCCATTTGTCTTAACTGAATCCCAACAACCCCGTGAGTCAGGTGCTATGGATACCATCCCCATTTCACAAACAGGGAAGTAAAGTGTGAAAGGATTAATATGCCCAAGATCATATGGTCATTAAGTGGCAGAGCTAGGGTTCAAATTCAGGTGTGAGCAAGAGGACACCCTTATCTACCACCTGGGACTGCCCATCCCACAACAGACACAAAACAAATACGTATTGACTTCATGCTTTTTCTTGACTACCCTATCTGGAGAACATTCTTCCCTCCAATGTCAGTGAAAATCAGGTGTGTGTGACATTCTTATGGAACAGGAGGGGAGGATATATTTTTTTGAATAAGGAGCTGTCATGAGCTTGTGATTTTTCCAGGGTGCTTGTTAATGGAGACTTCTTGGCCCTACCCTAGACCTATTACCTGAATTGCTGACAGTGGAGCCTGGGCATCTGAATTGTTCACAGGGGATGGATATGCATGTGGCTAAGGTGACAATTTGAAAAATAGTCTTTTAAAGATTCTTCACTGAACAGGTCCACCTGAGCAATGGTATGCTATCTGATGGAAATCTGAAGTTGGTGCAACAATTTCCACCTTTTCTGCTTCCCTTACTTGGGAGCAGATTTTGGCTCATTAAGTAGTAAACCTTAATGTACAGTGAGTCTAGTGAGCTGAGGGTGAAGCCAACTCTGTAGGCAGCATCTGGTTAAATGGCTGCCATTGGACCTGCCATTGCTGAAGTAGAAGGCATATTTAGCTCTTCCTTTGATGCTTAAGCAATGGATGGCTTCTCCTCTTCAGAGCATGTCAGTAGAATTTGGTTATCAGAGAGGGCAGTTGAGAGATACAGTGGTTCAATCTGATGTAGAGGAGGAGATGTCAGTGAGACAAGACAGCATGATAGGGACCTGCTCTATCACATTTGGACATTGTGGTTTGGATGCACTGCACCAGTGGCTGAGAAGAAACTCATCCATAAGTATGGGACACGACCATTTGAACAGCAGGTCCAGTGTTCTGTGTGCACAGGGGTGGTCTTGTTGTTTGAGTGTCCAAGCACTCTCTGCTCTCTGTGGAAGCCATTCACAGAAAACTCACACCTATTTTCCTCTTTCTCCTTGTGCTGACAATTCCCTCATCCTCTTCTGCACCCATGCATCTGTGCATGTAACCACCAAACCCTTGCCAAGCAAGCACCTGCATTATTCTAGGTACCGTTTCACATACTGGGGGCTTCGCAGTGAACACACAAAGAGGCTGCTCTTAGGGAGTTTTCATGGAGACACAGACTCCTGGTCTTTTTTGTTTCCTGTCATCCTGTTTCCCCTCATCCTGTTTCCCAGTCATTTCTCTGTAACTGGTAAATACTTTAGTGTCCTGTTCTTGCCTTTTGCAAGAAAAACAGGCAAATGTCCTACTCTCTTGCTGAGATATTTTATAAATACAATGAGTATGTGTGTGTAATGGGCATATATATACATACCTGCACACACATATACATACACACATGTAACACACAATAGCATATATATTCAGCAAGCAAAGGTTGACTCTGAAGGTCAGGGCCTTAATTCTTTTTTTTTTAAAGATTTTATTTATTTATTTGACAGATATCACAAGTAGGCAGAGAGGCAGGCAGAGGGAGAGAGAGAGAGAGAGAGAAGAGGAAGCAGGCTCCCTGCTGAGCAGAGAGCCCAACATGGGACTTGATCCCAGGACCCTGAGATCATGACCTGAGCCAAAGGCAGAGGCTTAACCCACTGAGCAACTCAGGTGCCCCATTAATATGTTTTTTTCAACAAATATTTTTCTGTACCTACTTTGCATTATTCACAAACTGAATAAAGCTAGTTTGGGGCTCAAGGAACCTCTTCTTACTTTCTCAGTATGGGCCACATCCCTACTTTTCAAGATAGGCTTATTTGAGAAGGAATGACCAGGTGGGTGCCTGCCTGTCTCTCTTTATTCATGTCATGTATTAGAGTCATTGAAAAAGAAAAGGTCCAATGTGTTCTCAACTAAAAGAACAGATAATTAACCCCACTGGAAAACCATGTTCTATGTAAATGTCAATAACTTATTTCACATTAGAAGGCTCTAAAAACCAGCAGGGCAAATCCCAGATATCATCTTGATGTGGACATGGTAGTTCTGACTATACCCTTCAAGGTCCCCAGCTACAAAACACGGCATTTAGAGAGATGTATTGACAACAAATTAGCTTAGATATATTGCAGATTATTGATTTCAGCATTCAAAGGTTAATGAGGTTTGTGCCTTCATTCAACATTTCTGCTCTGGGGAGAATAATGAGATAGTCTGAAGACACAAACCATTCAATTAAAATAAACAGGAGACTATATGTGTATCTGGGCTGTGTTCAGTTACTCCCCTGCTCCCCATCCCTTCTTCTTCTTCTTCTTCTTCTTTTTTTTTCTCAACATCGTCTAATTTCTCAGGTGATTTTCATTTTTGCATGAGAAGAGATAATTAAGGTGATCCCAGGCAGTGCTGTTACCAATCAGATGATTCCCTCATGGACTCTTACGTGGAGAAATGAAGCTAACCTATACAATCTATCAAGGTATCTTTCTTCTGATACACCTACAGGTATCTCAGTGTCTCAAGGATAGAAACACAAATTGTTGATGCTCATTTACATACTCCACACTGACAGGAAGACCCAAATACATTATTATAAGTAGAAGGTATTGAGTTTTCAGACACTGGCTCATAAGTATCCTTTTAGCAAGTGTGAAGCTGAGTTTAAATAACTGCAAAACATTGTGTCTCTTTGTTTATCAAAGATTTTCTGGTTTACCAATCTATTTGTAAATAGTTTTGCTTCTGTCTTTACCTGGGTGCTAACATGGAATTTTTACAGAACACAAAATTTACTTAATTCCTTTATTTAATTCTTGATAAGATAGTAAACCATCTGGGGATCTCAGGGTCTATACTTTTCCTAAGGTCTTGTGTGAAGAATGCCACAGCCTAGGTAGGCAAGGGATAGTGTCTCTTCTGTCTGCATCTGACCCTAAGCATGGCTCTTGTGGAGAGTCACTTGGGGAGAAAATAGAAAATTGTTCTTTGAGCAGTAACTTTCTGTCTACGCAAAGACAAATTTTATCTTTGCTTGGATATTCCTCTGGTAGTTTCTCTTTGGTTTAGCTTATCTAGGGGCACACTTGGAAAGCAAGTTACTCCACCAAGTTAATGTTTTAGTCATGGAATGTTGGGACTGGAAGGAAATAAGAAGTTTATCTGGGGTCTTCCCTGCATTTTGCCACTGGGGAAATGGAAGTACAAAAGGGAAATCTCAAGTCTAAGGCTGTCGGGGGAGAAAGAAAAGCCGTCTCTCTGATTCTTCTCTCCACCAGAAAATCCAGGTACTCCAGTCCCATCCTGATTAAGAACCACTCTCAAAGCCTTGAGGCTGTCTTTTTCCCAGAGTCATTATTTGGGAGGGGGGGCATAGACTATTCTGGAGCGTCTTCATCTGCCTAGCAGCCACAGAATGGAAACCACTCAGAATGCATTTTGATTACCGTGGTGCACATTGGCTTGTTGATAAAGGTCAGCATAAGCATAATTCTTTAGAGTATGTGCACAGTTAAACTAAAATTTGGAAGACATTGAAGATGTTGGAATCTTGGGCTCTGCATTAGAATACATCCTAGAAGGATCTAGCCCAGCTCACAAATTACTGTCTCAATCCTCTTATAACAATCCATTGGATGCCTCCGAAAGCACTAAATCCAAAGCCTAAAGCACATTTCTTGGGTTTATTAATATTGGAAGACTTTCTGCAGTGGTTTTCCCTTCCTAGAATTTTTTATGCTTTTTGTCTGAGGTCAGCATCTGGGAGCCAGGCTTGTTACTGATGGTGCTTACACTATGTAACACAGCCACCCAAACCTTGCTGTCATAACTTGAAGTGTGAGTACGAGTTAACCAGGTAAAGAGGCAGAAGTCCGTGCTAAATATAACAAAATAGGCAAAGGTCAAGGGGTGAACAGGACATGATGCAGTGGAGGAACTGGCAGAAGTTCATTCTGACTGCAGTAGAGAACAGAGGGGAAGGCTGGTAAGAGATGAAGCTGAAGGTAGATCATAGGTGTGTGTGGCTCACGAAGGGTTGTCTGTAAGCCATAGTATGGAATTTCAACTTTATCCCAAGAGTATCAGGGAGCCACCAAGGGGGCAGAATAATGCATTTAAATAGCAGAAATAGCACTTGTCTTTCCATCAAAGCATAACTGTTAGAACCAGGTAGCTGTTTTCCATGGAAGAACCAACGGGATGTAAAGACTGATTAAAGAAGCCAAGGTTAGAGGCACCACCTGTGTTTGCAGAAAAACTGGGAGCTACTTGTGACTGCAGTGTGTTTGACTGCCTTTACACCATTTCAGTACATGCCAGAGGAAACAATTGAAGTCCCACCTGCCCTGCTTTTGTCAGTCTCACCTCGGTAAACACCACAGTCTTTTTATCACTGGCTTCTCTCCTTCAGCTCTGAGACCCAAGTGAAAAGGGCACTGCTTTCTGGGCTCTTTTGCTGTCCATCAGTATTTTGATTAAAGTCACTCAGAGGCCCTTTAATTTGAGTAGAACAGATTGAAGTCTTGACTAACTGGCCCAAGTTTTCAAGGGGCAGGAATAACCATTTCTGTTGGATTCATGCACTACTTCCCATCTCTGGAAAAGGGAAGAAGGCAATTTTCTACTGAAATTACACCTGATTACAGATCATCACACTGCTGCCCAGTGGACCCATTCCTCCCTTGCTTTATGTGCCTGAAGGTTGTGTGTTGTCAGAAGGAAGCGGGCAACTGAAGAGAAGGGCATGTTTAGCCCTGATGCCTAAAATCTCAGCTGAATAAATTGGAAATCCTTAATTACTTAGGATTTTCTCTTAGCTCAGGCAGAGGTTACAGGATTGGGGATTCATCAGTGCCTTCCACTTTTCCTAAAATAAGAGAATAAGGAAGTTTTTTGGGTTGGAAGTATAATTTCACTTTTATATGCTTTTCCTTCCTTTGCTTAAGGTCCTCAGATATTGTAAGACAAATATATGGATAAGTGAGGGAAAGAACAATTTTATACTATTAATAATCTATTGAGGTGATGTGGAAGGAGAGATGTGATAGGAGAGGTTTTAAAACATCCTTAATTTCCACATGTTCGAAGATTTTCTTGTCCTCTTGTAGGTTTCTAGTTTGATTTCATTATAGTAAGAGAATATACTCCATGTGATTTAAATTCTTTTAAGTTTTCTAAGGCTTGTTTTATGACCCAGAATATGGTCTGTCTTGAAGAATATTCTATGGGCACTTGAAAAGAATGTGTATTACATATTTATAGTGAACATAGCATAATGTATAAATTTGTCAAATCACTGTTTTACACCTGAAACTAATGCAACATTATGTGTCAACTATACTCAAATTAAAAAATTATTTATAAAAAAGAACCAGTGATTACTGTTGATGCTCTAAGTAAAAGTCCCTACTCAATAACCTCTTGAGCCTTGTTTTCTTCTTTTTTTTTAAATTTAAATTCAATTAGCCAGCATATCCATTAGTCATCATTAGTTTCAGATGTAAAGTTTAGTAATTCATCAGTTGTATATAATATCCAGTGCTCATTCTCCTTTCAGAGGCATCTCCCAAACCAAAACACCAAGCAAACTGTGGCATAAAGTCAAAATCCTTGCTTTGGAAAAGATCTTTGAAGTCATTTACTCTGATTTTTATCTTCTACTCAAATTTCTTAGATAATTGACTATACGAGTACAGCCTAAACTAATATAATAATTTCAACCAACAGGAAAAACAGGAAAACTCCCCCCTCTTTTTGGAAGGAAAGTTCTATGTATGTCAATTAGATATTGTTGGTGATGTTAAATTCTTCTGTGTCCTTGCTGTCTTCTGCCTAATATTTCTATTAGTTGTTGAGAGTAAGATGTAGAGGTCCTCAGCTATAATGATATATTTGCCCATTTCTCCTTTCAACTGTGTCAGTTTTTGTTTCATGGTTTTGCAACCCTGTTGTTTGGTATATCTGCATTTAGCATTGCTGTGTTTTCTTGGTGGGTTGATCTTTTAATCATTATATAATATCCCTCTCTACATCTTGTAATTTCTTATGCCCTGAAGTCTACTTTGTCTTATATCAAATATAGCCCCTTTTGCTTTAAAAAATATTTTCATGATGTCTTTTTTCTATCCTTTTGTTTTCAGCTTACCTATATTGTTACATTTGAAGTGAGTTCCTCATAGATAGCACAATTGGGTCATGAATTTCTGTCCATTCTGGCAGTCTTTGTCATTGATTTAATGTATTTAGACCATTTACAGTTAAAGCAATGATAGATACATTAGGACTCAGGTATTCATTTTATATGTTTCTGTTTGTTTCCACTCTTCCTTGTTCCTGTGTTTCTCTTAATTCCTTGTGGGTTATTTGAACATACTACTGGAAGTTCTTCCCAATGATAAAGGCGAGAAAAAGAAACAAATGCCTGGTAGATTAGGAAGGAAAAATTAAAACTCTTCCTTTCTGCAGATGACACAATTGTGACAATAACAAAGGCCAGTAGGGAGGTGGAGAAACTGGATTACTTAGAAATTGTTGGTGAGAATGTAAAAATGTTACAGTCATTCTAGAAAATAGTCTGTCAGTTTCTTTCAAAGCTAAAAATGGACTTAGAGTATGATTCAGCAATTACACTTGTGCACATTTATCCCAGAGAAATTAAAACTATGTTTACAAGGAAATTGGACATGCGTGTTCATGGCAGCATTATTCAGCCAAAGCCTGAAAACTACCAAGTAATTTTTCATTGGTGAATGGTTAAACAAACCATGGTTTATCTGTACTGTGGAAAACTTCTCAGAAATAAAAAGAAATGAACTATAGATATTCACAACAACTCAACATGCCCTGGATGGAGCTCAAGGGAATTATGCTGAATGAAAAAGCCAATTATAAAAGGCTGCACACTGTGTGATTCCATTTGTATAGCACTCTTAAAAGAACAAAATTAAAGAGATAGAGAAAAGATGAGTGTTTGCCAGGAGTGAAGGGTGGGAGAAGGAATATGGCTACAAAGAGATAGCACAAAGGAACTTTGTGATGAGTATATCTTGATTTTTAATGGTTGTTACACAAAGCTGCACATGTGACAAAATTACATAGAACCACACACACATAAATGACTGCATGTATCTGAACAAGGTCAATGACCACCTGGTTTTGAGATAATGCCTTAGTAACACAGGGTATTAATATTCACGGGGACTGGGTGAAAGGTACACTGGTCTGTCCTGACTTTTCCTTTGCAACCTCCTGTGAATCTATAACTATTTCAAAATAAAAAGTTAAAAGATTCTTAGCTTTGAATGTATAAATATTCATACACATGTGTGTAAAAATTCCTCAGTTATTTTCTTCTCAGTTCCTTATCCTTATCAGGCCACCTGGGATTGCAGATGGATTCTAGGAACTAAGATGGATTTTAGGAACTAAAATGAAGGGAGATGATCCTTTTCAGAGTGGTCTAGAATCCATTTCTAAAGATATGGTGAGTTGGGATGCCTGGGTGGCTCAGTTGTTTAAGTATCCTACTCTTGATTTTGGCTCAGCTTGTGAGATTGAGAGCCCTACATAGGGCTTTAAGCTAGATGTGGAGACTGCTTAAGATTTCCTCTCTCTCCCTCTGTGCTATGTCCCCCAACCCCGACTCTCACTCTCCCATTCACTCTCTCTCCTAAAAAAAAAAATACATGGTGAGTGAGAGGGGTTAATTTAACAAGCTGCGAAGGTGGATTTGAGACAATTTATGAAAAGACTAGTGTAGTGTGATGTTTCCCAAATTTTAAGGTGCATTAAGGGGGAGTTTAATGAACCTCACTCTGAGAGATTTTCATTCCAGTCTCTGTGGGGTATAGATCAGAAATCTGTGTTTCCAATAAATACCAGGTAATTCTGACATCTGTGGTTCTCTGAACATAGAGAACTACATTGACACAGTAAATTAGAATTTTGGGGGGTTTAGTATGAATTGGTACTCAAGAATTAATTGTGATGTCATTATTGTTGTCATTAATGATATTGGAAAATAGTAGGTATATCCTCAATAAAAATTTCTTCCCCAGGGATGGTATGTTGGTAGGGTCATACTGAGATGTATCACTAAGTTGTCATTTAGTACCATCAAGGCTTTGACAAGATGGATTTGGTGATGTTGTAGACACATGTGGGGCCTTCTCAAGGATTGTCACTGGAAAGAGTTGTATAAGGGGCCTGAGCCTGGTCTGTTGATGGGAAGGTGTCATTGCCTTAGGCCCAGTGGAAATAACTCACTGTTAAGTGATCGATGGGTGGCATACTGGGCAGTGAAACTTCTTGAGGGAAGCCTACAAAGGGGTCCCAAATTCTGGAGAAGTAGGAAGACATTAGAAATAATGTTATGTCTTACGTCATGAGGGCATTGTTCTCATGTATTCACTCATCAAACATTAACTGAAGGTATACTGTGTGCAAAACAATGGGTGATGTATTGAGGATACATGTGATTTTTTTATCCTATGTAGATAAAACAAATGCCATTCTCCCTTGTGAAACTCATAATTTAGTGGAGAAGACAGACACTGAAGGAATTGTACATGTAATAAACATTACACTGTATATATAATGTGTAAGTGTATAAGAAGGGGAAGTAACTTTGAGGGGGGCAGTAGGGATGCTCCCTAGAGAAATAATTCAGCTGATACAATTAAGGGAGGAGTTGGTCAGGGTAGAATTGGGGAAGAGTGTTATCAGACAAAAGAGTATATCATATCAGAAAGCCTAAGAAAGAAGGGAACCTGGAATTTTGAGGAGGTGGAGAAGTTCAGCATGGGTACAAGGCAGATTGTGAGGTAGGTTACAAAAACAGGTGAAGGGCAGGTAAAGGTGGAATGTGTAGGACAGTGTCTGGCCCATAGCAAACAATGTCTGCCTTTGGTGTTGATGTTTTTATTATTGATCCTGGACAGGTAGGAATCATTGGGGGTTTAAAGCATGGGGATGACTTGATAAGATTTTCATTTTAGGTTGTTTAAAGTTACTTCTTTTTAAAATTTTTAAAAAATATTTGTTTATTTATTTGAGATAGTGAATGTGCAGGGAGGAAGGGCAGAGGGAGAGGAAGAGAAAATCTTAAGCAGACTCTGTGCTAGACATGGAGCCTGATGTGTGGCTTGATCCCAGGACTCTGAGATCATGACCTGAGTCGAAATCAAGAGTTGGATGCTTAACTGACTGTGTCACCCAAGCACCCCTAAAGTTACTTCTTGAGGACTGTAACCTGGTTATGTACCGAGAAGTAGAGAGACAAAAAACCTCTGTTGTTTCTCAGCTTTCCAAAAATATTGTAGGTTAATCTGGAGGTGGAGAAGCTCCCTCCCTTATCTTATGCACTAATATTCAAGTCCAGGAACCCTAATATGGATCCTGTCATTGACTTTGCTGTAAAGCCTTTTCTTTGTTTATCTTGAGGTTAGCTCCTGATCTAGAGAGTTTTATTTGATCCTTGTCATTGGAGGAAGAAATCCACAAGTAAATTCCCTTATGAATTTGCAGAAGGAAGGACTTGGGCCAACCTGTCAATAAGTGCACTTACTGTCCACTTGGCATCACAGGTGTGGACCTGGATCATGGCTGTCTGCTGTGTGACCAGGGTATCCCGCATTCTTAGGTCTATAAGGATTGTAACCCTGTAAGGTTTAGGTTCCTCTATAAGGAACCAGAGGTTAGGCCTACAGTGCCTATCAGAGGATATTAGTAAATGGTGTTCTTAAAGGCCTAGAAAACATAATTGCACATAACACTGTGCCCTTCTGGCTTATGGCACGTTGTATTTTTACACTGGAAAGGGTGTATCTAATACTCTACGCCTTCTCATATAAAAGCAAATGAATGTGGTAAGTCAGGAGAGGGCATCATTCCAGTAAATCAGGGGTGCCTTCTAATAGAAGGACTTTTATCCTGTGGGAGAGGTAACTTATGGGTTTCCCAGACTGTGTCTGCTTGGAAAATAAAATAACTGTTAGGGCAAATACGGGGGAAGTAGTTTAGAAAAATTGAATAAACTCAGAGGTAGAAGTAAAAATAAGGAGAATATGGTAGATAAACCTCTATTTTAAAGCATAAATACAAATTCACTTAAATAAAACCAAGGTGGTAAGCTAAAGGGTGATGTGAAGAAATCCAAATGTTTCTTTGAAATATGTGCCATCCAAACCACAAAATAAACAAGGATGTTAAACAAAAAGGCAAATCAGGAAGAAGTAGGAGTCTGATGAAGTACTCAATATGAGTCTAGTTTTATACGGTGTTCATTTTCTTTTTAGGGTGGTTAAAGTCCTTTTAGGATGGAAAACCAGGAAGTGAGAGCCTACATGGGCAGCCATGCCCTCTCAGGCTGCCCTTCCTGTTTCTGATGACTAGCAGGCTTTTTCCGTCTTTGCCTGTCTTGACAAGAATCTTCATGCTATCACCTGGGAAGCCCCTGAGCAGAAGAAGCTGTGGCCACCCTGGCCTCTGCTGAGCTTCCAGGACAAACCATAGGGATGTACAAAACTCTCTGAAGCATGGCCTTATGCCAGGGCAAGAGAGGTGGCTGCCAGTCTCTAGGGTGAGCCTCATGCTGCCCTTCCTTTAGGTGGTGGAAGTTGCCAGACCTCACACAATGAGGCAAAGGTGCTGCTTTCATCAGTTCATAAAATTAATTGTGATTATTAATTTTACCTGTCACATTGGCTGAGCCACATTGCCCAGATATTTGGTCACACATTATTCTGGGTGTTTTCCGTGAAGGTACATTTGAGGCACGAGTTTAACATTTAAATTAGTGGATTTTGAGTGAAACAGATTACACTTCATAATGGATGGGTTTTATCCAGTCAGCTGAAGGCCTTAATAGAATAAGGGCTGACCATCTCCAAACAAGAAGGAATTCGGCCATGGGGCACCTCAGTGACTCAGTTGTTTAAGCATCTGCCTTCAGTTCAGGTCATGATCTGGGGTCCTGGAATGAGACCCCCAGTAGGCTCCCTGCTCAGCAAGGAGTCAGCCTCTCCCTCTGCCCCTCCCCACCACTCACTCTCTCTCAAATAAATAAATAAAATCTTTAAAAAGAAGGTGTTCTGCCAATAGACTACCTTCAGATGCAGATTGCAGCTTTTCCTTGAGTCTTCAGCCTACTGGCCTTCCCCATCAGATTCTGGACTCACCTGATAACAGTGTCAAAAAGAGTCAGCGAGGTGTGGCCCAGGAGCTAAGGACATGTGATTTGGAGTCAGGGAGGCCAAATTTTGAGCCCAGCTCCACTGTTCACTATCTGCATCATCTTGAAAAACTATACTTCTTTAAGTCTTAGTATTCAATTTTGTAGAAACAGAAATAATAATAGAACATACCTATATTTATTAAGAGTATTTCAGCTATAAGTGACAGAATGTAGCTCAAAAGAGCTCAAGCCAGTCAATGCTTCTGAAACTTTAATGGTCATACAAATCATCTAGGGATCCTGTTGGAATGCAGATTCTGATTCAGTAGGTCTGAGGCAAAAAAAAAAAAAAAATTGTAGAAGGACACTTGTTTGGTTCTTTTGTTTGTTTTTTGGCTTCAGACACAGCTGGATTAAGTGTTCAAGTAACAGTTTCCAGAATTTGTCTCTTGGACTTTCAGGTTCTGCCTTCCTCTTTGATGGCTTCCTAGACTTCTAGAAGTTCCAGAGTTCCATCTTACCAGTTTAAAGAATCATAGAGAAGATAGAACATTTTCCTCAGTAGTTCCAGAAAAAGTTCTGTCATAGATTTGGCTTTGCTCGCTCTCCTTTGGATCATGGTTCACTCCAAAATCAGTCAGTCACCAGGTGGACACAATTCTCTCCTCACCCTCAAGCCAGAGCTCTGTGGTCTTAGACTCCAAACTCTGTAGCCTTGAGGCATTCTGTTACCACTGGCCAACTTGAGCCAAGCTTTGGGAAACACATGTTGGATCTTTGAAGCCACAGCTTCGGATCTGGTCTGCAGAGTGAGATGTTTTGCTTATTGAGTCGTTCCCATTAATGAAGTGTTTCCTGGGAGGTCTCCACAGCTATCTTTTTTTCCCCCTAATTGAAAGTTTTAATTAAGTTTAAATTAGACAATGTGACTATAAAATGGGAGAAATAAAATAGGACAAATAAAGGAAAACCTAAAGAGGAAATTGATCTAGGGAAGTGCACAAATGGGCAGGCTCGTGTGGGTGAGCTGAGATTAGATGACTCATCTGTGAGAGGAACCTTGGCTCCTTGCTATAAGTAAATGACCTTCTCCAATGAACAGAATGGTATCCTAATGGCCTCAAAGGCTTAATGTACCTCCCCAAGTTATTCCTTGCTGATTAGTAGGCCCACTGACTCTAATGCACATCCCCATATACACAGAGTAAATGACTAGAAGATAAGAATGGAGAGTTATTAAACCTTAAACCAACTTAACATTTATATCATGAACTTCTGCTTTTTTGTAATGTATTTTCTGACGGAATTAATTTTAAAGACTATGAACACCCCCAGCTTATTGTTCAAGGGCCTCCCTTTTAGAAATATAAATGATTAGATAATGACCCTAGTCACCTGAACATGGCAAGATCTTCGCTCAGATATAATTTCAGGAGGCTTAGCTAAAAGAAGCTCATTATGGGTACCAATGATTGGATTTTTGAGATTTTTCATTATGACTCATAGCACCACACATCAGTCACTGTGAGTCAGAATGAACAGCAAAAGCAAACATGTTCACATTCATCAAGTCTGTATATTTGTTTCCTGGACTTTGGAGAACAGTTCCTGGGTGCTAAGTCATCCATGTTGAGTGCTGATTCAGAGAGAATGACTGGTCCACTTGGCAAGGCCAGTTTTATCCTCTTTTTCCAATCACCCAGAAGAGTGTTTGGAAGTCATTGGCAACATTTATTTTCCTTGATGGATTCCTTTAGCTCTGGCAAGAGAAAATGTTTTTGTGTTCCCTGTGGTTGTAGTAGAGAGTTGTAAGAGTAAGTAAGTAATTCCAAAATGGTCCTTTAGAAGTTTCTGATCTTATTGGGTTGGTTTTAGATATTAAAAAGAAGACAAGGGGTTTTATTTGCCTTTGGCACTTGGTAAAAAGGGTAAAAAAACTTAGTTATGCCACTAAAATGTATTTATTTACCCAACAAATATTTATTAAGTGACTATTATATGGTGGGCATGACTAGGCACAGAAAATACCATGCTCTGATTGCTTTCCTCATGGAGTTTACTCTATGTTTTATGATAATCTGATTAAAAAATACATGCATCTAGAATTTCTAACTGTGGTAAGTACAATGAAGTAAATGAATGGGGGACACTGGGAAAAGATAAGAAAAACACAAATGCCTTATGTCCTGAAGGAATATTAATGATTTCCCCTTCAACCTATGTTCAAGTGAATAAAGGCCTCAGGCAATCAAGGTACTTTGGACATAGAATTATTCAACATTTGTTGGATTGCTTGAAAATTTTGAATTATTATTTAATAACCATATAAATTACCAAAATGGATAAAGAGGTCAAGTATGTTTTAAAAATGGAGTTAAATATTTCCATGTAAAACAATCTAATCAAAAATGAAATTTTTTTCTGCATCTAGGCTTGTTAAATATAATTTAAATACCTTTGATCTGTGGGTAAGAATTATTTTTGAGTATTTGAAGAACAAATCTGAGTTCCTTAACATTGATTCAGTAGCTTCTACTTTCCCATACTTAGTGTTTATGTTCTATCAACCTGTAATTTGTCATATCATCACCATCAACACAATACCTTGTGTTTTGGAAAATTTATTGAGCAACATATTGGTTACCTCAAGCTGCCACAATAGAACCACAAACTGGGTGGC
The DNA here is from genome assembly GCF_020171115.1 of Neogale vison. Lineage (NCBI taxonomy): Eukaryota > Metazoa > Chordata > Mammalia > Carnivora > Mustelidae > Neogale > Neogale vison. The sequence goes on along the minus strand of NC_058091.1, from coordinate 270,629,571 downwards.
TTAAACACAGAAATTCACTTTTTCATGGTTTTGGAGGCTAGAAGTCCAAGATCAAGGTGTTATAAGGATTGGTTTTTGGTGAGACATCTCTCCTAGTCTTATTGATGGCCATCTTCTTGATCTTTCCTCATATATGGTCTCTAGTCTATGAAAGCAGAGAGAGGGAGTGAACTCTTGTATCTCTTCTTTTTGTAGGAACCCTATTCCCACTGAATAAGTGTTTTACCTTTATGACTTCATTGAGTTGTAATTACCTCCTCAAAGACCTATCTCCAAATATAGTCATGATAGGGTTAGAGTTAAAATATATGAATTGCAGGGGTGAGGTGACATAATTGAGTCTCTTATAAGCACCTAGTATGGGACCAACTTTATGCTAGGCACTAATATGCAGTGGTGAATAAGTCAGTCACTATCTTCCCCTTCATGGAACTTCCAGTTTAACTAAGTGGGTACACAGTAAACAGATAACTGCATGAATATTTTATTTCTATTCTATGGAGTATATCTTAGGGAAAGAATAGATTATATGCAAAGACCAAAGATAGCATTTCTCCAGAAACTTTGGGTTTAATGTTAAGGTTACCAAGAATAATGCTATGAAAAGCTTCCTAATTTCAAGTCTTGGAACAGATTATACGTGGTGGACAAAGAAAGATAATGAGCTGCAAAAATGGAAATTTAGAGGTTTTTTTTTTTCCTTTTTAAAGAATATGCTGTGTTTCCATCTCACACTGGGAAGTGCTAAATTTAATATAAAAATTCATGAGTGAAGGGGTTCCTTTTATAATAATTGTTATGGCCAAAGGAACAGATGTTAGAGTGCTTTCTTCTTAATTATTTCAAGCCAATCATTCAGTTACCAAAATCCACTCTTTTCTGTGAGAAACCATGTGAAAGAAGATGGGAACAATTGCCTGCCTAGGTGTTTTAGGATGTTAGGCAATCTGGATGTTTCCACTTCCCAAAACATCTCCAAACTATTAGTCTTTCCCACATACTGGAAGCATAGGTTTGTTTTGTTTTGTTTTAAGATTTATTTGCATATGGGGGGTGCAGAAGGAGAGAGAAAATCTCTCTGGGGATAGACTCCCTGCTGAGGACGGAGCCTCAAATGGCTCAATTCCGTGATCCTGAGATCGTGACCTAAGCCAAAATCAAGAGTGAGACGCCCAACCAACTGAGCCACCAGGTGTCTCCAGAACCATAGTTTTTTGGTGATTATTATTTTTTCCTATTAGGTACATTTCCTAACTCTTCTTTTTGTGTGCTTTGACTAAGTCCATAATCATGAACTGGACTTGAACTTTGTATGTAGTCACAAGCTATGCCAGGCCCATTTGAATGCATTTGTGTTGCTCAGCTGGTCTTGCATTCCCCGAGGTCCTGCAGAGCCAGGACCCAGAAACACTGATAAAACAGTTCTATGAGATTATGCTCAGAGGTCCCTTGGAAAATATAGCTGCAATTTTTCCAAATCTGGGAAGTCTAGTTAGTAGAGTGTAACTCCGTGATGTGAATTTCCAGGTTGGCTATTGTTCAAAACAACAAAGATTGAGGTTTTCATCCTAATTTTACCCTCTGACAATTATCTCAGATTTGATATTGAACCAGAATCACAAAGGAAAAACTGAGGAGGAGGTCACAGAAGAAGGCTCTCAACTGAAAACAAGTAACAAAGGAACTAGAAGAGAGAGATGGGGAGGTAAGGAGGAAGAATTCCTAAAGAAAACATTAAAATGAAGCATCTGTGCTGTGATGGGTTAGGTCATTAGGGCTCCATTACTGTGTTGGCTCCAATGCCACACCTGTAACCTGTTTCCTCATAATCTCACTCTCTCTGTATTAGTCTCCTGACACCTGAACATCATTCTCATTTATTTTACATGGTGTACATTTCCATTTCTTAAAAATATTGAATAGTTAATCTATCATAAGTGATAAAATCAGACAAGAATAGAGACTATTACAGCATGCCAAATACTCAATTCTACTAGATCTTGTTATCAGGCCAGATCTTCATCAGATCTATTTATTTTAACTGAAGACACTAAGTATTTCAGGTGAAAAAGAGAGCTTCCTATGCACCTCTTCCCTCTGTTTTTTCTCCATATCCCTAACATGAGTAATTACGATTGTGGATTTAGTATTTATTAGCCATATTATTGTGCTTTTGCCACAGACTTAGATATCCATAAATATTACATAATATTGCTTTGCAGATTTTAAAACTTTATATAGATGGTATCACTCCATATATATATCACTCCACAGATATACTTCTAAATATACTTCAGTACATTTTTCAGTATTCCTCTTGATAAAAATTCAGACTGTTAGAAATTTTTTGTCATAATGGACTTCAATAACCAACCTGATCTTTCCCTCCCATACATTTGCAAGCGTATCTCTTGAGTATATGTTTAGGACAGCATATTGGGCTTTCTTTAGGCTACCACAACAGATCATCACAAACTTTGTTACTTAAAACAGAATTTTTTCTCTTATAGTTCTGTAGTGCAGAAGCCCCAAATCAAAGGTGTCAGTCACTTCCCCCAGAAGTTCTAGTGGATGTTTCATTTCTTGCTTCTTCTAACTTCTTGTGGCTGTTGGCACTCCTTGGCCTGTAGCTGCTCACTCCAATCTCTGCCTCTGACATATGGCCTTCTTCTCTGTGTCTCTACTCTTCTGTGTCTTCTCTTCTTATAAGGACATTTGTCATTAAATGCACTTGGATAAGCCAGGGTGATTTGATTTTGAGATCCTTAAATTACATATGCAAAGGTGCTTTTCCTAAATAAAGTCACAATCACAGGTTTCAGGTAAACAAATCTTTTTTGGGGGCTACCATTCAACCTACTACAGTTTCCAATCTCAGTACAATTGACATTTTAAGCCAGATAATTCTTTAGGGGTAAGAATGACCTGTGCATTGTAGGATGGTTAGCAGTATTCCTAGCCTCTGCTCATTAGATTGCAGTAATCTATCTTGCCTCCTCCTTCTCTGCCCTTGCAACTCCACAAATGACAAGAAAAATGTCTCTAGACATTGCCAAATCTCTTCTGGGGAGAGAAGAACCCCTCTTCTGGCCTAGAAGAAGGTTGTTGGGTTGTAGGGTCTGAGCATTTTCAATTTTATTAGATGTTGTCAGTAGTTATCCAAAGTCAGTGTAGCAATTTAAACTTTTATCAACCAGTATGTGGCAGTTCCCATAGCTCTGCAGTATTACCATAGCTCTGCAGTATTACTCTGCAGTATTGTAACTTTTTCTGTCAACTTGATGCTATCTCATTGTTTTAATTTACATCTTCCTAATTTCTAGTGTAGTTGAATATCTTTTATCTCTTGTCCATTTGGGTTTCTTGGTCTATGAATTTCCTCTTTGTACATTGTCCATTCTTCCCTTTTATCCTTTTCTTTTTGAATTATAGAAGCCCTTTATATATTCTGGAAACTAGTCCTTTTTCATTTATGTACAATATTGATGTCTCCTTGTCTATCTTTCATTTTGTTTATGATATCCTTTGTGGTACCAAACTTCTAAATTGTAATGTCAATTTATCAATTATTTTTTATCGTTTATGCTCTTTGGATTGTTCAATGTATCATTCAAGTGTGAGAAGGTAGTCATGCTGGTTGAGCAAAAGACTATAAAGACTTACCATGTCTGAAAGAATTTAGTGCTGTGGGAGGTGTTGTGATATTTTGGAAAGGCATAGAACTTTAAGTGTGGAGAGCAGTCCCAGGCAGCTTTAGCAGCAACTGTGTGTTTTGGAGAAATAACTTAACTGCTTTTTCTTTCCAAGTTCTTGTCTAAAGGGAAAGATGATTTGGGTCTCTATAAGACCCTAGTCCATTTAAAAATTTTATACACTTATGGGTTTTCTTAGGGGTTCATCTTATATCTCAGCCATAGAAATAATCTCAACAACTTTCTTTTTTTTTTAATTTCAATTTATTTATTTTCAGAAAAACAGTATTCATTATTTTTTCACCACACCCAGTGCTCCATGCAAGCCGTGCCCTCTATAATACCCACCACCTGGTACCCCAACCTCCCACCCCCCCACCCCGCCACTTCAAACCCCTCAGATCACAGTCCAAGAAACAACTTAGAAAGTTGTTGGTAAAATTTCTTGGACTGTGATAAAGAAAAACACACAAAAAGGGAAACCTATAAGGATAATATAAATCAAGGATAAAATGTCAGCCTAGAGCACACACTTTATCTTTTACTTTTAAATATCTTGGGACGAAGGCTCAGCTTGAGCCCAACTGATATATTCTGCGATATCAAAATGCATCAAGTATAAAGGATGCATGTAATTTTAGCACAGATATTTAAATTGCATTATTTTTCCTTGAAATTCTTAAAATTGTCACTTTTGGTTAGCTTAGTGATAACTATTTGGGCACATTTCTGAAGAGTCTATATTCTTCCTTCTCAGGAACACATCATAGAACTTGATTTCAGTTTAACTGATGCTGTGAGTTTTCTTTCAAGCTAGATCTTGCCATGCATGATGTTGTCTTCAGCCAATTTAGGGATCACTTGAGATACTTGCAAATATCATACAGTCATAACTGCAAATAAACTTTTGGACTTTTCTATGGTTAAAATCTTTCTTGTTTGGTAAATTCAGTTTAATATTGATGCTTACTCCTCCTTCCTTTCATTTTTTAGCACACCACACCCTCCCCTACCAGAGTAGGTTTTCACTCATTTCAGTCATAACAATAGTCATTATAGGTTTTACTTTATATTCACTTTTAGATTATTTGAAGCCAATAAAACTGCAGGTATTAAAATTCTATAAAAATTATTATTAGGTCATAGAATATCAAATTGTTAGGTTTAGTTTAAGCGCTGGTTAAAGCAGGGAAGCTTTCTTTTGTGCAGTGGTGGATGTGAACTGAGACCCTCAACTTTTGATCAGTCAGCAGTGACATATGTCAATTTCTCTCTAGTTAGGTTGGGAGTTTGGCTTCATATAACATTAAACAGAGGTGACACTTCTGGCCTACAGTGTGACAGATGACCTTTCCGGAGATCATGGCACGTAATAGATCATTTAACATGAACAAATCTGACACATGACCAAATTCCTCAAGCATTAGAAAAACATCATGCAAGTCAATGCCATGTTGAAATCTGCTGTCATTTCCAATAATATCCACAATTGCCATTGGCAGCTCTGAGAATTGTTGTCAATGATGATGAGGACAGAGAGTCAACCCACATTCCTGTAAAGTGGTTCAAATTTATCTCAGGGGAAGAGAATGATATCTAGAGGAGAAATCAAGCAATACCAGGAGAGCATTTTCCTTTTCTCTTAACCTTAAAATGCAATTGTTAAACTTTTGTTTGTATAACAGGAGATTCTAGCTAGCAAATAAAACGAGTTACTAGTATTTGAAACATGTTTAGTCAACCTGTGTTGAGTGAACAAACAGCAAGACTCACTGCTCATTCCTGTGACTGTGTACAGCAACAGATATGTTAGTCATTGATTCAGTCACTTATTTATCCAATTAACAAATAGTTATTGGTTGCCAACATTGGGCCAAGGCCTGCACTAGGCATTGAGGATTCAATGGTGAGCCCAGACACTGTCTTGCTCTCATAGGATAGACAATCAAACTATTGTATAGAGAACTACTACTTTAAAAATGCCACAAAGAAATTTGAAATTGCTATGATGCTAAGTGTTATAAAAGAGTGGGACATGGTGTTTTGAGGCTTGAGAAGGTTGGTCAGGGAGTGTTTCCCTGAGGAGGTAATGGTTAGGTTGTGAGCTAAGAGATGGGTAGAAGTTAAATACAATAAGAGAGAAAGGAAACAATCCAGGCAGGGAACAGTGTGTACCAAGGTCCTGTGAGTAGAGAGAGGTGGGGGCTTTCTCAGGCTGGGGGAAGAGCAATGTGGTGTGTTACCACATGAAGCTGGAGAGGTACTGAGGAGCCAGACCTGGCAGAGCCATGCATCATGCAGTCAGGTGTTTTACTTTTACACCTAGAAAAACAGATGTCATTAAAGAATTTTAACAGAAAAATGACTTGATCACATTTCAGTTCCAAAAGGATCATTCTGCTATATGAAGTGTGGAGATTGGTGGGGTCAAAGCAAGTGAGGATGAACTAGTTACCAGAGTGTTCTAATAGTTCTGATAAGGTGACTGTCTGTGAATTAGAGTGGCATGGGGTGGGGGTGGTGGAGATGGTAAGAAGTGGATGAAGTCATAAAATATTTGCAAAGAAATAGGACTTTGTAGTGGATTTAATAGGTTGCGGTTAAAAATGACCAATACTTGGGATGCCTGGGTGGCTCAGTGGGTTAAAGCCTCTGCCTTCAGCTCAGGTCATGATCCCAGGGTCCTCGGATGGAGCCCTGCATTGGGCTCTCTGCTCAATGGGGAGCTTCCTCCTTTCTCTGCCTGCCTTTCTACCTATGTGTGATCTCTGTCTGTCAAATAAATAAATAAAGAATCTTTTAAAAAATTACCAATACCCAAGTTTCTAGCCTGCATAATTGAATGCCTGGTGATATCATTTACAGGATTTAGGACCACTGACAAAGGACCATCTTTGGGGAGGAAAGTTAGGAGTTTGATTTAAGGCTGAAGTTTTCTCTTCAGCACTTGAGTATGTGGATCTAGAGTTTAGACGTGTAGTCTAGACCAGAAATACAAGGCATAAAATTGGAAGTCATCTGTGTACAAGTGGATGGTAATTGAAGGTAAATTACTGTGGTAGATAGAATAATGGCCTTCCAGAGACATCCATGTCCTAATTCCCCAAACCGGTGAATATGCCATCTTACATGGCAAAGGGGAATTAGGATAGCAAATGGAATTAAGGTAGTTATTCAGCTGACTGCATAATAGGAGAGTACCCTAGGTTATTCAGGTGATACCAATGCAGTCTCAGGGGTCATTCAGTGTTGAAGAGAGTGGCAGAAGAATCAGTCTCAGAGTAGTGTGACCAGTCACCACTAGCTTTTAAAATGGAAGGATTCTCTTATCAAGGAACAGGAGAAGCTCTAGAAGCTGGTAAGTCAAGAGAACAGATTTTCCTCTTGAGTCTCTAAGAAGAAACACGGCCCTGGTGAAACTTGGATTTTAGTCCAGTAAGATAATAGAATTGTAAGATAATACATTTATGTTGTTTTAAGCCACTGAGCTGTGGTAATTTGTTACATCAGCAATTGGAGATGAATAACTTGAGAAAAGTTAAAGAGAGGGCCTAAAAATGAATCTTGGAACCCTAATATGTAAGAGCTACATAAAGAGGATAAACTTAAAAAATAAGATGGGGAGGAAAGGGAATAGGAAAACCATGAGGATTTAGGGTACTGGAAGCAAGAGGAAAGAGGAAAGTATCTTCCCAGGCAGTGATCAAACAGGATGAGGTATATTCGTAGGTCCGGGGGAGAGTAGCTCACTGGCAAAACTTGAGCAGCAGTTGTTTTCTTCTGATGAAGGGAGCAGAGTCCAGATTGGGGTAGAGTCTGGTATAGGTGGGAGGTGAAAAAAACAAAGATAAAGACTATGGACAACTCTTTGAAGAGGTTGACGTGTGCAGTGAGAGAAAAAAAAAATGTTAACTTGGAATAATGTTATTGAACCTTGGTACTGTTGACATTTAAGACCAGATAATTCTGTCTTAAGGACTATCTTTTGCATCATCCCTGGTCTCTATCCATTAAATGTCATTAGCTGTCTCTTACTTCAGTTATGACACACACACACACACAAAGCTCTCTAGACGTTGTTGAATGTTCCCTAGGGGCAAAATGCCCCTGACTGAGAAGCACTGTTCTGTATAGAATATATAAGAATCCTCTGAATTTGTTTTTGTCTAAGTACATCAAACTTATTTTTCCAAGGCTAACAAGGCCAACAAATGAATGGAATGTTATTTGATAAGGTATTTTAAAGCTCATGTATCTATATGCACCTGATTTTTTGGGGGGTACTTAGCACCAAATTGATGCAAAGTGATTTTGTACAATTAGTATTGTGCAAGTCCTCATATAAGAATCTGAAAAGGTGAGCCTAGGATGTATTTCAGGTATGTTCATATCTTGTTCTCATTCTACCTATACCATTTAATCTAGGTGGGTCATCAACAAGTAATTGAACAACATGGTTCCAAAAAGTTACCCTTAACCCAGTATCATCTTCCCAAAGGATTCCAATAGCACTAACTAAAATCTCAAAGCAGGTGCCCCTCAAATTATGCTGAAAATTTTCACCCTGTAAAAAATAAAGATGACCAAGTATCTGGATGCCAACATGGTTGATATAACATTTCAGAAACTTAATGGGAAATGCAGTATAAATTTTGTTTCTGAGTTTGGAAGAAAATGATTTTTTTTTGATTGGTACATATCTTGACTCTCAGAAATATGAAGACTGTTTCTCTTACCATTATTCTCAAGATCTTCCTTGGTAGATAGACTCTCTGGATATGCCTCAAATGCTGAATTACGTGGAGACTGATTTATTTTATTGCTTTAATAATGCACTGTGTGGTTTGGGGAAAACGATATGAAGAAGGTCTTGTGAAGTAAATTGAAAGCGAACTTTCACGCTTGATCACACATGTAAAAGTGGGAATAATTCAATATGAGACATATGCTTTATTAGAGGTCAATGTTCCTATCATGGTTATTAAATTTTTTTAGCATTTTAATAAGAGCACTTTCCTCCCAACACAGTTTTTCCATCTTTCTGATGCTGCTTTAAAGTTATAGTTTATGCAGGACATTATGCTAAGTGAAATAAGCTAGGCACGGAAAGACACATACTGCATGATAACACGTAAGTATGGAATCCAAGAAAACTAAACTCATAGGAGAAAAGTAGAATTATGGTTGTCAGGGATTTGGGGTGGGGGAAAGGGGGAGATCAGAGTTCTAGGGGTACAAAGTTTCAGTTATGCAAGAGGAATAGATTCAGCTAGCAATGATTACCAACAATGAAGACAAAATAAAGGTCTACTTTGGTGTAGCTTCCTCCAAATTTTACTCCTTTTCGGGGTGGGGGGAAGTACTATCAGTTTGGGGTTTATTTTTCTGAAACTTTTTCAATTCATTTAATAAATACAGATAACTATTTAACTATGTAGATTTGCTTAGTGCATATAGTTTCTTACTATAGGAACATATTGTAGAATATGTATTAATTAGATCCTTTTTTAATGACACATTGTGTCTTGAATATCTTACGTGATCTCACATAGTTTCCTCTTTTTTTAAAAATTTATTTATTTTCAGCATAACAGTATCATTATTTTTTCACCACACCCAGTGCTCCGTGCAATCTGTGCCCTCTATAATACCCACCACCTGGTACCCCAACCTCCCACCCGCCCCCCTGCCACTTCAAGCCCCTCAGATTGTTTTTCAGAGTCCATAGTCTCTCATGATTCACCTCCCCTTCCAATTTACCCCAACCCCCTTCTCTCTAACTTCCCATGTCTTCCATGCTATTTGTTATGCTCCACAAATAAGTGAAACCATATGATAATTGACTCTCTCTGTTTGACTTATTTCACTCAGCATAATCTCTTCCAGTCCCGTCCATGTTGCTACAAAAGTTGGGTATTCATCCTTTTTGATGGAGGCATAATACTCCATAGTATATATGGACCACATCTTTCTTATCCATTCATCTGTTGAAGGGCATCTTGGTTCTTTCCACAGTTTGGCGACCGTGGCCATTGCTGCTATACCAATGTTTATACATAGTTTCCTCTTATTCGATATTATCACATAGTATTGATATAACATATTTAGTTTTTCTCCTATTGATGGATATTTTGGTTTTATTATTTAATTTATTATTTTTCTTTTATTATTATTTATTATTAATTTCTTGTTTAATGAAAATTTATTAATTTTTTGCATTGTTAATTAAAACATAAATAAAAAATAAATTTTTTACACTGGAGGCAATGTTGCAGTGGACACCCTTGTGTACATTTCTTGTGTGTATAAAAATATCTTTGGTATTGAGAGCATCAAGTGGAATTGTTGGGTCAAAGAGTAGACATTTAAAAAATACATTTTGGAAGTTCCAAAAGGATGATGAGTTTTGTAAAATGTTTTGTGATTAAGGATAAGCAGATATATTAAAAATAAAAATAAGGGAACTTGGATACATTTGGAGAGTGGATTCTGAGATTTAGTAAGAATTTGAACTTTTTAAAATACTTTTTTAAAAGATTTTATTTATTTGAGAGAGAGAGAGATAGAGATTGAGAGAATGAGTGGGAGGAGGGGTAAAGGGAGAAGCAGGCTCTCTGATGAGCCGATAGCCCAACGTGGGCCTCCATCCCAGGACTCTAGGATCATGATCCAAGCCAAAGGCAGACACTTAACCAAGCCACCCAGGTGCCTTTAATATACTCTTTTAGATGTGCAGCAAAATTGAGAAGAAAGAATAGAGAGTTCCCTATATATTCCTTGTCCCCACTCATGCATAATATTCCCCACCAAAGTGGTACATTCGTTACAACAGATGAAAATTCGTTATCACCTGAAGTCATTTACATTAGGTTTCACTCTTGGTCTTGTAGATTCTATGGGTTTTAACAAATGTGGAGTCTGAGAAACAAACAGGGTTTTGGCGGGGGTTGGGGGAGGGTTGGGTGAGCCCGGTGGTGGGTATTAAGGAGGGCGCATATTGCTTGGAGAACTGGGTATGGTGCATAAACAATGAATTATGGGTCACTGAAAAAAATTAAGTTAAAAAACAAAACAAAACTAATGTGCAATAACATATGTCCACTATTTTAGTACCATATATAAATTTCCCTGTACTAAAAATCCTCTGTCTGCCACCTATTTATTCATCTTCACTTCCAAACTGTTGGCAACCACTGATTTTTTTAATTCTTTCCATGGTTTTGCCTTTTCAGAATGTTATATAGTGGGAATTGTACAATATATGATCTTTTTAGGTTGTCTTCTTTGACTTGGTATTACACATTTAATATTTGTCCATGTCTTTGTGACTTGATAGCTCATTTCTTTTTTTCACTAAACATCTCGTTATCTGGATGTACCACATTTTATTTACCCATTCACTTAGAGCATAACATCTTGGTTGCTTCCAAATTTCACCAATTATAAATAAAGCTGCCATAAACATTGTGTATGGATGATTTTGTGGCTTGCATCTCACTTGGGTTAGTACCAAGGAGCATTGTTGTTGGATCATATAGTAAGAGTATATTTAGTTTTGCAAGAAACTTCCAAACTGTCTTCCAAAGTGGCTGTACTATTTTGCATTCTCCTCAGCAATGAATGAGAGTTCCTGTTGCTCCACATCCTATCCAGCATTTAGTGTTATCACTGTTTTGGATTCTTGCCATTCTAATAGATGTCTAGTGGTAACTCATTGTTTCGATTTGCAATACTCTAATGACATATTATGTTGGGCGTACTTTTATATGCCTGTTTGCCATCAGCAAATCTTCTTTGATGAGGTGTCTAGATCTTTGGCTGATTTTAAACTGGGTTGTTCATTTTCTCATTGTTGAGTTTTAAGAGTTCTTTATATATCTTGGTTAACAGCCCTTTATCAGAAGTTTTTTTGCAAACAATTTTTCTCTCAGTCTGTGTCCTCTTTTCTCATTCTTTTGAGTGTTTAAACTTCTCAAAGTAATATCTAGCTATTTTGAAAGTCTATTAAAGATTTAAGATGAAATGTAATCCACATCCTTTTAGGATATCAATACTGAATTTATCAGAAATGTTAGGAGATGTGGACTTGTCTAAGCCCTCTTCCACCTTCCTGGGCCATTTAAATGCTTTTCCCATGGTGACATGAAGTGACTTTCTTCCATTTACAAAAGAATTGCAACATGAGACCATGGATTTAGTGCAAGAATACCAAATTTGTGAGACCTGAGGTGATTTAATCCTTAGCAAAATGTGCTCAGCTTTTCATTTAAGAAAAATAATTAAAACAAACCAGGGGTGTTCATGCTTATATCTGCTGGATTTAGAAGTTTCCCTGTGGGAGCAAATTATGCTTTAATGAAGAATTAGTTTAAGCTAGGTGGATTAAGTTGATAAAATTCATCTCCATAGTAATTTAGCAAGGGAAAAATTAAGATGTTGGCCACAGTTGCTATTAATTTGGTCTGAGCTGAAGATTTGTGTGAATACCTCTGGGAAGGGGTACATGCATTCCATTTGATCTTTTAGTCACGAAGGACCAAAATTGCACATAGTGGGTCCTCAGAAGTGCTTTTGCCTATGAGTTACATTTCAGTGTGAATGAGCTGATCTCATAATTCTTTTCAAATGTTTAATGACTATATATTTTTCTACAGTTGTTTTTCTACATCTCTTACATTCTAAGAACTAGTCTAAGGTTTGAGGGAAACATGAGGTTGCATAACATGATTTTTAGCCTTAAGGAGTTTTACAGATGAATAGAAGAAGGACAGATGTATGGAACCCCTAAGACCCAGAAGTTGGTCTATTTTCCTGGATGATTTGAGAGAAAAATATTTACAGTTTTTTAAAAAATTTCCTAATGTACAATTTGCCTTCTAAATAATGTTATTTGATTTACAGAAACTGTGAACCCTGTTGGTTAATTTTATGAGTCAACCTGACTGGGTCATGGGGTTGCAGGTATTTGGTTAAACATTTCTGGGTGTCTCTAAGGAAGACTCCAGATGAAATTAGGATTTGAATCACTAGACTGAGTAAAACAGTCTGCTCTCTCCAATGAAGGTAGGTCTTATCTAATTCCTTGAGGGTCTGAATAGAACAAACAGGTAGAGGAAGGGATAATTTGCTCTTTCTGCCTGACTTTGTTAGCTTGGACATCAGTTTTCTCCTACCCTTACACTAGGACTTACACCACTATGCTCCTGTTTCTCAGGTCTTTGGACTCAGACTGGAGATGCAGATAGATACATACATACATTTTTGTGTGTGTGTGTATGTATATATATATACATATATATATATGTATATATATATGCATACATATATTTATATAATTTTAAAATATATAAAAATGTACAAAAATACAGGATACACACACAGACACATATATATGTATATATCATGAACACATACATTCTGTATATTTATTTTGTTTCTCTGGTAAACCCTGACTAATTCAGGAACCAAACACTTAAATCTAAAGAACAATTTATTTTTTTTTTAAATTTGGGAAAAAAAAGATAAACTTTGCATTCATAGTCTCATACTGCTAATAAAAATGATAAATATTTCCCTGTTTCTTACCCCCCCAAAAGTATCATTTTGTCTGGATATAACATTGGACAAATATCACTCAGATTGTATTTAGCAGCACATGCCAGGTCAATTTATTTTAACATGCATAAGTCCGATTTGTTAGTAACAACTATGTCAGGGAAGAACTGTAGGAAAAATCAATATTCCTGTTGAGATTTTTCAAGAGTACTTAATGATTTTATGCATCTACTATATAGAAATGAAGGAGGCTCAATTAAAACCTGTAGCTGAATAAGCAAACACTGCCCAAAAAAGTAAAAAAAAAAAAATCTATATCAAAACCTTACAAGATAAGTATGACTAGCAGATTAACTTTATTTGCAGTGGACAGGTAGGTAATATTTGTTGGAAAGTTACAGACTTGATCATGGTAAGACAGTGCCTCGGTTTCCTCATTTAAAAATTATGATAATGAAGTACCTACCTCTCAGGATTGTGGTAAAGAATCAATGAAGTAATCTAGGTAAAACTCTTAAAACAACATGTGGCATAGAGTAAACTCCATGCTCATTTAAAAAAATAAAATCTAAGGTGCCTGGGTGGCTCAGTTGGTTAAGTGACTGCCTTCAGCTCAGGTCATGATCCTGGAGTCCTGGGATTGAGTCCCACATCAGACTCCCTGCTCAGCAGGTGTTCTGCTTCTCCCTCTTCCCTCTCCCCTCTCATGCTCTCTCTCTCTCAAGTAAATAAATAAAATCTTAAAAGTAAAATAAAATAAAATCTAGTAGTGCTTCAGAGACCATCTTACAGAGATGAAAGCTCCGAATTTCATTCCCAGACTTCTCTTTTGGTGACATTCACTTATTGAAAACAGAAGCCTTGGGGCACCTGGGTGGCTCAGTGGGTTAAAGCCTCTACCTTCGGCTCAGGTCGTGATCTCAGGGTCCTTGGAACGAGCCCCGCATCGGGCTCTCTGCTCGGCGGGGAGCCTGCTTCCCTTCCTCTCTCTCTGCCTACTTGTAACCTCTGTCTGTCAAATAAATAAATAAAATCTTAAAAAAAAAAAAAAGAAAACAGAAGCCTTTAAGAGTAAACATGTCCTGATTGAGCCTATTTAGCACTCCTACCCCACTTCTCAATAACTAGAGTTCCTTAAAAATAGCTCAAAAACTTTGTGATGTTGGGGGAAGGTAAAGGGGAATTGTACAGGTCTATGGCAGGCTGGTAGAGAAGACCATTTGAAAGAGAAATCTTTGAACAGGCCCAGAGTTTATCAAAGCATTAGTACTTGTTGGTTTTCAGAGTAACTCCTGGGAAGTGCTGTTGAAATGGAGAGCTAAGCTGAGAGTTCTATCTTCCGCTAGTCCCTGAGAGATGCTGTATGGCTGAGAACCCCTAGAAGCTTTTCCCATGGGCTGAGCATCCTGGGAAAGGCCTAGGCAGCTGGCCAATGGTCTAGGTGCTAGAATCCATTCTATAAGGAGTGTTGTTTAGGACCACAGGTGTCACCTGATCTGACTTCATCTTCTAGAGAACACTGAGACCTATGTTGGTGAGTCCATTTCCTCAAAGTCACCAAACAGAGAGTGTGGCAGAGCTGAGACTAAATCTGGGTCTCCTGATTCTACACTGTGTGCTCATAGGTTTATCTGTGAAAGAAAGAGGAGGAAAGAGGCTGCAAAACAAAAGATGTGGAGTTGCATTTGGATTGACTTATTTCCCCAGGTGCATTATACTAAAATTTTATATAAATAAGTATTTTTTTTAAAGATTTTATTTATTTATTTGACAGAGAGAAAGATCACAGGTAGGCAGAGAGGTAGGCAGGGAGAGGGGGAAGCAGGCTCTCTGCCCGAGAGCCCGATGCGGGGCTTGATCCCAGGACCCTGAGATCACGACCTGAGCTGAAAGCAGAGGCTTAACCCACTGAGCCACCCAGGCACACCACTAAGCTTTTATATAAATGATACAGTGATGCCTATCATTTATTAAATGCTTACTATATGATTAGTTCTTCTTGTATATAACTCATTTAATCCTTATAGTGACACAATAAAGTAGGCTCTCTATGTAATCCTCACTTTATAGAGGGAATTGAGGCATGAATATGTTCAGCAAATTGTCCAGTATTATGTAGGCTTTAGGTTATGTATTTTTTTTTTAGGTTATGTATTCTTAAAGTGCAACAAATAATCTCTAAAATCCATGCATGAATTATTGTTCTATACAGATGGCCTCTGACTTGCAGTGGTTTGACATAGAATTTATGATCGTGCAAAAATAATATACATTCAATGGAAGCTGTACTTAGAATTTTGAATTTTGCTCTTTTCCTGGACTAGTGGAGTGCCATTCAAGATTCTCTCATGATGTTGGGCAGGGGCAGCAAGTTTCAGCTCCCAGTCAGCCATGTGATCACAAGGCTAAGCATCAATACACTTAAAATAATTCTGTACCTATACAGCCATTTTGTTTTTCACTTTCAGAATTCAATTACCTGAGATAATCAACACAAAATGGGCTTTGTGTTACATGATTTTGCCCAACTCTATGTTAATGTAAATGCAAATTCCAAACAAATTCAAAGGGGTTAGGCTAAGCTATGATGTTTGTTGTGTTAGGTGTATATTGGATGAATTTTTGACTTAAGATAGTTTCAACTTACAGTGGGTTTATCAGGACATAACACCATCATAATAAGTCAAAGAAGGTCTGTATTTATCATGTTTTTACTGTACATATGGTTTTTCTAACTATTTATACTCTAAAGTTTGAAAACAAGTATGCATGGTTTCAAGTTTCTGAAAAAATGAGGGTTAAATGATGTGGTAGCTAATGCTAAAAGCTCTTGCTGATTCATTCTGGGATGGTTGTATGCCTCCCAAGACCACCCTTTCAGGCCTCTTTCCACTCCATTATTTCTGCTTTGATGGATGTTGATATTACCATGTTCCTGCTTAAGTGTCTTGGTACCTCTATTTTTTCTAGATTAAATGAGGTTTTAACAAGGCTTATGGGGTGATTCTTTGTCATTAAAATAACAAATGGATTGAAAACAGCCTTCTGTCTCTTTGGAATCCACCACTATTAGTGGACTATAATCCAGCTGGTGACAGAACAACAGAGAGCGAGATGACTATCAAAGAGTGGGAAAAATGTAAAATTTCCTGTGATTTGTCAGTGAGGATAGAGATCCTCAAAAGTTTTAGAAAGTAAATTTGAATCCATGGATGCCTAGTTTGACTTTCTAGAACAGATCCTTACAAATGTGAAGTGAGATTAGGTCAGGGACAAAGGCTGTCTTGAAAATATTCCAAGCTTGATGTTTCTGACTATATCAGTGGTGAATGTGTATTCTTTTAGAGCTCTAAACTATAGAGATAAGTTGAATAAGAATTTAAAATTTTAGAACTAAGAGGGTTTTAAACCTCAGGGAAAAAAAAAATGTGAGTTAAATCAGAACACGGCTATCCCCTAGGCAGAGATGTTAATCTGCTACTAGGAATTCTGTTTCAAGGCTATGGAGCTGTCTAGGTAGGCAGGAACTGGAATCTTAGGTCCAAGGGGGATGGACTCCTCTGCCTGAAGCAGATCCTCACTAGGGGCAGAAAGATCAATACCAAAGCAAGAGAACAATTCTACTTCCTGTTTCTGATCTTAGCTATGAAAATAAATTTGGAGGTTGAGATTGATACAATCGTGAGAAAATGATTGTGTTAGGTGTATGATGTGTCTTTCAACAAACTAGCAATTGAAACTTTTAAAATTAATGACTACACTAAAGATGTTGAATTCAGGTCAATTTAGGGCACTAATGAAAGACAACAACAGAGACTACAGGAAGTGATAAAGTA
This sequence comes from Neogale vison, assembly GCF_020171115.1. Lineage (NCBI taxonomy): Eukaryota > Metazoa > Chordata > Mammalia > Carnivora > Mustelidae > Neogale > Neogale vison. The sequence goes on along the minus strand of NC_058091.1, from coordinate 270,612,488 downwards.
GCTGCCAAGAATTGAGATGGAAGTTAATCTAAGTAAGTTATATAGAGAAATGGATTAGCTACTCCTCTCAGAGTGCACACAGAAGACCCTCAAACTCCACAAACTTTAAATTTCTTTCTCACCCTCACCTTTCCAGCCACTAGTTACATGATCTGGGCAAGCTTCTTCTCTTTAGGGGCTTTAGGTTGTCCATCTGTAACATGAGGCATTTGCCTAACTCATCATTTACATTTCTTTCATTTCTTATATTCCATACTTTTAGGTTTGCTTGCATGTCTTACATTTGGTGGTAGAAATAGGAGCAATAATACATTTTAATTACTATATAATTTTCAGGAAATGGAGTCTTCTCCAACCACTCAAATTCAGGGTTCTCGCTCATTCCTTGATTCCAGAATGTTTGTGATTGATATCCTTTATTTGACACCTATCCATATTCTGAACAGTTGTTGTTAGTGCCTTGAAGGGAAGGAATTATGCCTTATTCCATTTCACATCTTGAATGTTAGCATGATAATGATGTGTGGTTAGTACCTACCACCACCACTACTCACATCAACAATAATAAATAATAATATCAACAGGATAACTTACTATTTATTTAGTGTTGACTATGTGGTAGGCAGTATGCATGGCACATCATATACATCATCTTAGTTAGGCTTCATGAGATGAGAAACAGAGGGATCAGGGAACTTGCCCAAGGTCACATAGCTAGTAAGTGGCAGAACTAAGATTTAACAAGTAACCTAAGTCTCTATGTCTCCAAGGCAATGATCTTACCTACCACAGTATGCTGTCTTCCTTGAAAATTTCTTAAATAACTAGTAATAGCTCATCCTTAATGCTTCCTATTAGAAATCTTAGAGGCTGGGTTTGGCCATCAAATTTACGGATTTTTTTTTTTTTTTTTGATGGTGCTGCAAAGATATTTCAAGTTGGAGATGATAGTAGTAGGTTTATTCTGGAGCGAATATTTAGTATATGTATTTGTGGGTACTTTTAAAAAGTTTTACAACTTTTTTTTTTACTTACATGAAAAAACTTCAACTAGATTAAGAAAAGGAACTGATTAGCTCATTTTATAGAAAAATCTGGGGGACGTCTAGCTTCAGGCAATGCTGGATCCAAATGACTTAGTTATGACATTTCTTGCTTGATCTTTAAATCTGTTGGTTTTGCTTTTCTTGCTTGTTCCCAGAAGGCTCAATCTCCGTGGCAGAGAAGATTGCTCTAAGAGCTCCAGGTTTTCAGAATTTATATGATTCATGATTCTAGCAGAAAAGAAATATCATTCCTCATAATCTGGTAAAAATCCTAGGTAGGATATCACCTGAACTAGCTTTCCCATCTCTGACCAACTGATGTGTCTGGAGAATGAAACACTCCAATTGGCAAGGCCTAGGTACTCACACCTCTCCTACAAGTAAGGAGGCTGGTGAGTCTGGATGAGCTCAGTCAAACCATGTGAAATGAGCGAAAGTATAATGAAAGTGGAAGTGGGGATGGATAATTCTCGAAATCGAAGGATAATACAGATAAACAACATAGCCTGCCACAAAATCTCCAGCTTTTTATCGTTTTAACAAATGGTGTTTTTTTAGGTTATTGATAAAACCAGAGGGCTGATGTAGAGAGCAACTTAATCCCTGTCCCTTTTTTTGGGTCTCTGACTAGCTGTGGAGCCATCAACAAGTCATTTATCCTCTTTTAATTTCAGTTCCTTTATCTGTAAAATTGTGAAGAAGAATGATTTGATTTTCTTGAACCTTTCCAGTTCTGGCATTCTGTTTCTGAATATTAGTGATGATTATCATGTCCTCTGAATAGTAACAAAAGGCAGATTGGTTTTAATACAGATTGGTGATTTCATACTTTCTTTAAAAACTCTAGTTAGTATCTATAGTAAGGTAATACATCCTTCTCAATCCTGACATCTATGAAGCACCCCACTGAAGACATTATATCTTTCATGGTGAGCTGGTCTGTAAACATGGCACAAAGAATGTATTCTTAGTTTTCTGTGCATTAATAACTTGTTGTGTAGTTATGTGAGCTCCACGGGGACTGCAATCATGTCTGTCTTGTTCAGTGTTGAACCTCCAGTGCCTAGCTCAGTCCTCAATATATAACAGATGCTTACAAAATATTCATTGAAAGGCTAAGGTAAAAAAAAACTATAAAATTTCTCAAGACTCATACATTATAGAGTCTTTCTGAGAATGAGTGGCTGTATATAACTCAATATTTTATATGAAAATAAAACAAGCTGTAAATGACAGCAATGAGGTTTGAAGCCAGTTGGCCTAAGTTTATGACTCAAGTTTTAGTAGCTATATCATGTTGCCTGTGAAGAGAACTTAAAGATCAGAGTCCAGTGCTTTCTGGCTCTCATGATTGGTTTCCTTTCTAACACTCTAGACTGAGTCCACTATTGGAAAACAAATAACAATATTCTACATTTTTAAATTTATTTCTATTAGTTTTGGCATGCTTTGATAGATAAATAATCTTTTTTTTTTTTACCTTTTTTTACCATAATCACAGTAATCCATTTTTCTGGGTTGAACCAGAGAGTTTGGGCCCTATTATACTGGGTATATTTTGGAAGAATAAACATTGTTAAAATGTCTATACTGCCTAGAGCAATCTATACTTTTAATGCCATTCAGATCAAAATTCCACCAGTATTCTTCAAAGAGCTGGAGCAAATAATCCTAAAATTTGTATGGAATCAGAAGAGACCCCCCCAAAAAAAGAGAGACCCCAAATCACTAAGGAAATGTTGAAAAACAAAAATAAAACTGGGGGCATCACATTACCTGATTTCAAGTTTTATTACAAAGCTGTGATCACCAAGACAGCATGGTACTGGCATAAAAACAGACACATAGACCAGTGGAACAAAGTAGAGAGCCCAGATATGGACCCTCAACTCTATGGGCAAATAATCTTCGACAAAGCAGGAAAAAAATATACAGTGGAAAAAAGACAGTCTCTTCAATAAATGGTGCTGGGAAAACTGGGCAGCTATATGTAGAAGAATGAAACTCGACCATTCTCTTACACCATACACAAAGATAAACTCAAAATGGATAAAAGACCTCAACGTGAGACAGGAATCCATCAGAATCCTAGAGGAGAACATAGGCAGTAATCTCTTCGACATCAGCCACAGCAACTTCTTTCAAGATATGTCTCCAAAGGCAAAGGAAACAAAAGCAAAAATAAACTTTTGGGACTTCATCAGATTTTTTTCTTTATGTGAAGATTGCACTGAAATAGCATGGCTAAGTTACCTAAAGATAGGGTTTTCTCCATGTCACTTTTAAAATCAAGAATAGAGTCTTCAGGGTGCCTAGGTGGCTCAGTCAATTAAGCGTCTATCTTCGGCTCAGGTCATGATCCCAGGGTCCTGGGACTGACCCCCTATCTGGTTCCCTGCTCAGTGGGGAGCCTGCTTCTCCTCTTCCTCTGCCATTCCCTTTTGCTTGTGCTTGCTCTCTTTCTCTGTCAAATAAGTAAGTAAAATATTAAAAAAAGAATGAAGTCTTCACTTGTTTTTAGATCCTCTAGTATTGGGCTAAACTCACTAACAAATTTAATTTTCCACTACTCAGCCTAAAGACCTGTGGTCCAGGTGTTCTAGTCATTTTAACTATAATCTACCAAAATGACTATAATCTAGTCATTTTAACTATATGTTCTTTGTACATATACTTTGCTTATGAGCTCTCTGTGCCTTGAATCTGTCCACCAGTCCAAGGCCTATCCATCATCCAGTGCTTTGACTGAAATTCATATTATCCATAAGGATTCTTCAAATTATAATTAAATTTCCCTTCCTTGAATTTTATACCATTCATGGATTAGAACCAGCATTTCTCAAATTGCTTTTAAAAGCACAAGTTTAGAAAAAATTTTGAATGGTCAAAGTGGTTTGGAAAATTTTAGGGTCTCTGGAAAACAATTTGTGAAATTATACTTGTTACTGTGAGTTTTCTTGAGGGCAGAGAGTAAGTGTAATTCATTTTATACACTCAGTGGCTAGTGTAGCTCTTGTCACATAGGCTTTCAACAAATGTAGAGTAAAGTAATCATTATTCAACAATTTAGCCCTTCGTTTTATACTGGATTTTATAACTTTCCATTTGCTTGGATATTTAAAATTTTATTTTACTGGGGAGATGGAAATCATTTTAATGACAGCACGAATGTCTTACATGTTTGTATTTTCCATAACATTTATTTCAAGACTTGTCCTTTGTATGATAATGAAAAGAAACTTGTGAGGTTCCTCTCACTTCTCTCACTTGACCATTTGACCCCCGTTTATATAGGCATGTCACAATCAGTGTTGTTTTGATGGTTGGAATATGGTATAATATCTTTACTGGTATTCCATCTTCTAGGATTTACTCTGAAGAGCTATTCTAATATTACATTTGGCTCAATATTTGGTAGTCTTCTCCCTAACTTATTGGATCAAGCATATTCATTCTATTTCCTCTCTTACAAATCTATTAAGTTTGGGCATATATTACCAGTGTGAGAAAAATTGTGCAGTGAGTAGGCCTTTCTTTTTTTTTTTAAGATTTTATTTATTTATTTGACAGAGAGAGAGAGAGAGAGAGATCACAAGTAGGCAGAGCAGCAGGCAGAGAGAGAGGGAGTGGAGCAGGCTCTCTGCTGAGCAGAGAGCCCAATGTGGGGCTTGATCCCAGGACCCTGAGACCATGACCTGAGCCGAAGGCAGAGGCTTAACCCACTGAACCACCCAGGCACCCCTTGAGTAGGCCTTTACTTCTAAAGCATTCTATAGAGAGGATTTATAAGTCAGAATTTAAGGTTTCTAAGGCAGAAACTTGAAAACTTGAAATAAACTGAGGTATTTGGTCACTAACTTGTAGATACGCACACCAAGTTGGGAATTTCAGTGGCAAGATTTCTTTAATAACCCCTTATTACTACTGCTATTCCCCGAGACTATACCATTGAACTGGACAAGAAAAGCTTTCCATAAAAATTCATATATTTAAGGCTAGTTTTCTTAGACTTGTGTTCCTCTGGGTGTGTGCCGTAGCTCCAGAATCTGAGGCAATATATTTCAATTTGATTTTTTAGCCTTAAATTTATTATTTATTTCTTCCTTATTTATAGATATCTATTATAATTACTTTCAATGAATTCTAAAGATTATCAAATTATCCATTATACTAATTGTCCTATATACTAATAAATTGGTTCCAATAAATTCCCAACGGTTTTTAGGAATTTATATTATAAATGATTTTAGGTATTCTAGAAAGATGAGCATTTTTTAAAAGTTAACATATAGTGTATTATTAGTTTCAGGGGTAGAATTTAGTGATTCATAGTTTGCATATAATAACCAGTGCTCATTACATCAAGTGCCTTCCTTAAGTGAATCACGTAAACAACCGTGATCATCAAAATGTTGAGAACTAACTTATAAGAAGATAGGTTCCAGAAGATGAAAGCTGTCTCTCTTCCAAGATTAACTACATAAATTCTCTAGCAATTTCTTTCCAGAATGGAAAGCACAGGTGTGATCTCACACAATGGGCTGATCATATCACAATTACCTTTTTGAAGTTTCTTGAGAGCACACTTATTCTCTTATGCATGGAAAAACTTTATAGCTTTCCTCTGAGTAATTCTTATGAAGGGGCTCAGAAGCAGAGACCTCAATTTTCAGTCCAGAGAACAATTAAAAATGGGGCACATATACTTTATGCCTGGTATGAATCATAGACTCCTTTCTTCTGCCACTGAATCCTTCCCATTTTATATCTCTGGCACCTTCCCAAAGTCCTCATTTTTATTTTTTAATCAAACATGTAAGCCTTTTATAACATATTAGTGACAATATAAACCATTAGTTGGCAGCTCCCTTGAAATTTGAGGCTGCATGCCCATCTGACACTAAGGTTTATGAAAGACTGACAACAAAGTTCTAAGGGTATGTTTTTATTTTTAAAAATTGGCACCATTTATTTTCATGTGGGAGCTTCAGTGTTTCCATTTCCTTTTGGATTTTTGGGAGATTTGACCTAACCATCACACAGAGACACATCTAAAGAAAAGCAGTGTAGTCTCTGTTTAACATAAATGTGTCTTCTCTTCCTTTGGCAGAGCCCATTTAGTGCTCTGGGCAAACCTGCTTCACTGCAAGGGAAAGCAAATCTGAGACGAGAGATCAGCCTCTCTGAGATATCTTTGGCTTCTGAGATGACATTAGTAAGAGTAGAACCATGGACAGCAGCTACTGCTACTAGGTAGCAATGCTTAATTTTACTATCTTCCTGAGATTCTTGTAGACAGTGGTGAGCAAGCATGAAATTATTGCAAAATAATTGCAACCCATTATATGACAGGTGGTGTGTTTGTGTGTGTGTGTGTGTGTGTGTTAGGGAGGTAGGAAAAATGAGGAGATGGGCTACTGTGTTAGTCTTTTCAGGCTGCTACAACAGAATACTAGACTGGAAGGCTTATAAATAGAAATTTATTTTTCACGGTTTGGAGGCTGGGAAATCCAAGATTAAGGTGCCACCAGATTATGTGTATGGTGAGGGCCTGCTTCCTGATTCATAGATGGGTATCTTCTCTCTGTGTCCTCCCATGGTAAAAGGGACAAGGGAGATTTCTGGGATCTCTTTTATAAGGGCATTAATCTCATCCATGAAGGCTTCACTTTCATGACTTAGTACTTCCCAAAGGCTCCACCGCCTAATACCATCACATTGGGATTAGAATGTCAACATAGGAATTTTGGGGACACAAACCTTCAGTCCATAGACTGAATCCCTTTGTACCTGATGATAGTATTAATATTTGAATAGAACTTTATAATTACAGAGTATTTTCACTAACATTTTAACATTTGTTTCTAATACCAGATTTGCAGTCAGGATACTTCAAAGTAATGCCCAGACCTCTTCACCCGGTTTAAGAGGCCCTTCTGGTATGGCATCTACTTAACCTCTTTAGTATGTCTTTTCTTTCTCCCTTTCTTAGATTCTACTCTCTAGCCAGACTGAAGTCTTGTTATTTGCTAAATCTCCAAAAGTTTCTTGCTTTTGAATACCTGTTTCCACTATCAAAATCCCTTTTGTGGCTCACCCCCATTTATAAGACCTCTCCTGGCCCCTACTAGATAAGGAGTCTCTCTTGTGGGTATCCATGCCAGCCTGTATATCACTTATTTCAGCACCTTCACGCTTTATTGCCATTGTTTGTTTGCTTGTCTATCTTCCTTGATAGACTGAAACTCCCTAAGAGTAGGAATTAAGTCTCATTCATCTCTATAGCCTTAACACTTGGCACATACCTATCAAGTGTCACTACTTCTCGAATTCATTTGTTTGGTTAGATAGGGCAGCTCTCATTATTGCCGTCTTGTGGATAAGTGAATGAAAGCTCATAAAATGTGAAAGGTCTTTCCAATAAAGACATATTTAGAAAGCAAGTAACAGATCTAGAACAAAAATAGTAATAGGGTCAATAATAATATAATTTTTAAATACCATGAACCAGAGACCATATATACATGTTGACTCACTAAATTTTCAGATAAAATCTATAATATAGGAACTCTTACTATCTTTTTTATCAAAAGGGGATTTAAATGTCAGAGAGGTTTATTGAACTATTAAATGTCACACAGCATGGGAGGAGAGAGTCTCTGATTCCAGCATTTACCTTCCATTCATTTTTTTTGCTGCCTCTTAAGCATTATGGTTAAATATCCAGGTTCCCTCTAACTGCACACGAAGTAGCAACTACTTAGAGAAAGAAAAAGATAGCAAATCAAATGGTTGTTTTGCCTGCAAGTTGTCAAACATTGGTTTGACAGATGGATTTCACTGAATTGAACATCAAGTTCGAATTAATCTTATCTAGACTACTATTGATTTTATAGATTCCAATTATACCCTTTCTCACACCATGTTCTAGATTCCAAGTAATGTAGCCCAAGTTAAATTTGCATACACAGAATGTAAAGACCCTAGAATGTATGGGGAATAGTCCCAAACTTTCATGCTAGATAATTATGTTTCTTCCCCATACCTTTTGGTACACATCACTGTCAGATACAAAACTTTGATCTAGGGGTCTAAGTCTGAACCAAATTGGCAATTTATGTACTTTATGAGATGAATTTATGTTCTGGCGAGTTATATACAGAATCAGGTAGAATTGACAGGCTCATCTCCTCCCTCTTTTGGGCTCCCCTAGCACTTAGCATGCATCACTCATAGAGCCTTAATCAAACAGTGTTCTGGTAGGTTGAAAATGTGCAGCCTCTGCCTTTTCCCCACCAGGTTAGGAGCTCCTTATAGACAGGGAGCACATCTAATTCATCACTACATCCAAAGCTTGAGGCACTAGTTTGAGCTCAGTATATGTGTGTTGAATAAATGAGTTGATTTGGCCTTTGCAGGACAAATCAGCCTGAAAGTCCTTTCTCTCTCCACAGCATTTCCCATTTCCATTTCAATTATGTGTGATAGTCAGGGTTTGCAAGTGTTCTTCCTCCAGCGAAGAGCACCATACTTCTCTTTTAGGTGGTAGCAGTTCCTTTTATGGCATATTAGATGGTGTTCTAAGACTATAACTACTGCAGAAACTTCAGTATCCTACCTTTAAATGATGGAATAACATTTCTTAAAGATATCTCAACTGCCTTAAAAAATCATCATCTGGTTAGCATGACAGGTTCTTATCATTTATGTTACTGGTGCCCTGCTTTATGCACAAGCTGGTTTTTTTTTTTAACAGCTTTGTTGAGGTATAATTAATATAAAATAAACAGCATATATATATAAGGTGTACAACTTGATTAAGTATTGACGTATTCTGGGAAACTATCACCACAACCAAGTAGTGAACAAATCTGTCAACCTGAAAGTTTTCTTGTTCTCTTTATATAATCCCTCCCTCAGATTTCCTTATCCCCTCCCTCATCACTAGACAATCACTGATCTGCTTGCTGTCACTATAAATTATTATGTATTTCCTTGAGTTTATGGAAATGGAATCACAAAAGATGCATTTCTCTTTGACTTCTATCACTCAGCATAATTATTTTGAGATTCATCTGTATAATTGTGTGGATCAATAGGTAATTTACTTTTATTGTGTAGTAGTATTTCATTGTGTAGATAGACTAAAATTTGTTTTTCTTTTCATTTGTTGATTGGTATTTGGCTTGTTTCCAGTTTTTGGTATTATGAATAAAGCTGCTGTGAACATATGATATATACTGACATTTCTTTGGGATAAATACTTAAAATTGGAAGGGCTGGATCTTATGGTAGGTGTTACTGGTTAAATTGTACCCCCTTCCCCGCCAAAAAAAAGATATATTGAAATTCTAATCTCTTTGGCGTATGACCTTATTTTGAGGTAGGATCTTTTAAAATTTTTTTTATCTTTTAATATTTTTATTTATTTGAGAGAGACAGCAAGTGTCCACATGTATGAGCAGTGGGGGAAAAGGGCAGATGGAGAGGGAGAAACAGACTCCTGGCTTAGCAAGGCTCAATTCTAGGACCCTGAGATCATGAACTGAACTGAAGGCAGATGCTTAACTGACTGAGCCTCCCAGGAGCTCCTTGAGTTAGGATCTTTATATAAGTAATCAAGTTAAAATGAAGCCACTGGGGGGGGTCTTATCCAGTATAACTTGTGTCCTTATAAAAAGGGGAAAACTTGGACACAGAGCCCATATATGGGAAGACCATCATGTGAAGATGGATATAGAAATGCAGGTGATGCTTCTATAAGTCAAGGAATGCCAAAGACTGCCAGCAAACCACCAGAAGCCAGGAGAGAGGCTGGAACAGATTCTCCCTCACAGCCCACAGAATGAATCTATACTGTCACCACCTTGATGCCACTTCTATCCTCCAGGAGAGTGAGAACATAAATTCTGGTGTTCAAGATACTGGGTTTCTGGTATTTGGTCATGGCAGCCTTAACAGAACAATAATGTATATTTAACTTTTTAAGAAACTGCTTAAGATGGAATTGGGAGGGAGACAAACCATAAGAGACTCTTATTTTCACAAAACAAACTGAGGGTTGCTGAGGGGGTGGAGGGGTAGGGAGAAGGTGATTGGGTTATGGATATTGGGCCTCCCAATATCCATGTGTTACGGTGAGTGCTGTGAAATGTGTAAGCCTGATGATTCACAGACCTGTACCCCTGGGGCAAATAATACATTAAATGTTAATAAAAATCATTAAAAAACAAAGAAACTGCTCACTTGTATTCCAAAGTGATGATACCAGCTTACACTCCTTGCACCAGTATTTAAGAATTCTAGTTCCTGAATACACTCTCCAGCACTGAGTAAAGTGTGTCTTTTGAAGTTCAGCTATTCTAATAGGTATGTAGTAGTGTTTCATTATGGTTTTAACTTGAATTTCCTAATAATGATGTTGAGGATTTTTTCACATGTTTATTTGCCATCCATATATCTTCTCTAAAAAAAAAAAAAAAAATTTATTTGAGAGATAGAGGGAGAGAGCACAAGTGAGCATAAGTTGGGGGAGGGCCAGAGGAGGAGGGATAGAGTGGAAGGGACAAGCAGACTCCATGCTGAGTGTGGAGCCCAACCTGGGGCTCAGTCTCATGACCCTGAGATCATGACCTGAGCCAAAACCAGGAGTTGGCCGTTTAACCAGCTATGTCTCCCTGGCACCCCTCTTCTTATTTTCTACGTGGAAGTCCTTTACCAGATATGTGATTTCAAAAAAATTTTGCCAGTCTGATTTTCATCTCTTTATAACAATGTATTTTGAAGAACAGTGGGTTTAATTTTGATTATATCAAATTTATCAATTTATTCCTTTATACACCTACTTATAGTAGCATGTAACTAAAAAATCTTTGCCTAATCCCAGGTCACAAACATTTTCATATGTATTTCTTCTGAAAGTTTTCTAGACTCTAGAAGTTTTATATTATGTTTAGATAACAGAATTAATTTTGAAATCATTTTTATATATGGTGTGAGGCATGAATTGAGTTTCTTTATCTTCTGTTTGTGTATCAGTACCAAAGTATTATAATGCCATTTGTTGAAAAGGTTGTTTTCTCCATTGGATTGTCTTTGAACCCCTGTAAAAAAATTAATTTGATCATTGTATCAGTGGGTCTATTTCTTGATTCTATTGTGTTCTATTGATTTATTTGCCCATCCTTATTCCAGTACCTCACTATCTTGATTACTTTAACTCAATGGCATTTGGCAATGTCTGGAATACTTTTGATTGTCACAAGTAGGGAAGGGATACTATTCATTTATAGTAAGTAGAACTCAGGAATGTTGCTAAATATCTTATAACACTTAGAGGCTCCCCTATAACAAAGAATGTTGACCACCAAATGTCAATAATACTGATGCTGAGAAATCATCATAGCTTTATAATACATCTTAAGATCAAGTAATATAAATCTAATTTTGTTTTTATTTTTCAAGGTTGTTTGGCTACTGTAGGCCCTTCATATCGCCACATAAATTTTGAAATGAGCTTATCATTTTCCCTAAGTATCCTGCTGAGATTTTCTTTGAGGTTGCATTAAATCTATAGATCAAGATGAGAAGAACTGATAGCTTAATAATATTGAATGCTTCCATCCTAAACATTGTATATCTCTGCATTTATTTAGGTCTTCTAATTTCTCTTAGCAAGTTTTGTGTTTTTCAATATACAGATTTTGGTCTTGTATACTTGTAAAATTTATCCTTGGGGCACTGGGTGGCTCAGTTAATGTCTGACTTCAGCTCAGGTCATGGTCTCAGAGGCCTGGGATCAAGTCCTGTGTTGGGCTCCACGCTCACTGGGGAGTCTGCTTGTCCCTCTCCCTCTGCCTCTTCCCCCACTCATGCTCTCTTTCTTTGGAATCTTGGAACACTGAAAAAATAAAATAAAAATAAAATAAAATAGTAAAATATAAAAAAAATTCAGGAAAAGAAAATGAAAAAAATTCAATAAATGAATAAATAAAATCTTAAAAAAAACACTTATTCCTAAGTGGTAGGGTTTTTTTCCTCTGCTATTATAAATGGTATATGTTTTTTTAAACAAGTGAGGTTTTAACATTTTTTCCATGTTTAACATTTTTTAACATTTTTAACATTTAACATTTTCCATGTTTAACATTTTTCCCATTTTGTCCATGGGGGCCAATCTTAACATGTACCATAGTCTAGTGGGTTTTGTAATTTCAAGCCCTGATATAATTATATGGAGATTCAATGGATTCCAAGGATAGACACCCAAGTTTCTTGACTTTAAGAAAAGGTTAACACCTTACTAAATTAAAGGAAGAACTGTAGACAAGGTCCTGGAGCTCAGAACCTGATGAGATTTAGATTCACTCCTCCTTAACACCTCAGATCTTCTCCAAGTCATCACCTTCATTTCCTCCTGATGTTTCATGCTGAGGGATATGGTACCATGCAGCTCCAGGGCCATATCCTCATAACTATATGAATAGAGGAGAAAACAGATTCTTCTCAGCCACCCCAATTAGACAATTCCTGGGAAGTACCTCATCTTGGTTAGGGTCACAGATCTAACCCTGGACCAAATACTGTGGCCAAGCCATTGATACAATGGTTGGCTTTATCAGGATTATACTCTCTCTTTTCATTCGTAGCTTTAGGGTCAGTGGCTAACAACATGGTGTGATGGGAGTGGCAGTGGAAGTTCTGGGCAAAGACAGCAGCCATCACAAACAAAAAAATAATCTCCCCAGATCTACATAAACTCGAGGATTCAAAAGAGAAGCCCTATCATGCCATTATTCTCTATTGGAAGGGGTGTCATTCATTAACAGAAGTTCACATTGACATTTAATTATTCTATGTGCAGCATGTCTGCTTTCAGGGACTGAAGGCCTGTTTGGAAATCACATCTTCATTTCTTTCCATCTCTTTGTCCAAACAATTTACTTTTCATTTTACCCCTGTCTCCTTGACTTCCAAACTCAGAACAACTAAAAGTGATATTAGGAGGATCACATCCTAAAATAATAAGTATCCAGAGTATAAACATAACTTATAAAACACAACTCCCCCAAAACAAATGATCCAGTAAAAAATGGGTAGAACACACGAATAGAAATTTTTCCGAAGAAGACCTCCAGATGGCTAACAGACACATGAAATGATGCTCAACATCATGGATCATCAGGGAAATGCAAATAGAAACTACAATGAGATAGCCCCTCACACCTGTCAGAATGGCTAAAATCAACAGCACAAGAAACAGCAGGTGTTGGTGAGAATGTGAAGGGGGAACCCTCTTGCACTTGGGAATGAAAACTGGTGCAGCCACTGTGGGAAACAGTATGGAGGTTCCTCAAAAAGTTAAAAATAGAACTATCCTATGATCCAGTAATCACACTACTGGGTATTTACTCAAAGAATAGAAAAATACTAGTTCAAAATGATATGTGCATTCCAATGTTTAGAGCAGTATTATCTACAATAGCCAAATTATGGAAGTGGCCTGTGTCCGTCCATTTACTGATGAAGATGTGGCATATATATATATATATATATACACACACACACACATATATATGTGTGTATATATATACACACACATATACATACATATATATAATATTCCATATATATGGAATATTACTCAGCTGTAAAAGGGATGAGATCTTGCCATTTGCAATGATATGGGTAGAGATACAGAGTATTATGCTGAGTGAAATAAGACAGAGAAAAACACATACCATATGATTTCACTGATATGTGGAATTTAAGAAATAAAAGGCAGGAGAAATAAGCAAATGAAGAAACAGATTCTTAACTACAAAGAACAAACTGATAGTTACTAGAAGGGAAGTGGGGGGGATGGATGAAATAGGTAATGAGGATAAAAGAGGGCACTTGTGATGAGCACTGGTATTGCATGGAAGTACTGTGTCACTATATTACATCATATGTTAACTAACTGAAATTTAAATGAAAACTTTAAAAAATAATAATAAGGATGCATTGTTGTAAGGAAAGCCATTAGAATAGGGAGAAGTGATGAGGCAGTCATCTTTTGGTTTATTGTATTCATGCATCCTGAAAAGTATGTTATACATTTCTGAGCCATAGATTCCCCTTCTGCCATTGGAAATTTTGTATATATATCTGTAATTTTTCTCTGAAGGATCCCACCTTTATTAGGTTTCAAGATCTCTTATTTAAAACAGAACTAAATTCTGGCGATGGCACTCCCCTCCTTCCCCTGCCCAACTCAAGTGGTATCAAATTAACTTTGGGTTAGAAAGATCTCTAGGGATGGATCAAGGAGGTGTTTTCTGACAAGCCCAGCTCTTGCAGCCCTGAATGAGCATGGGAAGGCTACAGTGTGGGTGTTTTGCTTCTATTCCTTGTGGGAATAACTATTTCTATACTTACATAAGGGATTCAGGCTGCCATTCTGTGTCTCAGCTAAAGAATTTTTCCTAGTACAGTGATTAAGGTGATTAAAAATTCTCTTTTAGAAAGGAAAGAACAAGTATCTATTTTTCTGCAAACTCTTTTCATTGTTTACTTCTCTAATGCTTTTCCAGGTCCCAATAGTAGCAAAGATAAGGAGAGGAAGAAAATTAGAACAATCATTACATCACCACATACTCAAGCACCTAGTAGGTGCCGGATCTGTTCTCTGGACTTTACCTTGTTGCTTCATGTAAGACTCTTATATAACAAATAAAGAATGTGATATTGTCTCTATTTCCAGATGAGAAAAACTAAGGCTTAAGGAGATTAAATATTTTGTCATCTGAACCTAGATTTAGCTCAACCTAAAGTGTTTTAAGGAGCATGACATCCTGCTTGCCATTGAATCTCAGTGAAAGAAGGACTTTTTAGAAGTCATATAATATTCCCCTAATCATGGGGAAATGAATAGTCTCTTAAACTGTATGGTTTACCTTTAGTCAGATGAGTTCTTAACCCACTGAGCCACCCAGGCGCCCCTAGTCAGATGAGTTCTTATGATGAGTGAATTGAAGTAAAAAAAAAAAATCCCTGGATAATACATGGAAAATGAAAATTTCTGAGCTTCACTCCTGTGTATTTAGATGCTGAAAGTCTTTCGGCAGCAAGTAGAATTTGAGCACCCAGAAATCTGAACACAGCAATATTCTTCAGTGCTTCTGATACAGAGAATTCTTGGATCTCACATCTTGAGAAAAGCTTCGTTGGCTTTTCTCTTCCAGTTATGTGATCATGGTTCCCAATTTGCATTTGTTTTGCCTTAAAAGACTATGTATGTGTGTAAGGTGAAGGGATGGAAAGAGAAGGAAAACCAGGGAAAGATAGTTGGGTTGCCAGGGAAAAGGAATGTTTTATCAGAGTAGACTGAATAATCAAGCCATGTATTCTTTTAGCCCAAAGCCTGTTTTCAACATGCAGCCTATGTGTCATAGCTTCTTGCCTCAAAGGGTCTCAGCACTGGTCATTTTTAGGCCATAGACTGCAGTTAACTTTGGCCAGTCTCTTCAAAATTTTGCTTTTGACGACTGGGAGCTGAAATAATGGAGCCACACAAAGCCAGGACCTCTGTAGCTGAAAATTGTCACAAATGCATTTCTAATGGGTCATTAGGAGTGCTGCCCTACAATGAAGTATAGGAAGCCCTCACACTTCATCTCTTCTGCAAATACCACAAAACAACTGCCTCACTTCCCCTTTTCCATTCTTCAGAGAGAACCAAAGTGATATTTTTTTAAATGTGGAACAAGTAAAACCTGTCTGTGTTAGACGTCCCATCTAAAATGTAAACTCTAGGAAGACAGGAATTGGGGATTTTGTGTGTGTTGAGGTATTCTTGGTGCCTAGAATGGTGCCTGATATGTGGTCGGTGTTCAATAAACCATTGACTGACTAAAGATAAATGTATGAATGAACTCTCCAGTGGCTTTGTCATATGCAGAATAAAGTCTAAAGTTTTTTAGATGGGCTTCAGGCCCCTTCCTACCGTATATACATTACTCTTCCTTGCTTTCTACAGTCCAGCCTTCTTTCAGTTGTTGGAATTCATCAATGGGCTTCTTTCCTTTGGGTTCTCTGCTACTGTTTTTATCCATGTAGAATTCACTGTTCATCACTTTAAAAAAATATATTTATTTATTTGAGAGAGAGAGAATACACAAAAGGGAGGAGGGACAGAAGGAGAGGGAGAAGCACTCCTTGCTGAGCAGGGAGCCCAAAGGGGAGGGGCTTGATCCCAGGACCTTGAGATCATGACCTTATCCCTTAGCCAAAGGCAGAAGCTTAACTGACTGAGCCACCCAGTCTCCCTCCTGTTCATCACTCTTACCTGAACACCTTCAGGTCTCAGATTCATTGTCACTTCCTCAGAGGCCTACCTTACTTCTCTCTCCCATCTAAATTAGGTTCTCATATGAAGGCTCTCTTTTTCATAGCATATTTTTTCTTCTTCTTTTTTGGCCTGGACATTATTTATTTGACTCTTCACATAGGTTTTTGTTTATCTCTCCCCATGGACAATAGGTTCCATGAAGGTAAGATCTTGTCTGTTTAACTCTCTTCTATATACTCAGGCATAGCAGAGGGCCAGGCATGGAGAAAACACTGAATAAGTAAATAGATGTTGAGCAAACAGATGCATTTTAACTGCAGAAAACTCCAACTAAATAATTTAAGTCACAGATAGGAATACTGGGTATCCTGCATTCATAAAAATGAAGCCAAACACCGGCTAACCCACATTTGCTAAAAGGAAAAGGGCAAGCCTGTCATTGTGTGAGGATGTCAGAAATGATGGAGTTGGTGCAGACTTGACAACTGACCTGTCCTGCTGGTAATTAGTAGCCTGAGGCTAAGCTAGTAGCAAGAGTGGGTGGGGACCAACACTTAACCACCCAATTAATAGGGAGTGCAGTTTAAATTTAGAAGCTGTCTGTGGCCATGCCATAGAAACCACACTGAGGAGGACAACTGGCTGCACAGCTCTTGCTCCCAGGGCTGTTATTGCATGTCAGAGAGATAATTAAAGACACCGAGAACTGCGCATTTGGAAATTATGTCCAGTGGCTCTCTTATCCTGAGCAGATGAGAACACCATGAGTTAGGGTCTGTCCCACTGTGTAGGTGATTCCAGGTCAGAAAGAATTTAAACCCCTTTCGTTTGAAAGGGAGGAAGGCATTTTTTATTGACATTAACACGTAAGAGGCATGGAATGCAATGGAATCCACACTGGGCTGGGAATTGGGATCTGTATTCATGAATCCACTCATCCATTAAAAGACCTCGTGATCTTTGGCAAGATCCTCAGCCTTTCAGAATCGTTCTTACTTTGAGAAAGTTCATATTCCTATGCTTGGAAATAACAAAAGAATCTGTTTTTTCAGGCAAAAAGGGTCTTAATTGGCTTCTTTAAGGGAAAAGCACTGATGGCAGAACGTGTTTCAGCCCAGCTGGATACAGGAGCATAAACAACTCACCAGGACTCTATTTCTCCTTCTCTCTATTTCTGTCTCTCAGCCCATTTTACCTCTCATTCTGGCCTCATGCCAGCTTTTCTTCTGGACGAAATGGCTATAGCAGCTCTGGTGTGTATCTTTCAGTTAGTCTCTTCATGAGTCCAACACATACGCTGAAGCTCGCTCTGATTGGACCAATGATCACTGTGGCGAGTCTTCACTCCTGTCAGCAGGAAGTTCTCTACTTCTTCTCAGGAGATGCTGAAGTCACTTGGCTTTGGGGCCCTGTTATTTCATAGTGATGACAGCATCTCCCAGGAGGTCAGCTGCCCTGGTTTACCTGAAGCTCCCTAGCCAAGATCCAGTGAGGAGGGATCAGCATTTGAATAGGGTGTATCCTGTTTGGGTAATATTTCTTTGTTCTCAGAATTTTCTGAAATCCTATAGCTGATGTTCTCACTGATTTTCTGCCATGTCACACATGGTAGATGAAATTCACATACAGAGTGGTGGATTGGATCAGAGGGAGTTGGGCATATTTGGGTTCAAATTGTGGCTCCCCCACTTAATAGCTATAGAACCCCAAGCTACCAGCACTGTTTTCCTATCTGACAACAGAAAATAAGTAGTATTTATTTAACTGTGTTGTTAAAAGGATTATGTGACATAATCAGGAAAAGTGTTTTACACACATAGCAAATACAATAAGAATGAAAAACACAAATGTTTATTTGTGTGTGTGTGTGTGTGTGTGTGTATTTGTGTGTGTATAAACCCAAGAGTTTTGTGAGATTCTCATTCAGGAACTTTGCATAAGTCTGCATCTTTCTCTTACATTCAAGAAAACCTATCAGAATGCAAAGTTATATGGGTAACCTTGAACATGCTGTTTTTAGCAAATTTTTGTATTAGTTATAGTTTAAAAATCTTTTTTTTTAGAAGCTTATATACAAATGTGGGATAGCTATGGCTCCTCTCTTTGTCACATTAGTTATCAGAAGAATGTACTCAGAACCCCAACTTATATGCCTTCTATGAGTACCAGCAGAAGAGAGGAAATGTATTTAGCTAATGGTTTGTGGTTTTCTTAGCCACTGCTATGAGAACTATTCAGTACTCCTTTCCTGTGTCACTCCAAAATAATACATTATATAACACAGAAGTAAAGGATCTTAGAACTGTAATACTGGCTTATAGTTTTTAAAGCTCTTTCATATTCATTGTATTTTTCTCAAGATTTCTTGAAAAGTTTTTGCCTTGGTATATAAGAGATGCTCTTCCTTTGATGAGCTTAATGTCTGATTAGATTATGTCATTCATCATCTAGCAAGAACCAGTCCAGTTAATAGCATCTATTTTATTTTCTAAGCAAGTCATGGAGTAATTGTGGTAAGAGCTAAAGACATTTATAAGTAGTTTGGATGAACATTCTACTTCTTTTCCTAAAAGTCTGAAAATCTTCAGTTTATTTCTAGGAGACTTAGCTAAAGGATATGTTTATTGCATCTCCTTTCTCTTCTTCCCTCCACAAAAAGAGATGTAATCTCCCTAGACTCATAATAAGTCCTTGAAGCACACCTTATATAATTAAAAATGCATGAATTTTGTGTTAGAAAAAATCCCCACAAGTGTTTGCTGTTTGCTGATGCTTATATGGGTGGGGGCTTATTACTTCTACTTGTCCAACATTTATTCTTTTAGGGAACTACCTTTTCCTTGGCTCCTTGAAGTTGCATTGAGGATACTGAATTTGACCCCAGTCTTTGACTCTATGTAGAGGAGGGTAGTGGGCAAACAATGGGTTAACCCTGATCACACAGATTCTCTCTCCTGGGATTGAAAACAGCTTGTTGGCAGTATTCTTCAACTTCTGGTTAATTGGCTCTTCAAGTCTATGAGTTACCCTAGATCCTCTGGTTAAACTCCACTTTCTCTTGTAAATTAGGATTATTCCTATTGATGGCACACAGAGAACTCTAACTGACATAATTGGTACTCTGTAATCTATGCTAAAGTGTGAATGACTGCTAGTCCTTCCCTAGTTCTCTGGAAGCATCTATTTTGAATCCAATGCATTTCTAAATGGAAACGTTTTTAGTGGCAAGAGAGATGCCATTTCTGATAAGACTCATGATTGAGGAACTTCATGTTAAGTCATAATATTCAGCTGGCTTCTAGCTAGACTGACCCTGGGAGGAGCAAGGACTTGTGGCTAATAAATGATTAGTGAGTGTTGGAGATGACCAGTCTCTTGATTTCATGTCTGGTTACATCACTCCTGAGGCTATATCTGCAGGGTTTTGTTTTGTTTTGTTAATAAGAAATGAACTCTCTTTTTTCTGGGATGATGTGAAGTCAGGTAGCTTGGAGGCAGAGATATGGTCCATGTGACATCCTGAAGTTCCCCTAGCCTTAGAGATTATGAACAGTTCCAGGTATCAAGTCTTGACTGTGAAAATACTCAGCAGTCAACACAATGTTTGAGGTAATAGGAGAGAAGAACTGCTTTTTAAACATACACCATGTGTTGGTAGGAGTCAGAAATAAAACTCCTAGCCTTCTGACTTTTAGGCTGGGATTTCCCACCATCCCAGATTGCTCCCTAAACAGGATCAGAAGCTTACTGTATCTGACTCTAAACTGGGTTCCAAGTTTAGCAACTTTTTAATGGAATTAATGGGAAGGAACACCAGTTAAAGCAGATTTTTGGCTGTGCTGACATACCAGCTGGCCATATTTTCATAGGTACCCAAATTAAGAGTTTATTTATGTTCTCAATTTGCTATAAATGGAATTAACAACAGGCCATTTGGGGACCTGGAGAACCACAGATGCAAAACAACAGCAACAACAACAACAACAACAACAAAACTAACTACCACATCATTCATGTTTTATGTTTATTTGAGTTTCTGAATGTGGGAACTAATAAAGAGGAAACTGTAGGTTGATTTTCTATCATCATCATCATCATCATCGTTGTTGTTGTTACTATGAGTGCTGTTAATCAAAATCTGAGTGATTTCAAATAGAAAAATAATTAGAAATGTGATCATAGTCTGAAGTGCAGTGTCCTTCTTTTCTCCCCCTCCTTCTCTAAGTAATGAACTTAGAAACAAAAACTCACTTTTGAACAAAAATAGATTATGCCTCCATCAGAAAGGATGAATACCCAACTTTTGTAGCAACATGGATGGGACTGGAAGAGATTATGCTGAGTGAAATAAGTCAAGCAGAGAGAGTCAATTATCATATGGTTTCACTTATTTGTGGAGCATAACAAATAGCATGGAGGACAAGGGGTGTTAGAGAGTAGTAGGGAATTTGGGTAAATTGGAAGGGGAGGTGAACCATGAGAGACTATGGACTCTGAAAAACAGTCTGAGGGTTTTGAAGTGGCAGGGGGGGTGGGAGGTTGGGGTACCAGGTGGTGGGTATTATAGAGGGCACGGCTTGCATGGAGCACTGGGTGTGGTGAAAAATAATGAATAATATTTTTCTGAAAATAAATAAATTGGAAAAAAAAAAGAAAAAAAAAAGATTAGATTTTTAAGGTCCATTTCCAACAAAACGTGGAGGGAAATACTACTCTTTTTGGCATAGATGGCTTTCACCTCTTCTCTTCCCATTGGGTAAGCCAAGTTCCAACAAGTAGGCTTCCCATGTCTCTAGTCACTAGATATGTAAGTTG
Source organism: Neogale vison (assembly GCF_020171115.1). Lineage (NCBI taxonomy): Eukaryota > Metazoa > Chordata > Mammalia > Carnivora > Mustelidae > Neogale > Neogale vison. The sequence continues at coordinate 270,591,296 of NC_058091.1, read as the reverse complement.
GGGATAGTTATAGGCAATGGTGAATATTTATAACACCCAAATTAGTGAGATGTTCTCTACTACAATGTCACTGAGAGTAGTACCTTTTTTTTTTTGCTTTCATTGCTGGAAAGTGGTTTAAAACTCCTCTTAGAAGCTTGTTAGATAAGCTTTGATAAGATGACTTGACCCCAAGTGGGAGCCTAGCTCATATCATTAACTTCTTTTACCCTATGCAAGTCACCCTTCCTCATTGGCCCATAAAGACATTTTTAAGTCTTCTTAAAAATGGAGACTTAATCTTGAAGACGCCTTTTATCTTGAGAACTCTGATTTTACTAATTGCATTTGGAGTCAGTTTCTAGCACAAAGAAAAAAATGTGATATAACTTTAGACCAGCAATATGGTTAATTTATAGCAGTGGTTTACAGACTTTAGTATGCTTGAACTTCATTTGAGGTGCTTTTGAAAAAGGCAGATTACAGAACCTTATCCTTAGAGATTCTAATATAGTAGATCTCTGGCCAAAATCTTCACTTAAACAGACCCCTTATGTGGTGGTCTGTGTTGTGTATGTATGTAAAAGTCCATTTCAAAAAAAGGGAGGCAGGGTGAAAATACTAAAACCTTTATAAGGATAAGTATAATTTGAAGAAATGTCCCTTTTTAATTTTTCTTGAGCAAACATAACTAACTGATCCTCAGGAAAGGACAGAGGAACCATGTTAAGCAGATGTCCCTTGATCTGTGTAGGCTCAGAGGAGGCAAGGCAGTTCCTGGCACAATAAAGGATAGAAATGCCAAATGATTCAGAAGAGTCCTGGTCCTCTAAGGAAGACTGAATTAGAGTCAGAAGACTTTTAATTTTTATCCCTAGCAGTTACTTACTGCTAGGCTTGTACAAATCATAGAAGCCCTCTGAAGCATTCCTCTTACTAATTGGGATATCTCCTCAGGAATGAATGGTTTACTCTGTCAGCTTCTGGAAGGGCTCCCAGAAGATGGCCCTCAGCTTGGAGCTGTCTGCAGGGATGGCCTCAGATGAGGAAAACTTTAGGACTTGTCCGAAGCCTGTCTCCAAGAAGCTTGCTGTTGTTTCCTGGCTCATCAGTAGAGGTGTAAGGGCTCAGCCTCCTTGCCATAGTCCGTGACAATTCTGAAGAATCTTTCTGGTCCAGAGCTCTCTGTGAGTCTGACTGAGACTTTTGTTGGGAGTAGTTACAATTCTGTTTCTTCCTCTGCCATCTCAGCTTCCTTTGCCTCCCTTCCACAGGGGCTAATTATAAGAGCACTCCCTAATAAAGACCTTGAATTCTAATCTCTGTTTCAGGAAACCTAGTCTGGAATAACAATAGTAATAGTACTTGTCATGATAATGGAAGCCTCCATTTATTGCATGCTTTCTATAGGTCCCAAAAAGCCAAATCATGTACAAACATTATACTGCTTTCTCTTCAGAATTGTCCTACAAGCTAGGAATTCTCATTTTATAGGTCAGAAATAACTTTGTAAACTTAAAAGAAAACAATATGTGTAGATGTGCTTTGAATACAAAGTAAGTATAGAAGTATTACTCCCATTTTAAAATTTCAACTGAGAAGACTTTTAAAAAACTCTCCAACAGTAGTCTCCAGATGAAAGCCTTCTAACTGGTTCTCGGTGGGAGAGAATGATGGCTCTCCTCTGTTGTCCTCTGTCATTTGCCCCATTCCTCCAACTCAAAGGGAGCCCAAGGGGTTTATTCAGTCCTAGTCTATCTATGGGTCTTAAAAATGCCCTGTAAATTATGATATCACTGTTAAATCTTTTGTAAATGTGTGTTGCATATAGTTCTGGCAACACTTTTTCAAAATCCAGAAATCACCTTTGCATGGGAAGAGAAGCAGCACCAATCTCTCTGTATCATTAGGCTTTACTGTCCCATATCACAGCACATTTATTCATTCATCTATTGCACACTTTCTTTGGCATTTACCTTGTATGTGGAAATGTGCCCAGCACAAGGGGTGACTGAAGGGATGACCTTGTCTTCAAGAAGTTTTGCTTTCAGGCCTACAGATTCTGCCCCAGATCTTGGGGCAACATGAATTCCAGAGCTTGAGTTGGGGGCTCGTGATTTAGGCAGCAGTAGATTCCTCATGTACCTCAGCCTTCATGCCCCAGTTCCATCAATGCATCCCAGTTAGCAACAGGTTCCCTCCAACCAATGGCCTACACCTTGAAGTCCTTTATATTTTAGAAAGACTAACCTAACTATATAGGGATATAGAACCCCAAGCTTAAGTTAAACATACTTTATGACTGAAAATATCCACTTGGTTTTGGCTTAAATGTATATTAAGGTTTTTTTTTTTTTATCATTTTCTACAAAATTTAGTCACATTCACCCCAAGAAAGTAGAGTCTTTGTTAAAAATAATTTTGTAAAATTCCTTTTCAAATAAGCTACCAGCCAGCTTTCTGCCAATAACTGTTTATTTTTTAGAGAATCAATTTTACTCTCAACAAAAGACTCATCCCTTTCAGTCAATATTCTCTTCATTGCACACAAATAATGTTTATTGTCGTTACTTCAGGGACCAGAGTCTGTTTCTTTTATGGGGTTACTTGTAGCCAATCCAAATAGCAGGATTCTGGAACATCATCTCCCAGAGTGCTGAGAGATTTCATCTTTATCATGTTTATTGGCTAGTGGATGTGAGAGGATTGGGATTTTCTTTTTCTTTCCTGCAGCCCTAAGATAAAAGTATGCACTCTGGGTGACATTTGCTGACTCAGCCCTGAGCACATGGTCAGTGGTGTCCAGTGATTCTGGTGGGGAAGAGTCTGTGGTCTGTGCAGAGAATTAATATTTTTGGGACAAGAGAAGTATGGGAAATTTTGAATACTGAATTTTGCAATTGTATAAGACTGTGAGGATTTGGGGGCACCGGTGTGGCTCAGTCAGTTGAGTGTCTGACTTCTGATTTCGTCTCAAGTCATGATCTTGGGGTTGTGAGACTGAGATCTGTGATGCACTCCATGCTAGGTGTAGAGGTTGTATAAGAATCTCTCTCTCTCCCTCTGTGCCCCCCCTCCTTCCCCCTCTCTCTTCCTCTTTAAAAAAAAAAAAAAAAAAAAAGACTGTAAGGAATTTTAAAATCATCACATGAATCCATTTCACTTTACTGGAAAATTTATTATCCACTCAACAAATATGTAGCCCAAGCTAAATTCTGAACACTGTTCTAGGCATAGAAGAAAAGACATGGATGCTGCCCTTCTTAAGCCTACAGTCTAGTTTGAAAATCAAAGAAATAATGAGTAATATTGTATAATTGTGATGGATATTATGGAGCAATTGGAAAGTGATCAAGAATAATGGTGGATGCAGGTCAAGAATCATTTAGACTGGCTTGTCACCCAATACTGTTCTGAGGAAATTGATGGTCTTTTTAGCATAGAAGAAGGAAAAGGAGCGAGCCAGGTGAAGCAGAAAGTCCTGCTGGTATGGTTCCCTAGTGTGAAAAATTCTAGAAAGAGGCTAGTGTGTCTGGAGTCAAGGAGAAGTTATAAAATGAGGTTGAAGAGGCAACCTATACAGTAAATAAAGCAAGTAGAGATGTTTCTGATGCTTTCTTTACTTGGAGTCTTGTCTTTCCTTGTTTGTGGATGTTACTAACAAGCCAGTATCCTTGGAGTCCCATTTTATCTTTCTCTCTTTGATGTTCTTTCTCAGAAGATACCAGAAATGTCTATACCCTAATAGAACTCCGGACTTTAGCCAGATGTTTTCCAAAGCTTTCTAATATATTTGATTTGTAGTGACAAGGAAGTGATTATGTGAACAGCATACCTTTTGGATGGTCAGAAGCCTAGCACAGAATATGGTTGTCAACAAATAAAACTATTTCCTATTCATCTGAGTTTACTTCATGCTGAACTATTCTGCTTTATGATTAATATTCAGTCTCAATTGTTTCAGGCTTTTGTAAACTTAATTAGCTATTATTTCTCAACAGAATCATAGGAACTTAGAACTGAAAGGAAAAATCCTCTGTCCTAGTCTCTGGCCTGATGAATGGAATTTTAGGCCCAGAGTGTGGAAAAATAACTTCCCTGAACACATCTTCCATTGTATGTATCCTGTGGTCTTGTTAGCAGTAATACATGTATTTAAATTTTTTTTCTTGGAATTACCTGGAACTCTCATTACATTTCAGTGTCGATTTTTTTTCTTATTAACAAAAGAAAGAAGGTAAGCACAAATCATCTACTCGTTGTCTTGATTAATGAGTGTCCTCATTCTAAGTCAAGATGTTTATGTACATGGTGTTTGTGTTTCTATTTCATTTTATTCATCAGATCTCTCTTGAGTTTTACTTTTGGGAAAGTTCTGAGACATGAATTACTAAATGTTAGATTAGACTCACAATTTTAGGGACTCTTTTTTTTTTTTATTTTTTTTATTTATTTGACAGAGAGAGATCACAAGTAGGCAGAGAGAGAGGAGGAAGCAGGCTCCCTGCCGAGCAGAGAGCCCGATGCGGGACTCGATCCCAGGACCCTGAGATCATGACCTGAGCCGAAGGCAGCGGCTTAACCCACTGAGCCACCCAGGCGCCCCCTTTAGGGACTCTTTGACAAACCACTCTGACCCACTGAGGCAGAGTCTAATTTTTCCTCTATTCACAAATGCCATAAAAGAAAACAGTGGAGAAAAATCTCTACAAATTCAGAGATCTGATTTGAAACCTGTGATTGTTAATAGAAATTGTGTTATAAATTTTGATTAGATTCCTGGCCTAGGTCACAAAAACTTATTTAACTTATGCTTCTTGTTTCTATTAACACACTTTCTGTATCATAAAATGAGAACATTATTTAAACCTGCTTTAAATAATGGAACTGTTCATTATCTTTTGTACGTGAAGAGTCCAGAAATTGGTCTAATTTCAAAATGGCATGATTTAGGATTAACAATGTACACCAGACTCTAGTTTTTCTCTCTCCTTTTCTTGGCTTTGCTTCTTGTTTGGACTCCATCTGTACTCTCTTGACCAGAGGAGACAAGCTGATTTCAGTAGATCTAGCCTCTGTTCTTCCAAGTTCAAGTGGAAGAACAATCTCTCTTTTGAAACATAGTGAGTTCATAAGTAAAAAGTAAACTATATATTTTCAGACATTTGTTTCCAAAAAAACAAAAGAAAGAAAGGGAGTTCATTAATGAGGGCTGGATTAAAGGTTCTGTCCTGGGATTTAGAGGGAATACCCATTCAAAGCACAAATCTGAGAGTGGATAAGGGGATAAGTTTCAAAAGAAAATCTGAGTAAAATAATCAAATAAGAAATGGCTAAGGGGAGGTGAACCATGAGAGACTAGGGACTCTGAAAAACAATTTGAAGGTTTTGAAGGGGCCGGGGGTGGGAGGTTGGGGGAACCAAGTGGTGGGTATTAGGGAGGGCACAGATTGCATGGAGCAGTGGGTGTGGTGCAAAAAACAATGAATAGTGTTACGCTGAAAAGAAATAAAAAATTTAAAAAGGAAAGAAATGGCTGCTAGATAACCAACCAAACAAACAAACAAAAAACCACAAAAAACAAAAACAAAACAAAACAAGCAACCAAGAACATCTGCTATACCTGGCAATAAGAATTTAAGGTGAATTTTTAAAGTCTAGGTTTTAATGTAGTTCTCTGATAATGTATAACTAGTATAAAACTGTCTGGAAACCCAAACACTCTTATGCTTCCCTGCATCTAACCTGTCTCTTTCAATTGTCTTTTGGTATCTTCAGTTAACTTGGAAAAACAACATAGTTTAAGCATTGGAATCTTAGACGTTTTCTCCTCAAAAGTGGAGCACTGGGTGTGGTGAAAAAATAATGAATAATGTTTTTCTGAAAATAAATAAATTGAAAAAAAATAAATAAATAAGATATGCAAAGAAAAAAAAAGTGTGGTGTTACTAGTAGCATTGGAATTATCTTGTTAGAACTTTTTAGAAATGCAGAATCTCAGACCCCACCCATAATTACTGAGTCAGAACGTACCTTAACAAAAAACCAAGTATTTAGTATTCACATTGAAGTTTTTTCATGACTTTTAAGATTTTTTTCTTTATCATTGATTTTAAGCAATTTTTTCCCATTTTACCCATTTTATTTTATTTTATTTATTTTCAGTGTTCCAGCATTCATTGTTTAGGCACCCACACCCAGATTTTAAGCAATTTGATTATGATGTACCTTGGTGTAGTTATCTTTCTATTTTCTTGAGCTTGGAATTTGTTGAGCTTTTTGTATTAACAAATTTGGAAGTTTTTGAGCTATTATTTTAGCAAATATTCTTTCAATATTCCTCTTTCTCCTCTCCTTCCAGAACCTCAGTTATATGTGTATTAGGCTTGTGAAGTTTTTCTAGAGCTCTCTGATACTGCTTTCCTTTTTTCCCTATGTTAATTTTGGGTATATTTCATTTGTATGTCTTCAGAATCACTAATGTTTTCTTTAACATTGCCTAATCTATTGTTAGTCCCATCAAGTATACTTTTCACTTCAGTCATTGCACTTTATATCTTTAGAAGTTTCGACTTGAATCTTTTTTCTTTTTTTATTATTTAAATTCCATTAACCAACATATAGTACATCAATTTGAATCTTTAAAAAAAAAAGTATGTATTTCATGTCTCCTTAACATGCTCATGCTTTCCTTTTCCTTCTTCAACATATGGAAGAGATTTATAATTATCCTTAATGTCATTGTCTGTTAATTCTATCATCTGTGTCATTTCCGAGTCTATTTCCAATGATTGATTCTTTTTCTCCTTGTTACATGTAGTATTTTTCTGCTTACTTGCCTACCTGGGGTTTTTTTTATTGGTTGTCAGACATTGTAGATTTTACCTGGTTGGTAGAACTTTTGTACTCCTTTAAATATTCATACATTTTGTTTTGGGACACTACTTAGAAGTTTCACCTTTCAGGGCTTTTTAAAAAAATGATTTCATTTATTTATTTGTCAGAGAGAGAGAGAGAGAGAGAAAGAGAGAGAAAGCATGAGCAAGGGAAGCAGCAGATAGAGGAAGAAGCTGGCTCTCCGCAGGGCAGGGGAAGCCCTATGTGGGACTTGATCCCAGGACTCTGGGATCATGATCTGATCTGAAGGTGTGGAGGCTGAGAAAATTAAGGCCATCCCATCTCGAGTTTAGCATTAGCACAATTATAGCCATCTTAGCTTCTGCAGCAATCTCAGGCCCCTGTGACCAAGGGCTGAACTTTCCCCTACTTTACTTTAGTTCCAGGGACCCCCCACCCTGCTTTAGTAACAGGAATACCTAACCCTGTAAACACTTCCAGGAAAAACTGCTATACCTAACCCTGTAAAGAGCCCGGCAACAGCTAATCAGCTCACTGCAGAAAAGTCTGAAACTTCTTCTCCTCCCCCCACCCCCAAGTCTCTTGTATGGCCCATAAAAACCCTTGCCTTAAGTAGCCTTGGGGTCCAAGTCCCTACTCCCATGTGTTGGGTATACTTGGGCCCAAGCTTAAGCATGTCACACAGCAGTCCAAGTCCCTACTCTGCTGTGTCAGGTATACTTGGGCCCAAGTTTATGCTTGTCAAGTAAATCCTTGTGTGATTGCATTGGTGTTGGCTCCTTGGTGGTCTTTCAGATGCAAAAACTTGGGCATAACAAAGGCAGACACTTAACTGACTGAGCCACCCCGGTGTCCTTTAAGGCTTATTTTTGATAAAATTTGCAGGGTAGGGCCAGAGTATTCTTTAGTCTAGGGATACCTTTGTTCTACATCTTCAGAGTCAATGCCGTTTCAAGAACTTTGATGCCCCATATATTTTAAGGTTTTCCCCACTCTGGCTGGTGGCAACATAAACTATGACCAGCCTGTGTGAGCTCCAGGGATTATTTTATTTCCTTTCTCTACTTCTGGTACTTTTCTTACATGTATCTACTAATCAGTACTCAGCGGAAGACTTGAGTTAACTCTGCAAATCTCTGGAGCTCTTTGTGCAGCCCTTTCCTTTCCAGTTATTCTGCTCTGCAAGTTTTTAACAATGTGGCCTCCCACATTCTCAACTCTCTTCTCATCTGGGCTCTTTGAATTCCCCCTTCCCTCTCTGTGGGCTCAAAACTCTTTCCATGTATGATTGTCAGGACAATCATAGAATTTACCTATTTTGTTTTCCTTCCTATAGTGATTACTGTCTTGTGTATCATGTTGTTTAATGTCTTAATATTGTTGGCTCTTATAATTTGTCCATATTAATGGTTGTTTAAAGCAGGAGAGTAAATCCAATCCCTATACTCTACCATAGCTCAAATTGCACATTTAAGCCTGAGAAATATTGTCTTAACAGACGTTACCAGCTTCATTATGTCCATCACATGCTCCCCAAACTCTTTGTTTTCTAAAAATTTTGTGAATCCTTTTTCCCCCTAATTTATTTTTAGATGCAATCCTTCTGCAAAAAATGTTTCTACTCTGGAGATAGATCCTTGGTAAACCAAGATTTATGAGACCACTAAGAGTTCAGTGTTGCTCTTTAGGGGAGCCTAAATACCTTAATAATATATATCATCAGGATTCTTTTCTTTCTTTTTTTTTTTTTTTTAAGATTTTACTTATTTGTTTGATAGAGATCACAAGTAGGCAGAGAGGCAGGCAGAAAGAGAAGGGGAAGCAGGCTCCCTGCTGAGCAAGGAGCCCGATGCGGGGCTCAATCCCAGGACTCTGGGATCATGACCTGAGCTGAAGGCAGAGGCTTAATCCAGTCAGCCACCCAGGTGCCCCAGGATTATTTTCTATTAGAGAAATATGGGGAATAAATTGATATTCTAAAGTAAATAGTTGGGTAACAGAAAGAAATTTAAACAGCCATTAGACAAACATGATGATTTGAAACCATTCTGGTTGGAGATTAGGTTAGATAATGAGAAAAGGGCAGAACTTTGGGGGTTTTCTGCCCATTACCAGTATGAATATTGGACTGATTAATAGTTAATATGAATCCATGCTGATACTAATACTATATCTGTGGGGAAAAGTGGCTTGAGGTTGAGATTAGTGATGAACAAGATTTTGGAACACAGACCATTCATAAGTAGGAGGCATCTTAACTCTCATACCTACATATCTGAAAATGGGAAACTGTACACTTTCTTAGCATTTTCTAGCCTGTCGTACATTAATACCTAAGGAACACCATTTGTGTTTCTTCACTGTCTAGCACCACCCTTGCCAAGACAACATCATGTCCCACTTGGGTTACTGCAAACACCATCTGAGTAGTCACATTGCTCATACTCTTGGCTTACTGTAGTTCTTTGTTCACACAATCAGAGCCATCTTTTAAAAGCTCACTCTGATCATATTACTGCTTAAATTCTTCTAATGGCTTCTCAAATCATTTTGAGTGATATCTAAGCTCCTTAACATTGCCCATTCAGGCTTCCTTTCCAACTCTTCTTGTATTGATTGTTTTTTTCTGCTCTAAGTACCCTGGCTTGCTTCCTGCTTCTCTGTCAAGTCAGGATCTCTGTTACCTCCAGTTCTTTGCATTTGTTGTTTTCTCTCTCCATATACTCTACACATGATTCTTTTCATGGCTGACTCCTCCTTCTTACTTTAAGTGAGAGTTCATAGTCTCTTTAGAGAAGAATTCCTGACCACACTATCTAAAGTAACTTACTCCTACTTTACTTTCTATCAAACCATTTTAGTTTTCTTAATTATTGCGAACTGCTTAGAATTTAGAATCTTCTTTGTTTTGTCTGTCTTTCCTATTAGAATAATAGCTTTATGGGGCAGATATCTTGTTCATCGTACTCACAATCACCCCTTTTATCTAGAGTATTGGTTGGCACATGGAAGCCATGTGCTGGATATAGAAAAATTTAAGAAAGAAACATAAGACCTCCTTTGGTGCAAAAAATATTTAAGGTATTTATATGATATTAAATAATTTTTGAATCAATTTATGTCATATATTACTTTCTATGCCTCTGATCTAAATTGCTGGTGAATAATTAATTAAAATTTATACCTTTGGCCACTCTGATTATTCAGTGTAGTTAACGTGTTAGGCAGTTTTAATGTATATTGACATGTGCCTTTTTTCAAATTTCAATAAACATGTTTTAGGTATGTTAGACCTGAGAACCTATGAAGAAAGTATGAAATTCTTTTTTCAAAATAGGTTTTTCTTATATCCTTGCTTCTGGAAACAAGTTGGAATGAGGTAATCTTAGAAGACTTCATATGTATGAAGAAATACATAAATATATGAGCATGTATATTTCAAACGTATATATATGCATATAAATATATGTTTGATATAAAAGTATATATATACTTTATAAATATACACATATATACATATATATGATGTGTGTGCATATATATATACATATATATATGTTATTCTATTCCCAAGCATCTTAAGATATATGTGTAACTTTCATGTAAAGTCATGTGATATAATTTTACTTAAAGGAAAAAAATCTAACTTTCCTTTGTTGCCTTTAGTAGAAATTAAACATGTAATCAGAAATAGTATTTTCGAAATTTATCTAATGAACTACTGTGGGACATTGTTACAGCATTAACAGCATGGTGCGGATTCCCAGAAATCAAGAAATTGATTTAGGGTCAACGTTCATTTAGTTTTAAGAAGTTTATTCCTTTTTTCCTGGCATGTGCTTTTCATGGGCCTGTGAAGAAGTTTGCACTTACTGGAATGGAAGTCTGCACAGTCCTGTTCTAGGATCCTTCATGCTATTTTGGATATGTGTTGTTTTCAACTCAAATGATTCCCCAGTTGTAGTTGCCTGTTAGAACAAAGAATCAACAGGGTCTTTTGGTAACCATGGAAGCCACTGGCTCTCCAATGAGTTATTTTTAGATTGCTTCACGGGATAAATTTCTTTTATTTCCTGAGAGGAAAGTAATGTAATATGATCTTTATAATATGAGGCCTCAGTCATGGAAACAAGAAAAGGATGTTGAGGAAAGAGGATTTCATATTGCCTTATTTTATTGATAATCCAAATCTTGGTCCAAATGAGACTTGGGAAATTACACTAAGGAGTGTGCACTTAAAAGGAAGTGAGAGTTACTAACAGTCCTCATTGGGTCTTCAAGTTTTAGAATCTAAATTCTATCACTTAAAAAAAATTTTTTCCCATTATACTAATCATAGTCTCAAAGAGACGATTCACATAAATCCTGCTAGTACTTTCAATCAAAGAAGCTAAAAAAGCAGTTATACTTCTGACTTCTGGGTTGGTTAGGACATAGTAACATTTCTAAAGGTTGTTTAATTCAACTTGCGATTTCCCTTTCAACCTCAGTTTAAAAAGAAGAAAAAAAATGACTGTGATGAGCTAGCATTTCCAAACAATAAACTCTTGCCTCAATATTATCTTTGAAAATCTGCATTGCTGGAAATTTCTAAAAACACTAATTATGAATCCCTTGACCAAAGGACAAAATGTATATTGCTCCTGGAAATGCCCCCATATTATTAATATAACTCTTGTTATTTATAGAATTTATGATGTGACCCAAGGGTGCATTCATGTGCATTGGAAGATACTTGAAAGCAGACTAGATTCCTTTCTTATTAAGCCAGCCAACACCAGGAAGTGATTACATTCATTTTATTTTTACATTCACCTGAATAGTCTTTTTAATGGGGACCTAGAAAAAAAATGGAAGGTCAGATCTGTAAAGAACCTTTACTATAGGCTCTTGTTTCTTAAAATGAGAGGTAACCACAGCAAGTTAGTGCCTCCCATTTCTCTTGACATTGGATCCACCGGTCTTTATGCCACCGATGAGCCTAATATCATGCCAGGGAAGCTCAGTTAACATCAGTAGACTTCCCTTTAAACATGAAATGGAATCCACTCTTGTTAACAGGTCCATCAAAGCTATAGGTGGTCTGACTCCTGTAGATGCCTCCTCCCTCATCTTTTTTCCCCATCCACCATACTTCAGTAGACCAACTTACTTTCTTTTTCCTGAAAATACTAAGTTCGTTCTGTCTACTTTCTGGTGACTGTACCTGGAAAGGCTTGTACTTGATTTTGCATGGCTGGTTCTCACATGTGGTTGGTAGAATTTTCAAGAACCTCTAAGATTTCCACCCTCTAGTGCACATGCTCCTCTTTTAAAAAATATTTTTATAAAGATTTATTTATTTATTTGAGGTGTTGGGGAGGAGAGGCAGAGACGAGAGTCTTAAGCAGACTCCACGCTGAGTGCAGAGACCGACATGGGGTTCTGTCTCTTGACCCTGAGATCATGACCCTGAGATCACAATCTAAGCCCAAATCAAGAGTCCAGCACTTAACCAACTGGGCCACCCAGACTTCCCATGTACATGCTTCTCTTGACTGTAGCTAGAATCAGTGAATACAATGCTGTATCACTCCTGTGATTATGTTACTCATGAGCTGACTTGAGTTAATCAAAAGAGAAATTCCTAGGTAGGCCTGACCTAATCAAGTGAACCTTTTAAAAGAAGGTCAGGTATTAGGGAGACACTCTCTTGTTGGCCTAATAGAAAACATGTTATAAGAGCAGGGAATCAAACAGCAAGGTATAGTAGTGTGCAGGATGTGAGAGTGGTCCCCAGCCAACAGCTAGTAAGAAGAGGGGGACCATAGTCACATAGCCACAGGGAAATGAATCCTGCTGACCACCAGTGAGCTTGGAGGAGAGAACCCCAACCCTCAGATAAAATCACCACCCATGCCAAAACCTTTGTTTCAGCATACAAGACCCTGAGCAGGGGTCTCAGGTAAACTATTCCTGGACTCCTGATTCACATAAACACTGAGACAGTACATTTGCGTTATTTTTTAGGCAGCTAAGTTTGTGTCTATTTGTTATGCAGCAATAGAAAATTAACACATCACCTTTCTTCTCTTGTTTCAAGTGTGGCTTCCTCCCAAAGGCCTTCTCTAAGTGCTGAAATGCTTTCTTCCCCCTGTTCCCATTACCCTCTTTTATTTATTTATTTTTTCTCTTTTTTTTTTCTCCCTCTTTTATTTTCTTGATAGCATTTAACAAAATCTAGTCACCTTATTTGCTTGTTGTCCTGGTAGTTGCTGTATTCCTCAGCACCTAGAGTGTTGTTGCACACATAGTAGGCATACAATAAATATTTCTTAAATGAATCACTTAATCCAAATTAATGTTTTTATCAACTGCCCCTGACTAAGATTCTAAATGATTCCCTGGACCATCAGGTGGCAGATAATTTGGGGAGTAAAGTAAATGAAAGAACCTTGGCCTGGTGACAGAACGTCTCTTCTCTAATGGCGGTGTTGCTATCCAGACTTTAATCTAAAACCATCTGCCTTTATTTTTCTTAACCTGGTCAGTTGGACAGCACATCTGCCATTGCTGCTGTTGCTGTAGCCAAATTATATGATTAACTTTTATAAAACAGGAGCTTAGAAACAAAGTAGACTGATACCTTCATCAACTGTATGTTCGACCACTGTGTTATTAACTTTACCACTCACTCTTGGTGCTGTGCTGTCCCCCTCCCACCCCTGAATGATTTAACTTCTTGAGGGTGGATCTGGTTAATTTGTTCTCAAGCTTTGAGTTGATGATTTCCTTTCTTTACCACTTTGGATCAGGTGTTCTTATGCTATCAGAGAAGAGTCTATTATCATAATGTATCTCTCATAACTGCTAACCTGGCACACTTGCATCCTTATAATATGGACCCAGATGACTGAGTACCTAGCTGATTTGGGGACCCAGGTTTCTGTGCAAGGGTTTCAACACATATACAAAAATTTGGTAGACTATGTAGAAGTGGAAAAATAATTTTCCTTTACCCTTTGCGTTCTTGGCTGAGAACTGTGAAATAAATGACAGCTGAACAAGATAAAAACAAACACATTAAGATGTATATCTCACATATACATGAGGGATACCCAGAAAAACTGAGTAATTCTCAGAAATGTCCCATGACACCACCTTAAATACCATCCTAAACTTAAAACAAAAGAAGACAAGGCCAGTTACAGGAGGTCACCATGAAAAGCACAGTAAAAAAGAATAGAGTTGTTCTGCAGATTCAAATCTGTGCCTTCTCCACTCTTATGAAATTAGAGTTATCCTGGTACAGAAAGGGAAACACCTTCTACTGCTACTTTATTTTTTTGTTGTACCCTTATTCCCTGGAATAGTGCCAGACATATAACGGGTACTCAATAATAGCTTTGAAGAATGCATGAATCAAGTCTCTACCACGTTAACTGTCACCAAGTTGTGGGAGATCTCCTTTTCTGTAAGATGCCTCCTGTGGGAAATTACCCTTTTCCTTTTGGAGAACTTAATCATTCAATGATCTTAGATGATAGATGTTAGGGTGGTTCTGTACCATTTATGTGTCATTCTTTATTAAACACTTACTTTGTGCCTAGTACTGTGTGAGGTGCTAGGGATACAAAGGTAGATAATGAATTTGTAGTCTTGCAACTCTCCTTTTTACCACTTGCGTTCCAGATTGGGACATGATGTAATTCTAATAAAGAGGCAATAATACATTGAAATGTAGGCTTTAATAGTTATGAAGATAGTTTTAAATAGTGTTTGGGTTTGTAATATTTCTGTTTTTTCATGCTTTTATTAGTTGGGTAATACTAGCTGCACAGATAAACCTCAGTGGATTAGCATAATAGAAATGTATTTCTTGCTCATGTAATTTCCAAAATGAGTGTTCAGAGCAACTGTACTTTCATCCAAGCCTGTGACTAAGGGATCCAAGTTCTTCTATGTTCAAGATCTGCCATCTTTTACTTCTAAGGTTGTTTCTAGGGGAGAGAGAGGAAGATCTGAACCAGGCCTCAAAGTGTTACAAATTGCTTCTGCCAATGATCCACTGACTGCAGCTCTCTTGCATGGTTGCATCTAACTGCAAAGGAAATGGAGTGATGTAGTAAATGTACATATGAAGTACTTTTATGTTTACCAGAACAGAACAAGAAGAGATGATTTTCTATTTACCAAGCTGAAGCAATTTAAATTTTCCTTTTTTTTTTTTTTTTTTTGAAGATCAGGCTGATACTAAAGTTGGGTTTTCATCCTTCAGATGGCTGTTGGCTGAGTAATATTCCTTCATATATATGGACCATATCTTCTTTATCCATTCATCTGTTGAAGGGTTTCTTGGCTCTTTTCACACTTTGGCGACTGTGGCCATTGCTACTATGAACATAGGGATACAGATAGCCCTTCTTTTCACTACGTCTGTATCTTTGGGGTAAATATCCAGTAGTGCAATTGCAGGGTCTTAGGGTAGCTCTATTTTTAATTTCTTAAGGAATATCTATACTGTTTTCCAAAGTGGCTGCACCAACATGCATTCTCACCAACAGTGTAAGAGGGTTCTACTTTCTCCAAATCCTCTCCAACACTTGTTTACTGTATTGTTGATTTTGGCCATTCTAACTGGTGTAAGGTGGTATCTCAGTGTGGTTTTGATTTGAATCTCTCTGATGGCTAATGATGGC
Source organism: Neogale vison (assembly GCF_020171115.1). NCBI lineage: Eukaryota > Metazoa > Chordata > Mammalia > Carnivora > Mustelidae > Neogale > Neogale vison. The sequence goes on along the minus strand of NC_058091.1, from coordinate 270,575,781 downwards.
CTCTGAGAAACAAACTGAGGGTTTTAGAAGGGAGGGGAGGGGAGATGGGTGGGCTGCTGGTCAGTATTAAGAAGGTCACATACTGCATGGAGCACTGGGTGTGGTGCATAAACAATGAATCTTAGAATAGTGAAAAAATAAAATTAAAAAAACAAGAACAACAAAAAAGAAGATCAGGCTGGTATTTCTTAGTCAAACATTCTTTATCTTAAGGTAAAGGACTTAGATATTTTGAATGGATATTTTTAAAGGAGAAAGATTACTATTATAATAATAAACCAAAATACACAACATGATTAGCTATTGTGACAAAAACGTTTTAAAACCTTGAAAAAAAATGTAGTGAATGTAGTAAAGGCATGTTCAAGGAGGAAAAGTAACAAAGTTTAGTGACTAACCAGCAAGCCTTTCTCTGGTACTGAGAAAATCCCTGGGTCTCTCTCTTTACTAGCTCTATTATCCATATGAAGGGATAAAGAGCCAGAAGTCAGAATAATTGGGCTTTATTTGCTGTTACTTATCATCCTGTTCACTTTTTTTTTTCCTGTTCATGTTTTACAGATACTTCTACCCTCTGAGTCTCTGCAGATTTGTGCAAAAGAGGGACAAAGTATACACATCATGTACTTTTCATATATTTGTTTAGAAATTGAATGAAATAATGATGTGGAGGTATGTTGTGAAGTGCGAACTGCAATATAAATGCAAAATGTTACCTTTCTTTTCATCACTAACCCCATTGAGATGATGGACTATTAGGAAAAGTGGAAAGTGAAGTCAGGATGTTCAATTTGGCATCGGCTTCTCCTTGCACCACTTGTTTCTCGCCCTCTGTAGTCACACTGAAATCCTTGCTATCTTCTAATAAGTCATGTGAGCATCATTCATTCATTCCCTTTGAAAAGACTTCCTGTGGGTCTAATAATAAACTACCACTGTGGACATTTTTTGAGCTCTCCCTGTGGCTGCACTAGACCTTGCATGCATTTTACTCACATAACTCATCTCATCTTCCCTCACAGCAAGTCTGGAAGACTGGGTCTCTTATCACCTCCTGTTTTTCACAGATGGGAAAACCAAAGCTCACAGAGATGGAGCCAGTTGTTTGAGTCTCATAACTTAACACTGGCATTCTGACTCCAGAGTTCATGCTTGTGACTGCAATGTTCTTTAGGATCTCCATGTGGCTGTTGTGTGCCAGACACCTAGGGCTTTCATGGTGAGCAAGTAAACATGATCCCTGACTTTAAGGAGATTTTTGCTTGGCTCAGCATCATCAGACCCTGTATGTACTGTTCCTGTGCCTGCACAGCTCTCCCAGGAATACCTCTTGTCCCTTCTCTCTGCCTAGTAGTGCCTAGAATGTTTATAAGCAGAGACGGTATTGTCTAGTTCTTAAAGTGCACATATGCTTATGAGCAGAGGTGGTATTGTCTAGTTGTTAAAATCTTAGGCCTAGACATGGACTGTCTTAGCTTGAATTTGGCCCATCAGTTCCACTCTAATTTGCAGTAAGTTATTTCATGTCTCTGGATCTCAGTGTCTATATGTATAAATGGGATTGTTGCAAGAATGAAATGAAATAATCTATGTAATGTTGATTGACACTCATGTGGTTAAGTGCATGGTTGACTTAGTTAGCTTTCACTAATTACCATTAGGAAGACTGGTCAGTCACCATTCCCATTTCTTTCTCTTGCCCAGGCTGTAGGGTCTGCTCTGAAAGGTGGGGATGTTGACTTCATAATCTGCCTTTGGTTTCAGAGGTTTGGGGTTGACATCGAGAGGCTGACATCTCTGAACTCTGAGTTTGAGTGAGCTCAGTGTAGAGAAGGCCCATGACTTGACCATAGCCCTCATTTTTGACAATGTACATATTAGTGAACACACCCAGCTCCATGCCCTTCCTACAGAAATACAGGACCAATTTATGATTTTAATCAGATCAGCTTTTGCTGATGTGCAGTGAGGAATAATTAGTTGGTGTTTGGTGCACAGAATGGCACTGCGCTGAGCCATGAGGGAAATGCTTCTTCTAGCATTTCAACTCCCTTGCTGAGGTAGCTTTCCTTCCTTTCCTTTGTGCTCAGATGGGTCTCTGTGGGAAGCATAGTCATCTCTTTCTCTGTACCTTTTCTTCCAGGCTCAGGCACGTTTATCATCCCCAGGTGAGGATGAGGACATGCCTAGGTAACCAATTAGCCAAAACAGAGAACTGAGAGACTTGTAGAACACATACAAATTTCAGTGGATTAAAGGTCAGTGTCCAATAAATTGAGTCTGAGCAAGGCTTTTTCTCCCAGGATTTGGAATACTGCAGAGTTTAATCTTGGAGTTCCTAGGGTCTATAAAGGAAGCAGTAGGTGTCCAGAATGTCAGTCTTTGTTCCACTCGAAAGGCATATGTGCTCTTGGCTCCAGAAAAATCTCTGTCCTATCCACTGGAAGCTTTGGTTCACTTTCTTCTCTATTGTGCTTAGAAGTCCCAGTGTCTACAAGCTACACAGGTGCCTACCTTGATTTCAATTAGAGTTAGGAAACTCAGAAAAAAAAAGGAATTTTGGTTGTTAGTATTTAAAATTTAATAATAAACACCATAGGAAATGTGGCAGCTTTAAAAAGCAGCTGCATACTCTTTGATATTTCTCCCATTGAGAGGAGGGGTCTAGGTTACCTTTCTTGAAATCTGGATAGATTCAAACTATAAAAAGTGATGCTAGATGACCTTCAAGGCTAGGTCATAAAGGACTATGCAGTTTCCATCTAAACCATGTTAGAACTTTGACTACTCTTAATCCACTATACTGTAAGGAAGCTGAAGCCCCATAGCATAGCCTCCTGAAGTTATGGTCAACAGTTTCAGCTGAAACTGGCTTCTGTGTTATCCCAGTACAGATGTCAAAATTGTGAGTGAGGAAGCTCCCAGATGATTCCAGCCTCCAGCAGTTTGAATCTTCTCCAGACACTAGAGTCACCCCAGTCACATATGCCTTCCCCATAGAGGCTCAAATGTTGGAGAGTAGAAACAAGGCAGTTCTATTATTCCTTGTTCAAATTCCTAACCTGCAGAATCTATGAGCATATTAAAATAGTTGTTATTTTATGTCACTGTGTTTTGGGTTGGTTTGTTATACAGCAATAGGTAGCTGGAGCAGTAGGTTTCACTGAGCTAACTTCCAAATGCCAAGTAAGAGAGGTTGGGTAATTGTAAGCACAATTGAGAAAACTGTAAGAATCATGGAATGAGTAGGATTTCAGAATTATAAGGGATCCTGAGTGTCACTTAGTAAATCCAGCAGCCTTGAAGTTGCCACTAATCTGAATTTTCTGTTTAACATATTCAGGCAGAGATAATTTACTCATTGTTTATCTACTTCTAGTGATGAAGAACTCATAACTTCATGAAGCACACTCTCTTGTGGAAGTACAACTGGATAGGGTAAAGGAAGATATTTTTATTGCTAGACAAAGATGGTGAGTGACAGAACAAACACAGCTGCCTAAGAGAAAATGACTTTCAGGAAAGGTTTCACCCATACAAGTTGGAGGTCCTAAAAAGACATGGCAAACATTAGGACACCTGCTGTTTGGACTACTCATTGGAATTTCTCCTGCACTGCCTTTTTTAAAAAAAAATATTTTTAGGCTTTTGTAATGTGTAGAGGGCCTCTCCATTTCCATTTCATGATGTGATATTGGTTTCTAGTGGTAAAGGTTAGGGAGAAATCAAAACTAATTGGGGAACCATTCTTAGAAATGTAAAGACAGGTATAAAAGCTCAGAGAACATCTAAGGTAGGATGGGAAGGAAGTCATTAATCACAAGCTGATTGTAAATAAACAGTGTGATGCAGGTACAGAACACACTAGCTCATTCTGTAGTAGACAACAGGATAGAAAGGTCACAAGTGCCATTGTTTAATTGTCCAGAAAAATAAGTCAGATCCAATTTGAAGAATTTCCCTCAATTCTGAGAACTCTACTTTAAGAGGGATAGTTACAATCTAGAGGATTCTCAGGAGATATCAACAAAGATAACTGTTCACAAGGTGGAAAAATGTCTAGAAACCATTGTTTTCTACATAACGTAACCATGTTATGTAGAATACAATGGAAGGATCTGGTTATCTGGCTATGTTTAGCAAAAAGAGAAAAGTAAAACAGGATGATATAATATCCTTCAAATACTTAAATGATCCTCAGTAGACAAAGAGATGAACCTTCGCCAACTCCATTCTTAGCATCTTAGTGTAGGCCTCCAGCATTGCTTGCCTTGATTGCTATATCAGACTTCTTACTTGTGTCTTTGATTCCCATCTTGCTCTACAATCAGGTTTCTACAAATGCAGATACAATCTTTTAAAATTGCAAGTCACATCACAACAGTCCCTTGTTTAGTAGTCTCCATACTGCTTATTGAACTTGGAATAAAGTCCACATTGTTTACCATATCCTGCAGTGGTCTCTATCTCTACCAGACCCAGAGACTCCATTTTATGAACAGTTACTTTTTTTTTTTTAATATTTTATTTATTTATTTGACAGAGATCACAAGTAGGCAGAGAGGCAGGCAGAGAGAGAGAGAGGAGGAAGCAGGCTCCCTGCAGAGCAGAGAGCCCGATGTGGGGCTCGATCCCAGGACCCTGGGATCATGACCTGAGCCGAAGGCAGAGGCTTTAACCCACTGAGCCACCCAGGCGCCCCTATAAGCAGTTACTTTTTTTTTTTTTTAGCAGTTACTTTTAATCGTCCTTTTTACTCTCTTGTAATAAACTTCACAGGTAATATAACTGATAACTTATTTATTGATAAGTTATCTGATAACTTATTTTTTAAAAATAGAATTAATGTCCCAATTTTAAATGATTTCAAATAAATTTATTTTTCTCAATTTTATTGAGAAATAATTGACATACATCACTGTAAAAGTTTAAGGCATATAGCATGATGGTTTAATTTGCATACATTGTGGAAATTTCACAATAAATTCAGCTACTATTCATAATCTTATATAAATACAATAAAAATAAAGAAAAGAAAGAGCATTTCATTTTGTGGTAAGAACACATAGGGTTTATTCCCTTGACAATTTTCTTATATATCATAGACCTTTTGTAAGTATATTTATCATGTTGTACAGCACATTCCTAGTGCTTACTTATCTTCTAACTGGAAGTTTCCATCTTCTGACCACCTTCAACCACTTTCCCTTCCCCCAACTCCTGCCTTTGATAACCACAAATGTGATCACTTTTTCTATGCTTTCAGGTTTTTGTTTTCCTTTTTTAAGATTCCACATATAAGTGAGAACATACATTATTGTTCTCTGTCTGATTTATTTCACTTAACAAAATGGCTTCAGGGTTTACCCAAGTTGTTGCAAATGGTAGGATTATCTCATTTTTTATGACTAAATAATATTCTATTGTATATATGCCACAACTTTATTTTTTTATTAAATTATTTTTATTAACATATAATGTATTATTTGCCCCAGGGATACAGGTTGGTGAATCAGCAGACTTACACATTTCATAGCACTCACCCATATCATCCCCAATGTACCTAACCCAACAACCCTCTCCACCCCCTACTCCAGCAACCCTCAGTCTGTTTTGTAAAATTAAGAGTCTCTAATGGTTTTTCTCCCTCCTCATCCCATCTTGTTTCATTTTTTCCTTCCCTACCCCCTAAACCCCCCACTCTGCTTCTCAAATTTCTCATATTAGGGAGATCATATGATAATTGTCCTTCTCTGATTGACATATTTTGCTAAGCATAATACCCTCTAGGTCAATCTACGTCATTGCAAATGGCAAGATTTCATTTCTTTTGATGGCTGCATAGTATTCCATTGTGTGTGTGTGTGTGTGTGTGTGTGTGTGTGTTTGTGTGTGTGTGTATATCACATCTTCTCTATCCATTCATCAATTAATGGACATAAAGGTTTTTTCCATAGTTTGGCTATTGTGGACATTGCTGCTGTAAACATTCAGGTGCACGTGCCCTTTGGATCACAACATTTGTACCTTTAGGGTAAATTCCCAGTAGTGCGATTGCTAGATTGTAGGGTAGCTCTATTTTCAACTTTTTGAGGAATCTCCATGCTTTTTTCCAGAGTGGTAGCACCAGCTTGCATTCCCACCAAAAGCGTAGGAGGGTTCCCCTTTCTCCACACCCTTGTCAACATCTGTCATTTCCTGACTTGTTAATTTTAGCCATTCTGACTTGTGTGAGGTGGTATCTCATTGTGTTTTGATTTGTATTTCCCAGATGCCAAGTGATGTTGAACACTTTTTCATATGTCTGTTGGCCATCTGGATGTCTTCTTTGCAGAAATGTAAATTCATGTCCTCTGCCCATTTCTTGATTGGATTATTTGTTCTTTGGGTGTTGAGTTTGATAAGTTGTTTATAGATTTTGGATACTAGCCTTTTATCTGATATGTCTTTTGCAATTATCTTCTCCTATTCCATCAGTTGTCTTTTGGTTTTGTTGACTGTTTCCTTTGCTGTGCAAAAGCTTTTGATCTTGATGAAGTTCCAATAGTTCATTTTTGTCCTTGCTTCCCTTGCCTTTGGTGATGTTTCTAGGAAGAAGTTGCTGTGGCTGAGGTCAAAGAGATTATTGCCTGTGTTCTCCTCAAGGATTTTGATGGATTTCTGTCTCACATTGAGGTCTTTCACCCATTTTGAGTATATTTTTTTGTGTGGTGTAAGGAAATGATCCAGATTAATTCTTCTGCATGTGGTTGTCCAATTTTCCCAACACCATTTGTTGAAGAGACTGACTGTCTTTTTTCCATTGGCCATTCTTTCCTGCTTTGTTGAAGATTAGTTGACCATAGAGTTGAGGGTCTATTTCTGGACTCTCTATTCTGTTCCATTGATCTATGTATCTGTTTTTGTGCCAGTACCATACTGTCTTGATGATGACAGCTTTGCAATAGAGCTTGAAGTCTGGAATTGTGATGCTACCAACTTTGGGTTTCTTTTTCAACATCCCTTTGGCTACTCAAGGTCTTTTCTGGTTTCATATAAATTTTAGGATTATTTGTTCCATTTCTTTGAAAAAAGTTGATGGTATTTTGATAGGAATTGCATTAAAAGTGTAGATTGCTTTAGGTAGCACAGACATTTTTACAATATTAGTTCTTCCAATCCGTGAGTATGGAATATTTTTCCATTTCTTTGTGTCTTCTTCCATTTCCTTCATGAGTACTTTATAGTTTTCTGAGTACAGATTCTTGGCCTTTTTGGTTAGGTTTATTCCTAGGTATCTTATGGTTTTGGGTGCAATTGTAAATGGGATAGACTCCTTAATTTCTCTTTCTTCTGTCTTGCTGTTAGTGTATAGAAATGCAACTGATTTCTGTGCATTGATTTTATATCCTGACACTTTACTGAATTCCTGTATGAGTTCTAGCAGTTTTTGAGTGGAGTCTTTTGGGTTTTCCACATAAAGTATCATATCATCTGCAAAGTGTGAGAGTTTGACTTCTTCTTTGCCAATTAGGATGCCTTTAATTTCTTTTTGTTGTTTGATTGCCAAGGCTAGGACTTCTATTACTACGTTGAAGAGCAGTGGCGATAGCAGACATCCCTGCTGTGTTCCTGACCTTAGCGGAAAAGCTCTCAGTTTTTCCCCATTGAGAATGATAGTTGCTGTGTGGTTTTTCATAGCTGGCTTTGATGATATTGAGGTATGTACTCTCTATCCCTACACTGTGAAGAGTTTTGATTAAGAAAGGATGCTGTACTTTGTCAAATGCTTTTTCAGCATCTAATGAGAATATAATATGGTTCTTGTTCTTTCTTTTTTTAATGTATTGTATCACATTGATTCATTTGTGGATGTTGAACCAACCTTGCAGCCTGGGAATAAATCCCCCTTGGTTGTGGTGAATAATCTTTTTAATGTACTGTTGGATCCTACTGGCTAGTATTTTAGTGAGAATTTTTGCATCATTTTTCATCAAGAATATTGGTCTGTAATTCTCCTTTTTGCTGGGGTCTTTGTCTGGTTTTGGGATCAAGGCAATGCTGGCCTCATCAAATGAGTTTGGAAGTTTTCCTTCCATTTCTATTTTTGGGAAAAGTTTCATGAGACTAGGTATTAATTCTTCTTTAAATGTTTGGTAGAATTCCCCTAGGAAGCCATCTGGCCCTGGGCTCTTGTTTGTCGGGAGATTTTTGATGACTGTTTCAATCTCCTGACTGGTTATGGGTCTGTTCAGGTTTTCTATTTCTTCCTGGTTCAGTTTTGGTAGTTTATACATCTCTAGGAATGCATCGATTTCTTCCAGATTGTCAACTTTGCTGGTGTATACTTCCTCATAATATGTTCTTATAATTGTTTGTATTTCTTTGGTGCTGGTTGTGTTCCCTCCTCTTTCATTCATGATTTTATTAATTTGGGTCCTTTCTCTCGTCTTTTTGATAAGTCTGGCCAGGGGTTTATCAATCTTATTAATTCTTTTTTTTTCCAATTTATTTATTTTCAGAAAAACAGTATTCATTATTTTTTCACCACACCCAGTGCTCCATGCAAGCTGTGCCCTCTATCATACCCACCACCTGGTACCCCAACCTCCCACCCCCCTGCCACTTCAAACCCCTCAGATTGTTTTTCAGAGTCCATAGTCTCTCATGGTTCACATCCCCTTCCAATTTTATTAATTCTTTCAAAGAAACAGCTTCTAGTTTCATTGATCTATTCTATTGTTCTTTTGGTTTCTAGTTCATTGATTTCTGCTCTGATCTTTATGATTTCTCTTCTCCTGCTGTGTTTAGGCTTTCTTTGCTGTTCTTTCTCCAGCTCCTTTAGGTGTAGTGTGTAGGTTGTATATTTGAGACCTTTCTTGATTCTTGAGAAAGGCTTGTATCAGTATATACTTTCCTCTCAGGACTGCCTTTGTTGTGTCCCGACGGATTTTGAACTGTTGTTTTTTCATTATCATTTGTTTCCATGAATTTTTTCAATTCTTTAATTTCCTGGTTGACCCATTGATTCTTTCCAAATTTCCTCTTGTGATTGAGTTCTAACTTCAGAGCATTGTGGTCGGAAAACATTCAGGGAATTATTCCAATCTTTTGGCATTGGTTGAGACCTGATTTATGACCCAAGATGTGATCTACTCTGGAGAATGTTCCATGTGCACTAGAGAAGAATGTCTATTCTAGAATTGCTGATTTTCCTCTGTTCTATCTCTTGTAGAGTTTGTAGGTGTTCGGAATGGTTTGATACCTATTGAGCTGAACTCCTGGGATCGGATGTTGTTTCAGTCTGCTACTCCTCCATCTTGCCTCTCCTTCTATGCAACAACTTCTTTATCCATTCATTTGATGGACACTTAGGTTGTTTTCAAGTCTTGGCTGTTCTGTATAGTACTGTTATGAACATGGGAGTAGATATCTTTTTGAGTTAGTGTTTTCATTTCCTTGGTGTATGTTCCTAGAAGTGGAATTGCTAGATCACATGGTAGTTCAATGTTTAATTTCTTGAGGCTTCTTCATACTGTTTTCCACAGTGGCTGTGCCAATTTAAAATCCCATTAACAGTATACAGTGTTCCCATTGCCCCATATCCACTCCAGCTTTTGTTATTTCTTGTCTTTTGAATAATGGCATTCTAACAGGTGTAAAATATCTCATTGTGGTTTTGATTCGCATTTCCTTAATGAATAGTGATGTTGAACATCTTTTTGTGTACCTGTTTGCCTTCCATATAATTTATTTGAAAAACATGTCTTTTCAGGTTCTTTGCTCATTTTTTATCTGGTGGATTTAGGGCAAGTTTTTGCTATTGAGTTATTTGAGTCCTTTCTATATTTTAGATGTTAACCCCTTATCAGATATATGGATTACAAATATTTTTTCTATTCCATAGGTTGTCTTTTCACTTTGTTGGTTGTTTTGCTAAGCATAATATTTTTAGTTTGATGTAGTCCCATTTGTTTCTTTTTTATTTTGTTGCTTGTGCTTTAGATGTCTTATACAAAAAAATCATTACTAAGATCCATGCCAAGAAGCTTGATTCTTATGTTTTCACCAAGGGGTTTCATGATTTTGATCTTATATTTAAGTCTTTAAACCATTTTGAATTAAATATTGTGAGAAGCATAATTTAGGGGTCTAGTTTCATAGTTTTACATGTGAATATTGAATTATCCCAGTACTATACACTGCAGAGACTGTCTTTTCTCTGTTGAGTGTTCTTGTCTCCTTTGTCAAATATGGTTGACTATATATGGTTAGATTTATTTCTGGACCCTTGATTTGTTCACTAGGGAACATAAAAGTAGGTTAATTCCTTGGACCTGCAATAACAAAATGATTTTAAGATCATTTTGTTTTTATTGATAATAGTATTTCTTAAGTGTGATCTGCTAGGCATATTTCTAAACACTTTTTAAGTTCTCATTGAAGCCTTTAGTAGCCCAGTGGTGAGAGTTAATTAGAATGAAGCTCACAAAGTCACAGCTGGTAAGTACAAGAACATGATTAACCTTGATTTATTTGGCCCCAGGCCCCAAGCGTTATGTCATGTTTTTATGCTGGTATCATACTGTTGTGATGACTATAGCCCAAGCTTTCAACCATTGTGCTAGGTCTTCTCTATGCTGTTTCTACACATCTGTATTTCTGAGTCTCAACCATCCTTGAATCTGACAAAGTAGAGTAATGCAGATGTTTTAAAGTTAATCCTATTTTCTCAGGATAAAGAAGAAGATTTCAGTCCCTCCTCCTGGCATGGAGACCATGTTCTTTTGTTAATTATTTCTTTTGCTCCTCCTTTTTCTCTGTCAGGAAAATTCAGATTATAATGGGTCATTTTGAATGCAACTAAGTTAATGACAATTGATGTCTATCCACTGCTCCTCATATTAGTGGCTCTGTATCAGCATTCACTACCCACTCCCTGAAGCAAGCATGCCCCTCTCCATTACTTTTCCCCAATCAGTTGAGGTTTTGCCTTACCCAGTGAACTTTTAATCACTCTGAATAGCTAATCACCATAATTCCTCACTGCCCAGAACTGCAAGTTCATCATGCAAATGGACCTGATGTCCTTGTTAATCACAGTAATCGCTCACCACTCACGAGCTGGGGAAAGTAATGATGACTGTCCTCATCACTTAGGTCTCTCACCATCTGAGGGAGGCTGGTAGGAGTATTAAGATTCACTTAACACAGGCTGTGGAGCTAGCAATGGAATGCTCATTAGAAATGCAGGTTTCATATCTCTGCTTATAATTATTATTTTCCTAAGTTAGCAAATGTGTCTGGACTTCCACTCCACTGCTTGCATCTCCATCCCCAGTTTCTGATGCTAAAGCTTCCATAGCAGGGTTGCCTCACAGGCTTCTCCCTCTTTGTATCTAATGCTCAATTTTGGCCTCCGGGTTATACTTTGTTAGCATTCTCCACTGAGCTTTCTGGGCAGGCCAGAAACTTTCTTCCTAAGGTTAACTAAAGGTATTTATCTTATTCTGGAATTGTTTTGATAACAGTAAACCAGAAATCAATCCATGTGGCTCACTTTGAGAACTATGTAGTGTAAGAAATAAGGAGTATGTCTTTGAATTCAAGACTGAGAAATTTTTTTTTTAATTTTCTTTATTTATTTGCAAGAGAGAGAGAGAGGGGTGAAGGGCATGTACCAGCCGGGGAGGGACAAAAGAAGAGGGATAAGCAGATTCCCCACTGAGCTGGGAGTCTGACATGGGGCTCAATCCCAGGACCTTGAGATCATGACCTGAGCTGAAATCAGATGCTTAACAAACTGAGCCATGGAGGCAACCCACTCCAAGACCTAGAAATCTAGCCATTCATTTGGAAGGACATAAACTGGACTTGAAAGGCCACCTGATGCCATGGCTGATATTCAGTTAATCTTTTTTAAAAAATATTTTATTATTTGAGAGGGAGGAAGAGAGAGAGAGAGAGAGAAGAAAGAGTATGAAGTGGGGGCAGAGGGAGAGGAAGAAACAGATTCCCTGCTGAGCAGGGGACCCCCCCACAACTGCAGGACCCTGCGATCATGACCTGAGCTGAAGGCTGATGCTTAGCCAACTGAACTCAGGTGCCCCTATTCAGTTAATCTTATTCCCCATCTAGTTACACTCAGACTACTCTCTACATGTATGCTCCACTGGTTTACTTTTTAATCTTGATTTGCTTTGTGGAAAACTTCTATCAGTTTGACAATGGTATACAGACCATAAATGGCTTTCCCAAAGAAGTAGCCTCAGTTTCCATGCCCTGAGCAGTCTAAGATTTGTAATTACCTGAATGTACTTTCTGAATTCCAATTCCACATTCTCGATTCACTGCACTCTGACTTCTCTTCTATTACACACTCTTTGCTCTCTGTCTCTTCTCCCAAATTTGCATATCGAGGTGTCAGCTGAATAAAGGGCCCCACATTCATCAAAATCTGTCCTCACAGAAGACAGCTGTCTTAAGTTGCCCAAACAAACATTTCTGTTATTATTATAACATTCCAAAGATCTTTAAAAATTGCCTGTGTTACAAGGTCATTATTTTAAGTCAGAATGCTTGCCCTGAGTACTTTTGAAAGCCATCTTTATTTCTGAAAGTTTCTTTCTTTTTCCCTTCTTCCTCTCTTCCTGTATTCTCAAGTAGCAAAAGAGACAACATGAATGAAAGAATACAGCTCAAACCAACAAACAATAGAAGTAACCTGAGGGAAATCAAAGCCCTTGGATGCTCTAGTGGGTTTTTCCCCCTCTGTGTAGCATCCATTTACCATATCTTCAGTTTGGGGAAATTTCTCCCTAACTTTCTTTTGAACAATCGTCTCTTCCCCACAGATTCTTAGTGGAATTGTCAATCAAATTGTCTTGTTTTTCCCTAGCCAAAGGGTCCATTAGTGATCCAAACAAAACCAACTCTGTTCTCACTTTGAGGACTATAAATATTGAAGTTCAGTGATGCCAGTATGAAAAGGGGATGGGAGCTGATATTTTGTAGTCTTGTCATTCTGTTGATGAGATTATGCTAACTGGATCCTTGCTTTCTCTTTTCTTCTAAGATTGAGTAGTTTCTTTAATTCTTTGAGTATTCTATAGACTCAATAAAGCTTTTTTGCTTAAGGCAGGGAGAGTCAGTTCTGCTGTTTGTAAGTAAAGACCCAGCTGATAGAAAGTCTACATTACGGAAACTCTTGGTTTAAAGACTTTAAATTGGTAAAAGACTTTTTTTTAAAGTCTTGGTAAAAGACTTTAAATAGCCTAATCCTCTGGACAGTTTCTCTTTTACATTCTTGATGGGGTGCTGAGAATTGAATGGACAGAGTATGGTGGCTTAGTGCCAAGTTTACTGGAGGTAAAATTAATAGAGTGTGTCATAATGAAAATGGAGTCTTATATGCACATGAAAATACTTTTGTCTGTTTTCTGGAGATGTAGTCCCCAGGTAAGTTAAATTAACAACTCAAAATCAATCCAAATTTGAATATGCTGGAACTTGAATCTCACAGCTTGGCTCCTTTTCCTTGTTTCTTTTCATTAGCAAACCTTTCAAATTATCTGTGGGGACAGAAAATATATGGTATATATATATATACCATATATGATATATACGATACAGGAAAGTATAAGTTAGGAAGACAATTCTGAAGTAGTTCAGCAACTGAGGGATATTTTAGCTTGAAGATTCACATAGTCTCCACCATGCCTGGTTGACTTCCCAAGGCCATATCGGTAAGTCCTGTTTTTCCTCTTCCCTTGTGTTCCCTTCTCCCTCTTCCTTCCCATTCCTCATCCCTCCTCTCTCTTGTTACTCATGTACATACCTTATATAAGTCTTCTATCCTCTTCATCTTTATACATGTATTAAGCAGCATCTCTTTCTCTTATGTGATTGAAAGTGGGAACTTCAGAATCAGGCAGGAGAGAGATTTCATTTTACCACTGCTACTTTCTAGTTGTGTGACCAAAAACGAGTTTCTTTTTCAAGACTAGTTTTCTCTTCTTCAAAATGGAAGCAATAAAATGTATTCATGTGAGGGTTACAAGGAAAGCCTATGACATAGGTACTGGCTTATGATGGGTGCCCAAGGATTGGTAGATACTTCTATGATTATTATTTTCCTCCAAAAAAGAAGAAAACTCTTGTCACTCATTTTCAGCACATGATTGTTACACTTGCCTTTGCCTTATTCCATTCAACTGTCTTCTCATGTGTTCAACCCCTCCTCTTCCCTTGTCCTAGAGTCATGCCTCTTAGATGGAACCTACTAAGGATACTCCTTCCTAGGAGTAATGTACCAACAATGGAGAAATGTTAGCCTTTAGGAGAATCCTGGTAGATTTCCTTTTCTACTAGTGAAGCATAATTTTGGTAATGATTTCAAGGAGTGTTACCACTCTCCTGCTTCACGTCCCATGGTCTTTTGAAGAGTCAGGTAAATTTCCAGATAAAATATGTGATTATAGATTATTTAATCTAGGTTTAAACCTCACTCACCATCTTGGAAGAAGTTATAACATGTTTTTTGAAAGTGAGTCTACTGAGATAAGCATATCTTTATGTATCTATTACTACAAAACTAATGAATTGAAGTTCAATGACCAAACATTTTGAAAATGCTTCATAGAAATTATTTTTTCTTCTACAGTGGAGAATATTTACATTTTTTTGTTTATTTATTTTTGTGGAGTCTTTTAAAAATAGGTGATTTAAGGATCTCTCTGCCTTTCCTGAAATGCTTCATCGTTACCAGATTTGATAAGTTGGTGTTGGGAAAACTTTTATTCTTTTAAGCCCAGCAATATATGAAAAATACTATTTGTCTAGCCAAGGCAGTCTCAACTTGGCTGTTTTCCTAGACTCTTGATTCTACTTTAAGATGTGTGCTCTAGTTTGTGGCCAACACACATTCATATTTCTTACAGATGCGTTAAACTTGGGAGCTTATCAATAGTTGGACTTGGAAGTACGGTAGCTCTAATGGGAAAATCTTGCTTTGCTGAACCGTTAATGCTCAAGGTTTAAGCGTAAAAGCCCAACTGTGCTTAATCCACTCCCTATCACCATTTCCAACTGGAGCTTGGAACATGCTCAAAGTCAGAAGCTAAGCGGAGGCAGGGATCTAGTGACTTAAGAGGCTGAAGAGATTTTCTCTGAGTCCAAATTTTTCTCCAGCTGCTGTGGGATTTGACACTGGAGTGCAACATTCCAATCCCTGCTTAATACAGGGTCTTTGAAGGTATCCACAGTCTCTATCTTAGTCTTGTTTCCTTCTAAACATGTATAACAATAAATTCTGGCTGATGGTACCTCAGGCATATTGTCTGATTGCCTTCCTCAAATATTGTTTGATGGTCCAGTTCTCTAGAAGTTTGCATTCAGATCTGTTTGACATCAAAATGCATTTCTCTGACATATGTAATCCTCTGTAAGCTTGATGAGAGAGCTTCTTTTCTGTTCTCCCTAGGATTTGTGTGTGTGTGAGGGGTAGGGGATATAATTTATCTTACTTTGAAGATGAGAGAGAAAAATTGAAGAGTCTGAACAATGTTAGGAGGCCAAAATAAAGCTAAAGAAAAATGATACAGAGAAATAAGTAAGAGAAATAAATTTAAATATCAGACGGGGATAGAAAAGGAGCACTAAATTGCTTCACTTTTATGATGAGGTATAGGTCTAATTAAACAAAAAATCTGAACTTGTTTTTAAAACATGGACTTATCATAAAAATTATAAAAAGTGTCCTGAGGTAAATAAAGGGATCTGGGTAAGCCTTCTCTTGCCCACTCCCCTACTAACCCTTATTCCACCCTTGGATGTAAGCAGTGTCACCTGTGTTCTTTCTCTCAGTCCGCTGAATGCCTCCAAGCCTTTCTATGACCGAAAAGTGGTGATAACATTAGTTATTTTTTAGCACTATTGAGAAGATTGAAAGGTGTCTATCACTTACATATATGTGTACGAACTACATTAGAGCTCAATGAACACTGGCATTATTATTTTTCTAGGCACAAACATAGGTATTTTTTACCAAAGAAAAATGGTGTCTCATTATGTATAAGGCAATGGAAATTACTATTTTTAACCTAATAATATGCTGGGAGTATTTACAAATTACTAATGTATAAAATGTTTTATATAAATACACACATATGATCACTTTATAGTTAATTATGGATTGTTTAGATTCTCCTCTTTAAGCCTCCTTCCATATGCCCTGTCTTGAAATTTACTTAACAGCTTATTATGTGTGTGTATGTATTTTTCTTCATGTACATATAATCATAGACAAAAACACATATGAATATTCACATGGAGCTTTTGTTATTGATTTACAAAATAGGATTATATTATAGAATTTATTTTTGTAAGATTTGCAAATTATAAAATACCATTTCCTGGTCTTTTCTGTACCAATGGAAGCAGGAAAGCTTAAACTTTGAATTCACAGCAGATGTCCTTACTCTTGGAAATGGGGAAGCCCCTGAGTATGGGAAGGACAAGAGCCTAGTGCTGGTCAGCTATATCCAAGGAGAAATATGTTGCAAGATTTCTAGGAGAGTTGTAGTTCCTAATAAATAGGATAAATTTGGTTTTGCTAGTTTTAATTCTTCTCCCTTCATCCCTCTTGGGAACTGGAAATGATACTTGAAATGACAGCGCCATCTTTGAATCATGATGGGATGAGTGGGAGGACAAAAGGCAGAATATTAGTGACGGCAATAGGAAGAGAAGAGACTGAGTGCCTGATGGCGTTTGAGTGGCTGGATTAGAACCAGTTATCTTCTGGCCTCTGGATTTCCTAGAATAAACAAACACTATTTGTGTAAATCACAATCATCAGGTTTTCCCTTCTATGTAGTCAAACGCATTCTCAACTGATACACATAATTTTCTGTATCTTGTTTTTGTTGAAGTTCTGATAATTTATCATAAAAGTGCACGGTTTCATAGTGTGAATTATTATAGCTTAGCCTTTTTCTAATTGCTGGGTATTAAATTTATATCTAGTATTTCTTTTGTCTTGTTTTATTTTTTTGTCTACTTCAAATAACATTGCATTAAATATCCTCAAAATATATCTTCATACACTGAGACTTTCATTTTTATGGAATAAATTTTCAGGAGAACTGCTGGGTGTATATATTTTTTAAATTTTAGTAATTATTGCCAGAGCATATTCCAGCAAAGCCAGTAATATTTTACATTTTAGCAGCAATGTGCCAAAACAACACTGTCCTTCCCACATTCCCACTGGCAATAGTTCTATTGGTATTTTCTAATCTCATGTTTATAAAATCATAACTTATTGTTGGATTAGTTCATATTTATGAGTACTAGTGATTTTAAGCTCCTTTCCATATTCTGTTGGCATTTGGATATGTCCATCTGTGAATTCCTATTCATAACTTCACCTATTTTCCTCTTGCGGAGTTTCCTTCTTGTCAATTTAAAAGACTTTTATAAATATATACTATAGGTACTAATTTTCCATCCTCAGCATTGGAATTTGTTATGTTTTGCTATAAATATTTGAACTTTTATATGGCTAAATACAGTTTTTAAAACCCCTTATTTTCTAGTCTTGGCTAAGGGTCTGCTTTATTGTGAAATTATACATAAAATCACCTAAATATATAGATTTTTTGCAGCAATTCTATCTTTCTCTTCCGCCCCCCCCCCAACTGCTCTATATTTTCTTGTTTGTATTATGTAAGTTAGGGGTTCAATTTTGTTTTCATCCCAAAGTCGTCAATTTTGTCAATGCCATTTGAAAAGACCTTTTTCTTCTTACTCTGAAATGAAAAATCAATTTGTCTACATTACATTGTCAAATATATTATTTCTTGAGTCAACTATGATAATTTAGGTTAACTATTCCCTCTAGGATCTCAAATTTATCGCCATATATTTGCCTGTAACATATTTTCTACTGCAATTTTAAAAATCTCTCCTGTGATTCTGGCTGGGTTTTCCTTTTAATTCCTAAACATTTGTGTATGTGTGCATGTGAATTCATTTATTCCTGAAATCAGCTTATTTATTTTTCCTATAAATTTTTGTTTTCATCAAGTCCTTTCATTCATGTAAATTTCAACTTCATTGTTTGTGTTATTTTGTTTTTGTATTTTCTCAAAGATGAATTCCAATTTCCTTTATTTTCATTATTTCCTTAATGACAAAGGCTTTGCAGATATGTATTTTCACTTGAGTTTTTAATTTGTGCTCTAGGTTTAAGTGTAAGGTTTCTTTTTTAGTCAATAATTTCCTTTTGGTCTAAGGACTCACCAGGCATTTTTAATAGTATTTATCAACATATATAGCCTATGAAACATGTGGGTTTTGTTTAGTCATGCAGTTGTTTTGGAATTTAAAAGTTTTTTGTTGTGAAAACATTAATTTATTATTTATATAAACTTTATACAGCATATAAAAGTATGTACTTATTTCCCAGTCATGGGACATAAAGGTCTCTGTATATCTCTAACCATTGTTATTTGTGATTTAAAACTTTATTTATTTATAAGTTGCATGCAGTATATGGCACATATTTAAAATGAACAGTTTGATGAATTTTGACAGATATGAAATATCACCACCATCAAGATACTATTTCTATCACTCCCAAAGTTTCTTCCTTTGGAATCTGTCTTTTCTACTCCCAGCTACAGACAACCAGGATTTGATGTGCTTTCTGTTACTAGAACTGTATAGAAATGAAATTTTACATAAATGATAGAGGGTGTACTATTTTTTGATATGCACTTTTTCATGCAGAATAATAAGTTTGAGATTCATTGATGTTGTTATTCGTGTTAATCGTTTTTTGTTTTGTTTTGTTTTGTTTACTATTAAGGAATGTTCCAGTGTATGGAAATAACATATTTATTTTCTCATCTGATGAAAGATATTTTAGCTCTTTCCAGTTTTTAGCAATTACAAATAAATTGGCTGTGAACATTTATGTACAATACTTTGTGAATATATTTTCACTTGTCTTAGGTAAATATCTAGGAATAGAAGGTTGAAGGTTTGGATTGTACAGTAGGCATATGTTTTAGCTTTTCTTTTTAAATATTTATTTATTTTTTTAAAGAGAGACAGTGTTGGGAGAGGGATAGAGGGAAAGGGAGAGAGATTCACAAGCAGAACTCTCGCTGAGCACAGAGTCCAACTCAGGGCTCGATCCTACAACTCTGAAATAACAACCTGAGTAGACACCAGGAGTTGGACACTTAATCTGCCACCCAGGAAGCCCCGTGTTTTAACTTTTGAAGTGACTGCCAAACTGATATCCACAGTGGATGTACCATTTTATATTCCTGCTAGCTGTGGAGTGATAGTTCTATTTGTTCTGCATTCTCATCAATGTTTGATATTGTCAGACTTTTTAATATTAGCTATTATAATGGTAATACAATGCCATCTTGTGACTTTAATTTGCATTTCCTTTATGATTAAAAATGTTAAATATCAATGAACCTAGATGTCCATCAACAGATGAATGGATAAAGAAGATGTGGTATATACGTGCAATGGAATACTATGCAGCCATCAAAAGAAATGAAATCTTGCCATTTGCAATAACGTGGATGGAACTAGAGGGTATTATGCTGAGCAAAATAAGTCAATCAGAAAAAAACAATTATCATATGATCTCCCCGCTATGAGGAAGTTGAGAGGCAAGTGGGGAGCTTGGGGGTAGGGAAGGAAAAAATGAAACAAGATGGGATCAGGAGGGAGACAAACCATAAGAGACACTTAATCTCACAAAACAAACTGAGGGTTGCCAGGGGAAGAAGGGGGATAGGGAGAGGGTGGTTGGGTTATGGACATTGGGGAGGGTATGTGCTATGGTGACTGCTGTGAAGTATGTAAACCTGGCAAATCACAGACCTGTACCCCTGGGGTTAATAATACATTTATGTTAATAAAAAGTTCAAAATTTTTAAAAAATGTTAAATATCTTTTCATGTGTCTTCAGCTATTAATATCATATTCTTTGAGACTATTCAAGTCTTTTTCCATTTAGTTTTTATTTTTTAAATTTTTTAAAAAGATTTTATTTATTTGACAGATAATAATTAAATAGCCTTAAGTAGGCAGAGTGGCAGGCAGGGGGAGAGGGATAAGCAGGCTCCCTGCTGAACAGGGAGCCAGGTATGGGGCTTCATCCCAGGACCCCTGAGATCATGACCTGAGTGGAAAGTAGACACTCAACTGACAGAGCCACCCAGGTGCCCCTCCTTTTCCATATGTTATTGGGTTGTTCGACATATCAAGATAGATGAACTCTATTCATGTTGGTAAGGCATTTTGCCTAATAAATTTGGAGAGAATTATCTTCTAGTCTATGGGTTGACTTTTTGTTTCTTAATAGTGAATTTCAAGAACAATGGTGAATTTTCAAAGAACAAAACTTTTAGGTTTTAATAAAACACAATATATCATTTTTTTCTTTTTATGGATTATGCATTTTATGTTTTATGTAGGAAACCTTAACCTAACTAAAAGGGATAGATTTTGTTCAGAGTTTATTTCTAAAAGTCTTACAGTTTTAGTTTTCACCTTGAGCCCTACAATCTATTTCAAGTTAATTATTTTGTATGGTGTCAGGTAATGGTTGATTCCCTCCCCCAATTTAATACACAGTTGTTTCAGTATCAGTTGAAACATTTATCATTTCCCTATTGGGCTGTCTTGGGCACTTTTGTCAAAAAGACACCCACTTCCTGATTCCCCATGTCAACAATCTCTAATCAGAGCATACATGAAGCCTTGCATTTTTCTTCTATAAAGCGTTCCAGTCCTCCTTGCTTGCTTTTGAGTCTCTGTCAAATTCAAGTATTGACTGACACCCTTGCTAAAGCAAGCTCTGGATAATTAGATTTTGCCTATTCTCATTTGGGTGATCTTTATTTATTTCCACATAAGTCTTGAAATCAAATAGTTTAAGTCTTGCAACTTTGCTCTTATTAAAATTTATGCTGATTATTCTAAAGTGTTTGCATTACTATATGAATTTTAGAATGAGCTTTTTAGTTTCTGCATAAAGCATGCTGGAATTTTGATTGGGAATTCATTGAATTTTTACATCTGTCTTTTATTTTTGTCTCTCTTGTCTCTGTTTTTTCTGGAGCTCCTTTTATTTATATATTAAATTTCACATTCATCTTCTAATTCATTATCATCTCACTATCATTAAAATAATGAGGATTTTAATCTTTTTATACATTTAATATATTAATATTTTATATATTTCTTCATAACTCTTAAGTTTTGTTGTTGTTTGTTTTTTGTTTTGTTATGCTGCTACATCAGGTCTCAGCAGTGACCTTGGATGTCCTCTTTCTAAATTCATCTGCTAAATAGTGTGGTTAGAAACCGTATCCTTTATCTCTGGAGAGTCTTCTGGGGGGAGGTGGGATGAGAAGAGAGGGTAAGTGCATGCAGATATTCCTAACTTCTTTTTATTTTACATTCAGATTGTTACCTATCTCTTCTACACTCTATCTGTGTCCTTTTTGTTTTACTTTATATTTGTCTTGGGCTGCTCTGCCCTTTGAGGTAGTTTACTTGAAGTAAATCTCTCTGCTCTGGAGCCTTCTGTATTCTTCCAGTCTGAAGGATGGGAGTACCTCACTTACCTGTGAAAACTTCTTCTAGACCTTGGGTGGACTGCGAGATCTGTCACACAGTGGAGTCTCTGTTGATTTGGTGAATCAATCAACATTTTCATGGGGAGGATCCTTGTCACCAGCTTTCTCACAGTGGTCTCATATGTATGTTTTCCTCGTCTATGAGAAAGGAAACCCCTTGCTGATTCTCTTTCCCAGCATTCCCCAAAATTTGCACTCAGCTACCAAAACCCTAGGCTTTGATTTAAAAAAGATAAAAAGATTTGAATTGAAGTTAAGAGTAAAGAAATTGCATTCAAGTCACTGATCTTCTAGGATCCCCTATGTGGATCTTTGCCGGTCACTACTTAGAAAACTATTTTTATTTTTTTTTAAATGCTACAGGAAAATAAAGTCATTTTCAGATTGTAAATAACTTCAAGGTCGACTAGTGCAGTGCCTCCTCTGACGAGTCCATTTTCTATAAACCACCTTTGACAAGGAATGTTGTGTTCCTGCCTAAAGATTCTGAGCCGATTCTGAGCTTCCTACCACTGTTAGATTATCATTTGTCAAATCAAACCCCAATCTTTCTTTCTTTGAATTCATATTCTCTTCCTTTTCCTTCCTTTGGGATCCCACAGGGGTTGCCCACATCTTACTCGGAATTGAATAACCTATTTTTTCTACTCTTTGCTTATTTTTCTCCTCATTATCATTGTTATAGGTTCAAGAGGAGGAAAAGACAACTTGTCATTTCATCATCTTTGCAGCTCCTTGGATTTCCATAAGAGATTTAATAAGGGAGGAGATTGAAACAATTCACTAAAACATAGATTCTAGATTAATCATTTCTTCCTGGATTACATTGACCCACTCTGTTGTCTTTATTTCTATTGAAAATACTACTTTTTTGAGCTTCATAGTTGTTGTTGTTGTTTGTTTGTTTGTTTGTTTTCCTGACCATGAAAGCAAATTAAGCTCATTGAAGGACAAAAAGGAATAGGAAAAAATACAAATAAGAAACTTAAAAAAAAACAAAAAACCTTCAATTCTCAATATCCCTAAATGATCCCTTCTCTAAATATTTTTCTGTTTGCTCATTATTTTATTTGTTATCATATCACAGGTTGTTTTGTTTTGTTTCTACCCTCTAACTTAACAAGATGCCATGAATTTAGGTCAATAGCATCTTTAGTAGCTACATGCAATTCTTATCTATGGAGAAATTATAATTTATTTAACTAATATCCTAAGGTGGATAGTTAAAGTTGTACATTAATTTACTTTTATAGGAACAAAGTGTTTCTCTGAACTTCTTTTACACTTCTGTGATTATCTCCTTATTTATTGGCACTGGGAATCACAAGGTCATAGAGAATACCCCTTCAAAATTCTCATACATATTGCCAAACTATATTATTGAAAGGTAGTATTAATTTTCACATTCACCAAAACTGCCAAAACTGGGCATTGTCAATCTGTTTCAGCCTGACCAATCAGAAGCCTGATAAATTATTTCTTTTTTAAATCTTAAATTATTGTTTCTAACAACTGTAGTTCTCGTATTTTTTCCAGACAAAGTTTAGAAGAACTTTGTTGAGTTCTGAAAAAATCCTTTTGGGATTAATACAGTATAATAATATACTTGGGGTTAATTAGTTTTCTTCATAGACGTCTTAAAAAACCTTCTTCACAGTTTGCAGGTATTTTTATGTATGTTGTAGTTGCTATCATGAGGAGAAGGTTTTTGTACTGTGTATGTCTTCGGTATGAAAAAAGACATGCTGGAATTACTTTTTTTTATAATTCTAAAATCTAATATGTGCCATTGTAGAAAATTTAGAGAGTATAGAAAAAGTATGAAGAAGAAAAAAACTGCTTATAATCTCACTGCTTGCTGAAAAATCTCTGTAATGATTTTATGGTATATTTTATTCTGATACTGTTTCTTTTTCTCCTTATATATCTACATATACTTTTATTTTTTGCTTTTCTGTTTTCCACTATAGCATAAGGATTTTCTTCCTGGTCTCATAAACTTTACAGGACATATTTAATTTCTATAATACTTCTCATCAAATAAATGTAAATCATGGCATAAGGTTTATATTAATCCCTCTGTGTTCAATAGATAAATTTTGTTTCTTGATGTTAAAGTTCATATTTTATATTTCTTTTTGTATTGATTCCTTGGCACTTACTGCTAGAATGGATACATTATAGGAGCTATATATAATTACTTAAACTGAAAAAGAGATGTTTGACTTGATCAGTTTCAACAACAGTGGGCTATAGTCTCTAATAAGTAATCTCTCTTTGGCACTCAATCATCTTTCTATAAAAGAATGAATTGGGGGCGCCTGGGTGGCTCAATGGGTTATGCCTCTGCCTTCGGCTCAGGTCATGATCTTGGGGTCCTGGGATCAAGTCCCACATTGGGCTCTCTGCTTGACGGGGAGCCTGCTTCCTCCTCCTCTCTCTGCCTGCCCCTCTGCCTACTTGTGATCTCTCTCTGTCAAATAAATAAATAAAATCATAAAAAAAAAAGAATGAATGAATTGGATGATCTCTCTTCTTCTTCCTCTTCCATCGCTCTCAATATCACTGTTCATGTTTACTGGTATTTAAAATATCAAGTTATTGTGCTAACTGTATTACTTATATTAGTTATTATTAAGCACAAACTGTATAGATAATGAGACTGATGCCCAGAAATTCTATGGTCACAATCTAGCACATGGTAGAAATCAAACATGAATTTTTCAGTCTTAAAGGTCATGTTCCTAACCTGTATGCTATTGTGTTTATCAAGGTACCTTCTGATGCTAATGGTTTAGAAACTCATGGTGCTAAACTAGATTTGATATCTCTAATACCTTGTCTTGTTTCTGTGATGGAGAAGAATAGAAGCTAAATAAGCAACATGTCTAATCTCTAATCTTGTTTTACTATTACTTTTGCCAAGTGATACATATTTTATTGTCAGTGTTTACTCTGTGGACAATCTTTCTGGAGGGATATTGGATTCTTTTAGAGAATCCACTAGGTAGAATAAATGGTCTTATGAGATTCTTATGGCTGTAGAGGTTTTCAATAGAGAAGAATAGGGGAGGAAAAATTTTCCCTCTACCTTCTTAGGTTTGTGTTTGGAGTCTCCCGATTGAATTGACAAAGGAAAGATGAGCAGAAAAAAAAGAAAATTTTTATCAATGTTGATATTTTTAATTTTATGTTAATGGGGCTTTAGAGAGAAGAAGTAACTCCCCATGCCCCCCCAAATCATTAGTCCAATGATTTGGACTTATTTACAATTTTAATAAAGAGAGATAAATTATAGAGATATGACTAGACAAAGGGAAGGGGGTTGGGCTTTTAGGAGCATTAAATTGTGGGAAGGTGACTAGGAAATACACAAAGGAACTAATGATAAATAAGGTTTACTTAGCAAGGTTTCTTTAGGCAGACTCATCTCAGTCCATCTCTGTTTTTGGTAACAAGAGTTGGTCTCCTCATTCTGGTATGGGCGAAGGGGGACACCTTCACAAAGGAAGGTTGTGACCCTCATTTAGGCAGCTATGGGGGAGTGCAGAGGATTCTTCCTGTGTCTGCTTTTTATCAATTGCCTTCAGCTCAAAATTATCCTTATGCCAAAGTGGAAGTGACATACCTTGAGGGTGAATATTCTGATCTCTTCAGAGGGAGCATGGAATCCTAGAATGTAACAGTGGGAAAATTCTTTCACATTCATTCCATCCAAGCCCCCATCTGATCCTTGAATGCTCCTTGCAACTAACCTCCTCTCTACATTTTCTCTAGGTTTTCTCTGTTTTCTTCCTCTTTCCCCTCCATCCTTTCCCTGGTTCTCTTTTACTTCCTGCATTGTCTTCTTCCTTTTTTTTTCACTTTAAAGCTTGGTGAATACATCTAACTCTCAAATACATCTTTTCATCTCTTGGCTGGTTGTCTTCTAAGCCCTTGGAGGAAATGGTTGATATCACTTATCTTTCTATTGTTTTTCTGTCAGGCAGTTCTGCCTGGGAGCCCAGCTACATTTTACAGTATTAATGATGTGCTGTAAGAACCTAACATAACATTTTATAACCCTATAACAAATCTTATTATCAGATGACAATGAGGTACAGTACATTAAATATTCATCATCCTTGGTTTACTTTAAAACTTTAACAGGGGATAAGGCACAAAGGCTGCTTCAGACTAATTACTGTTCTAAATATATAGCTCAGTTTTTAATATTTAATGTGGGCTTCATAAAACTGTGATTGAAAACAATGCAGTGTATCAATCAGAGGCCCTGCTGACATGTGCCATGAAAAGATATCCTGTTATTTTATGGACAGTGCTGTTAAATTTCTGCAACAATGGCAACACTCACACTGAAAATACACAGTTGCTCTCCACTAGTCAGCTAGCACCTCTCAAATTACTCAAGTTGAAGGTTTTGTTTTTGACCATTGACAGTCCAGATAGTAAAAAGACAGCACTTCTGCCTTCAGCATCTGTGGGGTTGGTCTTTTGCCAGAATATCTAACTTCTTATATGACCCAACATTGTTAAGTAAACTGTGTCCCTGGAGGCCATGTTGTAGGTAAAGGGGATGAAAAAACAATACCATCATCATCACTAACATTACCAGTTATTAATTATGGAGATCAGATACAGCGTAATGGGAACACAGAAGCCTTTGTTTAAGTCTTGACTCTAATGTCTATTTACTGTGCTTTCTCAGGGAGGTTATTTGGTCACTCTGTGAGATAAAGTGGACATAAAAACTCAGGAAACCTGTAAAATGAGGGTCTAACAAGCCTCTGACCATGCTCAACTGCAGTTCACAAAGGTTCTACATGCTCTGGGAGAGAGAAAAAAAGGTAGGAAATTTCTTTTGAGAAGTTATAGTTAGAGATCCAAGCTTCTGAGTCTTTCAGGGAGTCTCAGACCTTGAACTTGCTTAAAGATGTTCCTGGACTTATAGTCTTCCCCAGGTACATGACAGACAAAACAATTTTTTAAAAAGATTTTATTTGACACAGAGAGAGAGAGAGAGGTCACAAGTAGGCAGAGAGGCAGACAGAGAGAGGAGGGGCAGCAGGCTCCCTGCTGAGCAGAGAGCCTGATGCGGAGCTTAATCCCAGGACCCTGAGATCATGACCTGAGCCGAAGGCAGAGGCTTAACCCACTGAGCCACCCAAGTGCCCAGACAAAACAATTTTTAAGTAAGATGTTCATTACAACATTTAAAGATCCAGGCATATGAAAAAAGTAGGTTCTAAGAATAAAAATCAGCAAGAGCAGAAATAAGCCTAACAAGACTTCAGATATTGACATTAACAAAGACAGGTCTAAAAACATTATTGGTTATGTTTAAAAAAATACAATGCAAAATTGAGGTTATGTGCAAGGAATATAAGATTGTAGGAAGTGATTTAGTAGATTTGAAAGTGAACCAAATTCAACTTCTAGAAACAATTTATATTCCAATCAACAAAAAATTTAGTTTTGAAATGAAATGACTGAAATTTAAAACTGAGTGGCTGGGGTTAATAGCAGATCAGACATAGTTGATGATAGAATCAATGAACTGGAAAATTGGTCAGAAGAAGTTATGAAGTATGTAGCATAGAGAGAAAAAGAGTCAAAAAATACAGAAGAGAAGGTAAGAGGTATAGAAAGAGTGAGAAAAGGCTAACCCTAGATTTAACTGGAACCCCAGAGCAAGGGAAGTGAGAGAAAATAGGAACAAAGGAAATATTAGAAAGGGTAATGTGGTGGTTTTGAAATATGTCTGCATTCTTTGTCACTCTTCCCTTTGCTAGTTGGAGCCTCATTTACTCCTTCTTCATGTGTGGTCTATATTTAGTGACTTGCATCTCAGGAATGTGGGGTAAATGATTCTGTGTGACTTCCAAATCTGGGTCATTTAAAGAGAAGCTTCTGCCAGGTCTTTTGTCCTGGATTGCTTGTCCTGTAAGAAGTAAACCGTGTCATGAGGACATTATACTACATTGAGAGCCATTGTAAAGAGAACTGAGGCCTCCTGCCAACAGCCAGCACGAACTTACCAGTCATGTGAATTGGCCACTTTGGAATTGAATTCTCCAGCCCCAGTCAAGCCTTTGGTTGACTGTAGCCACAACGGATGATGTGTGTAGGAGCAGCCTTATAAGAGATTCTGAGCCAGACTGCTCAGCCAAGAAAGGAGGTAAATGCACTGATAGATAACTGACATGATCACTAAGAATTGTTAAGCACCTATAACAGATATGAATCAACAGATTTAAGGTATCCAAAAAATTTCAAGCACAATACATAAAAATAAATATATTATAGTAAAAATAGAGAAAATCAAAGAAAAAAACCTTGAAAGAAGCCAGGAAAATATTAATTATCTTCAAAGGGAATTCCTGCTTGATTAATGGTCAGCAAACTTTTTCTAAAAAGGGCAAAAAGTAGTTGTTTTGAGCTTTGAGGGCCACATGGTCTTTGTCACAACTATTCAAACCTGGTATTGTAATGTGATGGCAGCCATAGGTCATAGATAAATGAATGGGCATGGCTGTATTTCAGTAAAACTTTATTTATGAAACTAGGGTGTGAACTGGATCTGACCATGAGATATAGTTTGCTTACCCTGTGCTAGAATGGAAGCCACATTTTCAACAACAAAAAAGAAGATAGAAGCCAGTGGAATAATTTGTTCAATGTGATTAAAGAAAAATCACTCATCTGGAATTCTATCTTAAAAGAAAATATCTTTCAAGAATGGAAGCAACATAAGAAAATTATTCAAACATTCAAGAATGGAATACATTTGCTACCATCACATCCTCACTAAAAGAAATTCTATGGGGGAAATTTCAATCAAAGTAAAGTGGTATGTGAAGAAGAGCCTGAGATGCAAGTAGAACTAAACTATAAGGAGGGAAAATACAAACGCATTTTACAAAAATAAGAGTAATATCTTGTGAAATTAAAAAATATAAAATTACATAATAAATGCATTTAAGTTAAAATGGTAGTAAATATGTTTCTTGAACTGTCTGTAAAGAAAAATAATACATCACATCAATAAAAGGAAGGACAAGAACCAAATGATCCTCTCAATAGATGCAGAAAAAGTATTTGACAGCATCCTTTCTTTTTAAAAAATTTTTAAAAAAGATTTTATTTATTTATTTGACAGAGAGATCACAAGTAGGCAGAGAGGCAGGCTGGGGAGTGGCAGGGAAGCAGGTTCCCTACTGAGCAGAGAGCCCGATGCAGGGCTTGATCCCAGGACCCTGAGATCATGATGGGAGTCGATGACAGAGGCTTAACCCACTGAGCCACCCAGATGCCCCCACAGCATCCTTTCTTAATTAAAACTCTCTCTGTGTAGGGATAGAGGGAACATGCCTCAATATCATAAAAACCACCTATGAAAAGCCCACAATGAATATCATTCTCAATGGGAAAAAACTGAGGCCTTTCCCCGTAAGGTCAGGAACACGACAGAGATGCCCACTTTCACCAGTGTTGTTCAACACGGTACTAGAAGTCCTAGCCTCAGCAATCAGACAACAAAAAGAAAAGGCATTCAAATTAGCAGAGAAGGAGATAGAATTATTTCTTATTGAACATGAATAGTATTTACTATTGAAGCCATCAGGGTCTGGAGGTTTCTTTGAGGGGAAGTTTTAAAAAACCTGTTTTTTTTTAAAAACCAGGGTTTTCAGATTTTCTTATATCTTCTTGTGTCAGTTTAGTTTGTCTTTGCCTAAGAATTTATTCATTTATTCTGAATTTTTTACATTTTGGGCATAAATTGTTTTAATACCTTCTTGTTGTCTTTTAAAAAATCTGAAGACTCTGTAATGATGTCTTTTTTAAAAATCCCTGATATTGGCTATTTGTGTCCCCTCCCTTTTCTTGAGCAGTTTTACCAGAGGTTATATTTCTTTTTCAAAAGAGCAAATTTTGTCTTTATTGATTTTTACTAAGGCCCATGTGTTTTTAATTTCATTAGCTTCTATTTTCTTCCTTCAACTTCCCTTGGATTTTGCTGTCTTTTGCATTCTTCAGTTGTACTGCATTTCCCCCTTTTTTGTTCCATCAGTTAAGATACTCAAAACACACTAAACTACATGTATTCAGCTAAGGAAAATAATTTTATTTCTTAGGCCATCAATTAATCCACACTTATTATATAATTTTCTTTCATGGGTACCTAATATCATTTGCTCATTTGAAAATAGAACATGCTGCTTTCTCAAGAAAAGATAGACTCCTGTTTTTAATGAAAACAGAACTTAGCCTACTGAAAATTTGTTGTAAATAAGTGACTCTAAAGAAGAAAAAAAATACAGTAAAGTAAGGATGAAAAGATGTGTAAAGAAGAAACAAAATTCCTTTATTTGTAGTTGATATAGAAAATTTAAATGAATCTGTAGTGAATTAGACTAAACAAATTTAAGAAGATGGCTGGAAATGAAATCAATATACAACACCACACCATAATGTTGTAAGTGGGGTCCAAAAATTAGAAGAGTAAAATGAACAGGTTCCTTCCTGATGAGGTTAATGTAAAGTAAATTATTTTCAGGTTCTTTGTATTGACACACCAAATACAAAATAAAAATGATGACAGTTAAGCTCTACCCAGTTGACTATGTGTTGACCAAAGACAGTCCCACATGGCCATAAAGCAAAACCAGCCACTTTCTAATTGTCCCTCTTGCCCCCACAAGAAAAAGACTTTAGCCCATATACCTGTGAGAATGGAGGCCAGATGGAGGACTCAAATACCAACTGCTTTATACCCAAATTTGCATCATTGCAGGGTGTTTTATCAGAGTTTTACTACAGAAATTCAACCATAGTTCCATATATCAGAAGCAAAATGAAATTAAGGAAATGACAGAAAATTAAGGAAATGACAGGAAAAAGTATAAGTAGGAGTAAGTAAAATATCAAGTACTTAGGAATAAATCTAATGAAAGATGTGTAAAACATCTATGGGAAAATCTACAGTGCGGGGCTCTGGGGCAAGAGTCTGAATAATGAGCCTAAGGCAAGTCAGCTAATTAAGAGTTTGGATGTACAGAACCACACAGAGACAGCTGTAATGGGGGTGTTTTTATTTTCTGCCAAAATGCTAGTACCCAGTGTGTGACCAGCCTGGAGGACAGATGTGTGCTGAAAGGCCACATTTGGCCAATGAAGTCCAGCCAGAAGGAAAGATCTGGATGTCATCTAGGCCCTGACACCTACAGATGCTTAATCAGATGGCATCCACACCAAGAGGGCTGAGAAATGCCAGCGGTAGTCAGTGCCTGACTCCTGATCTTCCCAGGCAGGAATCAAGGAGAGGGCCAGGTCACAGCTCTCTGTAGTGCACCTGCTTTTGAGAAGAGTTTTGGAAGCATTTTCCTGAAGCCAAATCCATGAGATTAAAATAACTGATATTCAGTCTCAACCATACTGATGCCGGACATGAAATGGTAGGTTTAAGACCAGAGGAGTAGGTAGAGTCAGGCTCATGTGGGACCAGAGGTGAATTTTTAGGGTGTGTTTCTACCACCAGTGAAGTTATGCCTTTTCCAGTGTTCTCAGAAGTCATGTAGTGTTGTGAGAAAAATGTTTCTGAGTCTTCCAGGGGAATTAATTAAAGCTACAAAATGCGAGAGTTTTTTAGGGAAATTTCAGAGCTAAGTAAAATGAAATTGAAACAAGGGACAACAAGAAAAAATCATTGTCATTGTTGGTGAACTCCTGTCTCTTGGGCTTGTGAAATCCTCTTGCCATATTGAATTACCCTTGGAGCAAATCTGCTATAAACCAGATATGTAAACCAAGCAAGTGCACACACAAACAAATAACTATCTTTTCTCCATTCATGAGGAAACCTAGCACTTCTGATGTTAGAAACAGGTTAGCACTCTCTAAAACTTGGAAAGGGCTATTTGGGGAAGCATGTAGTAGAGGTCATTGGGGATATCATGATGAAATGGGATGTTTAGTTTTCTGGGATGTCAAAAAAGAGATTCACACCCTTGGGTTGAACTCAAGAATGTGTGGATTTCCTCCCAACAGTATGGTGGGGTTCCTCATTTTACACACGAGGGAACTGAGGCATCAGAGGTAGAGGTAAAGGTGCTTGACTAAGGTCATCCAGGGAATCAGTGCTAGACCAGAACTATCTTTGTCTAATGCCAAATAATGCCTGCGTGGGCGCGCGCGAACACACACACACACACACATACACACACACACACACACATTTTCCTGCCCAAATGCCTTCAGAAATAATCTGAAATCTTACCCTGGGAGTCTTGAAAGGATTAAGTCTAGACTTCACTGATTAAAATTACCCAGAAAGGTGAAACCAGATAATAAAATCTGAACCAATTGAAAATATAAAACATTTTCTCAAATAATGACATTGAGTTTTTGGACACACCTAGACAGCGTACTAAAAATTTGGCTGTTTTATTCAATTGAAAAATTATTAAATACTTTGTTTAGAAAGTTAAAACACAGGAAAAACAAAACAAATGTCATTCCTAAGCTGTTCAAGCCTACAACTCTGTTTCAACTACTTTTGGCAATGAGCCACTAAGTAGGGCATTCTTAGGGCATTCTAATATCTTTTAATTAAGGCTCACGAGGGTTTGTATGATGTGATACTGAGAAAATCAATCATTCTCAGGTATTCCTATGCCAGAAGCCTTACATTGGATTGTAAGGCCTGAATACCACCTTCTTGAAATAATACCTACCACTATGAACTTGCATTTTGGCCCAGGTTCCCCTAAAGTAAAGCCTGAAACAAAGGCTACTGTGAGAGTCAGTTATTTGGTGATGTGTTTCTAATTATCAGGAATAATGATTGGGGTGACTGGGTTCTATGTGTTGAGTGTCTGTATCCCCAAAATTCATATGTTGAAGTCTAATCCCCAGTGTGTTGATATTGTGAAGTAGGGGGTTGGGGAGGTGATTGGATTTTAGAGTAGAGCCTTTATGCATGGGATTAGTACCCTTGAAGAGGAGACACTAGAGAGTCACTAGAGAGCTTGTGGGCTTGTACACACACTCTCTCTTCTGTGTGCCAACACAATGAGAAGGCAGCTGTCTACAGACCAGGAAGTGGGCTTCTACTAGAAACCAGATGGGCCAGCACCCTGCTCTAGACTTACCACCCTCTGGAACTATGAGAAGTAAATATTGTTTAAGCCATCACTCCAGAGTATTTTTGTTAGAGCAGACTGAACTGTGTCACTGGGGGAGGGGGAAGAGAAATAAGAGGATATGTCATCAAATTGGCCACCATTACAGGAAACTGTTGTTCAATATTGCAGGACTTTTTTTTTTTTTTCATAAAATATACTGAAACTTCACTTTATTCCCTATACTATATTTTTTTGTTCATTCCTCCTTTCAGTTCACCACAGGCCACCTGTTGCAGGACATTTTGAGAAGCCATGTGAAGTTGTCTTAGAAGTGCACACTTGGAGAGAATAAAGAGGGAACACATTTATAACCAGCTCTAGTCCCCTTTGGTCAAGAGCTATCTCAAGGAGTATCATTTCACCTATACTCCTGTATTATACGTGTGTTATACGTGTGTGAACATCAAGTCCCAGAGCTGGACCTCCACAAGTGGATTGAAGCCTGTATAGAACTGGTTGCCACCAAGAGGATCTGCAATGTTGCACATGAATTGTCCAATACACATTCCTTCAGAATTTAAATTAACCCCTGCTCCTATGTCCTTTCTTCCCAACTGCTCCATCCTCTGTCTGCTTTTGAAAAAAATTTATAATTTAAATTCAATTTAATTAACATATACATTATTATTAGTTTCAGAGGTAGCATTCAGTGATTCAGTAGTTGCATCCAGCATCCAGTGCTCATTACATCACGTGTCCTCCTTAATGCCTGTCACCTAGTTACACACCATCCCCCCGACCTCCCCTTTATCAAACCCTCAGTTTGTTTCCTAGGGTTAAGAGTCTCTTACGGTTCACCTCCTTGCTTTTGTCTTATTTTATTTTTCCTTCTCTTTTCCTATGTTCATCTGTTTTGTTTCTTAAATTCCACATATGAATGAAATCATATGGTATTTGTCTTTCTCTGATGGACTTATGTTGCTTAGCATAATACCCTCTGGGTCTATCCATGTGGTTGCAAATGGCAAGCTTTCATTCTTTTGATGGTTGAGTAATATCCTGTTGTGTTTTTTTGGACATATGCCACTTCTTCTTTAACCATTCATCATTTGATGGACATCTGGGCTTTTTCCATATTTTGGCTGTTGTAGACATTGCTGTCATAGACATTAAGGGTCTTGTTTCCCTTCAAATCACTATGTTTGTGTCCTTTGGATAAATACCTAGTAATGCAATTGCTGGGTCATAGGATAGTTCTATTTTTAACTTCTTGAGGAACCTCCATGCTGTTTTCCAGAGTGGCTGCACCAGCTTGCATTCCCACCAACAGTGTAGGGGAGTTCCCCTTTGCCCACATCCTCACCAACTTCTGTTGTTTCCTGAATTGTCAATTTTAGCCATTCTGTCTGGTGTGAGGTGGTAGCTCATTGGGGTTTTGATTTGTATTTCCCTGATGCCAGGGGATGTTGAGCATTTGTTCATATGTCTGTCTGCTCATGTCTTCTGCCCATTTCTCGACCCTGAAAACACTGCTTTTTAAACACACACTGGTCACTTGAACATCTGCGACTTTACTATGTGAGTTACTTTTTCACAGGCTTGTGTCCTGGTGCTGGAGTGGTCACGGACACTCTGAAGTCTGTGTACCTGAGAGTCTAGGCCTTCTCTATGCCTCAATTCTCCTCCTATCAATAATGGCATTGGATTATCCCAGGGCTACAAACTCAAATGTCAATAAGGACCAAATAGGTAAATCACGACTAAAGCAGGCCAGGTTTGTTTCAAAGTGATGTCTGTCTCAGTCGTATTCTTTCCACAAAAACTTACTCTGTTGGGATATTAAATAAATAGAAATTTCCCTCACATCTGAATGTAAATCGGCTCTCTCTCATCTTCTTGGGAAAAAAAATGAGCTTTTCCAGTTAATCTTTTATTCTACTTTTGACAGAAGCATGCTCACAGTAAATATTACAGCACAGTCTCAATGGTAAGCAACAGATCTCCTGCAGTGCTGATGCTGAGGCTCCAGAGGGACTGAGGACCCTGGTGAGTCCTTGAAGGGTCAGCTGAACTGATTATTGCAACTGGACCCAGGGTTATCAGGATCTTCACCTTCTTTATGACAAGGCTGGAAATACCAGGCTTTAATATGTAATTTCCTGCTTCTTAAATGTTAGTTTCTCCTTCAAATTAATCATAAAGACTATGTGCATCAAACAAAGCTCATTTGGGCTTATTTTGATTTCTAAGCTATTGGTTTGCCAAATTGGAAAAACGAAATTCCCAGAAGCCTCTCCAGAGTAAATATGCTGTAGTTTGTACTCTGCCAAGAATCTCTGTTCCTGCACCCTCTCTTCCTGATCCACATTTCAGCAGTCTCATAAATCCTTGTCCAGAACCTGACTCTATTACCGTCTTAGCTCTGTCACTTTGGACCTTATCCCCAGCCTCTAAGCAGTCTCTCTGCCAGATCAGTTACTCAGCCTTAAGTTCTAAAAGACCCCGAGATTCAAAAGGAACTGGTCATGAAATGAGACATCATTCTTCTACCTAAGAATTATAACTTTGAGCCAAAAGGAAAAGGCATGAGAAACTATGGAAAGTCATGTGTATTGCGCTAATAGTGGGATATGTTATTATAATGCCAGAATCAATTGTATTGTCTGGTGAGGAACCATGGGCCACTAGAGGGGCAGAACTCTAATCTTCTCCCAACAATCTTCTCACTCTTGCCTTTGGGCCACCTGTGTCTGGCAATTTATCTGAAGGCCATTCCACTAGGTACATTGGGAGGACTGTAACATGCTGACACTGTGAACACCCCACCTGCATTTATACTTGTGTGGAGGGGTAAATTTTCTTCTCATTTTAAATATTTCATTTATCAAGTATAAGATACCTGATAAATATTTTATTTCAGATGAAGTAGTGATGGAAGAAAAAAATACTGTTTCCATGTTTCTTTTTATTTTTGAAGAGAACCATCTTAATGATTATAAAACAAGACATGTTACTTCTTTGCCTCTGCTGCTGGAGGATGGGTCATGGAGGTTCTCCATTGTAAATGGATCACTAATGATAGCAGTAATAATTATAAAGCAGTTAACATTTATGGAATACAATCATATTCCTGGCACCAAGCTAAGTGTTTAACATGTATCATTTCACTTTATCTTCTGAATAACCCTAGAGATAAGCACTATTATTGTTCTTACTCAGAAAACTGAATCTTGGAGAGATGGTGAACTTTCTAGGATCATATAGTCTCTTAGTGAACCATGCTATACCATGCCATACCTACCATTCCCTTCCCACAAATAAAAGGAATACTAGGTAGAAAGTTTTACTCAGAATACAGAACATACAGAACATACAGAATATATAGCAACACCAGAAATACATTCATTGATGACATTTATTGCTTTGTGACAGAGCCATGTAAATAACTAGTTATTACCATTTTCCATGGACATGTTCTGGAAGGCTATGAGAGTAGTCTTTTCCATAGCAGCCTTTACAGATAGAATAGTTAGTCTAATAGCAACTGGGGGGTTTTAGATCAGCTGCACCTAGAATTGAGGCATGTAGGGACTGGCTTCAAAGCAGTCTCTCATTCTGAATCTCTATAATGCTTTGTTCGAGTAATTATGAGAGTCTGTTCCCTGAAAGTCTTTTCTCAACTTTTTATAAGTAATACTACAAAAACATGGGTTCTAAAACAACACGAGTTAGTAGAAGAGAATTTACTGTAAAATGAGAGTCCTTCACACTAGTAAATATATAAACATATTCACTATTGATCTACCCATCCAACCATCCATCCTTCCATTCACACAAATGACAATTTTCTACTCTTTTGCTATGTGTATAGCAATGTACTTGTAATGTAGTCATCCCATGCTTCATTTATCTTGCTTTTGATGGTCACATTTTACTCTACATTTCTCCTTGTGTCCTGAAACCTGTCACTGGGCTGGACCTGTGCCTTCAGTGGGATTTGGATTCCAACTATGTCCATATAGAACAGATCTAACAAGCTATCCAATACTAAGTTGTTCTTCTCAGTCCAGTCCTGCCCTTGGCTCTAAAGTATCCTGTGGGGCTTGGGGTAACCTCAGAGGCAGTGTAATACAGAGGTTGCATGACTGAGTTCTAGTCCAATCAGATGGTGTTCAAATTCCACTCTGTTACTAGCTGTGTGATCTTGGACCTAGCCCTTAGCTTCTCTGAATCTCAATGTTCTTATTTGAAAAAGTGGGATAAAAATCTCATAGAATTCTTTGGAGGGTTAAATAAGATTACACATGTAAAACCTCTAGCA
The DNA here is from genome assembly GCF_020171115.1 of Neogale vison. NCBI lineage: Eukaryota > Metazoa > Chordata > Mammalia > Carnivora > Mustelidae > Neogale > Neogale vison. Next base: position 270,538,684 of record NC_058091.1, on the reverse strand, counting down.
TATACCTAACACATGTTATATGTACAAGAAAACAAATTGTGAGGTGGGTTTTGTTGTTTTTTGTTGTTATTGTTGTTTTACCATTCTTTTTTCTGTTGCAGTTACTATCATATACTTAGACTGAAATTTTGAATCTAATACTATCTTGACTATGTGCAATTTACTTTGCCCATTTTTCTTTCAAGGCATTTGCACACACCTTTCAGCATGAGATCCTCTCAAGAACCCTTTCACAGAGACTGAGAAGATAATTAATCCTTATTTATGCATGGAGAATCACCCAACAAAAAAGACCAGGATCTCTACAAAAAAAGCCTGGTGTCTTCCCCTGCATCCAACACTGTCTTCCCAGTTGTGCAGCTGAAAATAGGGTAGGGACAAGTATTGCGAGGGACTGTCATACTACGTTAGTTTGTAGCTTGCAGTTCCAAGTTTTGGTAAGTCATCTTGGTGGCAAATATTCCTCCTTTCAATCTATGACACAGTAAGGAAGTTCTTGGTTGGTGGATGAAAGAAATAACCATGGAGAGGTTGACATTACCTTGAATACCATGGATTACAGATGCTCTAACACCTCCTGATTCATGCACTTGCCTGCATAACAAACCATAATGGATCATCACTGCATTTCACCCACCCCCAATTTTCCTAGATAGTATTCAGGAATCTCATTCTTTGATTCCACTGTCCCACTGGTTTTAAACCCTGCTTAAGGTCATCCATCTGACCAGCCAAACTTTTCCAGCTCATACTGTTAATCAGGTCTCAGAACCATTCTTTATAGTGTTTCTCACATCCAGGATCCCCTCCTTCCTCTCTTACCTTTCCACTGTTCAGATTTTGTACATCCCTCATGTTAAACTGAATTAGAGGTATATAAGACATACTTAGCAGATGTATAGACATACATCATTCTCGCTTCCATAACTTTTATTCTCCTTTATTTTTTCTTAAGTTCTGTCTCTTTTATTTTTTCTTAAGTTCTATCTCCTCTTTCTCAGACAAATTCAGCCTATGTGAACCCTTCCTTCCTAGGACTTGAACAAGGAAACTATTTCAAGTGTGTGTTGTAGGTAAAAAACTTTGGTGGCAGTTTTTTCTTTGGTGCTGCCACAAGGCTGGTCCTAGGAATTCTTGCCTAAACATAGCACAACTACTCAACTGCTCCCTCGACCTCCAATCTCTACTTTGTCCCTCAGTCCTTCCTTTTAACTGCCTCCAAAGCTACTCTGCTTCAGTGAGAACAAGGCCCCATTTCCTTCCTAACTGGAGAACTTTCTATGGCTTTACGCTGCAGACAAGATGAAACCTAAACGTCCTAGTCCAACTTTTAGGGTCTGCCAGTGCCTGGCCCTAACCCATGTTTCCAGCTTTCCTTCGAAATGGACCATTTGCAACTTCTGCTAGAATCTTGCTGGAATATGCAATGGTTTCTGAACAGCTACTCCGATCTTTACCATCTCTTCCATTTTTATTTGTGTTATTATGTGAATATCACGGCATAACCCTTTCCCCTTATCTCCATCTCCACATTTAATAAACTTCAAGTAAATTTCATTTTCTCCATGAATTTTTTTTTTTTAATCTCAAAATCAGAATTAGCACCTCTTATGTCTACACTGGATCACACTTTGTACCTCATTATAGCATTTTGCTCATTGGAAACTTCTTTAGGATCTGGGTTATGTTATATTTCTATTTGTGTAAACTTACAGCACCTGGTACAGGTCTTGATGAATCTGGGAGGTGGGGTGGAGAGGAAGGACTGTTGAAGGAAGAAAAGTTCTTCAATCATTGCCATTCAGACTGTGAACAGTTAAAAAATGGGAGATGTGTGTAGCTACTGATTATATCAGCAAAAGCAACAGGCTACATCAGCCCTTTTATGTCTCCTTAGGGATACACATTTATTAACTGTGCCCTTCAAAGGAGTGTAAACTTCAGAGAGTTCTCAGTGAATGTTTACAAGGTACACAGTGGAGCCCAGAGGAGTAACTTAAATTCTTGCTCTTTTTCTCTCACCTGTGCTTCCCCCACTGCCTACTCCACCTTCAACTTCCCATCATCAAACCTGTAGGGTAGCTGGGGTGGGCAGAAGACATCCATGCCTAATGAATCCAGTATGCAGAATAAGCTGACTTTTTTTTTTTTTTTTGCTCTTAATTAGGGCAGATCCAGAATGGAAGTGTTTTGTATTATAAACAATGAGAAAGCCCATGTAGTCTCAGCTAAGTCCAGTCTTGAAGAAATCGGGCATAAAATAATTAAGAAAAGCCATGGATATGAAAAATGTAACTTCTAATCCAAGCACTGTATGAGGCTCAGCAGGAAAACTCATAGTTGTTGGGGAAATCTACAAAGGCTGGTGTTCAGTACAAAGAATAATGGAGAAATTGAGGATCAAGTATGTAGAGAATGTGTTGTTATATTTACAGCCTGTTACGGTGAATAGTTGGGGGGTCTGTTTTCCAAAAGTATGAATATGAGCCCTGTTTTGTATTTGTTGTTGTTGTTGTTGTAGTTGTTTTTCTTTCTTGCTGGGTACTGATTGTTCTTCCCATCAGTATGGTGAGGCCCAAATCCATGCTAGTGAATTCCTTGGAGCCATTTGGTACAGTGTGACATGTAACCTGTAACTTTACTCTCCACCCTAGTTGTTGAATGAACTGAAGGTGAGCACCTGACTCAAGCTAGTTGAAGTCGTGATTTATTTAGAGTCAGATTCTCCAGGTGATTCATTACAGGACTTGAAGGCCAATAATAGCCAAAAGCTTCAATGTGGCTGCAGGACCAGAGGAAGATGTTCTGCAGCAAGAGAAATGTGATAATGATATTCAGAGAAGAAAGACTACCTGGAGCATCCTGGTGGGATTCCACCTCTTTCCCCAACTTGCCCCATAGCTTGGTCTGCCATAGCAGTGAACACTTTCACCCCTCTAGCTTCTTCCTTTGAGTTTAGACAGGAATTCACAAAAACAACAGCCTCATTCTGTCTTACATTAAGGAAATTACACTGACCAGTAGAAAGTTACACAGCCATTAAAAAGAATGTTTACAAAAAGTTTCTGATAATCTGGAAAAATACTTATGTTAGAATGTCAAGTGGAAAAGAGACCAAAAAAATGTGTATATATATAGTATCAGCTTTACCACATTGAAACTTCCATAAAATTATGAGTAAAAATGCATAGAAAAATAATCCCCCAAATATCAACAGTGGCGGTCTCTCTGTTATTTTGTACTTTCTTATATTTTCAAATACTTTTTCTAATAAGAATATTTTTATAATAGAAAGTCCAATTTTATTTGAAAACATATTTTTGCATTGCCTAGTTTTATGCATTATTAGCTAAGCTTGGAATTTAAAACAAAATCAACCGGAAGATTACAGAATGCTAATATTGCAAGAAATCTTGGAAATTCTTTAGTCCAGGGTTTTAAGGTATTTCTTTGGGGTCATAGATAACTTGAGAATCTGATAGAAAATTTGATTCTTCTTATAGAAATAAATATGTATATAAAAATAAATCTCTTAGGAGGCTTTAGTTGCAAGCTATGGAAAACCCTATGACACAGGTTTAAAATCCTAAATAAATTTGTTGATTCCAGTAACCAAAAGCCCAGGAGTATCTGGCTTCAGGTAAGGTTTGGTCTAGTAACTCAACAATGTGATGGAAGACTGTGTATTTTTTCTGTTTCTGCTCTTCCTTTTCCAGATTCAACCTCATCCTAAGGCTGATTTATCTTGGGGTCTCAGGATAGTTGTTATAAATTCCTGGGTTTTCACACATAGTCTTATATCCCCAGCAGAAAAGAAAGTCTTTGCCTCGGCATTCCCAGCAAATAATCTGTGATTCTCAAACTGATTGATCAAATTTACATGACCATCTCTGTGTCAGTCACCGTGGCTGGGATGATTGAATGTGCTCACGGGCTTAGCCCAGGTCATGAGTTCCACCCAGTCTTCCCTATACCATATTCAACTCCCAGTAGAAAAGAGACTTAATGTAATAGTGTTCCCAGTTCATGCTGCCCTTGGATCTAAGGTTTGATTTTGTCTATATTCTAAGGACAACAGAAAGGCGCAGAGATTTGTAATCTTTCTAAATCACTTCCAGTGACACCCAGATGGATGGATGAATGGAGTACTCAAAGTTTAGTGAAATGGTTTTGGCGGATGTGAAAAATGAGCATTTCTGAAGGTTAAGGGCAGTCGAAACCCAAACAAGAAAACTCACCTCTGATGTTCTAGCTCCTAAACCCATTTATCTAGATGAAACTCTGACTTGTCCTCAAGTCTACTCTATTGTTTGTCAATAAATTCACATGTACATCTCCTGAAGATACAGGTTTTCTTCTTTTTCCAATTAGGTGCAAGTAACAACAAACAGTAATGATGGTGATGAAGATGATGATGATGATGATGATGATGATGATAAGTTTATTAGCTTGAGCTATTTTTTGCTATAGTAATAAAAACCCTGATTAGCTTAAGAACAAAAACAGGTATACTGACTCACTTTTCCAGCAAGTCCAGTAATAGCCGGAGCCAGGTTTCTGCATCTTCTGCTCTTAAATGATTCCATCTGCAGGCAAGGCATGATCATCATTCTCAAGTCATGCATAGTGATTCTAGCTTGCATAACTCTATGAATAGTGGAACACTTTGCAGAGCTAGGGAACCAGGTTTGGGAGATGATCATGGATTTGGGTGTGGACTTGTTGACTTAGCAATACTTTAGAGACCTCAGGGAAGATACAGGTCTTCTCTAAGAAAGGGTGTCTAAGCTGAGTTTTGAAGGATGAGCTGAGCATCTGCAGAAGTGGCCTGGGAAAGAGAAGAAAGAATTCTGGGCAAAGGCCTTGATCAGGGTAGGTATTGAGGACATCTTAGAAACTAAAAGAAAACCTGTGTGGCTAGGGTAGTAAACAAGGGACAGAGTGGCACAAGTTGATGTGGGGGGAGGCACCTAGAACCTAGCTTATACAGAGATATTTAGGACTTCATATCCCAGTTTTCAATCCTTATAGAAAGAGAGTCTCTTCTCTGGGAATGTAGATAGAGAGGATGACTACAACTGGACCCATTTAGGATACATCATCATGCTGTCTGGTGGCAGGGGAATGAGACCCATTAATTGACTTTCTCTAGAATTTGCTCTTCATCTGGATGTGGGATGGTGGTGAGGAATTGATCAATAGTTGGTTTCTCTACATAAAAGACTAATTTCATTATTTTTTTTAAAGGCTAAGCCATGTGGGGCAGTCAAAACAAACATGCAAACTAAACCTCTAGAATGTTTTCTGCATTGATTGTATTTACAACCACAACATTTAATAATCATGCATTGCATTTTATTGGTTGTTAATAGTGTGTCAGAAACTATGATGAGCACTTACATTATCTAATTTAGAAGTCACAGTGACCATTTGAGTTAACCGTTACTATTATTCTTCATTTTATAGAAGAGGGGACTAAAGTCCAAAGAGGTTAATTAGCTTCCTGAGGCCCCAGAGCTGGTAAGCAGCAGTGCAGAACTACTATGCAGGTTTAGTCTTCGCACTGGAGTGGCAAACTCTTTAAACTATGGAACTGGTTCTTAGCAGGATTCCCACATCTCTCCAGCTTAACTTCAAGCAAGATCTCCATGACAACTGCAGTGCTAGAGTGTGGAGGCAGTAAAACATATTGCTCAAATCTCTGACTGTCCCAGTTGCCATGCTTTGAAACATATCACTGTTCTGGTGCTAATGCCATACTTCCCCCTTGGACTGCTCCCAGCTGATGACTGGGCATGGCAAAAACAATAAGACAGGCCCATTCCTGGGAGGCATGGGACTTCTCTGATGGGCAAATTTTGTTCAAGGACTCCATATCAGCTTTGCCTAACTTTCTTGGACTTGAAATGCAGTTTAAGACTCTTCCATTCAACCAACATTGGTTCATTCCTTTGTTCCTTCGTTCCTTCCTTCCTTGTCATATGGGACAGAACTGCATGTACTCTGATGGCTCTCCCGGCCACCTTTTTCTACACAGGTATTTTTCCTAATTAATCTCTTAATCTCTTTTAATTAGTTCTGATTTATTGTGTTAGTTTCCTAGTCCAAAGTCCCAACTGGGTGGCTTAAACAACATAAGTTTATAGTGTATCACATTTCTAGAGGTTAGACATATAAGATCAGGGGTGCCTGGGTGGCTCAGTCATTAAGGGTCTGCCTTCAGCTCAGGTCATGATCCCAGGGTCCTGGGATTGAGTCCCACATTGGACTCCGTGCTCAGCCAGAAGCCTGCTTTTCCCTGTCCCACTCCCCTTGCTTGTGTTCCCTCTCTCTCTCTCTCTCTCTCTCTCTCTCTGTTAAATAAATAAATAAAATCTTAAAAAAAAATAAAAGAAATACAAGATCAAGGTTTTGGCACGGTTGTTTCCTTCTAAGGGCTGTAAGGGAAGATCTGTTCTAGTCTTTTCTCCTGTTCCAGTAGCTCAGGTATTCCTTGAATTGTAGATGATCGCCTCCCTGTGTCTACGTCATCTTCTTTCTGTATGTCTGTTTTGTGCCCCAAATACCCCTTTTTAAAATCTTTTTTTAAAGATTTTATTTATTTATTTGACAGACAGAGATCACAAGTAGGCAGAGAGTCAGGCAGAGAGAGAGAGAGAGAGAGAGGAGGAAGCAGGCTCCCTGCTGAGCAGAGAGGCTGACGTGGGGCTCGATCCGAGGATCCTGGGATCATGACCTGAGCCGAAGGCAGAGGCTTTAACCTGCTGAGCCACCCAGGCGCCCCCCAAATACCCCTTTTTATAGAGATACAGTCTTAGTGGATTAGGGTTCACCTTAATGACCTCATCTTAATTTGATTGTCTGCGAAGATTCTAGTTCCGAAACAGATTACATTCGGAGGTATTAGGGGTTAGGACTTTATCATCTTTTTGAGTGGAGGGATCACAATTTAGCCGACAGCATGCATTTGAGTGTGTCATTCTTGGAGGACCTGGGCTAACATCCAAGGGAATTCAGGAATTTCAGTAAGTCTGTTTACATTTAAAATCCACATCACTTTTAGAGCTACCATTTGGCCTAGGTGTATTTTTGAGGATGGAATATCCTGTATTCTTTAAACCATAAAAGTGCTAGACATATTTAAATTAATCTAATGGAACATAATTATACTAATTAGATGCATTTAAACATTTCATCAGAAATACCCCACAATATTAATCTTAGCTATTTTAAGGTAGGCCAGAGATAGAATAATTTTCCTTTAAATTTTCCTTTTTTTGAATAGTAGGGAGAGTTTATTTGTTTTAATTTTGCTTTTGCACAAACTGTGTTCTTTGGAGTACAGGCTCTCTGTGAAATATAATAGATATTAAAAAAGAGGGGTGTCAGATTTGTTTAGGAAATAGAATAAACTGGGGATTCATTCATTCATTTAACAAACATTTACTGGGCATCTGTCTGTGTCAGGGATTGTGCTGACTAGTGAGTATAGTCATTACTATTGAATAAGGTAGGGTCTTTATCTATCTGGACCTTATGTCCTCATGTCCTCCAGGGCCTTTTATTTAGAAAAAGCCCAATAATCAAGTAAGTGAACACATGAACAAAATAAAAGAGGCAACAGGATAAAGAGAGCTGGGATTTGTCATCTGGGTTTCAGATGGGCTTATGGGAAAGGCTTTCTGGGAGAGCCAGTATTTCAGCTGAGACCTGAGAGGTGGGAAAGAGAAAGCTGTGTCAGTAGCTGGGCAAGTACAGGGAGCAGCAATTGCAAAGAAAGACTGAGGCAGCAAGGAGGTTGGCTGATTGAAAGATGTAAAGTTGGGAAAGTGTGGTTGTGGACAGGAATTGAATATGAGAGCAGTGGTTTGGGTTTGGGAAGGTCTGCAGAAACCAAATCACGGTGGGTCTGGTAGGCTATGCTGAGGAGTCAGCATTTTATTTTAAATGCAGTGCACATTGGCACATCGAAGGCTCTGAGGAGTCCTGCAATAGGGTAGCCCATTTGACAGCTATGTCCAAGTTTCCAAAATGTGTACGACCAGATTGTTCTGCTCATAAGTGATATCTGATGGAACATTTGTGTCCCCTGGTAGGCAGACTCAGAGATGCTGATTTAAAGTGATTGCTGCTTTAGGAACACAAATGTTCCATGAAAGTACGTCGTTGGGGCACCAGTTGCTGTAATAAAGGTGAAATTCAAAAATATAGGAAAGGATGTTTATATTTTCTGAACTTCAGTTGCCCGAGTTCGTATCCTAATTCCACTATTGAGTAATTATACCCTTGTGGGTAAGATACTTCTGTCTGTGCCTCAGTTTTCTCACTGTAAAATGGAGGATAATATTAGTTATTTCACATGGGTGTCAGAATTAATTGTAAAATTACATGTAAAGTGGTTTGAATGTGGTAAGTGTTCCATAAATATTATTTTTATTATTAATAGCCTAAATGTGTCAGTATTTTTCCCCCAGAATGTCAAGCTTTCTTTCCTGATGTTAATGAGCTCATGCTTAAGAGATAAGACAGTCTAGGGAAAATTTCCTTTTTTTATTGAGTCAACTCACTAAAACAAACACATGTATAGACATCTTTAACAAAATAATGGCAGGTCTCATTTAAATTCCACAGTAAAATAAATAAATGCCACTTGATTATCAACTTCTACACTTCCTGTCTCTGTTTTCCTTCCTTTTGCAAAACTACCAAATATAAAACATAACCAAGTTGGGAAATTGTGTGCTTATTCAGCACTCATGTGCAGATGAGTACTGAAGTGTCAGTGCCCAGGCATGGATCCAGGTGTTTCTCTTGAAAGGAGTTTGTGAAGCCCTAAAAGTTTCTTCACTCCATTTTTAGCAACAGACATGCTCTCTTCATTGGTCACTTGTCAAGGATGCCAAGAACTTCTGAGTTCTGCACTCTCTGTGCAGGCTGGCTGCTTTGACCTAAATGAGCCTCACTCAAGAGCTAGAAGGACCCACCCGGGCAGGTAGCTTGGGGAGAAAACTGAGTACATAAAATGATCAGAAAACCAGTCGATTAATCGTGATTTCCCTACTTTCAAACAGGAACCGAGAATTGTTGACATAATTTTGGTCCATTAAATTTTTTTTTTTTAAACCTGCCTTGCCTAAATGGATTTAATGTGGTTTTTTTCTCCTGACACTTATCAGCTTGGGAAAAAAAGGAAACTTAATTGCAACATTTATGTATAATTGCTGGGTGATGAATGCTTGAGGAATTTTTACTTTGCAGACATACCAAAACAAAAAATCATCCCACAATCAACATCTCTGGGTGAAATGAGAGATCCTCTCCCACATCCTGTGTGTGAGCATTTTGGATTTAATTGCTCCACTTCATTTGTCATGCTATAAAACAGGCCTCCAGAGAGATTCTCTTCAGACAAGATGTTCTCATGGCCAGGGGTACAGAGTGAGTGAGTCAAGTGAAAAAAATCCGTCTCTAACCCAACGTGTGTGCCACGTTAAGGCTTGCATCTTCATCTCAAGGGGATTAGATTTTGGGAGTAACACTAATAATGCATTTGAAGTAATTGTGGGCAAATACCAGAAATTTGAGATAATTGAGTGTTTCCTAGGGTAGCAAAGACTTCAGGTATTAATTGATTCCTAAAGAAGGAATTTTAATAGAGCTGAAATACTATCGAACAAAAAATACCATGTATTTTTTTTTAAAGATTTTATTTATTTATTTGATAGGCAGAGATTACAAGTAGGCAGAGAGGCAGGCAGAGAGAGAGAGGAGGAAGCAGGCTCTCCACTGAGCAGAGAGACTGACGTGGGGCTCGATCCCAGGACCCTGGGATCATGACCTGAGCCGAAGGCAGAGGCTTTAACCCACTGTGCCACCCAGGCACCCCAATACCATGTATTTTCAGTCAGCATTTATGATCAGTCATGTCATGGGTGAGAGGATGAAGTAAGGCAGGGTCTAGAGTGCTGGTCCACTGTTCTCACATAGTTTGCATTTGCATTTGGCTTGACTATTATACACGTGTAGTATTTTAGAAATCATGGTAACTGGGCAAGTGTTACTTTCAATTATACACCTTCATCCTGTCATCTTACATCCCGCACTTCTTGGGTTCCCTGCAGACATCTGAGTTTGCACCAGTTAAATACATAAACCACAAATTGGTGGAAAGAAGATGGGATTAAGCTAGATGACATTTTAAACAACTTCCTTGGTACTCTATGTTCTGAAAACTTGGAAGGGATCAGCGTAAACTGGGATGGCGAGGAAGACTTTGCAGAGTAGGTAGGTAGACCTGACATAGATGCTAAAACGGAGGCAGTATTGGGACAGGTGCATGTAGAACAGCCTGGGTGGCAGTAGCTGGTGGCCTGAGCACAGACAGGCTCTGCAGGAGGGTATGAGGGCATGTGGACTATATGGAAGGAAGCTGAGATGATTACATTTGAACCAGACTTGGGGATACCTTCAAGGTCAAAAAGGTTCCAGGACCACATAGTAATAATGAATAGAGCCGAGACCAGACCTGAGAGCTTTCTTTGCAATTGGTCTTGGTTGGATACCACTCTGCTTTTGTAGCACTAAAAGGTATTAAGTTTCAAGTTAGGAAGCCCAACAAATAACATTAGCACCAATTTTAGACCCAGGTTCTTGAAAAATACAGCAGGTATATGTAAATATATATGTGCATTGTTTTAAATTATCTGTCTCTTTTTACTAACATGGCAGATGATTTTCTTTTTTTTTAAATTTTATTTATTTGACAGAGAGAGATCACAAGTAGGCAGAGAGGCTAGCAGAGAAAGAAGGAAGCAGGCTCCCTGCTGAGCAGAGAGCCTGATGCGGGGCTCTCTGGGATCATGACCTGAGCTGAAGGCAGAGGCTTCAACCCACTGAGCCACTCAGGTGCCCCTTAAAGGTTAGGATAAGTTACATTTATTCTTTTCTTTTTCTCATCACATAGGTAGTTCCTACCCAGGCACATCCATATCACATTATGATGGGAACAGAAAGAATTATTTATTCTGGGAATCCTTCCCATTTTCTCAATACATCATTTTTATTTCATTGCTTGATTTATGTACTTGTGTAGGTAAAGGGTCCTGGCTATTCATTTCCATAAGCCTTTCCTTTTTCTGAGGTTCTGATCCTTCTTCTCCCATTTTATGCATATGAACTACATTGTGGAAACACCACCAGCAGCTGTGGACTTTTTCTTCCATCTTATGGCCAACGGCTTGACTTCTGAGTTTCTGTAATGATCAAAGGGCTTAATGGGCATTGGATTAGGATACTTTCCATGGCAAGTGAGAGCACAAACACGTTTAAACAAAAAATAATTTACTGGCTCACATAACTAATGAGTTCAGGATGTCACCTTAAGCATGACTAGCGCTCAGACGGTTTCAGCAGGACTTGGTCTTGCTCCATCTCTTGGCCCTGATTTGCTCTATGTTGGCGTCATTCTGAGGCAAGCTCTGCTTACACAGAGGCCAGATGGCTTGCAGCAGCTTTAGGCAGTCATCTTCCTAGCTTCAAGTCAATACAGAATAATTTCTCTTTCCCAGTGACCTATAATTGGGTCCCATCGGTCAGTCCTGGATCACAGTTTTCCACTAGAGTCAGGAATGTGTTCCACCACCAAGTCACTGAGAGTGAGAACGCATGTGAAAGTGCACCCCCTTCCCCCCCAGTGCTAACACCAGAAGAAGAGGGGTAGTGGGCAGGCTGAGGTGTGATGATGACTTTAGAAAGATGAATCAAGACTTGGGTCTGGGTCTTAGCCCTTCTGGAACATACAGCCAAACCCCAAATTTCTTTTAATGTTCACCATGTTTTACCTTAAAAATTCATGTGACTTCTCTACAGTATGTGTTTTAAAATAAAGATAATGTTTCGATTACCAACTGACTAGCTTTAACATTCTAGGAAGGGACATCATTCAATATCCTCTGGTTTCAGAGGTGCTTCCCTGCATTCCACAGGTTCCAGCCTGAGAACCACTACTTCATACAACCATCATATAATAAGATGGGCATTAACGTCTTTGCTGTTTCGAGTGAATTGCTTAAGACTAGAGAAATAACAGGTAAAACTGGCATACAGCGTAGATATCAAGAGAACAGGCTTTTGGTCACATGCCCATGAGTTGGAACCCTTCTTCACTACCAACAATCTGTATGACCTTTGATAAGTTACGTCTTTGAGCCATGGTTTCCCCATTGGTTATCACCACTCATCCTTCCAAATTGTGAGGACTGAGTTAATCCTCATGAGACCAGCATAGGGCCTGGCGGAGAGAAATTCTCGGGAATTGTTAGTAGTTAGTATCAGCATATTATAATATCATAACAAATACCATAATTAAAATTTTACATGAACTTATATACATAATAAACTTTCAAAGTGATTTTACTTCTACCAACAACCTCATACTGCAGTTTCAAATGGAAGCAAAAGATGGATGATAGATTTGTTATTTGTTTTTCCATGACCTGCAGCTAATTGAAAAAGACTCGAGATATAAAACAAGGAAGCAGAGGAGATTGCCTCTCGAGTGGAGAGGTTTTATTTTCATGCTATTAGCGTAGACTGGCTGTAATATTTTCCTGCTCTTTAATTCCTACACAGTTGTCATTAATTGCACACTTATCTTGCCTTTAATGCCAGCTCTTATTTCTTAACCAACTCTTGCACAAAGCGATTAGCCAAAATACATCTTTCCTTCAATTTTCAACAGAAAGTCCACCTGCTAAGCATTTTTTTCACACTCTGAATAAAAACAAGCGAAAGAGAGCGGCAGGAAATGGCTTAACTAAGGCAGATTATCAGTCAATCACTGGTGTCTTTTAACTCTAAGAGCTAATGATCATTTCTGGCTTATGAAAATGCCCACCACATTTGAGATGATAGCTACTATTAAAAAGAAGGTTACAGCACATTAAATTGTAGAAATTTAAAAAGGCTCCATAGGACTCCTTTCATTTAAGCTCTGGAGACCCTAATCTCCTCCAATTTTAAAGTGTATCTTTTCACTTGCCTCTCATACTTCAAATAGCTCCCTCCATTTGTTTGTCCATTTAGTGTGCGTGCACACAAACACATTCACACACTGCCTACGTGCTCCGATTTTAAAGATTTCAAGTGGCTTCTATAAGGGTGCATATGGGCAAAGTCAATCTGAGCATACAGAAAGTGTATGCGATGAAATCCTTCCCCAACTCCTACACAGTTCCTGCAATGAAAATACGAATGATTCAAATCAGAAAAGAGTAATTCCCAAGGGAGTGCTTTGTCTTTTAGACATGTTACCCTCAGAATTTCAATCATTTCAGGTGTCTTCTGAGTGAGGGGCATGGGGTTCTGAATGTTCAAAATGTGTCCGCCTTCGGCCCGTTCTTCCTCTTTTTTTTTTTTTTTTTTAGAAGAGAGGGTATGATGCCACAGTTAAAAGCTCTGGGAAGCTGGGAAGACTTCCCAGACTGGGAAGCCAGCTGGCTTGAGTCCAACTCTTGGGTGCACCAACTCCTAACGGTGTCTGTGGGTGAGTTACCTAATGCCTCTCTCCTTCAATCCTCACATCTGTACTGACTTCAGGGGGCCATTGCAAGGCCTAAATGGGTTCATCCCCGTCAATAATTGGAACAGTACCTGGCACACAGTAAGTTACTTTAAGCACAGCTGCTGATAATAAGAACAGGCACAGGCCTTCAGAGGACATGCTGGTGAATCAAGGTTTGGGTCTAAGACTGAATGTGCCATTTCCTAGCTGTGTGACCTGGAGCCTTCAAGTTTCTTAACTTTGCTGGGCTTCAGTTTCCTCACTGGGGAAGGAGTGTTCTCAGAATAACAATAATGAATTACAGTTTGGCCTGAGTCTGTAGTCAGAAAGAATTGGGAAAAAGTCTGGACTTCAGTTCTCATTATTCATTGATTTGGTCAAATTCTTCACCCTGAAATCCACATTTGTTGTGTAGATTAAATGAGCCAATACTTACAAAGGGTTTAAAATAGTATGGGGCACTTTGCCGGGGCTAGATAAATTTTCACTATTACTACTGCTTACTCATCTCACGTGAATATTTACATTTGGGAAATAATAAGAGGGTGCTTGCTTAATCAAGGGACCTGGGTGTGGCACACCTGGGATGTCCTTCCGAGGATTCACACCCTGTGACATTGTGGCCCCTGATAGGCCACACAGTATGATGTAAGCTGTTGTTAGGGTGTGGCATTCTTTGCCTGTGAGTTTCTTCTGCTGGCAATGTCCATGTGCCTGTCTCCTTGAAGGTCCTCTTTAAATGCCACATGCTTTTCCCCTGAAGACGTTGCTGCTGCTCAAAGCTGACTGTAATCTGTTACTGCATTAAACTGCTGCGGCTCTCAGCACTCCTCACCTTAAATTACCATTACTGTACATATTTTCCCCCCTCAAGGAGACTGTAATTACTGTGAAGGCCTGCTCTATGAATGATTCATCATTGTAATCTCCTCATTGCTGGAACAATGCTTGGAACATGGGGGAAATTGTGTCGATATTCGCCAAGCTAATGAATAAGTCAGTGAATGAATGAAACTGCTAATGGTTGGATGATTGTGGGCAAATTTAGCCTGGGAGGGAATGGCACTAAGCATTTGCCTTTTTCCCTTTTCGAGTATCAAAACCACAGGCTCTGAAAAAGTCCTTGCAGCTGGGAGGTAGGGCTGGAATCTGGGCTTGTGAACTGGGTAGGGTTTGTAAGTCCTCGACTTAAAAAAAATTCATTTGTTTAAAAAAATTCATCTGTTTTTAAAAAAATTCATGTGTTCAGTACATTTCATTTAGCACATGTTGTGGGCTTTAGCCCTCTTGCTGAGTGTAGAGAAGCCTGTGTTTAGCAGCTTATTTTACTGTGGAGTCAGGGGACATCAGAAATGGAAGGGGCCTTAGGATCAATTCTGGATCAAGACTTCTCAGATGGTATGATGAGGAATGGTAGTGCCCGTGAGAAAATCATAAATAAATGAATCAAAAATAAGACACATATATTGTACTTAGCTTGGAGTAGGCTATATTCTATACCCCTCCACTTTCTAGATGAATGATTATAATGATAATAGCCATAATAATTGAAGCTATTATCTATTTAGCTCTTAGAACTGACCTTATAAGAGCTTTATGGGGTAGACACTATCATCCCTTTTATTTATTTTTATTTATTTAAAGATTATATTTATTATTTTAGAGAGAGAGAGAGTGCACAAGAAAAAATATTCCTTCATTCTTGATTCTGTAGCTGGTCTAATAATTGACATAAAACATAAACTGGAGAAAAGGAAATAAAATTTCATACACACATCTGGGAGAGCCCCCCCCTCCCGCCCAAAGGTCTGAGATTCAAAGAAGTGACCAAAGCAGGACCTCGTCTAATCTTATCCCTAGCAGGTTGTAGAGTTGGGGCTAGAATTACCCTCTTGACCCTTCCTGAATTCAGTTCTTTTCTTCCCCCGCACCGCCCGATATCTGTTGCTGCCTTCTCTATTCCTCTATTCCATTCTTCCCTTCCTGCTTCCCTTCTCATCTCCTGTCCTCTTTCCCTTCTTACTTCCTCTATTTTGTAAAATAGCCATTAAACCCTCTGTTATTAGGTTACTTGTGAGTTTTGCTGGTGGTCCCTCAGTTCAGCAACCTCCTAATACTTCATACCAATCAAACCCCCACAGTCTTTCAACAACAGAACTCTATATGGTAATAGCAGCAGGTGGGCTCTTCCTGGGATCACGTTCTGTGTATTGTGTAGGCTGCAAATTGAAGCAAGTTGTCTATTGAAGAACCAGAATAATGCCTAATTAAACACACAAAAAAATTTAGTTCTTTCTCCATTTTCCTTCTCTAACCATATTTTTTCAAACAAAGCTTAGAGAAGCAAGGCTTGTTCTACAGATCCCTATTCACTGATTTATCTCTTTTTTTTCTCTCGAAACCCTCTGTGGTTGTTTTAAATTATTTACTGAAAAAGAGAGAGAGAGAGAGAGAGAGAGAGAGAGAGAGATGTTTTCTTAACTCTTCCCAAATCTTAAATTGGTATTCTGTAGACTTCTAAATGAATAATTACTCCATCCTTTTGGAATTTTTTTTAAAAAAGACTTTATTTATTTGAGAGAGTGCACATGGGCAGGGGCAGAAGGAGAGGGAGAATCCCCTAATGATAATGGGGAGGGGGGGCTTGATCCCAGGACCCTAGGATCACGACCTGAGCTGAAGACAGACACTTAGACTGAGCCAATCAGGCCCCCCCTTCATCATTTTGGTATTTGAAATAAATTTTTTGAGGAAGAATCTAAACAGTATTCAGTGAGAATCTATTCTTTAGCCTCATAAAAAAAGACGTATAAAGTCTAATCATAGCACCTGGCAGGTAATACAGTAAACAATACATTATAGTGGTGCTTTCCATAATTAGCAATGGTAGTAAGAGTAGCAGGAGCATTAGATTATCTAGACTTAACGTCAGACATTTTAACTTACTAGCTGTGTGACATAGAGCAAGGAGCATAATTTCTTTGAGTGTCAGTTGGAAGGACGGAAATCAAAGGAAGTTATTAGTCAAGTGTAAAGTACTTCATCAATGTTTTATAGTTTAAAAACTTTAAAATGTCATCCTTTTGCCTTGAATTACACCTTTCAACATTCCAAGAAAATCTCTTCTTTTGCTTAGATCATAAGTAGAATGCTGGGCTGACATTATATTTTAGGTTGCCAGATAAAATACAGGGCACCAGTTAAAATTCAATTTAATAACGATTTCTTTTAGTATAAGTATGTCTATGCATTAATACTCAAATATTATTTATTAAAAATTCAAATTCACAGGGCATCCTGTATTTTATTTTCCAAATCTGGCAACCTAATTATATTTTAATAGACAAGTTTACAGACTGCAGTACAATTCCTTGATCTGCTATTATCTGTGCCCTCTTAGAGATGAGGACACTGACTAGTGGCCTCTAAAATTCATTTCAAACCTGAGGATTTGATAACTGTGATAAGACAAGGAAGCTGGTGGAATCAAACCCACTTCTAATCCCCCAGTATCACCACTTCCTACCTGTGTGGATTTGGTTAAGCTAGCCTCTCTAAGCCTATCTCTTATTATGTAAAATTTTCTTCTTTCTAAGACAATTACTTTTCTCCTCAGTGGATTTGCATTATCCATTTTTAGTGCTCATTTCTGAACTGCGTTATCAAAATTCGAATTTTCTCTCTGTGAACAGAGCAAATTCAGGATTCTAGCTCTTGACCTTTATGGTTAAGAATACGTTCGTTCCTGAGAGATTCTTCTTTTTCTTGTTTACAGTTGGAACTCGAGGCTCACCAGTCACACTTGAGAATCTGATGCTGATGGAGGGAGAGGTTTCAGAGTCTTCCTGTATTACTTAAAAGGAAGAGGGAGGGGCATCTGGGTGGCTCAGTGGGTTAAGCCTCTGCCTTCGCTCAGATCATGATCCCAGGGTCCTGGGATCAAGGGAGCCTTCTTCCCCCTCACTCTCTCTGCCTGCCTTTCTGCCTACTTGTGATCTCTGCCTATCAAATAAATAAATAATCTTTTTTTTTTTTTTTTTTTTTAAAGGAAGAGGGAGTTTGGGAATTTGGAATAAATGTCTCCTCCTTTTCTCTCCCCTGGGAAGGGACTTTGCCTGGGCTTGGCTGAAGCTAGCTCCTGTTCATTAAACACCTCTGCTCTCCGGGTTTGGGGCTGGGCATCTAACATGTTGTACCTTATCCCACAACTCAGGTAACCCTGCAAAACAGACACATATTACCCTCATTATATTGAGTGAGAAAATGTCCCCAGGTGATATGTCTAGGCTGAAAACTCACATTCAATTCCTAGGTCATGGAAAGCATCTCAGGCTGGTTACCTGAATTTCTGGCTATTGAATAGCTTGTTAGTAGTCTCTAGTTGGCCTGTTTGTTTCTCTAGAAGCTTGCTTAAGGTGATATCTATGTAGATGTTTTCCTCCCAAAGATGGTGCTGTGTAATAGGGTTTGATGAAATGTGGTCCATCCTTTCCCTGTGGGAGCTGGCAATCTGGAGCTAAAGTACTTCTGAAATGTTATTTTTAAATAGTTTGGAAAACATACTACAAATAACACCTGTTTATTGTCTATGTTAGAATACAAAGCTATATGGAGGGAAAAAAACAGAACATAATCTGCCTGTCCTCTAGAGAGACACTGTTATGTTGATGTACTCTCTTGTAGATAGGTAGGTGGATAAAGATACACAGTTAAAAAATAGATGTTTAAGATGCTGTTGTTTCATAGAAATAGGATCAAATAGAAGAAGTCATTTTAGATTTTTTTTTAACACAGCAATATATCTGCACCAACAGATTTTGTGTTTTTGTTGGCCAAGATATATATAATAATTTTTAAAAGAGAATTAAAATTGAAATTGTGTGCTACAGATTCTATATTGTTAGGTTTTTTTTAAGTGTGTCTCTTCTGGAGATGTGAGTTGTGATCATTAGCAATCCCTATTTTACTTTAATTGGAGAAATCTTGGTGGAGAAGGAAACAGAAGAGAATGTGGTGTCCATAGTGGCTGTTTTTCAGTCCTTCTGAATGGGACCTGTAGTTTTTTTTTATAGCTGCCTCATACCTGGAGGACAGTTTCTGTTGGGATTCTCTGACTTAAATTTCCCTTGAAAGGTTTCTTGGGCATGTTGAAAGGCAGAATCTGACCTTACTCTGTGGATACACTGAGGCTGTGTGCTTTAACAATTTTATAGAGTGAAACAAAGCATTTGGACCTTGACATGAAATTAAATTCCAGAAGAACGTTGTACTTTCCTCCTCCAATATGACAGACCAAACTATTTGAGGCACCAGAAACTATTTGAACCACGTCGCCTGAGAAGTTACTCAGATTCTTGATTTCACCTGGTGACAGGTAGCGCAAGTTGGAGTGATGGCTTCATGGTAACACACAGCTGAGTGTTTGCTCTGAGGGTAGATTCCACTGCGGCTTGGTCTGTGGTCAGCTAAGGGAGCAGAGGAAATCATACCTTCTCAGTGAACAGGGCTCTGCATGTCTTGGTTGCCTCACAAATGCTTACCGATGGTCATGAAAGAAATGACTCTCCAACTTCCTGTACTCGGTTTTTTTGCCAGTGGAAAAATTCTTTTTCAGTAGGTAGCAATGATTAAACAAAACAAAACAACAAAAACAAACAAACAACAAACCAACCAGGCAAACACATTTCCTACTATGGCAAGTGTAGTTCAGTGAAAGTAGCAATGAATGTGCCTTCAAAGACTTGAATTGAAGTCCAACTTTGCTACATACTGGTTCATTAGTCCTGGACAAATGATCAGGCCTGGCTTCCTTATCTTTTAAAGTAGAAATAATGATCTTTCATTTCTTTAGCATATTCTTGTGAAACTAAAACACAGGAAATATTTTCTATACCATAAATCACTTATGATAAAGATTAGATCAAACTTTTCTTGATCAAGGCACTCAAGAAAACCAGGCACTGTGTTAAACACTTTGTATGCATTATCTTATCTAACACTCAAAATTTCTAGGCAGTAGATACTGTTTGCTATCCTCATTTTACAGAAAAGACAACTAGTGGCTACAGGGCTTATATAACTGACCAAGGCCACAAAGCTTCTCCCCTCGCCCATACCTGGAGGACGGAAACAACCATTAGCACCAGAGACAGAAGGTCAGCAGGGAAATGATAGAAAAGCCAGGACAGAATACTGCATAAATATACTGATTGTACCATTTTTTCCCCTCAAAGTAAGTTAGGTGTACTATTCTTGTATATAGGATGTCTTTAGGACAGGCACAAAGAGTTTTTTGTAAGTTATACATTTATTTTAACATTAGGAAAATATATACATCTAGCATAGCAAATCCCTGATTTTAGGGCTGTGACTTCCTAGGATGAGAGTGCAGTTCCTAGATACTCAGTTCAAAGAAATAAGGTGATTTAAAGACAAATATAAAATAATAGTACAGGTGTTATGCAGATATGGTAAAATCAGACGTATGATAAAACTGTTTTAAGTGTGAGACAGCTACGTCATAAAAGCCGTAGTTAAAGGGAATATTATGCATGGCATTTACCAAGGCTTTACATAATAAGATTTTGGTGTTTTGCACATATGGGCAATAGAAGGGTGTAAAAATTCAGATGTGGGCTTTTTTTTAAAGTAAGCTCTATGCCTGGCATGGGGCTTGAACTCCCAACCACAAGATCAAGAGTTGAATGTTCCATGACCTGAGCCAGCCAGTTTCCCCCAGATGTGGACTTTGACATAAGGCAAGCTGAATAGAGTCAATTCAAGATCAATAACAATAATATTAAACATAATAGTTATCATTTATTGGAACTTACCGTGTTTTAGAGATGCTGTGTGACACTTTATACTCTGGGCCTTATTTAAGTCTTCAGTTCATTTGCACTTGGAGAAGCTGCTGTGGGAGGAACACCAAGAAACAGTACATCTGTGCTGTCCCGTATAGTCACCCCTAGTCACTTGTGGCTCTTGAGAAGCTGGAATATGGAGAGTCCAAATTGAGATCTCCTGTGAAGGAGTTCAGAATACCACCCCAAAATACACCCCTTTGGCATAAGGATTATTTTGAGCTGATTGCACTTGAGAAATAGTAGCCATAGAGAGCTCTGTGCTCTCCCCATCTGCCAAAAGCTGGCATACACGTCATCTTATGAAATTGTTCCTTCTCCCCTCGCCCATCCATGGAGGATGAAAACAACCTTAGCACCAGAGACAGAAGGTGAGCAGGGAGATGGATCTGTACAAATCAACCTTACTATAAGAACCCTAATCTTCCATCTGTCTCCTCCATATATTTACCTTCCTACAATTTACCATGTCTAGAAGCCTGAACTCCTTTTCTTGTGTCTAGTCGCTTCTCCACAACTGATCAGCCTTGGTTAAAATGACATGTAAGTCCCTAGATCTAACCTCCTTTCTAGGTCTTCACTTCTTTCCTATGAAGACCTCTGTGCACGTAAAAATTAAAATACTAACATCAAATAAAATGTGTATGCCTTTCTTCTGTTAATTTGTCACCTGTCAGTTTAATTAACATGGCTTCATTACCAAATATAAGAAGGTGGAGGAAAAAAGTTTTTTTTATCTTCTATAGCTGTCAGTGTAAAATACACATTGGAACTCGAAGACTTAATATGGGAAACACAATATGAAATATCTCAACTTTTAAAAT
This sequence comes from Neogale vison, assembly GCF_020171115.1. Taxonomy (NCBI): domain Eukaryota; kingdom Metazoa; phylum Chordata; class Mammalia; order Carnivora; family Mustelidae; genus Neogale; species Neogale vison. The sequence goes on along the minus strand of NC_058091.1, from coordinate 270,517,436 downwards.
ATTGATTACATATAGAATTCACAATATTTTAGATATTCTGGTCTAAATGATATGGTTAAAACTAATTTTACCTGTTTTTTTTTTTTGAAGTACTAGAAAATGTAAAATGACACATGTGGCTCTCAATTTTGGCTCACACCATATTTCCAGCAGACAGCACTGCTCTAAGTGAGGTGTACAACTATACTCGTGGCTTATACCTGGGCTGAGGTCCCGGGTTAGGTTTTCAGCTGGGAAGATAAGGTGTTTCCTTTGGTTTAATTAGCAGGTATAAATGCAAACATACCCAGGGTTCGACTACTCTGCTTCTGCATTTGCATTTTCCTACAGAGACCACCAGCTGCTGAAAAGCCAGAGAGGGATAACGAAGTCCGCTTCTTGCTGCTTTAGAGCCATTAAACTCTTAAGGCAGGACATTGCCCCTTGATTCTGTGTGCAAATAACAGAGTATTACAATTAGCATCTGTGTAGTTACACTGATATAATTTAATGGGGTCAGGGCACATCACATTATTCTGGGGCTGAAGTGCATTCATGATGGGTAATTTATTCATAGGTGAGATATGGCAATTTCTTAAGAAGTCTCTTAGAGAGTGAGTTCCAGCACCCAGAGTTTAGAGGGTGATTGTTATTGTAGCAATAGATGCCATTAAAAGAGGTAAACTGAAATTAAATATCCAACATGAGCTCTTTCTAGTTCTAACACAGGGTCACACAGCGAGGACCTAAACAAAGGAAACCTCTCTTGTGCCAAATAATCATGATCCTTCCCATTTTTGCTTTCTCTCTACTTAAGTGGATTAGCAATAGTGTTGTCTACAAAGCAAAGAAATCCGAAGTACCTGCATGTGCCCACGCGCGCACACATACACACACACACACACAAACACATACAAATAAAAAGTCAAAATCCTTAAACAGCCATTTTGTAGGACTGGGTAAGTGAAACCCAGTGCCCCATTTCCTGCTCTCTGGACCACTCCTCCTATAGTTTCTTATTTCCCCTCACAGTCTATTTGCTGGATTTAGGAGAAAGAGTGCTGGACTCAAAGGAGAATATCGAAGTTCAAGTCCTATTAAAGGTGATTCATGGCCTTCTGCCCTTGGAAAAGTCCGTTGACTATTCTGAGCCACATTTTCTTCACCACCCCAAAAATGTTATCAAATATAAGAAGCAATATGGATAACTGCCACATGGCCAGTAGTGTGACCTTTTTTTTTTTTTTTTTTTTTTTTTTTTTTGGTAAGGCTCTCTGCTTATAATGAATTATTTTAATTAGTTTTGTTACTCAAAAGAAACTTCTGCATCAAAGCCCCCCACCCTGAGATACTGAGGTGGCTTGGGGGGTTGGGGATGAAGGCAGGGTCCAGTTCATATTAGGAATTCTGGTCCTTGGGGTTGTACTTGAGCATGACTTTCAAGCCCAATCCCTTTCTGGCTGTTTCATAAGCCTCCAGCACTTTCTCAGAGGCAATCTATGGGTTACTAAGGGCTTTACTTTTATAGACTTGGAAGCATCAAAATCGCCATTGGCCATGTGTTGCAATATTGAAACATACCCTTGATATCCACCTCCTGGATGGCAGCATGCACTAGGGGCACAGGGCTCATCTCAGAGCCCAGCCCTTCGAGCACCAGGGTCCCATCAGAATGAGAAACATCAATGCCCAAGTGGATGGTGGGCCCCGCCCTGGGAACTCGATGGTCACTTTTCGCCTGTACCCCAGCAGATCTTTCACTTTACTGACAATTTCCTTAGGGCTGTCTTTCGAGATCTGGAGGATGATATCAGGCCCAACTTCCCTAGCTTTAGACAACTGAGAAGCAGACAGATGAGTCACCAGCACTTGAGCTGCAGCCATTGCCTTGGCCATGATCAGAATGAGCAGTCCCATGGGCCCAGCTCCACACACAAAGACCCTGTTCCTCAGGGTGATTCCAGCTTGCCGGTAGGCATGGATCCCCTCAGACAGTGGTTCAATCAGCGCCCCCTCTTCAAAGGTGACATTGTCAGGAAGCTTGTAGCAGAAGTCAGAGTTGTGTTTATAAAACCAGTAGAGGTTTCTGTCATCAGGGGGTGTGGCATAGAAGAAGATGGATGGTGACAGATTATACCAGCTAATCTTACAAAATTCATCCATTTCTCGCAGAGAGCTAGGCTCTGTGGCAACACGGTCCTCTGGCTTTAGGTGCTTGAACAGTGATCCCACTTTTATGACTGTCCCTAAAGCTTCATGCTCCAGCACCACTGGCTTTTCCACAATAAAATGGCCAATTCGACCATGCTGCCAGTAGTGGACATCTGAGCCACAGATCCCAACAGAATGTGTCTTCAGCAACAGTTCATTTGGGCCTGGTTCAGGGATAGGATAGTTGTCCAGGCTTAGGTCTCCAGGTCTGTGCACCACAAGAGAGAGTTTCTCAGGCTTGGCCACCTCCATGTCGTTTTCTCCCTGCTGGGAGGAGGCTACACTCCACAGGACACATGATAGATCTGGTCCAGTAATGTGACATTTTTATGACCAAAATGTTTCTTCTTATGGAAGGAGCTGAGATGTCCTTCAACGGATGAACGGATAAAGATGTGGTCCCTATATACAATGGACTATTACTCAGCCATCAGAAAGGATGGCTACCTACCATTTACATCAAGGTGGATGGAACTGGAGGCTTTTATGCTAAGTGAAATCAGTCAATCAGAGAAAGACAATTATCATATGGTTTCACTCATTTGTGGAATATAAGAAATAGTGCAGAGGATCATAAAGGAAAGGGAAGAAACCAGAGAGGGAGACAAATCATGAGAGACTTAATTCTGGGGAACAAACTGAGGGTTAAAAAAGGGGAGGTGGATGAGGGAAAAGGGTAATTGGGTGATGGGCTTAAGGAGGGCACATGATGTGATGAGCACTGAGTATTATCCGCAACTGCTGAATCACTGAACTCTACATCCAAAAATAATGATGTACTATATGTTAACTAATTGAATTTAAATTAAAAAAAAAAAACAAACCTTTTCCAGGTCTCATACCTTAGCTTTTGGCTGCTTATTAAACTTCTTCTTCATAAGAATAATGAGAGTTAAAATTTAATGAAAACCCCCTATTAATTTAGTGCCTTCCTCTCTCTTAGTTTTTCTACTGTGAAATATTATATACTTTCTGAAGAAAAAACAAACATGTGGATTAATAAATCATTATAAGGTAATTATCTGTTTAAATACAATCTAGATCAGAAAACAGCATTGCCAGCACCCATGAGAACCCCCAAAGGGACTTGGTTCTACAACAACTTCGTTTATCCCCTTAAGAGTAACCAGTATTCTGTTTTTATGATAGTCACATTATTTGCCTTTCCTTATATTTTTAATATTAACATATATATGTATAAACACTGATTTTGGTTGTTTTGAGATTTTAAATAACCAGATCCATGCAGACACTTGTTTCTGACTTCTTTACAGCATCACATTTGTGATAATCATTCTTGTTATTGTGTCTAACAAAGGTTGCTTCATTTTCACTGCTGTCCTCTGTTGTGTGAATACACAATGATTGGTTTGTCCAGTATTGTTGATAAACTTCTGGGTGTTTTCAAACTTGGACCTATTCAAGTAATGCTGCTGTACACGTTCTTGTCCATTTCCTTTGGTGTACATGAATATGCCTTTCTAATGGATCTGTCACTAGGAGCAGAAATACAAAGTCACAGGTAATAAACATGTTTAGCGTAAGAAGACACTGCCCAATTTTTGTAGAGTGGTGGTATCAATTTAGACTCCCTTCAGGAGAATTTGAGAGTTCCCTTGTTCTACATCCTTGTCAAAAGTTGGAATAGTTGGTTTAAAAATGTTCTGCTAATCTGTTGGGTGTGTACACCGGTATGTTTTTGTGGTTTTAGTTTGCATTCCCATGGTAACTAATGAACTCATTGTCATAGTCTGGTAGCCATTTGGATGTCTTCTCTGGTCACTGTTCAACTCTCTTCCCAACTTTCCTCCTGGGTTTTCATCATTTTATTGATTTATAGGACTTCATTTTATATTCTAGATATAAGCCCTTTATGTGTGTTACACATCTCTTATTCTATGCCTTAAATTTTCATTCTCTTAATGATATCTTGATGAACAGATGTTCTTAATTTTGATGTATTCAAATTTATCAAACTTTTATTTTATGTTACTGATATGTTCACTCTAAAAGTCTTCTCCTACACCTGAGGTCATGAAGATGCTCTCCCATATTATCTCCTCGGGGTTTTATTATTTGTCTCTCACATTTAGATCTATAATCTATCTGAAACAGATTTTTTAAAAATGAGGTATAGGTAAGGGTCAAATTTTATTTCTATATGGATATCTAGTTTTTCCAGCAACATATATTTCAAATGCTAATCTTATTCCACTACTCAGCAGTGCAACTGTCTTCCTCTGTGTTTTCCTAAAAGCAGAGCTCTGAGGGAAAGGGTGCATGGAAGTCTTTTATTTGGGGACCCCAGGTAGCAGAAGTACAATACTGGGAAAGTGAAACAAGAAGACAAATTCAATACAGGATGTATAATAGAACTGGCTACTACTATATGTAACTGGTGCTCAGTCTTTTTAAGGAGGCCTATGAAATGTAACTTAGAACACTCTGCCTGGGAACAAAAAGAAAAAGAAAAAGAAAAAGAAGAAACACTTCCTCATTGGGTCCAAAGTTGGCTTCAGAGATGTTAATCCCTCTAGATCTCCACATTGCAAGTGTATGAGTGCTGAATGTGGACATCCCATACCTGGGGCATTAGAGAAGTCTTAGGGCAGGGAGAAAGAGGTGTGCAGTGTGAGTCAAAAGCAAGGTGTGGTGACGAGCACATGCATGATGCTGGTGAATACCAACATGTTATTGCAGTAGCTGGTTAAAGTTAAAGTTGGAATGGAAAGGATTTTGATGTGATTCATAAAATGATCCTTATTTGAATCCATTGATCTATCTATCTCTATTTGAACTAATACCACACTTTACTAAAAATTGTAGATTCATACTAAGTCTTTTCACCCAGTGGACCATGTTCTCCCCACTGTTCTTCTTCCAGAGTGTTTGGATGAATGATGGTTGTTTGCATTTTATGCACATTCTAGAGTCAGACTATCACTCACAAACAAACCCTAGGGACTTTTATTGAAATTAACTTGACCAAAAAAAAAGAAAGATGAAAGAAAGAAAGAAAGAAAGGAAGAAACGACCTTGAATCTATAGATAAGTTTAATGAGAAATGCCATCTTGATAGCATTAAAGTTTTCATGAATATAGTTATCCTTTAATTATTCTAAATAATGTTTTTTAACTTTTCTGCAGAGAAGTCTTATAACATCTTTTATTAGATTTCTAGGTATTAGTTTTTTTTCTTTTTAATTTTCTAACTTAGTCACTGTTATATAGAAAAGAAATGGATTTTTGAATGTCCAGTGATGTTACAAAACATATTAGTTCATTGTCATAATTTATAGATAATTTATATTTTCTACATGTTGTAGTCAGGGCATTTGTGAATAATGATAGTCTTTTCCCTCCTTTCCATTCTCTGCATGATTATATCTCTTTTGTGCCTTACTGTCCTGGCTGAGACTACCAATACGGTGTGGAGGGAAGGATGACAGTAGGCATGCTTACCTTCTTCCAGTCTCAAAGGGAGAGTATTAGTATACACAATTAAATTGCTAATTAGACTGTAAAGGATGTTCTTTATTAGATAAAGGATATTATATTTTTACTTGTAGATTGCTAAGAGTTTCTGAAAATCACAAATGGATTTTGAATTTTATTTAATAGCTATTTCACAACTATTAAAATACATATTTTTTTTCTTTATCACATTAATGCAATATATTACACTGATATTTTTTACTGTGTATTTCAGAATAATTTTACATTTATAGAAGAGTTGGAAAGATGGTACAAAGTGTTTCCATATGCCTTCACCATTTTCTTTTTTTTAATTGTTTTATGTTATTCACCATACAGCACATCATTAATTTTTGATGTAGTGTTCCATGATTCATTGCGTTTAACACCCAGTGCTCCATGCAATCCGTGCCCTCCTTAATACCCATCACCAGGTTCACCCATCTCCCCACTTCCATCCCTTCTAAAACCCTCTCTTTGTTTCCCAGAGTTCATAGTCTTTCATGGTATGTCTCCCACTATGATTCCTCCCCCTTCATTTTTTCCTTCCCCTAAATGTCCTCCATGCTATTCTTCATGTTCCACAAATAAGTGAAACCATATGATAATTGACTTTCTCTGTTTGACTTATTTCACTTAGCATAATCTCTTCCAGTCCCACCCATGTTGATGCAAAAGTCGGGTATTCATCCTTTCTGATAGCTGAGTAATATTCCATTGTGTATATGGACCACATCTTCTTTATCCATTCATCTTTTGATGGGCATCTTGGTTCTTTCCACATTTTGGCTATTTTGAACATTGCTGCTATGGACATTGGGATGCATATGGCACTTCTTTTCACTACATCTGTATCTTTGGGGTAAATACCCAGTAGTGAAATTGTAGGGTCATAGGGTAGCTCTATTTTTAATTTGTTGAGGAACCTCCACAGTTTTCCAAAGTGGCTGGGAATTTGCTTTCCCACCAACAGTGTAAGAGGGTTCCCCTTTCTCCACAACTTCTCCAACATTTATTGTTTCTTGCCTTGTCAATTTTTGCTGTTCTAACTAGTGTAAGGTGGTACCTCAATGTATTTTGATTTGAATTTCCCTGATGGCTAATGATGATGAACACTTTTTCATGTATCTGTTCACCATTTGCATGTCTTCTTTGGAGAAGTGTCTGCTCAGGTCTTCTGCCCATTTTTTGACTTGATTGTTCTTTGGGTGTTGAGTTTGAGAAGTTCTTATAGATCTTGGACATCAGCCCTTTGTCTGTAGTGTTATTTGCAAATATCTTTCTTTTAATGTTAAAACCATGGTATGTTAACTAAAATTGGATATTTAAGAAAAATTAAGCAAACCTATAATATTGGAATTAACCTCAAATTGGTTATAATTTTTACCCTTTTTTATATTGCTGGACATGTGAATTTAAAAAAATATTTTTTTGTATTTATGAGTAAGATATGCTTAAATTTTCCTTTCTGACACTGTCATAGCCAGGGTTTTGTATCAAAATATAATCAAAGGAATTTGGGAAATTTTTTTTTTTTTTTATTTGACAGAGAGAAATCACAAGTAGGCAGAGAGGCAGGCAGAGAGAGAGAGGGGGAAGCAGGCTCCCCGCTGAGCAGAGAGCCCGATGCGGGACTCGATCCCAGGACTCTGAGATCATGACCTGAGCCGAAGGCAGCGGCTTAACCCACTGAGCCACCCAGGCGCCCCAGGAATTTGGGAAATTTTATTCTTTTTTTGATTTTTGGAGGAGTTGGTAAAAGCTTAGTACTATAGTTCTTTCACTATTTGGTGGATATAGTTCTTTCACTATTTGGTGGAAGTCTTTGTGAGTAGGCTGTTAAATTATGCATTCCATTTATTTGGCAGTTACAGAACCATTCAGGTTTTCTATTTCTTTTAGATTCAGTTTTCTTAATTTGTATATTTTCTAGGAATTTATCTGCTGAACCATAGTTTTCAAATGTATTGCCTTAAAGTTGTTTGTAATACCCTCTTGTCTTTTTAATTGTTGGTAGATCTGTAGTGATATGCTCCTGTTTCTTCTTGATAGTATATTTTTGTTCCTTCTCCTTTCTTTTCTTTAACCATCTCATCAGAGCTTTATCAATTTTATTATTTTAGTTAAAAGAATAATACTTTGTTGATTCATTTTCCTGAATATTTATCTCACTGATTCTGCTATAATTTAAACATTTTTTTCTTCTATTTCCTTTGGGTTTTTTTTCTTCTTGATTTAACCTCTTAAGACAGATGCTTATTCATTAATTTGTAGTCTCTTTTTTTAAATACAATATATGTTTGTAAGCTGTAATTTCCCCTCTAATTGCAGTTTTAACTTAATCTCACATTTTGATAAGGGGCATTTTAGTTATTATCCAGTTAATATATTTTCTAATTTGTGTTTCAATGTCTTCTTTAATTCATGGGTTGTTTAAAGTATATTTCTTAATTTATAGGCATGAAATTTTCTGCTTACCTTTGTTTCTTGTTTGATTACACTGGGGTCAGAAACTGTGTGTTTTTAATTAATTGAAATTTGTACCACCTTTAGGGTCAGGACCTGATCAGTTTTTGTAAGTGTTCCATGAGTGCTTGAAATGAATGTGTGTTCTCTTGTTCTTGAACACAATTTGCTATATATGTCCCCTAGGCCATGATTGCTACCTGTGTTCAAACTTCTGTGTCTTTGCTGGTGTTTTGCCTGTTATGTCAGTTACTGAGAAGGGTGTATTTGAATCTATTCTGATTACCAACTGGTTTATTTCTCCTTGTAAGGGTACTAATTTTTATCTAGTATATTTGGGGGCCATATTATTAGGTAGTTCACATCTTCCTCATGAATTAATCTTTGCTTTTTACTTGAGGATTTTCAGCCAGTCTAGTCAGGAGATGACTTAGGTTTGGGTGCAGTTGCTGTGGCTGCATTCCATGGACCATATTTTATATTTCTCTAATTATACTTTGTATTTAGGAGAAGGCCTAGTTTGCTAGATGGTTTTCCCCAAGGTCAGATCCACCACCAACTTGAGGTTTCATTTTGCACTTTGCTTTAGGGAGGTTTCTCTCTCACACACACACATTTTTGTCCCTTTGATTCTCTCCTTCCTTCTCCCAGAAGTTTCTGTTATTGCTGGTTACTGGATGCTCATTGATGTGGGTTGCGTGAGGAGCATTCTTTGTTCTGATTAAGCCTGAGTCTTTGGCAAGTATCATGTCTATTGGTCTTGTGAGCGTGGTCTTTTCAGAGTTCCTGCCTCTTCCCCAGCTGTAGTTCTGGACTCAGCTATATCTGCTTCCTGTTCAGGGGTAGATAATTTTTTTCTGTTCCCTTCCCTCAGTTTCAGTGGGGTTTCACTTGAGTAATGGGTGTGTGTGGGGAGGGGCAAGATTGTTTCCTCCCTGCCCAGTTTTGTAGGCGAGAAAGAAATAAGGGTCTGGGTAGGTTTTCTGGCCCTGCAGCTATGGCTACTGTTCCCCTTCCCTAGGTCTGTACCAGAAGGGATGTCCTCTCAGGAGCCTCACCAGTGTTTTGGCCGGGGACCAGTGAGGGCTGTGGATATAACTACAATTGCATCATATAAACTCCATCTGTATTTGCAACCCCAAAGAACTCTCCACATTCACACCAGGCCTCACCTTGCCTTTACTAATTCATGAACAATTCTAGATGAACTCTTCTTACCAGTGTTTTGTCTATCCAAGTAAGAAGTATTCACATCCCACCCTCTCCTGCAAGCATCTGACTCTCCTTAGTTTTGACCTGCTCTTTCCCTAAGACTTCAGCTTTCTGATAGGTTTAAGAATAGTTATGACCCTGAAGTTTTTCTGATTTTTGTGTTGTTATTGCAAGGAAGGAATGTTTTTGTGCTCTCTATATCCCAAGCAGACTGGAAGTTCATTGGGTTTCTTAAATCTGTACATTGTTATCTTTCTTTAGTTTAGGAAATTTCTCAGCCATTATCTGCTCAAATATTTCTTCTATTTCATCCTTTCTCTTTGCTTCCTCTGGGTCTCCAATCAATATGCCATGTTAGACCTTCTTTCTGTATTTCTTCTTTTTCTTTCTAGAGGTAATACTGTTTGGGATGCCTTCTTATCTGCATTTTTTTTTTTTTTTGCTAAATATCTATCTATCTATGTGTGTATATATATATATATATACACATATATAGCCAATAAATATTATGTGATATTCGTTTGTTTTAATTATAGCATTGTAAAATCTCTTTATAGTATTTCATCTGTGAGAGTACTAGAATTTATCAATTTTTCTATTAGTGAAGCTATAGGTTGTGAAAAGCCTTTTCCTTCCATTATAACTTTGCTTCAATAAATGACCTTGTATGAACTATCTAGTACCAGGGTTTCTCTGTGGTATACACCTAAAACCAGAATTGCTGAGTTATAGATTATACTACATAGATTTTAAATTTCACCAGATAACACCAAATTGGTATCTGAACTGATTACAATAAAGTATAATCCTGTCTGTTTTCCCACATCCTCACCATATATATCTATCTATGTGTGTATATATATATAAACTATATAATATATATATATATATATATATGTTTGGTAATATTGTACCTTTTGATTTATTAATCCAATATGTGTGAAATGATGCCATCAAATCTTAATTTCTCTGATGTGAAGTTGTACATTTTTTTATATTGTCGTTTTGATTTCCTCTTTATATCATTTGCTACTTTTTCTATTTTATTTTTCTTAATAATTTGTAAGTCTGCATATAAATTATTTTCACTAATCTTTTTTCTGTGTTGTAACTCGTCCTAGCCAGCTACTTACCTTTCAAATTTGTTTATGGTGATTTTATCACCCAGAATTTTAAAAGGTCATATTTAACAATTGTTTCCTTTATTAATTGTGCTTTTCTGTTTTGTCTAACAAATTATTTCAGATCCCAATGTCAAAAAGACTTCCTTCTACACTTCTTCAAATAGATCCAAAATTTTTTCTTAACATTTCAGTCTAAATCATCAGAAATTCTTATGTAGAGTGTGATATAAAGATTTAATTTTAGTTTTTTTCCAAATAAAGATACCATTTATTGAATTATCTTGTTTTGCCTTCAAAATTTGTGATGTTTTATTTCTTATATTTCAAGTTGCTAATGCATTAGTCTGTTTCTAGGTTCTCTATAGTTTTCATTAACCTACAGTCTTTCTATACATGAATGCCTCACTCCTTGTTATTGTTTTAATAGGAATTCTTTTTTGTTTTAATTGTAGTAGTCTTAATTCAGAGAAAATCTTCAATATCTAAGGAATTTAATCTACAGAACTTCCATCTACAGACCTGATTATTTCTCCATTTATTCAGATCTTATTTTTAATTTTTTTATTATGTTCATTTATTCTGATCTTTTTTGAAGATTTTTTATTTTTATTTTTATTCTTTTTAAATAGTATTTTATTTTTTCAGTGTTCCAAGGTTCATTGTCTATGCACCACACCCAGTGCTCTATGCAATACGTGGCCTCTTTAATACTCACCACCAGGCTCACCCATCCTCCCACCCCCCACCCCTTCAAAACCCTCAGTTTGTTTCTCAGAGTCTATAGTCTCTCATGGTTTGTCTCCCCCTCTGATTTCCCCCAATTCACTTTTCCTTTCTTTTGCCTAATGTCTTCCATGTTATTCCTTATGCTCCACAAGTAAGTGAAACCATATGATAGTTGACTCTCTCTGCTTGATTTATTTCACCCAGCATAATCTGTTCCAGTCCCCTCTAACCTTTTTTTGTGACTTTTAGTAACATTTTCCTCAAGGACACCTTCAGCATCAATTTTAGGTTTTCTTTTGCATTTTGCCTCAGTGCAGCAGGAGAAGGGGACACAGTCTTTTTCTAACTTTTGTCCCTTAGATTTCTCCTTTCTTCTCTCTGTAATATATTGAACACATATATTTGATAATATCTCCTTGAGATGCTAAGCATCTTTTATTAGATCTATTTGTTTTCTTGGAATGATTCTTATTGCTAATGACAAGTTTTCCTCTTATATTTATTAATTGGTTATTGATAATACATAAATAATTATTGATTTTTATAATTAGTTTTATATCCAGCAATCCTGCTGAATTATTTTATATGTTCTGGCAGTTTCATTTTTTCTTTTAATTTTCTATATAGACAAATCATTAGCAAATGACAAAATTTCTAATCCTTGTATTAGTTTTTTTCCCCTGTCTTATTCCATAGGCTAAGCTCCTCAGCAAAATAATCATAGACATTAAAATGAGAATCTTTGTCTTGTTCCTAAGTTTAATGGAAATGCCTCTAAAGTTTATCAAGTGTGATGTTTGTTGTAGGTTTTTGAAAGTTTTTTAATTTTTTTATCAGAAAAATAATTTTTCTTGCTATTATTTGATAAAAACTTTTATTAGGAGAATGTGTGGAGTGTTGGGTATTAAGGAGGGCATATGTTGTGATGAGCACTGGGTGTTATATGCAACTAATGAATCATTGAACACTACATCAAAAACTAATGATGTACTCTATGCTGGCTAACTGAACATAATAAAAAAGGAAAATGTGTGAAATATTAGGAAAATGTGTGAAATATTGTCTGTATGCAGTGAGGTGACCGTATGCCCCCTTCCCACAATACTTGTCTTTAGTGTGGTCACTTTTATAGATAGTCTGATATTGATACAGTCATGCATTCCAAGGATAAACACTGCCTAGACGTGATTTATTAGATTTAAAATATAGCTGAATTCAACTAATGGGTATTTTATGTAGGAGTTTTACATCCATATATATAAATGAAGTCAATTCCTTTCTATTGTTGACATAAAAATATCCCAGTCTTAGAAAATAAGTTGGAGGGGCTCCTGGGTGGCTCAGTGGGTTAAAAGCCTCTGCCTTCAGCTCAGGTCATGATCCCAGGGTCCTGGGACTGAGCTCCACATCAGGCTCTCTGCTCAGCAGGGAGCCTGCTTGCCTTCCTCTCTCTCTGCCTGCCTCTCTGTCTACGTCTGACTCTGTCTGTCAAATAAATAAATAAAATCTTAAAAAAAAATAAACTTATAAAAAAAAGAAAATAAGTTGTATAGTTATCTTCTTTTTCTAATCTTTGAAGCACTTTACATTAAACATTTAAATTAGAATTATAAATGTTTTTGACCATTTGTTAAATTCCTTTCTAAAGCTGTCTGGGCCTGGAAATCTTTATGAGAGGGAGCTTTTCAAAATATTTCTAATTATTTGATGTAGGATGGAAAATTTGCTATGTCAGTTTAGTCTGCCATTTGAGAAAAAGAATCTCATTTTTCTGTACATTGTATTTTTTTCCACCAAGGGTAAACAAAGATTCTTCTTTCTGAACTTTTAAAATTGCATATAAAGAATCCCTAATCAACAGAGGATTGAGAGCATGATCTGTGTATATTCAAGGACTTATTTTAATATAGAAAAATTTTGCTTTTCCTTCAAAAGGGGGTACTGCCATTTGATCTCCACCTAAACACTGGGTACCATCATGCCTGCCCTATACAATAAATTATTAGAGTTACATCTAGTGTACCTATTTGCTGTCCTTTACATAACAATAATAATCTTATGAGAAGTTTTTTACTATAAGTTACACAAGAAGGAAAAAGATGATTGGAGAAATTAAATAACTTGGCCAAGGTTTCTTGGCTAAGAAAGCGGCAGAAGAGGCTTGGGAAACCATGTGTATCTGATTTATTACATCATAGTTGGCATTCAGAAACATTTGCTATTTCCCTTTAATCGTTGCTTTAATACAGTCTCTAGCAGAAGAATTATTTGTCAAACCAGTTTTCCCTCAAGTTTAATTTGATTTCATTAACTCCTTTCACAACTTCTTTGGCAAAAGCAATGCTTGCAATATTTTGTTTAAGCAAAAGCAATGTTAATATTCCCCATACCTTCCCTAATTCTTTTACTCCCTCACCTAAATTATCTGTGCATAATCTTTTGTATCTTTGGCTAGATTTATTAATACAGCCTCAACAGATCCATTTAGTTGAACAAAAGATATGAATAACTTTTTTCTTTAATCATCATAAACTGGCCATACAATTGAACAAACAACTTTTTATCAAAGTAGCAGAACCACCAGAAAGGCTTGTTTCATAGTTTCTGTTTTCTAGTCGACCTCTGCCTCAGCTCATGTGAGAGTCAAGGTCAGTAGAAGGTGAAAAGCCCAGTCTATATCAGAATGACCTGATCTTGAATTCTGGCTTTATCATTCTTAATGATGGGCAAGGGGAAACTTAGCAAATTGCTCATTGTCTCTAAGCTAAGTACTCTCTAACGTACTTTCCTTCCTTTCTAAAATTTTTATTTTTTGAGATATTTATACCATAAGAGTCATGATTTAAAGGTATTCCAATTCAGTGATTTTTAGTACAGAAAAGGTTGTGTAGTTATCACCATGATCTGATCTAGAACACCCAAATCAGAATTTTTTAAATCTAATTTTATCACCGCAAGAACAAACTCTGCCTTTGTTAGAATCACTCCCCATTTCTTTCCAGCACCTGGAATCACTAATCTGCTTTCTGTGTCTATTTTAGACATTTCTTTTTTTTTTTTCCAATTTATTTATTTTCAGAAAAACAGTATTCATTATTTTTTCACCACACCCAGTGCTCCATGCAAGCTGTGCCCTCTATAATACCCAACACCTGGTACCCCAACCTCCCACCCCCCCGCCACTTCAAACCCCTCAGATTGTTTTTCAGAGTCCATAGTCTCTCATGGTTCATCTCCCCTTCCAATTTACCCAAAAGCACATACCCTCCCCAATGTCCATAACCCTACCCCTCTTCTTCCAACCCCTCTCCCCCCAGCAACCCACAGTTTGTTTCGTGAGATTAAGAGTCACTTATGGTTTGTCTCCCTCCCTGTCCCATCTTGTTTCATGGATTCTTCTCCTACCCACTTAAGCCCCCATGTTGCATATAAGTGGAACTATGTGGCATATGGACTTCTGTGTCTGACTTCTTTCACTTGGCATGATGATTTCAAGGCTCATCCATGCTGTAGCATGTGTCACTATTTTATTCTTTTGATGGTTGAATAATATTCCATTACATAGCTATAGCCGATTAGGTATCTATCCATTCATCTGTTGATAGTTATTTTGTTTCTACTTTTTGGCTCTTGAAAATAATGCTGCTATGAGTATTCAGGTAAAAGTATTTGTGCGAATGTATGTTTTCATTTCTCTTCCATATTTCCAGGAGTGATATTAGTGAGTCATAGGTAATTCTATGCTAACTTTGTGAGGAAGGGTCAAACTATTTTTTACTTTAGTTGCCTCATTTTACATTATCACCAGCAATGTATAAAGGTTCTAATTTCTTCACATCGTCCTTAACACTTGTTAATTTCCTTTTATTGTTTTAATTATGGTCATCCTGGTGAATCTGAAGAGGCACCTTATTGTGGTTTGATTTGCATTTCCATTGTTTAATTTTTCTCAAACTAATGATGTTGAGCAACTTTGTGCATGCTTATTGACCATTTGTATATCTTTGAGAAAATTTCTATTCAAATCCTTCTGCCCACTTTTAAGTTGGGTTGTTCTTTTATTGTTGAGCTGTCAGAGTTAATACACTAGATACTGGACCTTTATCAAATATATGACTTGAAAATGCTCTTCTTTCCCATGTCTGGGTCATATTTTACTTCCTGCATAACTGACACACATTAGATGCAATTTACTATTTAATCTTAGAGCATCCTTGTGAAATAGGCAATATTATACCCATTTTATAGCTGAGGAAACAGTCATGGAAGTTATATGGCTTGTTTAGGTTCATACAGCTAGTACGAGGCAAGAGCTAAATTCAAACCAAATCTTAGGTTCAAAGTCCATGAACTTACTGACTGAATCAATGTATGATTTATAATTAACCAAGAAGTACAAATATGGCTATGGGCTCAGAGGAAACAGAAACTTATGGGAGTCATAGTGGTCTGGAGAAGATTCAGGGAATCAGAATTTCAAAAGAATACATAGAGAAGAGTTTGGCACATGGTCCGGGAAAGTCATATTGTTAACAAAGGCCTTGATGTGGGAACACAAAGTTGATTAAAAAACCAGTAGGTGAAAAAAAAAAAAAAAACCAAAACCAAAACCAAAAAACCCAGTAGGGGCAATTGGGTAGCTCAGTTGGGTAGGAGTAGACCTTTGGCTCAGATCAAGATCTTGGGGTTCTGGGATCAAACCCCATGTTGGGCCAGCTCAGTGGAGAGTCTGCTTCTCCCTCTCCTGCCCCTCCCCCTCACTCACACCTCTCTCTCTCTCTCTCTCTCTCTCTCTCTCAAATAAATAAATAATTAAATAAAATCTTTTAAAAAAAAGCAACCAAGAAATAAATAAGTGGGGCTGGAGTGGAGGATATTGTAGGCAATCAAGGGAGTTGAGACTAGAAAATTAATTTAATGTCAGATAATGAAGGGCCTAAGTGTTACTACTTTTTTATTACAGGCAGGCAATGGGGCACCATGGAGGCCTATAATAGGGAAATGGCAGGATAATGGTAGAGTTTTAAGGAAATTAGGCAGAGTAGATTAATGGAAACAAGGACCAGAAGAAGACATTATTGGAAATTGGATGTAGATTTGTCATGAAATGACAAAATCCTGGTGAAAATGGTAGGGATGAAAAGTTTTAAAAAGAATAGAGACAAAAAATACATTTCATAGGAAGAATCTACAAGCCATTTACTACATGATGAGTAACTACAGTGAGTTACCACAAGTGTAAAAAAAAATCTCCACGTTAATGTTACAAGTTAAATTTAGGAGTAATATTAATAAAAATAATGCCTGACACCAAATAAGTATTTTTTATTTGTGAGGGAAAAGAGAAACACAATGGGCAATTAATCTTAACTAATGGGTAATAATTTAGTTGGAGGACAAATATTCATGGTGGACAAAAGGATATGCTGTGTCTTGAAGATGTTATGTAATGCCCACAAACAACCCTACTTAATAGATGAGAAAATTGTGACTCAGGTAGGTCAGGTAACTTGGTTGCTTTTTGGTAATTACCAAAATTATACAACTAAGGGGATGGTTAAATTTATGTGTGAACTTGATGGGTGATGGGGTGTGCAGATGTTTAGTTAAACATTATTTCTGGGTGTGTCTGTGAGGGTGTTTCTAAATAAGATTAGCATTTGAGCCAATAGACTTAAAAACAAAACAAAACAAAACAAAACTTGTTGCTGTTCCCAGCCTGGGTGGATGACATCCAAATCATGGAGGGTCTGAATAAACAAAAAGATCCAAAAATGGAGAATTTGCCCTTTCTCTGCCTGAATACTTGAACTGGGACAGGGAATTTCTGTCCTGAGACTGGGCATTACACTACCAGCTCTCTTGGTTCTCAGGCCTTTGGACTCAAATTGGGACTTACACCATCCGTTACGCTGATTTTCAGGCTTATTCTAAACTACACCATCAGCTTTCCTGGGTCTCCAGTTTGCAAATAGTATATTGTGGAACATTTCAGCCTCCATGATGACATGAATCAGTCCTCCATAATAAACTTCTGTGTGTGTGTGTGTGTGTGTGTGTGTGTGTGTATGTGTGGTCTCCTGTTTGTTCTGTTTCCCTGGAGAACCCTGACTAATAAACCCAGTCAGATATTAAGTGGGGACTCAAGCTCAGATTTGTCATAATGCAGTGTGAAGAGTCTAAGAAAATCCAAGCTTTTAATCTTGAAAACCTGAGGAAATAGTAAGATCATTAACTGAAATAAAACACAGGCTTTTGAGTGGAAATTGAGGGAGGAAGAAGGTATTTTGTTTTGAGCTTCGTGTAGAAAGGGGCCATTTACTTGGAAATACTTAAACATAGGGAGAAAGAATGAGAGAGAAAGGCAAGGGGTGTGTGTGTGTGTGTGTGTGTGTGTGTGTGTGTACCTGTGTATATGTGTGCACGTACACACAAGAAAAAGAAGGAAAAAGATTCGGAGCATATGCATAGCAGGTGGGGTGAAGCCATGGAAGATAATCCAGTTGTGGAAGTAGCATGGACAGAGTGAAAAGGAAAATGCTAGACCTTAAGAAAGGGCCCGATGAGGGAGGAGAAGATTGAACTAAGAGGTGGAAGAAGATGAGCTGCCAGAGAATTAGCAGGAGAACAAAGAACTGAAAGGAGTGTGCAGGAAAGTCGAGAAAAAAAGAAAGAAAAGGCAATGCCTTGCCATATGGCGTTTTGTGGTGCTTTCAAAACCCACTTAAGACAGATGTGGTATAGACTCAGTCCAGGGACTGGAGGCATCAGAGAACTATCAACAGAAAAAAAAAGAGGCCATGAGTTTAATTATGTAAGTTGGGCGGTGTTTAGAAGGAAAGGGGGCTGAAGTTAGAGGAATGCTAGATCTAGAGATTATTTGGAGTTGATGGGGCTCTGTGTATGAATGGAGAGAGAAGGAAGAAGGACAGGTGGAGAAATAAAACCTTTAAACTGAAGAAATAGATTTCTAATGGCTGTGCTAAATACCTACTAGTGGATTGGAAAGGTTTTTGTTATTGTTGTTTAAAGTAGAATGTTAAAATTTATTTTCAGGCAGTGGAATAGGCATTTAATTCTCTCCACCTAGTAAGATAAACAGAATCACTACTAATTTTTGGAGACATTGAAATTTGTCTTCCCTTTAGGGGTATTGGGTCATTTACCTATCCCTAAATCACAGAGAGTGGATAATCACCCATGAGCTTATATTTAAGAACAGGTTTTTTTTTTTTTTTTCTGTGAGTTTTACTTATGGGAATTTGGATGACAGAAGTAGAGTAGTGTCATCTCTAATAATAGCAGTTAACACTTCCTGTGTATTTACTACAACCCTGGCACTGTTGTATGTGTATTGAAGTATTAATTCATTAAATTCCCCCAGATATCCATAAGCTTGGTACTATTAAGGATGAGGAAACTGAGACCCAGAGAATTTAAATGACTAGCCCCAAATAGCAATGGCCATGGTGGTGTCAGAACCAAAACCCAAATAGGTGGTCTTACTCCAGGGCTGTGCTCCAGTAATCTCTACATTAGACTGCCTTAATACTGTACTGTCCTTGAAGATTTCCAAAACTCTTTTTTATTTCTCCGATTATCCATCACCCATGTGGGATGGGTTTGTACTTTTTAGCAAAGTGGAAACTGAAACATAGGAAAGTTTAAACTGCCGCCAGTAAATAAGGGATTGAATATGAAATGATGTCCTGGTCTCCCTACTTTTAGAAATGTGTGCTTCTTCTTAGGAAATGGTAGAAGATAAAAGGAGTCAAGACTAGACATCGGAAGTATGGAGAGTCATCACAATTCTCACTCAGCAGCTATGGAACAACCACCAAGCTACTTACATAATAAGGTTCTTGGTTTTTCTCCCTGTGAAATGAAGGGGTTGGGGTTTGATGATACTTTGACTCTAGAGTGGTAAGTGCCAGTATAAATATAATGCAAGCTTTGTATATAATTTAAAATTTTCTAATAGCCACATTAAAAAAGTAAAAACCACCAAGTAAAATTAATTTTGATAAATTGTATCCACTATATGATCATTTTGGCATCAATCAATATTTTATATATATATGTATATATGGCTATATATATATATATATGGCTATATATACATATATATATATATATATATGGCTAGTGTGTGTGTGTGTGTGTGTGTGTGTATGTGTATATGGCTAGTCCAAACTGAAACGTATTATGTTTATAAAGTATACAGCAGATTCTGAAGAACATATATATATATGAAATGCGACATATATATATGTCCCATTTCAAGTGCTCAATGACCATATGTGAACAGCACAGAGCTCTACCTTAAGTAGCAAGCAGCATGAAGTCTTTTTTCTGAAGACAGGTAGGTAGAAACATCACAGCGAGCAGCAGATGCTGAGATATTTTCCTGCCCATCTGCTTAGCTTCAAGTCCTCCTTTTTCTCAAGCTCCAAGGCATCTGCCTGCCTCAACTAAGTAGAGTGGGAAATTATGACTGATGGCCTTCTTCCTACAGCCCCAGCCCCTGAACAGGCAGTACCTGTGAAGCCCACACAACAAGGGCATCATCTTTCCAGGCTGACAGCCCTGGGAGATGACACCCGTGGTAAATTAAGCAGAATGCTGATGAAAAATGAAGTGTGGCCACAATCTAGCAGTCCTAGCAGTAGACAGAGCCTGCTGTGGTCCTTGACAACTGCGTTCTCTCTTAGATCTTTCCATGGCATTCGAGTGCTGGGTCATCTATTATCCTGCATGTTATGTATGAGGAGAGAAATAAAATGAAATGGAACTCACATAATCATCGTAAAGGCAGATTTACTAGATACCATCACAGTTCATCTGGGGGAGGAAGTTCCCTTCCTTGCAGAGGGCATGCTTGTTAAAAACACTCTTTACAGTAAATGAAGGGTTTTTTTTTTTTTTTACATTTCAGAAGTGCAGGTCAATCCTTGAAGAGTGGAGGGAGAAAAATTTCCCTTTTGTTAATCTGGCAGGCTAACTAAATCAATACATTTATAAGAACCTAAAGGACAGATTAATTTTGAACAATTATTTAATTTTAAAGGGTAAAGGTCCTAGACACCCACCAGTCTGCTTCTGAGAGCACTAATTAGTGCAACTGGGTCCATGATTTTCAACTGTCATAATAACCCTCCACAACAGAAAACAGATCATTGATATCCGTAAATAATTGACAATAACCAATACGGTAATACATTTAAAAAAGAGTGTAGCCTCCCTTTTTGGTCAAGGATTGTTTTGAAAGCATACCTCTTTGCAAATTAAGTGATGTGACTCTGACATTTTGTTCCAGAGCTAGGAGGAATCATCCTGATCATCTGATCCACGGCAATCAGAAACATGGTGACTCACCTCTCTTTCTCTTATCCGTGTGTGTCTTGCTAATCAGTGCATCTCCCCACTAAACCTGAATGTGGCTTCAGAATTCTTCTGAGCAAGGAGTTCCAGACAGCAAATACCAAGCAATCATCATTATCAGGGTGAACCTGTTCACCCTCCCTCATCCAGTCTGACCTTCTCATCTTGTGCATGATAACACAAGACTCAGCTACGTTCCTGTCTACAATCTCATTTACAGAGAATTGTTGGTGAGAAGACTAGAATCCAGGCATCCCTTCCAGTCCCTAGGCCTGTTATTGTATTCTACCCATGGAATGCAAAAACCTGTTTCTTGAGTGTGTCTCTGTCTAGACAGACAGAACTGTGCCTGTCCTTTGTGAACAAGGACCACATCCCATAAAGAACCATCAACATGATAGTACTTTAGATTCTTCAGAGAAATCCTTAGGCCCTGGTGCAGAGGCTTCTATTATATTCATGTTCTTATGCTATGGTTATTGTTTTATGCTTTGTTCTAGTCATTCTTTGGTTACTTTAGATGGCTTGATGGTATCTACATCTTACAGATTGGTCTCTGAAAACAGACGTGATGCTCCCTGTGTGGACGGGCCCCTGAGGGATAGGACACTGATCCAAGACAGACTATGAATTGTTGGAAGGGTTTAGAAGAAGATTCAGCTTTGGTGACTTACCCACCACTATCACAGGTTTTTGCCATACATGTATATGACCTTTATAACTTTTTATGCAATAATTCTTTAAAACATTTACATTTTTCTTACATAAATTTACTTTGAAAAGAACCTTTTATTACCACCAATAAAAAATAGTTGACATAAATAGAAGGCAGGCATAAAAATGAACACAATAAAAATGAAAGAACGTTATTCACTCCTAGTTAAACGCTCTATTACCTGCCAAAGTCTCTTTATTGAAAGGCGAGGTTCTAGGTGTCAAGAGAGTTGTTAAAAACATACTAGTATCAAATTAAGACCTTATAATAATTAAAAGAACAGAAAGGAAAATGATAGAAGAATAATTCTTTCTCTATTTAAATAACAATGATTTGAATTATTCTCTCCCTGGGTTATTTAAAGATGTGCCCACGCACTCCTAACAACATCTCCTGTGTCACCTCATATGATGCGTCTCCCTGCCGTGGGCAGTGAGGGTATGCGTCCTATACTCAGGAAAACAAGAATCCTATATACTTCCATCACTGGCTTTCCTCTTGGATGCCTCAAGAAACAATGCCTTCTTTTCTTTCTTTTTTTTTTAAATTTTTTAAATTAACATATAATGTATTATTTGCCCCAGGGGTACAGGTCTGTGAATCATCAGTCTTACACAATCCACAGCACTTACCACAGCACACACCCTCTCCAGTCTCCATAACCCAACTACCCCATCCCTAACCCCCACCCCCCAGCAATCCTCAGTTTGTTTCCTGAAATTAAGAGTCTCTTATGGTTTGTCTTCCTCCCCAGTCCCATTTTGTTTCATTTTTTTTCCTCCCTACCCTCCACAACCCCCCACCCTGCCTCTCAAATTCCTCATATCAGAAATATCATATGATAATTCTCTTTCTCTGACTTATTTCGCTTAGTGTAATATCCTCTAGTTCCATCCATGTTGTTGCAAATGGCAAGACTTAATTTTTTTGATGGCCACATAGTATTCCATTTTATATATATCTCATATCTTCTTTATCCATTTATCTGTTGATGGACATCTAGGTTTTTCCCATGGTTTGGTTATTGTGGACACTGTTGTTATAAATATTGGGGTGCACATGCTCCTTCAGATCACTACATTTGTAACTTCAGGGTAAATACCCAGTAGTATGATTGCTGGGTCGTAGGGTAGCTCTATTTTCAACTTTTTGAGGAACCTCCATACAAAAACACCTTCTTTTCAAACTCATATTTCTCCCTCCAGGAGCCAAGAGCCTTCTCCTTCTGTGGGTCTTCATCTGCACAGCCCTGTTACTTCACTACTGTGCCATAAGTAAGGATGTTTCGGTGCAAGTTCTCTGTGATGTTCCCTCTTGTCGCTCTGAGTCATGTATTTTTCTCCTTGATGATTTTGAGGCTCTCTTCTACCCACACTGATCTCTGTCAAAATTGGGGGAACTTCATCCCATAAGTAATCAGTCTCCCACAAGGGCCTTCCTGCTCCCATAGTTGCAGAGACCACTCCATAGTTGGAGTCATTAGAGAGATGTGGAAGATCTCGCTGACAAGTTCTCTCTGTCTTACAACCCTCGTTTGTCAGCCTATGTCCTACTGTTGGAAATGGGGTGAAGGGCTAAGGTTCTTAAGTTAGATTCTTCGAGTTTGAACCAAGGCTTCGTTATTTACCACTTGTATAACTTTGAGAAGTTTAACATTTCAGTGCTTCAGTTTACTTATGTTTAAATTGGAAATTATACTAGGTCCCATTTCATAGGGTTGTCATGAGAAATCAATGAATTAATTCATATTGGGCACTTAGGAAACCATGCCCCCACATGTAGGACTCACTCAATGAGTGCTAACAGTGATGATGACCATCAGAATATATTTCTTCAAAGACATATTTCTTGTTTGCAATTTTTTTTTTTTTGGCCAGGACTCAGGGAGAAAAAGTTAGGAAACAAGTTATCCAAGGAAAGAACACAGACTAGAAATTCAGTTCCTAAATTCTACTCCTATCTGTGTGACAGGAGGCTTAAAAACAAACAAACAAGCAAACAAACCTGTGCTCTTGTTATAAAAATGAAGAACATATTAATACTCATAAGCATCAGTACTTGTAAAGTGATTCTCCTAGCCAAGTTGTGAGACAGTTCTTGATAATTAGCTTAGTTTTACAAACAAGAAAACTGAGATTTCAAGAGATTAAATGGCATATTGAGGAAATTACCTGTTTGTAATGTGTGTGCTGGGACATTCAGGCCATTGTCTCCTTTGCCTACTGCAGAGGTAGGAATGCAATGAAGACCTAGAAAATAAACATTAAAAAAATAAATATAAGAATATACACTTCAGAGAGTGATGGTAGCTGGGGCAATCTCTCCCACTCTCAGAGATTTTCTATCACCCATATGTTGATGATGTCTCAAACTGTATTTCTAAGTCGTGACCTCTCTCCTAAGTTTTAGGTTTTTATTTCCAGCTGCCTTTTAAAGTTCCCATGGCCACTGCCAACTCAACCCAAATTGCCCTCTGCTCCCAGTCCTCCACTCTTGTTCTCTTGATACCAGTTAATGGTACCACCACGACGCCCGCTTCAGCATCATCCTAGTTTCCCCTCTATCCTTCATCCCATACTATGATCAAGTCATGCCAGTCTTTCCCTTCAAGTATTTCTGCAAATACTTCCTCCTGGTACTTTCTACCACAAAGGCTTGGTTCAGATCCTCTTTACTATTTTGTGGGTGATCACCATGGTCCTTAGGTGCCTCTCTTCATTCTTGTCTTGCACTGCAGTCAGAACACCATCTCCAAGTTGCACAACACCCCCCATTGCCAGAAGAATAAAGCCCGCAATATTTGTCATAACAGGCCTGCCCCGATCCCTGATTTCTCAGCCATCCTTTCAGCCTTACCTGCAACATGGCCCCAACCCCAATGCCATGTCTTGCCCTAGGCATTCTGAGGAGCAGATTCTCTGAACATTTTTCTCTCTTTTTTTTTTCCAATTTATTTATTTTCAGAAAAACAGTATTCATTATTTTTTGACCACACCCAGTGCTCCATGCAAACCATGCCCTCTATAATACCCACCACCTGGTACCCCAACCTCCCACCCCCCCGCCACTTCTGAACATTTTTCTCTTAGCTCTCACCACTGGATTGTGGGATTCTTGAGGGGTGGGTGTTGTCTCATTCACCCAAGAGGCCATCTGGTGTAGTGGTTAAGAGCAGAAGCTTTAAATCATACTACGTGGGTTTGAATTCCAGTGAAGCTCTCTCATTATGGACAAATTATATAATCTCCCTATGATGCTATTTTAGGGGTTCTCAAAGTTGGCCACACTTTGGAAATACAAGGAAAAGTTTTTAAAAAGAACGATGCTTGGTTGAGTCCTGCCTCCAGAAGTTCTGGCTTAATTAATCTGGAGAGCAGCCAGACTATCAAGAATTATAAAAATTTCCCAAGTGGTCTAATATGCAGCCAAAGTTGTGAACAAGCACTACATCTTCTTGTCCCTAAAATGGGGAAAATAACAGTACCTCCTAGAGTTGTTTGATGCTTAAGTGAGTTAGTTAATGTAAAGGTCTTAGTACAGTATCTGACACATTACATATAATCAATAACTGTGGCTTATAATTTATTTTACAATAAATGGTTTTATTGTTAACCTTTCTGTTGTGAAATCACACAGAGAAGTCATATAATGTACAGTATATACATACAAATGTACAGCTTAATTATTATAAAACACCAGCTATGTAATCACCCTCCACATCAAGAAATGGAAAATTTGGGGGTACCTGGGTTGCTCAGTCAGTTAAATATCTGCCTTTGGCTCAGGTCATGAGCGACTTATTTGGCTCCCTATTCTGTGAGGATCCTGCTTCTCCTCCCTCTGCCCGCTGCTCCCACTGCTTGTACACCAGCTCGCTCTCTCTCTCTCTGTCAAATGAATGAATGAATGAATCAATCAATCTTTAAAAAAAAAAATAGGGGCACCTGGGTGACTCAGTGGGTTGGGCCTCTGCCTGCAGCTGAGGTCATGATCTTGGAGTCCTGGGATCGAGCCAGGCATCGGGCTCTCTGCTCAGTGGGGAGCCTGCTTCCCCCCATCTCTGCCCGCCTTCTTGTGACCTCTCTCTCTCTCTTTCTCCCTGTGAAATAAATAAAATCTTTAAAAAATAAAAAAATTAAATAAAAATAGAAAATTTCTACCACCTCATAAGGACTCCATATTCCTTTCTAATTATAATCTTCATTCCACAAAGGTAAGCACTGTCCTGATTTTTACCGTCTACACTAACGTTTTATATAGTTATCACCTACGTATGTATCCCTACATGTTGCAAGCTAGTTTTTTGTTTTGTTTTGTTTTCAAACTTCATTTAAATGGAGTAACTTGTGTCTTCTTTTGCTCAGAATTGTGATTGTGATTGCAAGATTCAACCAAGATAGCCATGTATCTTTATCTTCATACTGTGTTGTTTGGATACACCACACTGTATTTTTCCATTCTGTTGGTGGTGGACCTTCAGGTAGTTTCTAGCTTTTAGCTATTACACATAGTGCTGCTATGGTCATTGTTGTTAATTTCTCTTAATGCAGAGGTACAAGCATTTGAGTTGGATAACTCACAGAGAGAAAATGCTAGATCACAGGGTAGATGTTTAGCTTTCATGGACACCCGCAATCTTTTCCAAAGTGGATTTTTTCCCCTTCATTTTATTTTTATTTTTTTATTTTATTTTTTAAATTTCTTTGCAGTGTACCAGAATTCATTGTTTATGTACCACACCCAGTGTTCCATGCAATACGTGCCCTCCATAATACCCACCACCAGGCTCACCCAACCTCCCACCCCCTACTCCTTCAAAACCCTCAGATTGTTTTGCGGAGTCCATAGTCTCTCATGGTTCATCTCCCCCTCCAATTTCCCCCAACTCCCTTTTCCTCTCCATCTCCCCATGTCCTCCATGTTATTTCTTATGCTCCACAAATAAGTGAAACCATATGATAATTGACTCTCTCTGCTTGACTTATTTCACTCAGCATAATCTCTTCTAGTCCCATCCATGTTGATACAAAAGTTGGGTATTCATCCGTTCTAATGGAGGCATAATACTCCATAGTGTATATGAACCACATCTTCCTTATCCATTCGTCCATTGAAGGACATCTTGGTTCTTTCCACAGTTTGGCAACTGTGGCCATTGCAGCTATGAACATTGGGGTACAGATGGCCCTTCTTTTCATTACATCTGTATCTTTGGGGTAAATACCCAGTAATGCAATAGCAGGGTCATAGGGTAAGTCTATTTTTAGTTTCTTGAGGAATCTCCACACTGTTTTCCAAAGTGGCTGTATCAACTTGTGTTCCCACCAACAGTGGGAACACATCCTCTTTTCTCCACATCCTCTCCAACATACATTATTTACTGTCTTGTTTATTTTGGCCATTCTAACTGGTGTAAGATGGTATCTCAGTATGGTTTTGATTTTAATCTCCCTGATTGCTAGTGATGATGAACATTTTTTCATGTGTCTGTTAGCCATTTGTATGTCTTCATTGGAGAAGTGTCTGTTCATGTCTTCTGCCCATTTTTTGACATGATTATCTGATTTGTGTGTGTTGAATTTGAGGAGTTCTTTATAGATCCCGGATATCAGCCTTTTGTCTGTACTGTCATTTGAGAATATCTTCTATTCCATGGGTTGCCTCTTTGTTTTGTTGACTGTTTCCTTTGCTGTGCAGAAGCTTTTGATCTTTATGAAGTCCTAAAAGTTCATTTTCACTTTTGTTTTCTTTGCCTTTGGAGACATCTCTTGAAAGAGGTTGCTGCGGCCCATGTTGAAGAGGTTACTGCCTATGTTCTCCTCTAGGATTCTGATGGATTCCTGCCTCACACTGAGGTCTTTTATCCATTTCGAGTTTATCTTTGTGTATGGTGTAAGAGAACGGTCGAGTTTCATTCTTCTACATATAGCTGTCCAATTTTCCCAACACCATTTATTGAAGAGACTGTCTTTTTTCCCCTGTATATTTTTTCCTGTTTTGTTGAAGATTATTTGACCATAGAGTTGAGGGTCCATATCTGGGCTCTCTACTCTGTTCCACTGGTCTATGTGTATGTTTTTATGCCAGTACCATGCTGTCTTGGTGATCACAGCTTTGTAGTAAAGCTTGAAATCAGGCAACATGATGCCCCTGGTTTTGTTTTTCTTTTTCAACATTTCCTTAGCAATTCGGGGTCTCTTCTGATTCTGTATAAATTTTAGGATTGTTTGCTCGAGCTCTTCGAAAAATGCTGGTGGAATTTTTATCAGAATGACATTGAAAATATAGATTGCTCTAGGCAATATAGACATTTTAACACTGTTTATTTTTCCAATCCATGAACATGGAATGGTCTCCCATCTTTTTGTGTCTTCTTCAATTTCTTTCATGAGTGTTCCATAGTTCCTTGAGTACAGAACCTTTACCTCTTTGGTTAGGTTTATTCCCAGGTATTTTATGGTTCTTGGTGTTATAGTAAATGGAATCGATTCCAAAGTAGATTTTATCAGTTTCAACTCCTACCACCAGTACACAAGAGTTCCCACTGCTCTGTATTCTGTCCAATCCTTGGTATGTTCAGTTTATTTTTATTTATTTATTTTTGTTCAGTTTATTTTTTTTTTTTAAGATTTTATTTATCTGACAGAGAAAGACATAGTGAGAGAGGAAACACAGGCAGGGGGAGTGGGAGAGCAAGAAGCAGGCTTCCTGCCAAGCAGAGAGCCTGATGTAGGGCTCGACCCCAGGACCCTGGGATCATGACCTGAGCCAAAGGCAGACACTTAATGACTGAGCCACCCAGGCACCCCTGTTCATTTTAATTTTAGACAATCTAGAGACAGTATAGTGGTTTCTTATTGTAGTTTTTATTACATTCCCTTGATTACAAATGAGGGTAAGCTTTTTTTTTTTTTTTTAGAGGTTGAGAGGAAAGAAAGTATGGTAGGGATGGGCAGAGGGAGACGGAGAGAGAATCTCAAGAAGGTTTTATGCCCAGTGCTTGATCTCACAACTCCAAGATTGTGACCCCAGCTGATACCAAGACCGTGCTGCCTAACCAACTGAGCCACCCTGGCATGCTGAAGCTGAACATATTTTTATATCTTACTGGACATTTTATTAATCCCTTTTGGTCAGTGCCTGTTCAATTTACCTGTTAATTTTTCAACTAGTCATTACCTTAGGGATTTGTAGTTTAAAAATATATGTATATTCAAAATATGAAACCCTTGTCAATTAAAGTGTAAAACATGTCTTCAACTTACTGCTCACCTTTTCACTCTCTTAATAGCATTCTTTGAGCAGAAAATTCTAACTAAATGTAATCCCATTTATCAGTCTCTTTCTTTTGAGTGTATTTGAGATGTCTCTTCCTACCTTGGGACAGGGAAAGACATCCTCCTATGTTATCTTTCTAGAAGCTCTATTGTTGGGCTTTCATATTTAGATGAGGTATTTGCTTCTGGTGTGAGGTAAGTTCAAGTTTCATTTCTTTCCAAAGATAACTATTTCACTGACGCAGCATCATTTATCCTAAACTCTCTATAGTGCAAACTTGATAATTACCAAGTGAAATGTCCTTTTAAGCATGGGTCTGTTTCTGGGCTCTCCTTTCTCTCTATTTGTCTACTGCACTGTTTTAACTACTTAAGTTTTAAAGTAAGTCTTGATATTTAGTATAGCGAATCCTCCCAACTCATCTTCATCAAAAATTCTTATCTATGCTTTGCCCTTTGCATTTCCAAATGAATGTTTAGGTAAGCTTATCAACTTACAAACACACATACATCAGTTGGGATTTTGATTGGAATTACTTTGAACCTATAGATCAAATAGAAAATTAATTGCATTACATTATGAGACTTTTTATCTAAAAATATAGTATATCTCTCAATTCATTTGTCTTCTTTAAGTTCCTTCAATAATGCTTTTGAGTAGAGTTCCTTAAACCTCAGCATGCCTCAGAATCACCTAGATTGCTTGCTCGGGTCCTGATTGGTGGGTCCTCATCCCAGGGTGTAAGTACATCTGCAATGGGACCTGAGTATATGCATTTCTAAGAAGTTCCCAGGAGATGCTCATGATGCTGATCCTTGGACAATACATTGAGAATCACTAATTTGTGATTTCCAGAATACTGGACTTGTATAAATTTTTTAAAGCTAATTCCAAGTTATTTGGAATTTGGGAAAGTATTTTAATTTTGTTTAAATTTCATTTTCTCTCTACTGTTGGTATTTTTAATATTAACTTTGTATCCATGGACTTGATATTCTCATTTGTTAATTTTTAAAAATGTATCCATAGGTTGTTTGGGTTATCTCTGTAAACACTCCCCAGAAGAGTGTCAAAGTGCTAATTAGCCTCTCATTTCTATTCTAGTTTGTAAATGAGTGAAGGTCAGGGGAGGCTTACATGTCTGACTTACCTCTGGACTTCTTCTTCCAGCATCTTGGTCTAGTACAATTCCACAATCTTACTACCTCTCTGATGCCTTTAAGCAGATGCTTTATATTTTGTCCATATGTTCTGACTGTCCTCAGCAGGAAGGTTTCTCTGAATTACTTTGCTACCTATACCAGAACATGCCTGCTTCCCATAACTGGAAACCAAGGTCTTCTAATCCTTCTCTATAGACTAATCTTTATTTCCTTCTTGAATACTCTTCTATTAAACCCCTCACATCAACCATTGCCTGGGATTAATAAAATACTCTATTTAAAATTCCCTCTAGAGATCAGTTAACAGAGTATAAAAGGGAATTAACTAAGGTGGTAAAGATAAATTTAATGATTCAGTTTTGGCTGATATTGGTGTTAGAAATGACTGGTAACCAAATACATTTTCAAGTGATTACATCTTCTGTATTAAATATTTTGCCTACACCATTCACTGAACAAGAGTCTTGGGTAAGTCCCTTAAGTTAAGCCTCAGTTATGACTTCTGTAAAATGCAAGACAGAAAAGAACTAATATGGCAACTTCTAGCTCTACATTATAAGCCCTACAGAATAAGAGCAAAAACCTACTCTAGGACCTGGAGAGATTCTCTTTATATGGTGGTACTCTTATAAATGTTGGTTGAGTAAAAAAAAATAAGTATTTTAATCGATAAGTGAATTTTTCTAGTTTATTGTCCTTTCTGAGAACTGAGAGATCTTATCTCCAGAGCCTTCTATCTAAGAATGGTAGTCCACTTGCTCCCAGCTGCCCCTCCCCCATAGAGAATTGTAAGACATGGAACATGTAAAGGCATACATTGGAAGGGAATCATGAGGAAGGAATTTCTTGTGATTTTTTAGAATCTGGGGTGACACTGTATGCCAGTGTTTCTGCAGTTTGAATTTGTTTACAAGGGCTGGAAATATGATACGAGTTTCACCGTGTCTAAACTTAAATATCAGTTACATTACTGAGTGTTTAATAGACTGGTCATAAAAAACCTTTTCATGAGAAGGTGAAGATGGTATGATAGGAAGCAGAAACAATATTAGGTAGAGCAATTCATGTCACATGCCCCCATACCCTTGCACCAATGCACATGAAATAGACATCACTAACTGGATCCCAGTGTAATCAGCAACATTCAGTATAAGCCTGCTACAAATCTTAGAGGAGAAATGCCAGGCCAGGAATTAATTGTTCAGTAGTCCTCCAAGACCACATATTCCTAGCACTATTTGGATGAAATCTGTTTAGGAAGGTGGCTGGGAAACGAGTGATTCCAATCTGTAAATGAAGGCATGGCCCCAGATGTGCTAATACTAATTTTGAGATTTTTACTTTTCCAGGTGTTTCTGGCTACAATGATTTTTAGGGGTCAAAGAGTTCAAAGAGATAACCATGGTATAAAATAACCTTGAATCCTTGATTCTAATGAAGGGATGGGTAAACTCCTAACTGCTCCCTCGTATCGAATTAAATCCTTCATTGGTCTCTAGAAAGAAAGAATAACTCTGACTCAGCTTTTAGATTGTCATTAGAAAAACTGATTGGTAAGGTATCTTTCCAATTCAGTTCAAGACTAACAAGTAAAACTGAACTCTTGGCCAAACAATCTTCACTATAAAAGTGCAAAAAGGTTCCACTATTGGCATGACTTAGAATGCTCTCAAACTGGGGGAAATTGGTTTAATCTGGTGAACTTTTGGCTCATTAATGCCACACATCAATAGGATGAGTCTTACTGGTAAGTGAAATCTAAATTCTTACACCCCCTTTCCTCTATCTTTACCACTAACCAAAGATTAATTTATTTGCTTGGGTCTTTGGAGAATAGTCTTCTTATTGTATTATGTAAGAAGGTTGAGGAAGGAACACCATAAAGTTAATTTCACAACAAGATACATGCTCATTGCGTATCACTGAGTCACTTGACACATAAAAGTAGAAGAGGACCATAGTTGTCTAGAGAGAGAGAGATGCTCCAGAACTTTGCATTCAGTAGTATATAACGTTATTGATGAAAATTTCTATAAGTATCAAGACCATGTTTTTTTTTTCCTTTCTCAAAAACCTGTTGTATAAATTGCAATGTGAAAAGTAGTAGATAGAAGACATAAATAACCCATGAAACAAGATGGGATAGGGAGGGAGACAAACCATAAGTGACTCTTAATCTCACGAATCAAACTGTGGGTTGCTGGGTGGAGGGGGGTTGGGAGAAGGGGGGTAGGGTTATGGACATTGGGGAGGGTATGTGCTTTTGGGTAAATTGGAAGGGGAGATGAACCATGAGAGACTATGGACTCTGAAAAACAATCTGAGGGGTTTGAAGTGGCGGGGGGGGTGGGAGGTTGGGGTACCAGGTGGTGGGTATTATAGAGGGCACAGCTTGCATGGAGCACTGGGTGTGGTGGAAAAATAATGAAGACTGTTTTCTGAAAATAAATAAATTGAAAAAAAAAAAAGACATAAATAAAGAACCATGTGAATATAGAAAATGGAACAACTTATTTATTTCTGAAACTTTTAGGGAATTGTTCCCAGGACTCTTGAGTTGCGTCTTAAAGGATGAATTGAATTTTCCCAACTTGGGAGGAAAGAAGATCATTTTATACAGGCAAACTGCATAGTCTCCATGGCTTCTCGGCACATGTCCTAAATTTCATTGCCACTTAAATGCTTTATCCATTGTTTGTAATCATGCTTGGGAGCTGAAGAAGCACTGGCTTGTCCATCCTCACAATTCATTTGATATAGATAAGCACACCTTGCCTTGCCAGTTACTGTCCTTTGCACTGTCTGCTGGAAAAGCAGGGCCATCTGTTCTAACAGACGTTCCCCAGATAACGTCAACAACGCCAAGGGCTTTTTCTTTCTCCTCTGACCTACTTAGTCTTCCACAATTCAACATCTTCTCCTCTTTGTTACCATGTTGTGTGAGCACTCATAGTTTGCTCCCTTCTTTTCTGCTCAGCATTGTTCTCTTTTCTTCTAGGAAAACTTAGCCATGGAGCCAATGTCAGTTATTGTGCTCCTACATCCTCTTGTAATCCATATGCAATCATCTGCTTATTAAGGTTAAATGAGTTCAACTGATATTATAAAACCTGATTAATAGCAACATATGGATAACACTTCTGGTTAATTGAATTTTCAGGTTAGCTGAGGGTTAAATGGGAGATTTAATAAAATTGCTTAGCACTTATCTTTATCTGTTTTATGGCACTTATCACATATAGCTGACTTGGCATTTTTCAAGTTTGTGTCCTATCTTTCCTAATAGACTGTGAACCCTCTGAGGGTAGAGTCTGGGCCCTGTACTTGTCTGTGACTCGATGTGACCCAGCAGATAGTGTTTTTAAGACTGTTACGTTGTCTTCATTGTATCATCATCTTCTTCAGCATCATCACATTATCACAGTTGTGTCATAGCTACTAGCACAGACTCTGTAGCTAGCCATCCTGAACTGGGATACTGCCTCTGTCATTTACTAATTCTTTTCTTTAAAAAAGATTTTATTTATTTATGAGAGAGAGAGAACGTGAGGGGAGGAGCAGAGGGAAAGGGACAAGCAGACTCCCCACTAAATGCACAGCTTAGTGTGGGGCTCAATCTCACAACCTGAGATCATGACCTGAGCCAAAACAAAGAGCCAGATGCTTAACTGGCTGAGCCTCCCAGGCACCCCAGTCATTTACTGGTTCTATGGGCTTAAACAAGTCTTTTCACTTCTTAGTGCCTCAGTTTCCTCATCCATGCAATGGGGATGACAATAGTAATTCTTTCACAAAGCTGTTAGGAGAATTAAATAATTATAATGAGATACTTTATAAGCAAGCACTTTACTAAGTGTTCTATATGCACAATCCCATTTGATATCAAAGGAAGATGCCATTGTTAGCCCGTTTAACATATGAGAAAACTGGTGGGCAGAGAAGTAACTTTCTCAGGATCATGTGGCTAGTAAGCAGGAGAACCAGGTTTGAATTAAAGAAACTTGATTTGGTAACCTACCTTCTTAACATAAAGCTCTTTTGGAATCACATTTTTGCATCTTCAGAATGATCATACTCTTGGATCTGCCTAACTGTGGGGAAACCATTTACTAACAGTGTATGTCCAACATGGAAGGGAGCTCTGCTCATCATAGTAAATGAGGAAGCCAGGCAGACAAAGGCTTCATTGTGACCTCTGGCCTATGTTTCTAAGACTGTCAAAGTAGAGAACACCATGAATCACTTATTAGCCTTAAAAATTAAGCATGTCACTTGCAATCACATTTCACTGGCCAAATCCAGTCACATGACCACACATAATTCAAAAAAGATAGGAAAGGACAGCCCTCCCATGACTCAGAAGGCAGAGAGCTAGAGATACTGTGAACAGCAGTAGTTACCATACCCAAAGACTCTCAAATTACCAGGCAAAACCTGGGCACTGAGGCATAGAATTAAATGGGAAGGTGCACCAACTAAAGAAAGTTAGGTTCTTACTCTGGAGCAGACTTTTTCAACCTTGGCCCTGAGTATACACTGAACCAGAGGATTCTTTTTTGTGGGGTGGGGAGGGTATCCTGTACATTGTGGTGGTCTCAGCAGCATCCCTGATCTCTGTTCACTAGATTCCAGCAGCACCTTGCCTCCTCCAGTTGTTACATGTGAAAATGTCTTTACTTATTGCCAAATGCCCCATGGGAGGCAAAATCACTCCCAGTTGAGAACCACTACTCATCAGTGACCTATTTGTGTACACAGCTGTTGAGTCCCAGAAAAATTCCTCATACTATGACCCCATTATATAAATGAAGGATGTATGGAAGATTTTACAGATGGGAAAATAGCCGCAGAGGGTCAGTGGCTTACAAAATAAAGTCATGGGTTTCAAGTTGGCACAGGAGCCTACATCATCAGGATCTTTGTCAAGGCTTCTTTTTGCTATACCCTATTTCTAAATCCCCTGACCCCCCCCTTTTTTTTTCAGTTTTCTGCAGTGACTTTAATACTCTGCAAAGTTCTTCAGTGAATCTACCTCAGATTGTCAGCCCCTATAATTTTCATCCTATTTATCTTTCTTGGTTCTCTGTGGAAGTAGGGAACAGCTGGTCATCATGTTCTGTGTAATAACTTTTCATATATTTGAAGACTATTATTAAACCATCCCCAAGCTTCTCTTTGCTGGGTAATTGTTATGCTCAGACATGCTCTAGGAATTGTGCAAAGCCTGGGAGAAGATAGAGTCTCCAAACTAACGTTTGTGTATTAAATTTGAAGAAAAACAAATTTTGACTGAAAATATCAACTGAAAAATAAGGCTAAAATCTGAAACTATCAGGTTTAGTTTTCAGTGTTTTTTTTTCTTTTTTTTCCCTGTTTATTTATTATAGTTACTGTAGCTTATCTGGAAATTTTGATTTATTACTGTGGAAATTAATGTCCTAATTAAGATTTTATAGTACTTTTAATCTTAATGACATTTTAATAGAAATCCAATGATGGACAAGATAGTGCATCTCTGCTTGTCACATCTCAGGACATGACCAAACATAATCCAATTAACTGCAATGGCACTGATGAGAGGCCGTGGTTTAAAACAAGGCTTTCCCACAATAATATATAACTTGGACAATCACTGATAAGAAGACTACCATTTTTTCCATGCCTTCCATCTGTAAGGCCAGATGCTAAGAGGTTTACAAGAATTATCTCATTTAATCTCATTAACTCTAAGAGGTAGTTGCCATTATTATCCTTATTTTTCAGAATTAGAAACTGCAGATCAGAGAGGTTAAGTAATGTGTCCAACATCACAGAACTGTTAAGTGGTAGAGTGAGAGTTTAAAATCAAGGAGACACCAGAGCCCATGGTTTTAACTGTAATAACACATGACCTGTGCAAGCGGGAGCCATCTCTTATTAATTTGTCTATCCTCGTGTCCAGCTTCTGGAGTCAGTTTTCAGAAGCATTTATTGAATGAATAAGGAAGTCATGAGTGACAGAGCAGAAATGTGGAACAGCAATGTGGGCTATGGTTTAGAGTATTATGAGAGCAATATGTTCTCAGGCATCACTATTCCACTTCACCCCAGCCCACCCAGGGTAGTTTAGATGCCATCTCTAGGATTCCATACTAACTTGTGTGTGTCTATATCCAGGAAATGACCTCACTGCATTATAATGATATCTGTGTGCCTGTTTTTCTTGCTAGAGCACTGATTCTCAACCTGGGGCAAGTTGGTTTCCCAAGGGACCTTTGAAAATGTCTTCAGACATTTTTGGTCATCACACTGGGGGCTGCTACTGCCATTTAATGGATAGAGGCTGCGATGCTGCTGAATATCCTACAATGTACAAGATAGCTCTTTATCATGATTATTGACTCAAGATCTCATTATTGCCAAGAATAAGTAGCTCTGTCCTACAAGGGAAGCTCCTTTATGAAAGCTTCCTTGTGTTCAGGATCACTTTTGTGTCCTAAGAGCCAGCCACAGTGTTTGACATATCACTGGAGCTCAATATACATGTATTAAAGGAGTAGAGACCAAGAAAATTCATGACTGGATGACAGAAGGAACAAGGCAGACTGGGTCTCATTTTTGAAGACTGTCAGTAATCACCTGGGTCCTACAAGAACCACTGTCAGTTAATGTGAGACTCTACCAGGCTAGAAGAACGTGGGCATGATGAGTTCTGATACAGCCCATAGGCATTTGGTATAAGGGAAGAGTAGTGAGTTACTACTTTGGTGTATTAATCTATGTTTTCCCCCTTTGTCTTATTTTATAATCCTTCCATTTATATAACTGCTAAAATATTCTGTAACTCCTGCCCTCAAAGGGGCAAGGCAACCAGAACCAGAAAATAAAATTATAAAGTTTGTAGCTCTGGGATTTCAAAAGCCAAGGTTCAAGTATAAGATAAAAAGACTTAGAAAAATATAGTCAGTCATGTTCAGTTTCCTTGTTTCTGACACTAGATTCAGAAGTCCTCTGAGTAGAAGGAGAGAAAAAAGTATCAGAATGGTCCTAGGAGGTTAGCAGAGCCAGACCTGCCAAGGCACTGGGACTGAGGAAAGGAGGATACAGCAGTGATCTCAATGAGACTAGATTAGAATGAAGTTATCTCAGAAAGTGCCAACATGGATGGATGATAATGATCCTTATCAGTTTCTCCCCTACCATGATCCATGTGACCCTGGGGGAAAGGAAGTGGGGGGGGGCATTCTGCATTGAGTGAGTTCAGTTTCTACTGAAAAAAGAAAAGTTCAGAACAGAAATTAAATTCAATTTAACAAAAACATAATTACACTTCTTTTCTCCAGTCTTGTGGTCTACCATTTATAGTTGCTACAGAAGTTGATCAGATAGCAATAGCATCTCAGCAGCAATCCTGAAGTCAAGGGCAAGCTCTGTATATCGAAATGGGTTATTTTTGGAAGCAAAGCCTGACTTCACTATTGAGGGGATGGTATACAAAAAAAAAAAAAAAAAAAAAAAAAAAAAAAAAGATCAATTCAGAACTTTATTCCCTAAGAGCAAGGCAGGATTCCTGACACCAGAACTGCACTGCAAGGAGCTGACAGAGCCTGGGAAGTGAATGAAGTTGTTGAGTTCCCAAACTCAGGGACAAGGTTAAGCTAAATTAGCAAGGGCAGAGACCCCATATGGTGCTCTGAGCATGGAATGTAACCTGCTAAAGGTCTCCTTCAAGAATCATCCTTGGCTGGGTGCCTGGGTGGCTCAGTCATTAAGTAAGTGTCTGCCTTTGGCTCAGGTCATGATCCCAGGGTCCTGGGGTCGAGCCCCACCTCAGGCTCCCTGCTCCATAAGAAGCCTATTTCTTGCTCTCCCACTCCCCCTGCTTGTGTTCCCTCTCTTGGCATGTCTCTCTTTGTCAAATAAATAAAATCTTTTTTAAAAAAATCATCCTTGACTATAATGAATGAGAAGGGCAGAGTTTAGAGAGAGGGTGACATGGCCTCAGTCCTGGAGAGAAGGACTACAAGCTTGAGAAAACTTGTCTAAATGATTCAGTCTTTGACAAATGAATCTTTAAAAAAAAAAAAAAAAAAGTGTGAATTACCAGATAAAAAGTGCCCATAGTATTCAAATTGCATTTTAAAAATCTAGTTGTTTTTTTAAATCTTTATTTAAATTCAATTTAATTACTATGTACTATATTATTCATTCCCAGGGCAGAATTAAGAGATTAATCAGTTACAATACTCAGTGCTCATTACATCATGTGCCCTCCTTAACTCTCATCACCCAGTTACCCCTTCTCTCCCAACCTCCCCTCCGGCAACCCTCAGTTTGCTCTTTTGTTTTTTTAAGATTCACTTTGAGAGGGGTGGGTTAGGGGCAGAGGGAGAGGAGAGAGAGAAATAATCCTCAAGCAGAATCCCCACTGAATGCAGAGCCCAACATGTGACTCAGTCACAGAACCCAGACATCATGACCTGAGCTGAAATCAAGGGCTGGCCGCTTAACTGACTGAGCCACCCAGGCACCCCTCTTGCTGTTTTTATTTATTTTTGTTTATTTATTTATTTTTAAAGATTTTATTTATTTGATAGAAACACAGCAAGAGAAGGAATAGAAGCGGAGGGAATGGGAGAAGAAGCAGGCTTCCCGCCAAGCAGGGAGCCTGATGCGAGGCTTGAACCCAGGACCCTGGGATCAAGACCTGAGCCGAAGGCAGAGGTTGAATAACTGAGGCACCCAGGCGCCCCACCCACCCCCTTGCTGGTTTTAAACTAAGAGTCTTATCATTAAAATATTAATTTTTCTGTCAAGTATTTTTGGTACTTAATAATTATTAAGTAATCTGACATTGGGGGAGGGGACTCCGGGAAGCAGGACTGGAAAAATATTTCTGGAGTCCCTTTTGGGCTGATCCAGTCATGTAAAACACATTCTTTTACCTTTTCTTTTCTTTTCCTTTTTTCTTCTCTTTTCCTTCCTTCCTTCCTTCCTGCCTGCCTGCCTGCCTTCGTATCAAATTACATGACAATATCCTTTCCCACCCAGCCCTCCAAAAAAGGGTTAGAGGAATTTCCTCTATCATTGGCATGTCCTTCAAGGGCCCCTAGCATTGATCCCATTTCAGTCACTCAAGCCTCATCACTTGACATTCTTCATTTCTCATCCTATATTCCTTTGTACTGGTCTTTGTGAGTTCTTTGACTACTACAGTTTTTTGAGTTTGGACCCACAGAATATATGTCCATGTAGAACTTAAAAAAGTGGACTTGGGGCCTCTGTTGCTCAGTCAGTTAAGTGTCTAACTCTCGACTTTGGCTCAGGTCATGATCTCAGGGTCCTGGGATTGAGCCCCACATCAGGTTCCCTACTCAGTGGGAAGTCTGCTTATCGCCCTCTCTCTCTCTGCTCACTCTCAATCTCTCTCTCAAACAAATAAATAAATCTTAAGAAAAAAACCAATTTGGACTTACTTAAACTGAGGGTCTTTGTAGATATAATGGAAGCAAGGATCTTGAGATGAAATCATCCTGGATTAAGGTGGGTCCTAAATTCAACAACAGGTGTCCTTATAAGAAACAGAAAAGGATAAGATTCAGAGACACAAGGAGGGGGTGCCATGTAAAGATGGGGGCAGAATTCAGAATTATAGATCTACATGCCAAGGAATGCCAATAGTTCTTAACAGAAGCCAGGAAGGTGTGAATGGAACTTTCTTGGAACCTCCGGAAAGAGCCAATCCTACTGATCCCTGTATTGACATAAGTACTGTAGACTTATAGCTTCCAGAATTGTGAGAGAATACATTGCTGTTGTTTTAAACCACCAAATACATAATAATTTGTTACAGCCACCCTAGCAACTAATGTGATTTTTGTTGCATGTTTTCACTTCTCAGGGCCAGGACATATTGCTCTAACTTCCATCCCTTTAATCCCCTCTCTTCAGGGACTTTTAGTTAGTTTTTAGCAAACTTTCTGTAAACGACCAGATTACAGATATTTTAGGTTTTGTGAGCCATGTAGTCTCTATCACAATGACTCATCTCTGTCATTGACTCAGGAAATAGTCATAGGTTTCATGTAAACAAATGAGCATGGTTGTGTTTCAGTAAAACTTTATTTTTAGAAGTAAATGCTTAGCTGGATTTGCCTGTGGACAGTACCTTGCTTATGATTGCTTTTGGTTATTCCTCAGATCTCAGCTTAAATATAATTTCTTCAGGGGGTGCCTGGGTGGCTCAGTGGGTTAAGCCTCTGCCTTCAGCTCAGGTCATGATCTCAGGGTCCTGGGATCGAGTCCCACATGGGGCTCTCTGCTTGGCGGGGGGCCTGCTTCCTCCTCTCTCTCTCTGCTTGCTTCTCTGCCTACTTGTGATCTCTCTCTGTCAAATAAATAAAATCTTAAAAAAAATAATTTCTTCAGGAACCTCACCTGATCTCTTTAGGTCTCTATATATCTTATCCCATTTGTGAATTTTTTTTTCCAGCTTTACTGCAATATAACTGACATATATTGTGTAAGTTTAAGGTATACAATATGATGGTTTGATACACATATATATTGGGGAATGATTACCACAATCAAGTTAGTCACACCTCTATCATCTCACATGATTACTTTTTCGTTTATAATGAGAGCATTGCAAATCCACTCTCCTAACAACTTTTGAGCATA
This sequence comes from Neogale vison, assembly GCF_020171115.1. Lineage (NCBI taxonomy): Eukaryota > Metazoa > Chordata > Mammalia > Carnivora > Mustelidae > Neogale > Neogale vison. The sequence continues at coordinate 270,477,048 of NC_058091.1, read as the reverse complement.
CAATATAGCTATGTTAACCATAATCAACATGTTGTACATTAAATACCCATAACTTACTCATAACTTGAGTTTGTACCCTTGGACCACAACATTATAAGTGGTGCTACTGAATGATACACTTAAAATGGCTAAGATGGCAGTTGCAATTTACAAATATGCAAGAGGAATTAATCAGATGAGATGTGGAAAGAGACTAAGCCAGGCTGGAATAAAAGAGAACAGAAGATAATGGATCATAAAAAAGGACCTCAGAGATCAGGAGGTTCAATACCCCTGTCCCATTTTATGGAGGAAGGGACCAAGGACCAAGGTGGCTCTGTGGAAAGCAAACTGGATATCAGAAGACCTGGGTTCAAGCCTGTCTGGACCACTGATTTGCTGTGTCCTTAGACATGACTTTGGTCCACATCTCTGACTAAAATTTGTGAGTATGAACTGCGGTTGCTCTATTGTCCTGGCTTTTGGTTTCAATCTGCATTTTCTTCTGGGTCTTCTAGGCAAATGTATTGTTTGCTTTTCGTGAAGGGGCTTTTCTGGCTAACCTTACTGGTTACTTCCCTCTGCTTAATCTCTAGACTCACTCCAAATTCCTGTGCAGTTTTATGTAAGGTGACTTCATTAAGAAACGTTTGCTTGGCTCATTTTGCTTCACACATGTTTCAATTCTGTTTTATGGATGCAGACATCTAGCTTCAATGGAAGAAACCAGAAAGTTTAGCATCTACCTAAAGTCTGACTCAAACTCACCTTAAAATACTCAGTCAATTGACTTCTAGGGGCTTCAGTTTTCTTAAGAATTATGGACACAGCAACCTCTCTCTCTCTCTTCCTCTCTTTCTTTCTTTCTTTCTTTCTTTCTTTCTTTTCCTTCCTTCCTTCCTTCCTTCCATCCTTCCTTCTCTCTCTTTCTTTCTTTCTTTCTGTTAACCCAGTAGATTTTTGTGAGGATCAAATTATTAGGTGAAATTGAATCTACTTTAGTGGACTGATGACAAAACAAAACGAAACAGTGGTTATGTCTGTTTGGTATTTTTCTATCAGAGGGGATGCTTCAGAGGACAGAGACTCTCTCTCTCTGCACGGGCAGGCAAGGAAAATGAGTAAAAATTCATGTAGATTCAGAGTGAGGAAGATGGCTCCCAGTTCTGGTTCTGTCACCATTTGCCTTATGATGCTGGGCAAATCACATGTTCTGCACTGACTTGTTTCCTCATCTGTAAAGTGAGGAGCACCGAATGGGATCATATTATCAGTTTCTTTTTCACTCTGACAGCTCATGATTTGTGTACTTCTCATGCTTAGCTCTGTGCCTTACACATATTAAAAAATTAATAAATGTTTACTGAATTGAATTTAGTTAATTGCTATTTATTATTAGTCAAGTGTCATTAACTCATCATATCATTTATGTTTCTGGAAAGAAGTCTGGTACTTTTTTATTATTCTTAGGAACGTGCAGATTAGTCAGAGTTGGTGGTTGTAAAGATGACTGGAAATAAGAGTCATAGTGATAATAATAAACACAGATCAAGTGCTTTTTACGTTCTAGAATTAAAGTTTTAATTCTCAGCACACATGAGATAGATATATATGCAACTAATGAACTGTTGAACACTACATCAAAAACTGATGATGTAGTATATGTTAGGTAATTGAACATGATAAAAAATAAATAAACAATAAAAATAAAGAAGATATAGACATTAACTCCATTTTACAGATGAGAAGACGGGCATGTTTATATAACTGGACATGTTCATATACAGGTTCACAATAATTGACCAGAGGCAGCAGCTGGTAGAGCCAGACACTGAACTTTGTTTAATTGGGCTCCAAATGGGGTTGCTACACTCAACTAATAAAAATACAGGATGCCAAATTAAATTAGAATTTTAGATAAATTATGAATAATTTTTGTAACCTAAGTATATCCTATGGGTAATATATTTTTTACCATTAGCTTATAGACTCAGCAGGTAAAATAGGTTCACCTGGAGAAAAATTGAAACAGAACTCTTGTTTTATTTTTATCAGAAACTGTCAGACTGATGGGCAATCAGGGTAGAATTCAGTAGTAGGTGGTTAAAAAAAAGACGTAAAATGAGGAAGATGGCCCCACATGTTGTGAAACTTTCTTTTATCCCATATCTCTTACATTGAAGGGTTTTGTGTCTTTCTTTTCTTTTCTTTTTTTTTTTTTAAGATTTTATTTCTTTATTTGATGGGCAGAGATCACAAGTAGGCAGAGAGGCAGGCAGAGAGAGAAGAGGAAGCAGGCTCCCCCCACCCCCCCCAGCAGAAAGCCCAATGGGAGTCTCGATCCCAGGACCCTAGGACCATAATCTGAGCCGGAGGTAGAGGCTTTAACCCACTGAGCCACCCAGGCGCCCCTTAATTTTCTCTCTTGAACACCATCTCTGCTTCTTAGCTTTTCTGTTTAAATTGAAGGATGGAACAAATGGGAATTTTTTTTTTAATTCACACAAAATCTGGAATGATGACTCTGAGCAGACGCACGTGCTCTTGGGGATCATTTGAGAATGTTGCTCCCGTGTGCTGGAGCTGGAGTATCTGATCTGTCTGTTGCTATGACAATGGATTCTTGTTAGTGGTAATGTAGAAATTCGATCTGTACATTCAGAATGAGGGCCGTGTTCCAGCCTCTTTGTTACAGTTCCAAATCTCATCAAGTTGGAGGTGTTCCACCTTAAATCTAAGAAATTGAATTTACAGCAGGAGGCAGTGTATCTCACTGATTGACGCTGGGGCTCTGGAGGAAGTTGGGCCTGGGCTCTGGTCCGCTAACCAACACTTTAACTCAATTTCCATCCCTGTGAAATGGGCATCATAATATTTTGTACTTCCCAGGCTTCTGTGAAAAGGATTCAGGAGGGGATTTATGTAAAATATTTAGCACAGTGTCCGGCAGTCTTCAATAAAGGCCTCCACTGTGGTTATTTTTATCATTATTCCTCAATTCAAATAGTCTAGTCCAGGGAATCTTAGTGAAGGCTCATAAAGCCATGCAGTTTATCCACCACAGGAAGGAAGCAAAGTTAAAACCGGAAACCGGAAACCAGGGACCGGAACCGGGAAAAGGAGGGATCTCGCACTAGGTTACCAATCCCATTGCGGGAATTGGGGCCGTTTGTTTGAAAACTTTGAACCTCATTGTCTTTTCTGTCAAACCGTAATGATGAGTAACTTGGCCCTGCCCTGCCCTTCACCATGTTGAGATTAAATGAGATCATATATGTGCACTACCTTAGGTGTCAGGAAGTGCTAGACAAATGTAAAGAATGCCTCCTTATAAAGAGCCGCCACTTTTCACTTCTGTTAGCCTGTGCTCCATCATTCTAGCATTTCTTTCCTCAGATTCGGGAACTGATCCTTATCTGTCATGAGACAAGGCTACTCTTTGCCCTAGCCAAACACAGGCACCATAGTTTTTGTTTGTTTGTTTTCACGAGAGGTTGGTTTGTTTTGCTAGTTTTGTGGTTTGGAAAGTTCTGTTCTTTTTTAGGTATGTAAGCTTGGACTAGGCTCTTTGTGACTCAGTTTCTTTAGCTATAAAATGGGCTGAAAAATGTACTTAGCTCATGAAGCTGTGGTCAAAGTTGAATAAGATAGCATGCCGAAAGGATTTAACATGACAGAGAATACTCTAAAATCTTAGATATTAATCATTATTCAAGTTCTTTCTCTACTTCCATCTATTTCTTACAGTACTATTCTAGTATAGTACTATCTATCTGATCTCAGGTTGGTTTTTCTTGCTCTTTCTTGCTTTTTAAGCTGCAAGAATCTGTAGCTATAACTTGAGGAGGCTACCAATAAATGCCATGCTTTTCAAAAAACTCTGCATCTGCCCTCCACATCTAAGCTCCATAAATCAGGAACTGTTACTCCACTTTTTAACACATAACCATATGCTTTATATCAATGCCTACCTACATACATTAAAACAAAAATCTTATTTTGAGAAAAACTATCTTCAGCAAGCAACAAGACAAAGAACTGTATACACAGACAGTGTTCTCATATATTAGATTTAAGACATATCATTATTTTTCCATTTTCTTTATTTGGGACCTCTGTCTAAAACTGGGTGCTCTCCACTTGGATTCTGCCCCTGGTGCCACTTGCTTGTGATTATTGAGCTGCCAGCAATTGAGAATATTTAGTTTAATTTGGTTAATTGATGGCTCTTGGCTATTAAATCAAGTCCTTTCTGTTTCATACTATTAAGAGAGAAATTTCTGATTCCTGTTCAGATCCTGACTGTTTCTCACTGCATTCTGCAGGGACAATGGAAGTTCATTTTTTATTTTGTAGTCTTTATTTATTTATTTTTATTGTGTTATGTTAGTCACCATATAATACTTCATGAGTTTTTGATGTAGTGTTCCATGATTCATTGTTTGTATATAACAACCAGTGCTCCATACAATACATGCCCTCCTTAATACCCATCACCAGGTTAACCCATTCCCCACTCTCCTCCCTTCTGAAACCCTCAGTTTGCTTCCTGGAGTCCATAGTGTCTCCTGGTTCATCTCCCCCTCCTATCCCACCCCCCTTCATTTTTCCCTTCATTCTCCTAATGTCCTCCTTAGGATACACCTTGCTTCCTTGCTTTCTGGCTCCCTTGTGAGAACAGAACATGGAGTGCCATTGTGGGGACAGACTGAGTTTCCCGAGCTTTATCCTCAGTTTTCAATCTTCTTCTCCTCTCATGCAGCAGTTCCCATGTATTTATGATGTCCTAGAAGCAATCAGGCCTAGTCTGAGTGCCCATCAAAGGCAGACAGCAGGCATCAGATGGTGGTTTGAGGTGGGTCATGTTTTAAAATCATCCGTAATCCCAAGTTGCTATAGTTCCATGGCCAGTGCCCAAACAGTAGTTACTTATTCAAGTCCTGTCTCTAAGCAACAGGAAACCCAAGTCAATTTAATTTTTTAAAAAGATTTTATTTATTTATTTGACAGAGAGAAATCACAAGTTGACGGAGAGGCAGGCAGAGAGAGAGAGAGGGAAGCAGGCTCCCTGCTGAGCAGAGAGCCCGATGCGGGACTCGATCCCAGGACCCTGGGATCATGACCTGAGCCGTAGGCAGCGGCTTAACCCACTGAGCTACCCAGGCGCCCCCAATTTAATTTTTACAGACTGAATTTTGAGTCATATTCTTTGAAAACCTGTGAGCATTCTTTCTCAGAAATTAACCAGTAACATTAGGTTTGTAATAGTTGAGGTGATATTATTTATCTTTACAGCATCACCACAATTGGCCCATTGGGGATAATTTTTCTCCTGGTTCAAAAGTCATTTTTCTAATGGTAAAGCCCTAGACTATCATGAAGTTAAAATCCACTAACTACCCAATACATACGATCAAGACATTAGGACTATCACACGTTACTGGTGGGAATGTAAAATGATACAGCCACCTTGGAGAACTGTATGGCAGTTTCTTATGAAACTGACACACCATATTATCCAGCTGTTGCACTCTGAGGTATTCATACAGAGAAATCAAAATATATGCCTATCCAAAGATCTGTATACTGATGTACAGCTTTGTTTGTAACCACCCCAAACTGGAAACAGCCAAAGAGTGCACAGCACATGGACAGATAAACAAATTGTGGCATATACATAACATAAACACTACTTAGTAATGAAAAGAATAAATTACCAATGCATGCAACAACATACATGAATCTCAAAGGCACCATGCCAAGTGAAGAAATCTGAAATAAAAGAGCATATATTCTGTGAGTGCATTGGTGTGAAATTCTACAACAGTCAGATCTAATACCAGTGGTGACCTGGGTGAGGTTCATGGGGGAAACGACTGCAGAGGACCCTGAGTCAACTTCATGGAATAAGAGATAAGTTCTTTATATTGATTGAGACGGTGTTTACAAAGGTATATACTTGTGTCAAAATGCATCAAAACAGTTGTATTTTGTTGTAGGCAAATTATTTCAGTAGAATTAACTTAAAAATAAAAATGTCATTAAGACACCATAAGCACTGTAGAGTGAGTTTTCAAATAATAATGTTACTACTTCTATATTCCTTATCAGATTATAAACAGGTTAGGTATGTGGTTGGACTCCGAAGCATAGATTTCTGCAATAGATTTGAATAAACTCTAAAGAATGAATATGGAAGATAATCCATGTCTTCTCCCTGCTTGTGTTCCAATAACACAGATGTGGCATGCTTTTGTTGGTTGCTAAATCCCTAAGGAACAAGAAACACCCTAGCATGTCCCAAATCTATCATTCTCATCTTAGATAAAACATATGTTATCATTCCACTGCCCAGAGCAAGCCTCGTGGAAAGAACACTTCATTTTTTAGTCCTTTTTTTTCCCGATTAGGAACACCAAATCTCTTTATTATTTTTGTATGACTCAAGTTATTTATCTTTCGCTGGGAAGATTCTGGAAAAGGGACCTTGAATGATCTGTCAAAGTAAAACTTGGGCAAAGCAAGGAACTCTATATGGATTATAGTTTCTGAGAGCAGTTTTGGGGTTAGAACTTCTGGGTTCAAACCCCAGGTATGTCACTTAAAAGCTAGGTAAATCAAGGCAAATGACTTATTTTCTCCAAGTGTCAATGTATATACTTGTCAAAGGAAGAGGAAAGATACACAAGGTGGAATAAGGGTTAAAAGAGATGATACATATGAAGCAGGCAGTATACTTTTTTAGCATATGATGGGAAGGGTACTTTTTTGTATGTTAAAGGGCTAGGAGAAAATGAGGGGCTTATTAACAAGACAAAATATGGAGGGGAAGGCAGGTAGACACAATGAGTGTTTCTGATTAGGGAAAGACTCATTAGGTTTCAAACACCAGCAGCCCAAAATTTTTACATAACTTTTCTCTCTTTAAAGCAGAGATCTAGCCTGGCTCTCTGAGAAGGAGAGACAGATCAAGAGCAAGCAACTTGGAAGGGCATTTGCCAGTAGTTTGCTCACTGACAGGCATCTTTTGACAGGGAGGATCAAAGGCTAAAAGGAAAATGCCTGCCAAGGCTTTTGAGAGAGAATGGTCCAGAAAGCCTGTAAGGTTTTTATTTTCTTTACATATAAGATTTCCATGTGTGGAGATGGAAATCTTCTCAAGTGTGAAGATATAATCAAGATTATATTAATTACTGGTGGAAAACTCTAATGCTTAGTGAGAAGATATCTCTAAGTATTTATGGTTGTGTTTCTTTAAATTGTGCCTTAGATCAATTTTTCAAATACAGGAATGTGATATTAGTTGATGATTCTGGTTAACACTTTAGTAAAGAATTTCTACTCAAATTTTAGCTAAGTAGCCAAGTGCACATTATTCTCTTTGTTTGATTTACCTCAGGGTGACAGGTGGGATGACCATGCAGTCCTAACCCACGCATCACAGCTCAGCTAGGGGAAGGGCCCACTAACTAGCTCCAGAAGAGATACCAGAGGGAAAAATTAACCACCAGCCGGGACTTTGAAGTCTTGTCAAAAGAAACCTGAATGTAAATAAGAAGAAATATTAACAGAAGGGCAATTTTGTTAGTTCTAGTATAGTCAATTCAGCTGGTTAGAGCAGGGGTCGGCAAACTTCTGAAAAGGGCCAGGCAGTAACAGTTTTCAGCTCTGCAGGCTTTCCTCTCTCTTCCGCAACGGCTCCGCTCTGCAGGCTTTGGAGGAAAACAGCCGTGGACACTGCATAAACACATAAATGTGGCTGTGTTCCAATAAAATGATGTATCTACCCTGACATTTCAATTTCATATTATTTTCACATGCCACCAAATTCTTCTGATTTTTTTTTTTCAACTATTTGAAAGTATAAAGACTGTTCTTAGTTCATGGGCTATGCTGAAACAGGGGGTGGGCTCAATTGGGTCATCGGCTGTTGATCGCCCACCCTTGAGCTGGGTTTTAGAAAGCACAATTCATAGCCCTAGCTGATGTGTTACTGGGGTGGTGGAGGACAAAATCTTTTTTTTTTTTTTTTTTTTTTAAAGATTTTATTTTATTTATTTGAGAGAGAGAGACAGTGAGAGAGAGAATGAGCGAGGAGAAGGTCAGAGAGCGAAGCAGACTCCCCATGGAGCCGGGAGCCTGATGTGGGACTCGATCCCAGGACTCCAGGATCACGCCCTGAGCCGAAGGCAGTCGTCCAATCAACTGCGCCACCCAGGCGAAGGAGGACAAAATCTTTATCTCCATTTACAAAGAAATGTCATCTGCCTTTCCTGCCTGATGCTTTTCAGTGAAGCTCACTATGTCATTCAGAAAACCATCTTCTTAACTGTAATATCAAGGGCAAGTTTTCCAGGAGTCCTCTGATAATTTGAATACTTCAAAAGTCTTCCCCAAAACACTTGCCTTGTAAGAATGTGGCTATTGGGAAAGAATTTTCCCACTCTCCCAGGGGAAAAAAATTCTATATAGCTTAATACAGTTTGTAACCAGGCAGCTCTCGCTTAAAGCTAATTTTTCTTCCAGAACTTTAAATTTGCAGTAAGTACATGCAATTTAGCTGGAGTGGCAGAAAGCTTATAAATCAGACCACATCACTCTCTGGCTAAAATCCCTCCAATGGCTGCATTCTACACTTACAATAAAATCTAAGCTTCTTACACTGACCTGCCAGGTCCTACATGAGCAAACCTTGGCTCACTTGTCTAATATTGTTAATACTCCTCTCTCCCTCTGCTTGGTACTCTCCAGTCATGCTGTCCTTTTTCCTCTGCACATCTGGGCCTTTGCACATGCTCTGCCCTATCCCTGGAATGTTCTGTCTCTCATCTGTACATTTCTGCTCCTTTTCAGCTTCTAGGTCTATCTCAATACCGGTTTTCTTTTCTTTTCTTCTTTTTTAATTTAAATTCAATTAGCCAACATAAAGTACACCCTTAGTTTCAGATGTAGAGTTCAGTAATTCATCAGTTGCATATAATACCCAGTGCTCATTACATCAGGTGCCCTCCTTAATTCCTATCACCCAGTTACTCTCTCTCCTCACTCCCCTCTCCTCTAGTGACCCTCACTTTATTTCCTAGAGTTAAGGGTCTCTCATGGTTTTTCTCCCTCACTGGTTACTTCCCATTCAGTTTTCCCTCCCTTCCCTTATGGTCCTCGGTGCTGTTTCATATATTCCACATATGAGTGAAACTGGAGTATTATTTTTCTCTGATTGACTTATTTTGATTAGCATAATAGCCTCCAGTTCCATCCCTGTTGATGTAAATAGATAGGAATTCATCCTATCTGATGGCTGAGTACTCTTCCAGCATGTGTATATGTGTGTGTGTGTGAGAGAGAGAGAGAGAGAGAGAAAGAGAGGGAGAGTGTTTGTGTGTGTGTGTGTGTGTGTGTGTGCATCACATCTTTATCCATTCATCTGTTGACGGACATCTGGGCTCTTTCCATAGTCTGGTAATTGTGGACACTGCTGCTGTAAACATTGGAGTGCACATGCCCCAGTACAAACTACATTTGTATCTTTGGGATAAAATGCGATGGCTGGATCAGAGGTCGCTCTATATTTAACTTCTTGAGGAACCTCCAAACTGTTTTCCAGAGTGGCTATACCAGCTTGCATTCCCACCAACAGTGCAAGAGGGCTCCCCTTTCTCCTCATCCTTGTCACCGTTCCTTGTTTCCTGCCCTTTTCTCTTTTTTTAGAAGAGAGAGGAGAGGGAGAGAGGAGGGCACAGGGAGAAGAGGAGAGGGAGAGGGAGCAGGAGAATCTTAAGCAGGCTCCACCCCCAGTGCGCAGACCCCAGGCAGGGGCTCTTGTCTCATGACTCTGAGATCGTGAGCCTAAATCGAGAGTTGCACACTTAACCGACCAAGCCCCTGTTTTATTTTCTTGATAACATGTGTCACTTTTGAAATAATCTTGTCATTTGTGCATTTGTTTCCTTGTCTGTCACTCTCCATGTACATGCCAGCTCCTAAGAGGGCGGAGCCTTGTCTTGTTCACCCCCTAGCCCTGAGGCCTAGTGCAGATATTCAATAAACATTTATTAAATGGAGAATGAATGGCTATTCTGGAAAGCCAAAGAACCAGGCCTTACCTTACCGTGACAATGCAGACTAATTTTATCCTTTGATCACATCTTGGGTAGAGCAGACAGATGAGAAAGTTGTGGAGGTCTTCTTGGTCAACAAATGTCAACTCAGATTTATACTACTTTCTTGTCCAAACCTCAAATTCATTATTAATGTACAACAAGTTGACAAGTTTCAGTTTTCTCAAATATGTCTATGGCCAAGAAAATGGACAATATATTGTGCAGTGAGCTATTGATTTATAAGCCCCCAGCAGACATACACATTATTCTGAATACATAATTACATTGCAGGCAGCACATTTTTCACCTGGGATGTGGCACATCTAGGTAAAAACTAAGTATGCTAAGCTGAGTGCCTTGTCTAAATCTGGGTATGGAAAATGCATATAAAATTAGCAGTCCATTAAAAAATGAGCAAAATGTGGGATATGGTTATAAAGAGGTGCTTGCATCATTGGAGTAGGAAAATGACAGAGGCAGAACCTTGAAGCTCTGGCTTCTTTGGAGCATTAAGGTATGTGTCAAAGCTATTAAGGTCTTAGGCTTCAGTTGACTTTTCAGAGGTAACAAAGATGGAAACTATTTGTTTATGAAAAGCACATAATGGGGGCTCCTGGGTGGCTCAGTTGTTTAAGGCCTCTGCCTTTGGCTTTGGCTCAGGTCATGGTCCTGGGGTCCTGGGATCAAGCCCTGCATCTGGCTCTCTACTCAGCAGGGAACCTGCTTCCTCCTCTCTCTCTGCCTGCCTCTCTGCCTACTTGTGATCTAAATAAATAAAATATAAAAAGAAAAAGCATATAATGATCGAGTAATTAAGAAAGAGTCTTTTAAGTCAAGTAGCTATAGAACTTGGGTCAAATCCCTTAACATATCTGGCGCTCTGTTTTTCTCAACTACAAAAAGAGGAGAGCAATAATATTTATCTAATGGGTTAAATGAGATGATACAGGGAAGGTCTACTACCAGAACATAATAAGTAGTTAGGTAATATTAAGTACCAATACCTTTGTGTTAGTGCACCCTCAAAGTAACTAAACTCACCTACTATACTGATGAAAGAATATTCAAGTGAAAGACACCCGGGGTGTGAGTGCTCATTCTTCCAGTTCCCATGTTACGTGGGAAGGTTTCTTGCCCTCTGTGGGTTTGAATACAGAATCTATTTTGATTCAGTCTACAAAATCAGTTGACCAGCAAGTATTTTCTGAACATCCATGCTCACAAAAATAAACTTTTTGTAAGCTCATGCAGTCAGTTGCCCTCCATTTTCAGAAAAGACTAACACTACCCCCTACTTTGTGTAGTAGAGTTTATTTTTTAAAAAAAGCTTAAGATTTGTTTCTCATTCTCGATAAAGGTACAGTGCAGCTTGGAACATAGGACAGACAGACATGAAATGGTTAATATGATGAAGGAATGTAGGAAACCAAATCAGAAACGACCTGATACATACTGTGATTTTTTCTCCATAGAGAAAGGGGAGGCTGATGAAGGCTGGAGGAATTATGGAGGACTCTGTACATAGCGAGACTTAAGTTTTGAAAGGTATAGGATTTAGGTAGAATAAGGACAAAGCAAAATACATTCAGGAAAGAAGGAACGTTATTACTAAAATTGAAATGCATTTATCGTAGAGAGTGACAAGTAATACAGATACAGCCAGTCTTAATAATGCAAATGATCACAAATAACATTTTTAAATGGAGTCAAGTTTAATGTCTGTTCCTATGGCAAGAAAGGCCAGAAACAAAATATCTGGGGCATCTGGGTGGCTCAGTCTGTTAATCTGCCTTTGACTCAGGTCATGATCCCAAGGTCCTGATCAAGCCTTTTGTCAGGCTCCCTGCTCAGTGGGGAAACTTCTTCTTCCTCTCCCTCTTCCTCTACCCCCTGGCTCCTGCTCTTTCTCTCTCTTTCACTCTCTCCCTATCTCAAATAAATAAATAAAATCTTAAAAAATATATATCCACCAGACACCCTGCTGAGCTTATTATTTTTAGCATTATCTCATATAGGCTTTCCAACAACTGAATTCTTCAGGACTCTTTAGGTTTGTGAGTGACACTGAAGACAAGCTAGCTAAGCCATTAAAGGAAATGTATTGACTCTCATAACTAAGAGATCTGTGGAGCTGAGTTTGTGTCCAGCTGGATGGAGGGCCCAGACACCATCATTAAGACTCTTGTGGTTTTTTTTGTTGTTTTTTTTTTCTTTTTCTCTACCTCAGACAGGCTTTCCTTCTGAGGTAAGAAAGATAGATTCCTGCAAACTCACACTCACCAACGACAGATGTTGTAGCCCCAGTGTAAAGGAATTGCCTTCCTAGGTATCTTCAGGAGTAAGATTCGAGGGAGAATTCTGATTGGCTCAGCTCGAGTCCCATGGTGGCCAATCACTGACAACCTGCCAAGAAACCTGCCCAAATAACATGTGAACTGGACAGTGATGGGTCAGACCTCAGTCTGCCACTGTGATACTATGGTATAATAAGAAACATGTACTTGGTCTTCATCCCTAGTTCTTGGCACAGAGCTTCTGAAGTCCTTAGAATTTCCTGAGAGGTGGTATGAGAGGAGTGTCTTTCCTTACTCATAGGTCTCTTTCAACCATGCCTGGGTTTATGTTAGTGAGATTAACTGGGGACTGGGAGCCCCTAGGTAGGTTCAGGATGAAGGCTAGTTGCCAGAAAAACTGACCCTGTGATTAAAAGGTTGGGACTTTTGGCCCCAATCTAGACCTCTAGAGTTAGGAGAAAGACTAGGGATCTAGTTAACTTACCAGTGGCCAGTGATTTAATCAATCTACCTATGATATTGAACCTGTATTTAAACCCTAGATGAAGGGGTTCAGAGAACTTCTGGGTTGGTGAATGCATCCATATCCCAGGAGGCTGATGTATTTCGTACCCCATGGATACAGAAGATCTTGTGCTCAGGGTCCTTCTGGACCTCACTCTATGTACCTATTTGTATCTGGCTATTCATTTGTATCTCTTATAATATCCTTTATCATAAATGGCTAATGGTAAGTAAAGTATTTCCAGAGTTTCCTGAATTGTTACAGAAAATTGTGAAACCCAAAGCACAGATCATGGGAACCCCCAATTTGTAGCCAAGTCAGATAAAATTATGGGTAACCTGAGAACTCACTACTTGTGATTGGTGTCTGAAATGGGGGGCAGTCTTATGGGACTGTACCCTTAACCTATGGGGTCTGTGCCAACTGTCCACTTAGTGTGAAAATTCAGTTAAATCATAGGACACCCAGTTGATATCTATAGAGAACTGGAGAATTGTCTGATATGGAAAACCCACAGATTTGGTGCCAGAAGTATTGTGTATAGAAGCAGATTGTAGTATCCCCTTAAGTGACCGAGGACAAGTTGAGCTGGTCCATCGGATTACACGACGAAGGTTCTCCATAGGAAGGAGGGGCCCTATTAGCACAAAAGGATTGAAAAGAAGCTCTAGGCAGGCAAAGACCACAGCCATTACAGCAGATGCTGTGGCATCAGTGTTGACAACTTATTGTTAACCCAGTTTTGCAGATTGAGGAAACAGAAGCTTGAGGTGGTTAAACCATAAGAAGTGCTAAAACCAGGAATGAACCTACGTCTCTCTGTCTCCAGAACCTGTGCTTATCACCATTATGTCCAGTTGTGGTTAGAACACTTGGTGGTTATTTCTGAGGGCTGTGGTATCTTTTTCTTAGTTTTTTTCCTAGTAAATTTTTGTCTTTTTTTTTTTTTTTTTTTTTTTTTTTTTTGCTTTTCTACCTGTACTTTCTCCCTCTATTTGAGCAATTTGTCAAACCCAAGTCTCATCTCTGACTGGAGAGGCTGAAAATGCCAGAAAGTTAATTCTCCAGCTGGGGCACAGGCCCACAAGCTAAGCTCTCACGTAGACTCCCCCAGACTTTCTCTCTGGCAAACGGGGCTCATTGTAGTGAGGTGGTGTTTTCGGGAAGGGCACTAATTAGCACTGGACTCACCATCTGTGACTGGCCTGACTGTGACAGCATGTGGGGTATTCCTAGGCCTGCTGTGTGAATCTGGGTGCTGTTTCTGACCACTTTGCCGCCGAGTCTCTTGTCCAGCCCCTCCAGTGATCAGGGGCTACCCAACATCCTTCTGATGAATCATTTTCTGCTTAAATGAACCACAGTTGGTTCTTGTTGCTGGCAACTTGGAGCCCTCTCTGATCTACATACATCCAGAGAGAATGGCTTGGCTTCTTCCTCTCTCCTCTGGTGCTAAAGGACTAGAACCTTTTTGAATCATTTATACTGTCTTAATGGCTCCTCCTGCCTCTTCTTTTTCCACATCTGCCCCACCAACATTTTCTAGAGACCTTGCTATTCTAGGGTAAAATTCTGTGCCTTTAGAAGCACCATAGCTTCCCTCCCATCTGTTCTAGTCTCTTCCAGTTCTTGTGAAATCACCTGCTTTGTTTAATTCCCTCCCTGGCTTCCCTCTCTTCTGGGAGTACTTTTCTTCCATGCTCCCAACCCTTTCTTTCTAGGTTAAAGTGTCTTTTAAAAAATTGTAATTAAAAATAACTTTGAATCTGACTGCCCCAAGTTCAAGTACAAACCCATAGGCACAGACCTGGCCTTGAACACCTTCAGGAACTCAACCCCAACCTCATTACAGAAGATGTGACTTGGATCAGTGGCTGTCTTCCCTGGAGAATTAAAATGGATGCTCTTTTAGATAGAGGTTTGCTCCCAATAAATATGGAAGCTTTGGGGCCAACGCCTCTGAGAGAGGCTTGCAGGTGCCCTGACCAACTTTGTAATGGACTTGACCTGAAACGCTGTGTTTATTTGCTGTTTCCTGAAATAAGCCCTGCTCAGCTTCAGGGAGTTGCTTGAGGCAATGTAAGCCAGCCAGAAAAGGCAGGGCAGAGCTGTCTTTAAGTGGAGATTTCAGGGTGAATTTCAACTTCACCCTTACCACTGACTATATCCCCCTAAGCTTGGATGCTCCAAAAGCCAGGCTTAATTGGGGCTCTTTAACATAATTTAATACTTTTCTTTTTAAAGAAGAAAGATAAAAAGTTTCCAGAAGGGAATATTGAGCTCAAGGTATTTAAAGAAATTATTCTTTGAGGATACAGATCACTATCTCAGCCTCCACAATTCATTTAATAAAATGAGATTACCATTTCAATATAATACTTGTTTTTTTTTTCCTCCCACTTCATTTCTCCTCTGTTTTTTTAAGAACAAAAAGGGGTGAGGGAGATGCAGAAAATAGAAAACTGAAACTGTAACCTCATAGTGAATGAAGGGGGTAGTCTCTGGTTCTTGCCGCGGGGAGCCTGCAGATGTTACCCACTGCCCAGAAGATTTGCTTTCTCTGTCTGTCGTTAGCACTGGAATCAGAGATTCTCCAGTTGCACAAGCAACAGAAGGCTAGAAGTTTGCAAGCCAGACACCTGAAATACACACTTCTGCCAGGGAAACTGAGTTCCTCATCTCTGGTGGACAAAGCACGATATTAGAAACCGGGATTGGAAATAAGCATAAATCGTCTCTCTGGCTGGAAGGAGCTCCCAGTTCAAAAGACAGATGGGGAGTTGATAGGGCTTAATTTCACAGTAAGCTTCATACTCCCACTTACTGAGCATTGTCTTGTGCCAGCAACTGTGCCAGCTAAGTTGCAGATCATTTCATTTAATACCACCCAAAGCCCTATTACGTATGCTGCTTTTATCTTCATCTTACAGCTAGGAAAACTGAGGCTCCAGGCAGACAGGTGCCTCGTACCAGGTCATAGAACTAATAGTCCATCTAAGAGAATGAGTTCAAATTCAGATGCATCTAAAAGCAAAGTTTGTGTTCTATTAAACTCCCCTTGGGTACCTGAAACCAGGTTTGGATCTTGAGATGAATACAAGATGCTTGCTGCCCTCTGGGTGTTTATATTCTAGTGGGAAGGAGGACAGTAAGAGCGCATAAAGCTGTTACATGGAGTAAAGCCTCGTGTCATACGATTGTGCAAAGGAATGAGGTATGAAACTTCAAAGGGAGGAAACACTACATTTGTCTGAGCAAATGACATCGGAGTCGTCTCAGATGGTAGAGCTGGTTCTTCAGACAGAGCTGGGTGTTTGATAAAACCAGAAAACTCAGATTTCCAACCAGAGAGGATTTAAAAATGTTCACCACTCATTCTCCCCGCTTGTTAGGGTCATGGTGACATTGGACACGGGGCTGATAAAAAGCAGCAGCAGGAGAAGCAGATCGGGGCGGGGGGGAGGTGCTCCTCGCAGCGCTGTGCCAGCCTAAACAGCGGCAGCAAGTAGACCCTGCGAAGAAAACAGAAAAATGTTCTTGTCTTTTTTACTCCGCGGTATGACCCACAGATATCACCCAGGACAAATACTCTCATAGGGAACCACCATGTCCCTTAGGAGACATGGGTGTTCTCCCATTTGGCAAGTGCATTCCTGCTGACGAGGCTGTGGCACCCCTGGTAGGAGAGTAGGACCTTTGCAGACATGACCAGGTTGCCTGTAGGTTCCTGCACTCTGCCTCAGATAGGCTGCTGGTTAATTCTTTCTTATTTTGAAAGTCAAAGCCATTGTAGACTTTGCATCACATTCCATTCCTAGAACCTAAGAAATCAGAGGTTTGGCCCAGGAATTGTCTAGGTATCTACCCATTCTTACCCTAATCAGTGTGGTTTTGTTGAAAGATAAAAAGAGTCTTGTTAATTCCATCATCCCTTAAACACGCAGATATTTAAAAGCAATTTTAATGATTACAACAGGAATTTCCTCTGAATTGGGTAGGAATGGACGCAGTATGGCTCTAGACAGTTAGCCTCTCCTTTGCTCTTACCCCTTGCAGCAGAGTCAAGTGTGGGTGTCACATTTGGGCAGGGGATGTAGGTGTCAGCCGAGAATTCAGAAGCTGTCGCTCTAATGGCGAGCTGATACATGATGGGCATGTGTGACATGTGTGACTCCAGTAGTTTCTTGGTTTCAGTCAGATTTACAATTTCTTTGGAATGATCCCTAGAAAGTTACTCTCTGATCATTGTAAATATGCTCTACACTTGCTTCTCCAGCACCAAGGAAGAGGGTGTGGTTCCTAAGCAGCAGGGAGAAAGTCTAAGCTTGGCTGTTGCCATCTGCCATCTAGATCGATGTCACAAGATTCTGCAAGAGGAAAGGCATTAAGGTTACCAAAAAAATCAGAAGGATTTGAATGGGGGGAGGGGTGAACCTCCCTTTGTTCTGTTATTTGCTGAGACTTGTCCTGGTAATGTTTTAGATGGATAACCAGAGCCAATTTCCCTAGACATAAAGGCAGGGAGGATGGGCCAACCTGGCTTGCAGCATTTCACATGGCCATGCCATGCTCCCGTGTAGATTTGTGGGCCCAAGAGGAGCTTAAAATAGGCCGTGAGGACCACAAAGGGCCCCTTCCCCTTAGCAAAGTGAACAAGTTCTTTCTTACTTCCAAAGCAGGTTTTCCCAGAGTTATATAGGTTACCTTGTATTTGAGTGGAGACATATCCTCAGAACCTTGCCCAAGAAGATCACTCTGCAGGCAACAATAAATGAATGGTGAATGAATGAATGTCTTTCATACTCCCATTTCCCACTCACTCCTTATTTTTGGAAGGTTCTTCAGGATAAAGGACCCTGACTGTATTTGAGTTCAGTGGAATATTTCAACCAATCAACCACCAAGCATAATAGCAGCCAGTCAATTAATTAAGGGACAAACCAAGCACAGATTCATCAAAGCCACTATTCTGCTTCCTAATTAGTACTCATAATCACTGTGCTGGGTTTTTTCCTCCAAATTCATCAAGGTCTGATTTAATTGTCACAAAAACCTGAATAGAAAATTAAAATTGTTAGGCATTTCAGGCATTCTGGCTGAAAGTAGGGATGATGAGGCTTACCTTCTTACTTGGGACGTGCTGATCAAAATTTATGATCATTTTTGGATCCTTTGTGTGTGTGTGTGTTGGGAGTGGGGGATGGTTAATTCCTATGGTCTAGATTTCTAAGTCATAAGCTTGAGGAGAGAGTGGTGGGGATGCCATTCATTTTCCTCTCCCTGAGTACATGCATCAGATATTCCATGCGTGGTGGGCATCAACTGTTGGCATTACTAGCCGAGGTTCTCAAAGGCCACTTCTCCTGTGAGGGCTTCTTGATGACATGCAGCTGGCCCGAGCTGAATGGATCTGTTTGAATCTCTAATGGTGAGTGTGTAAGTTGGTCATCTCACATGATGAATAGAAAATTACAGATAAAGGCCTTTGGTTCTTTTTGTCTCTTAGAAAAGAGAAATGGAAAACTTAGATATAGGTTCTGTTTCTAAACATTCTCGTAGATTCATCCCGCCTTCTCCATCACTGCCATTAGGGACCAAGATCTCCATGACCAGGTCAAGTGTGGGAACTGCTTATGCTTTCTTTGCTTTCCCGTCCCCTTATCCATTCTTCGTTGTGAAGCCAGGGTGACATTTTACAACCTAAAGATGATCGTGTCTTCCTTGTACTGAGATGCTTCCCTGTGGTATTTAGGACAAAAGCTCAAGTCCTTATGGCCTAAAGTACCCTAACTGGTATGTACCTTGTGACTTCTTCTGAGCCTACACTACTCCTCTGACTTCCCCCTGCTCCTTACCAAAAAAATGCATGGGTATGCATACACACCCAAATACGTGCACACACAGCTCCCAGCCATGGGCAGTGGTGGAGGGAGGGGATAGACAGGGCAACAAAGGCATTCAAAATTGCCCTTTCCATAGTTGCTAATGCTCTTCCTGACATTTTTTTTTCCCTTAAAGCACAGGTGTGCTGAATTAGAAAAATCCATAATGGGGCTTGGCTCACAAAATTCTCTTTACATTGGTACTAGTTGGGAAATCAGAAGACCTACAATAATTTACATTTTACCCATGTGATTCTCCACTGTTCTGATGTCCTACTTTCCTCCATCCAAAGGAAGCTATCAGAATCCTGAACTGATCTTTCCTCTCTCTCTCTCTCTCTCTCCCCTTTTCTTTCTATCATATCGGCATATTCCTAAAATGTATATAATTTAATTATAGCTTATTTTATTTCTAAAAATGTTATCATGATATATATGATTTATAATTTTTCTTTTTTAACTTTTTGTGTGTGTGTGTGCTTTTTTTTGTTTAACACTGTATTGTTAAGATTCACCCATCTAGTAGTAAGTTCCTATACTACATTCATTTTGACTGCCATGCTCTCTCAAATGAGCATACCACATGAATTTATCCCTTCTCCTGCCAATGAATATCTGGGCTACTTCCCAGATTTTGTTGTTATCTGATTAGAGCCACTGTGAGCTTTCTTATACAGGTTTCCTGTTATGTTAGACTTTCTCTTTGGTATATATCCTAGGAGGGGAATTGTGCTGAGTTCTAGGTATATGCATGTTGACTTTATACTATAATGCTGTTATCCAAAGTTCCTCCACTAATTTTTATACCATAGCAATTTATGAAAGATCCCTGGTCCCTTACTTTCCATTGGCAGAAATCAACAAGTTCAACAATCATATTATCTTTGATTAGTGCTATTATAATTGTGTAAATTTTTTATTTTATTATTATCTTCATTTACATTTCCTAGTTACCAAAAAGGGTGAATTCTTTCTATCTTCCCTATGTTAAGTCCTATTCAAACTTCAGGTTCAACTTAAGTGCACCTCCTTACATTGTCCTTTTCTAATTTATCCCTAATAAATCCAAGTCAGTTCCTTAAACATTTGGTACTCTGTGAATCTCTGGGCAATTTTGTTGTAACGAGGACATCTCAATATTATCTTCTTTGTCAGGAAAAGCCCCTTTACACAGAGATAGCCTTAACCATATGATGAAGAACTAATGTGAAATCGGGGCCAAATAATTTCAGAAATGGGAAAACCCTGAGGCACCTGGCTAGCTCAGTCAGAAGAATTTGCGACTTCTGATCTCAGGGTCATGAGTTCAAGCCCCACATTGGGTGTAGAGATTACTTAAATAAAAACTTAAAAAAAAAAAAAAAAGAGGAATGGGAAAATCCATGGAAGTTGTTTGATAAGATCCTCTTGTATTAATTTGAAAGTCGAAGAAACCCAATTCAAACTGCCTTTAGGACAAAAGGAGAGTTCATCAACTTATGTAACTGGTATTTCCAGAGGTTGAGATTCAGGTCTGGTTGGATCAAGTCATTCCTATAAAATTGCCAGGACTCTGTCTCTGTGACTCTCACTCAGCTTTGTTTTTCTTTGTGTTTGTTCTCTCCTATTGTGGATGGCTTTTTTATGCTGCCAGGTAAGACGGTCCTGGCATCTTTTTTTTTTTTTTAAAGATTTTATTTATTTATTTGACAGAGAGAGATCACAAGCAGATGGAGAGGCAGGCAGAGAGGGAGATAGAGGGAAGCAGGCTCCCTGCTGAGCAGAGAGCCCGACGTGGGACTCAATCCCAGGACCCCGAGATCATGACCCGAGCCGAAGGCAGCGGCTTAACCCACTGAGCCACCCAGGCGCCCCGGTCCTGGCATCTTCAACTTCACATCCCCAATTTTGTAACTCTAGAAGGTAGAAGAGTTTCCTCTTGATACATAATAATATCAGGAAATAATCATAGTAAATAGCATAGCTAACATTCCTAACATTCCTTAATTCTTTACTTTGTGCTCCTGGCTTTAGCTTATTCTTGCATTAAGTTACACAGTTCTTTGAGAATTCCCAGTTGTTATCTCTGCTTAGAAAACTGAGATCTAGAGAAGTTAAGTATCTTATCCAAGTTGACACAGTCTGCCATTGACAAAGCTGGATTTCGAAACCAAAGAATCTCACTGGCTCTGCTAGGGTCATATTTCCTGAATTCCTCACTGGCCAGAGGATGGGACGCCATGATTGACCCAGCCTTCGCCTTATGGGCACCCCCAAGTCAAGGATAAGGGTGTGTAGAGGACCACTAGATTCCCACAGAGAAGAGAAGTTCCGCAAAAGAAAAGGGAAAGTGACCAAAAACTAGGAGATAAGAGTTCATTCTGGGAAGACAGAACAACAGTAGCCACCGCAGCCCACCACGTCTCTCATAGGACAGACCAGGAAATGTGCTCCAGAGGGAGGAAATGTCTTTTCCAGGGTCTAGAGCCATGGGAAGGTTACAGTCAAGACACAAAGCTAGAAACTCTGATTCTTTTGCCTGCTTTCTCCCTTGGGCCCCAGCTGCCTTGCAAAAGAGTAGAGCATGTGTTTCCAAGGCCACAGATATAAGAGACGCCTCCCAACCCCCAGGCTCTCTGCATAGGGCCCGCAGTCCATCAGCTGAGTGTGCTGGTCTGAATTAACCATGAAGGGTCTACAACACACAATTTGAAGAGGCTATTTCCCAGCTCCTACCCTGAAGTGCCTGTAAAAGCTTTAATGATTTCCCACTGCTTCCATGGTGACAGCAATGGGGTTGACCAGCAAGTGCACATGCGGAAATGGGCGGGCGTGCAGTTCCTCCGTTTGCCTGAGCACATACCTGACACATTGCTGTGCCTGTCACTTACCATTTTAGAGCGATCCGTGCTTCTCAGCATCTGACTCGATTGAATTTCCATAGGAAAAAAAAATGGTAATTCCTTCCTCGGCTTGTCAGAAGCCCTGCCTGGAGTTAGCAGCAAATGTAATCTGTTCTACACACGAGAATTTCCCTTGATACACGGAGTAGTTGATAATGACAGTGATTCACATCCAGCCTCCCATCCCTCTCCACAGTGCTTTCTTCCATCCACTTCCACGTTCACTTAACCAATCACCAAGGCAGTCCTGGCTGGCATGGGTTAGAGCGATAGAGGAATGGGCTAGTACCGCTTTCTGCATTGGGTCTAAGAATCTCGAGTGCAGAAATTTCTGCTGCAGTTGAGTTCTACAATTGAGCAAACTCCGTTAGCAAAGAGTCTTCCTCTGACTTTCCTGTGGGCTCAGAGAATCCTGTCCCCGCGGGAAGCCTGGATGGTCTGCAGGGAACAGGAAGACCCCTAGCAGGAAAGCCAGGGGACCTGACTTCTGATACTGGCCCTGGCTCCATTGTCTCATTATACTTAGGATCTGAGCCTCTGATTCTCATCTGTAGGGTGGAGACCCCAACCTCTTTGAGCACAGAGGACATGGAAGGCAAGCATCAAGGCCTTGCAAATGCAAAGTGGGGGTTTGTAAATTGTATGTGTTAGCCTGGCCTCGGGAAATTTATGGCATTTCATACTGCTCTTTGTTGGAGCCAAGAAAACATTTTCCAAAGGACAAAACTTACAAATGTTTTGACTTTCGGTTTGTGTTCCATGCTAGCCTTTCTGAGTAATCCGCATTATACCGTATATTCCTCCAGGTGTGACCTCCAAGGGGAAGCCTATATAATGTCAACTGCCTTGAGCACTGATAGCAGTTATAATGTTTTTAAATAAGGTAATATTTAGCTGGTAAAGGTGAGCATTTAGGATTAACTCCCTTTCCTCACTGAGATCCAATTCCTTGCGAAAACAACCAGTGGAAAGATTTATGACTGAAGGTATCTCCTGGGAAGATTTACTCTGAAAGTTCAGGGTTAGGGCAGATGCTGACAAAGTCACAATACAGCTTCTGAGGAAGGACTCAGCTTGTACAAGAGTTTTCAACATGAATAAATCCGTATTCTGTGAGGGGCAACGACACTGTTCTAAACAGCAGCTTTAGTTCGTATGACAGTATGCACACGCTTGCCTCCCCAACCTGCACCCCAGGCCGCTGCCGGCAGACACGTTTCCTAGGCTTCAGTGAGCGGTAGCCTTGACATTCACTCATCCCATGTCAATTACTTTCTGAGTATGTACATACCATGTGCCGGGGTCTGGGCTAGCCTCTGGGCCAGTAACCCTGAACAACACAGGTAAAGCCTGCTCATATGGAGACGTGGCCAGATAAGTAACAGACCTCCAGAGATGTGTCCTCATCCCTGGAATTTTCTAATGTTATTTTATATACCAAAGGGAATTCAAAGTGATGGTGTTAGGCTAGGGGGTTTTGGAGAAGGTTATAAGGTCGTGAGGGCAGAGCTCTAATGGGATTAGTGCCCTTATTACAAAGACCCCAGAGAACTCTCTTGCCCCTCCTGCATGTGAAATAATGGCCATCAGTGAGAAAGCAGGTTCTCGCTAGACATAGAATCTGCTAGGAGTGTGATCTTGGACTTCTAGCCCTCTGGAACTAGGAGACATAAATGTTTGTTATTACAAGTCACATGGTTTATGGGTTTGTTTGTTTGTTTGTTTGTTTTAGCAGCCCTAACAGACTAAGATAAGTAGGTTGCCAGAAGCAAGGAGAGGGAGTTGGGAGAGGAGACTAGGAAGAGGGAGAGCCTTCTGTGTAAGGCTAGCAAGTGGTGTTAAGGCATAGGGCTTCTATTCAAAGGAATTCAAAGTGATCTCTGTTATCAGTGCAAGGCATATTAACTTCATGTGTTCATTGGATAGTTGACTTTAATGCAGAAATTGCAATGGATTGCAAGCAAATTACAGTGAAGGAAAGAAAAGGAGTAAACAAAATAAAAAGAAAGATCAAAATAAAAAAAGAAAGAAAAGGTCAAGTAGTTTTCTGTTGGATTCTTTCAACAGACTCTGTGTTTAGGGGAGTATGCTTGAGATTCTCTCTTTCTCCCTTGATCCCTCCTCCCTCCAGCCCTGTTAAATAAATCTTTATTTAAAAAAGCAATATTTATGATATTGCTAAGAATTTTTTTCTGTGTTGCAGAGTGCTTTGAAAAATAGTTTTTTATATAACTTACCTCCATGTAGTTTTCCCAAGTCTCATAAAGTAGACAAGGGTTGTTTCCATTTTCCATAAGAGGAACCCTGACCCCAAGGATAGAGCCATTAACTGGTGAACACTGGCTTCATCCCTGGATTTCTGCTCCTGACCCTAGGTTGTTTCCACCACGTAGGAGGACCATTGCATAAAAGGAAAGAGGTTTGGAAATCTTCTCAACCAAGATCTTGATTTTTTCATTTATTTCATTTGTTTCCAACAATTCCTTACGTTTGTGTGATGATTGGGATTTTCTGAAATAGTTTCCCAGCTGACATACATTTGATCCTTCCAATAACCCCAGAAGGGTATAGAGTCCCTTTCATGGAGTGGGGAAACCAAGGCTCAGGTCTTGTTTGAGATCCCAAGGAATAAGGTTTCTGACTCACAATCCAGTGTTGGGTTTTTTTTCCCCCCAATTTTATACCATTTGTCAAAGTTTTTTATTCTAGAGTTTCCTTTCCATTCATATTTGTTTTATGGAAATCTTATATATAGTTTAGATTTCAAGACCTAATGCTAGCACATGTGTTTTTAAGCAGGCAATTTGCTAGGCAATGACTCATACTTAGTTACAGCTAAGGAAGCTAGTCTTTTATTACATCAATCACATATCCTCATTGTTGGGACTAGGTAGATTAATATGGTTCATTTGATGGAGCAGTGACATGCTGTTTTAGCTGCACTAATTCTACATAACTTTGATTGTGCATTATATTGTTTAGTTAGGAGAAAATTACAGAGAAGCCAAACTCCTAGAAGGCACTTAGAGCAAATTGTGTTTTTCATTTTAGGTCAGATTTGAAGATGTCCCTAATAATGTGATAGAAATCTGTGAGCTCCCCAGAGGAGACACTATCATTTCATTCTGCTGCCCCCAGGAACTAGAGCCAGCCACAATCATCCCAGTAGCTACAAAATATAATAGTTGTTCTTTTCTTCTCTTCTCCCCCCAGTTTAGATTCTGCAGAAGTTTCTCTTCCCTCATTTCCCATTAAACCTTGATTGCTTAGAAAGATATTCATGAACATCTGCCCAACACTTTGTAGCTTACTGAACAGTTAGTTACATGGGATGTAGCAGCTTGATAAGATCTTGTCCCCATTGTTTGGATGAGCTCACTGAGTTTCTGTGGAGTTAAACAGCGTGATTAAGATATCACAGTTCTGGCAAATTCATTGGGCTTTCTTTTCTTTTTTTCTTTTAAGAGTTTATTTATCTGACAGACAGAGATCACAACTAGGCAGAGAGGCAGGCAGAGAGAGAGAGAGAGTGAAGCAGGCTCCCCGCTGAGCAGAGAGCCTGATGCAGGGCTCCATCCCAGGATACTGGGATCATGACTGGAGCCGAAGGCAGAGGCCTAACCTATTGAGCCACCCAGACACCCCAATCATTGGGGTTTCTGAGAAAAGTCCTCTGACTTCCAAGTTTGGGATTGTTCTATTACTTTGTGCTACTGGAGTCTCTAGGTTCTTTTAAGTGGACTGGGAATTTCATAACCTGAGTAAAAAGAAGGCACTCCAGTTTGACATGGTTTGGTCCTAGTTCTGAATCATGGCTCCCATCCCGAGAACTCAGGAAAGGCAAATAGTAACACAGAATAGAATGGTGGCAGAAGCCAGACACAACCAATTAGAGGAAGGAACTGGAATCTGGAGCAAAGTGGGGAAATTCTAATGATAGCCATGCATTATTTCTGGAGCCGTTCCAATATGTTAGCAATAGCGTTAAGCATATATGTGCATTATCTTTGTTAGAGCTTCATAATGACCCTACGTAGTCAATATTATAATTACCCCCGTTTTCTAGAGGAGTCATTTCAGGCCTGGAGAGGTTAAGTAACTTGCCCAAAGTTAGACAGATAGCAAGCTGGCAGGCTGGGACGCAAGCTCGATCTGTCTGACTCCCAAGCCTGAGCTCTTCATCATTCGATTACACTTGCTGACGAGGCACCAGGAGATTGAGATCATTTCCCAGGCTCCCTACTCACTCATCAAGGTTTCCCTGACATCCCATCCCCCTTTCTAGGATCTCAGAGATTAATGGGACGGAGAACGATATGTCTTCTTTGTGTATCTCTCAGCGGTGCCCATCCAAGTGGTGCAGGCATCAGAGCCAATCCTGGACCTCACGATGAGTCAAAACACCACAAAGAGGCTTTTTGGGCCTTGCCTCCCTGTGATTTAATATCCCGGCACTTACCCTTCATCAGCAGCTCTGGGCAATTGGTCAGGCATTTAATAAACACATCAACTTACTTTGAAATCTTGAGCACAAAGGGAAAATAGATATAAGCACGGACAGATTTATTACGGTCTAATTTAATAAAAATGTCAACAAATAAATGCACATTTAGCTGGGAAATAAATATCGACGACGAGGAAAGCTGACAGTGGAGTAGGTTGTAAGAAATTAACATTAAATGGTTTGGGTTGACAGTGACTATAAAACAAAATTGTACCTTGGAGACATCTCGAAACAGTTTAACAAATGTGTGCTTCGAACGTGAGCGGAGGCAAGTGAATCCAGGTGGCTTTGATGGAGGACAGGGGCCCACAGAGCTGTGGAGAGCCATCCCTCGTGTTCTGTCCCATACGTCTGCGAGATGCCGCTGGGCGCAAACCAAAACCAATAATCTGAGGGTCATTTCTTCGAATTTCCCAAGCACCTACTACAATGCTGGCTATAAAGGAGAAGCTCAATAAAATCCTACTCCCTGAAGATATTTATTTATTCAATGAAAAATTAACTGAGCACCTCCTATCTGCCAAGGTCTGTGCATCAAAGAAGAAAAGGGAGCAAGAGGTACAGGAAGGGGAGATTGTCATTTCAATGAGAAAGATCAAGGCTGGTTTCAGGGATAAGACGACGTTTGAGGAGAGTTGCCAGGCTTAGCAAATAAAGATACCAGTGGCCCAGTTTCATCTGAATTTTAGACAAACAACAAATAGGTTTTATTTATTTTTTTTAAAGATTTTATTTATTTATTTGACAGACAGAGATCACAAAGTAGGCAGAGAGGCAGGCAGAGAGAGAGGAGGAAGCAGGCTCCCTGCTGAGCAGAGAGCCCGATGCGGGGCTCGATCCCAGGACCCTGGGATCATGACCTGAGCTGAAGGCAGAGGCTTTAGCCCACTGAGCCACCCAGGAGCCCCAACAAATATGTTTTAGTGTAAGGATGCCCCCAAATTAAATGTCCCAAGTATTGTTCTGTTTCAAATACTGTATTTCCTATATCACTGTTTACCCAAAATTAAGAAATTACTGGGTGTCCTATAATTTATCTGCTGACTATGATTTGTACCAAGACTAGAAGCTATCTGAGTGTCTGTCTCCTTGTCTCCTGCACAAAAGCGTACCAATGAGGTTTTTATTTTCCTAGTAAAAGGATTTTGCAGGAGCCCACCTAATAACCTAGAACTTCCTAGTTCCCTTCACTCTTTCATTGGAGTGAGTTCATGGCCGTCGTTTCGTAGCATTGCTGGTCCACCACCTAGGCCCTCACCTCACCCCCAACATAAGCTCCTGCTGAGTGAGCCCCCTGGTCATCCATTCAGAAATCTCTCTATGCTTATGAGGTTCACTTTCTGGTATGAACCTCCTCAAAGTCTTTTTAAAATAAATTCTGTACTTTGGAATAATTTCAGATTTACAGAAAAATTACAAAGGTAGTACAGAAAATTCTCCACCACACCTCACCAAGTTTCCCCTCGTGGTAGCATCTCCCATTGCTGTGGTACATATGTCAGAATGCCGACATCAGCATTGCCATATACCTTTTTTTTTTTTTTTTTTTTTAGTATATGTGCTGCCGAAGCAAGCACACCATATACCTTTAATTAAAGTCAGACTCGATTCAGATTCAGACCCATGTGGTCTACTAGTGATCTTGTTTTTCATTCTAGGATGGAAGCCAGGACACCACATTGAATGCTGTTGTCATGTCTCTCCAGTGTCCTTACTGGAGGACAGTAAAGACACAGCGGTTACGATGACACAGGGGTTAATGGCTTTTTTCTTTTGGGGGGAAGAATGTCACAGAGATGAAGTGTCCCTCTCATCCTATCACATCAGAGGACACATGCTATGATCTTCTGGCTGGTGAGGTTAATTTTGATCACTTGGTTAAGGTAACATCTGCTGAGTTTCTCCATAGTAAAGTTACTATTATTCCCCTTTCTGTATTCTTTTCTTTGGATGCAAACCATAAAGTCCAGCCTACATTCAGAGAAGGTGGGGGATTAAGTTTCATTCAGTCAGTCAATCGATTGATTGATTGATATCAGTAATATAAATAAATTTTATTTTTAAAAATTATTTTAAATTTTAAGTGTTTAATATTTTTTATAAAATAAAATAATTTTTATAAAATAAAATAAATATTATAAAATAAAATAAATTGATTGATTGATTTTTATCAGTAAAAGTCAAAATGAACTCATATGTATTTATTTTATACTTTGGGTTATAATCCGGTACTATACTACTTATTTTTGTTTCGAATTACTCCAGCTTTGGCCACTGAGAGTTCTTCCAGGTGAATCCTGTGTCCCTTTGACATGCCCCACCCTTGTGGTTTTCAAGCAGATCTTTGCTGGCAGGCATTGTAAGATTTTTCCAGGCTCGTCTTGTGTCTTCCCTGACCAGCCCTCGATCGAATTATTGCAGCAAGGAGTCCTGCTTCCTTTTATTGGTGAATGGCAATTTAAAAAAGCAGAACCTGGGCAATGGGTACCCAAAGACACAAAACAGGGGCAAGAGCTTTCATTCTTCCAGGAGGACTCATGAACCACCTGCACCTATCATGTATTACCCAGGGGACGCCAGCAGAGGTCACCAAGTGACTGGATTGGGGGTGTGACGTCTTGACAAATTGGGGGTAAGGACAACTTCGCATTCTCCCAGTTGGAGCTGACCTTACAGGTAGGCAGAATATTGTCTGTGTAGCATGGTTAGAAAGGGAGTCAGAAGACTCTCTTTTTCCCTACCCAATGCCAAGATATCACCCTTTCTATAGATAAGATGCTTGAAATTTCTGCATTGAAGTCCCAACCCTTCAGTCTTTTAAAATAGCTTCCAATTAAAATAAAATCATACTTTGTTTCATTAATGGTTACCTTTTATTCCTCTTTAAATTTTAGATGAATCAAATGCCTCCACTGGCATCCCATTTGATCATCTGTGAAGTAAAAGTTTGGACCAGACTGGATGTCTTGTGTTTTCATTCACCAAACTTGCAATGTGCCAGGTAGAGCTGCATTCAAGGAATACTTCTAGAGTTCAGGCTTTGTCAGACAGGTCATCAGGAACCCCTAAATGTTCTCAACACGATCTGCTATATGTTCTTTATGGTGCTGATGTTGGGGTCATACAGGTTCCCCATATGGCAGAGAGTAGCCCTGGGCATGGGAAGAGGAGGCAGGAGCCTGCTGCTGCCAGGAAGACTCAGGGTGAACAGGGCCCAGTGCTCACTTGGCAAGGGAAATTCTTCGCCTGCCAAAGCCTCAGGCCATAATCCCCCAAGGATCTTAGGGCGTAATTAGGAGGAGACTGCTTAAGATGACTGATTTTAAATTTTTAAGAGCCTTGTCATTTGTGTGCAGGGCTGGGTTTACTGACCTGTCACATGCTGACTTTCCAGCAGTGAGATTGGGATGTGCTGAGTCATCTTCATACCCTCCCCTGGGGTGTCTTGAAATTAATAGCAAGGACTTTTGATAGAGCTGCCCACGGCTGGAATGTTCTGTTACTACTGCTACTACTACTACTACTACTACTACTATTACTACTGATGCTACTACTACTACTACTACTAATTAGAGCAAATGCTCTTAGCTCCTATTGTGTGCCAGACACTAAGATAAATCTATATCTTTATCTATACACTCTCACTGACTTTTCGGGAGCACCCTCTGAAGTTGGTTCTATTGTTATCCTCCTTTCAAATGTTAAAAAAAAATTGTGGTACAGAGAGGTAATGGCACCTGTCCTAGAGTCACACTGTTACTAAACAGCTAAGACAAGATTTCAACCTAGGCAGTCTGGCTTTAGATTTCTGGCTTTTCACCATATTCTGCACTGCTGATTCAAACATGCCTTCTCTCCTTTGCCTTCTCGGAGAGAACTCTCTCAAATCACCACCAGGCTCTGTCCTATTTCCCATGCCTCCACAACCCTACTCTTCAGATGCCTTCCCTACCAAGTTTATTTTTCGTGGGCCATGCTCATAAGCTCTCTCCTATACCCCCAGTGCCCTCATGACCTCCTGGGGTCTTTCACATTTGTTGACTTCACTTTGCCCCGTTAGTACTGACTTTGTGGTATTTGATATATTGAGCTGATGTGATGAGGGAACTAATTTTTCTAGGAGAATATTCACATTTCACAACAGGACGCCTAGCTTAACTGAAAAGAATACTTTCTAATGACAGAATAGGAACTGATAAAGGCAAATAATAAGGATAGTAATAGTAACACCACCAACTTAGCTAGACATACCATGAATGTAGCAGCTAATCTTTATTGAGTGCTTACTTTATGCCTAGCACTGTGCTAAGAACTTCACATAGATAATTTCACTCGATTCTCGCAGTAATCCTAGGCAGCTGCCACTGTCAGAGAGGTTGAGTGGTTTGCCCAAGGTCACACAGCCAATACATGGAGGAGCAGAAATTTGATTGGCAACAATGGATCCCTAAGGGTCTTTCTTCTTGAGCCTGACACTGTACTGACTATAGTACCCCTCAGATGATACCATTATGCCAGACCCAATTTTTAGAAAAAGATTTGTTTATTTTAGAGAAGAGAGAGAGAGAGCATAAGTGGGAGGGAAGAGGCAGAGGGAGAGAGAAAATCTCCAACAGACTCGCTATGGAGTGTGGAACCCGATTGTGGGGCTCACTCTCCACCACCCATGAGATCATGACCTGAGCCAAAACCAAGAACTGATTGCCCAACCAAATGAGCCACCCAGACACCCCTGCCAGACCCAATCTTATCTAATTAAGTCCTATTCAAAAACTGTCTGTAGAGGAGGACAACTTACACATTTTATTTCCTATCTATTATGGATTAATACTTCTGTAAAATATAATAACAATGAATTATACAATAACATGCCTGGATATCCTGCCTATGTCAACTTGTTAACAAACTCTCTAAATTTTTTCTCTTAATTTTTGTACTTCCCCAGCAGGCTGATAATGGTTCATGAGCTGACACTAGTCTGTGGACCATGCTTTGAACAGCACTGGTCTAACTGCATTCTTTTCAATAATACGGTTCCTCAAATGTCTGTTTAGATATAAGTGAATTTTTATTTCTTTGTAGAATTTGTTAAACCTTTTCTTCCAAGTATCAGTTATTAAACCCATAGATATTAGGCAGACCTGAAGCCAGACAAATCTGGAATCAAATCTAAACCTGCCTCTCTGTGTGACCTTGAGTTACAACGTCAAACTATTAATTTAGAGTCAGCATTGCTAGGAGAGAAGCTAAAAAGAGACTCCTTTTAGCCCATGGAGTCAAGTGGATTATATTGTTAGTTCTTAGCCCCAAAGTGGGAGAGTGTGTTGTTGGCGGGGGCCTTGGAGGCCTAAAAGGTTATTGTAGGTCATTGATAGGGGCTGAATTGTTGGAGGATCACCAGCTAATTTTCTGGAGATTATAGGATTGGAGAAAGTTATTGCTGGACAAGGCCTTAGGGGATCAACCTTCCATTTAAAATTGGAAGGATAGGGCTGGTCAAGAGGTCAGGGTTAGGACATCTCTTAGATCTGCCACTCATTAGTGATGTGGTTACCTCTCTGAACCTTGGTGTCTGCATCTATACAATGGACATGAAAAGGCCCACATTATAGATTATACCTGTAGATTAGTCTCTCACACACATCATTGGTTCTCTAATTTTTTTTTTTTTTTGAGACAGAATGAGAGAGAGAACAAGAGATAGCATGTGACCAGGGAGGGGCAGAGAGAGAACCCCAAGTAGTTTCCATGCCCAGCACAAGCCTTATGTGGGGTTCGAATGGGGCTTGATCTCACAACCCTGGGATCATGACCCGAGCCAAAATCAAGTCAGATGCCTAACCAACTGAGCCACTCAGGTGCCCCAATTGGTTCTCTAATTCTTAAGGGTTCAAAAATGTCTTTCCTTCACAAGACTTTAATTCAGTGATTTATTCATTATCTCCTTTGCACCTGTGGCAGGTGGTGCCAAGGAGAGCAAAACCAGACATGTTCTCCATCCCCATGGAGTTAAGGTTTGATGGGAGATACAGATCCTGATGAGCTCCCTACACCAGGTACCGTAAGCGCAACAGCAGTGTGTGCAGTTCCCGCCACTTTGAGGGACATCACATAGGGATGTGATTAAGTTTGGGTGGTGAGGCAGGCTTCCTGAAGAAGCAGCAACTGATCTGAGATCTGATATGTGGGTAGAAGTTTGGGCAAACAGGAGAGAGCAGGGTAGTGTAAGCTGGCAAAATAGCATGACTGGGTCCCCATGTTGCCTGCTGGGAGAGGGGCAGGGTGCAGATTTCTGGGTAAAGTGGCAGGTGGAGAGCTTGGAGGGGGAGACAGGGGCCAGGCCAGGGGCATGACCATGCTGAGGATTTGTCATCCTCATCCCAGGGACGGGTGGATGGCTGAGTTTCCTGAAGATCAGCTTGGCTGCAGCAAGGACAGCAGAACCTCTTCACAAGCCTGTATTCTCAAGAGTCCTGTTGTTCTCAGTGTGAGGTACAGGCTCTGCCTTCTGCCTTCTTTTCCTTATCAGTCCAGTTCATCCCTACCTTTCCAGCCCCCAGAGTCAGACCTGCCTTTCTCCTTGCTGCCCTTTAATTGCTCTGAGGCAACTTCCCCCTCCCCTTGTTGGCAGCCTCTCTGCCCTGCTTTATCGTCCTCATACATGTGTTAGGTTCCCTCATCCTCTGGTCGTCCTTCCCCTAACCAGTCCTCAGAGAGATTTCCTGCCTCCACAGATTCTTGTGTATGCCAACAAGGACAACCTCCATCCAGTACATAATGTTTTAAAATTTTACAAAGCCCATTTTTATTTGTTCCTCTATTAACTCCTCATTATAATCTCATAAAATAAGTAGGACAAGAATTATTATCCCCATTTGCTAGATAAGAGAACGGTTCCAGAAAAGTCTAGAGACTTATGCATGGCTACGTAGATGGTAGGTAGTAGGGCTCACACTATGGGTCAGGTCCTATGATTCCAAACTCCTTGATTTTTTTTTTCTGTGCTCACTTAGGATTTTTGATTATTGTTGGCTGTTTTACTTTTAGCAGCTTTATTGATAAACTGACATGAAGTTAGTTTATCCAACTAAATAACACCTGTGCAATCATCACTCCTAAAATGTTCCTTGTGCCCCTCTGAGCCCCTTCCTCCTACCCCTCCATACTCTGTGACCCCTCACCAGGCAATCCCTGTCCTGTGTTTTATCACTATATTTTACATTTTCTATAATTGAATAAAAATGGAGTCATACAGTATGTGGGCTAATTTTCAGGCTTCATTCACTCAGCATAATTGTTTTGGGATTCATCCATGCTGATGTCTGTATCAATAGTTCATTCCTCTTTATGGCTGATCAGTAATCCATCATGTGGACATGTCACTACTTGGCTATCCTTTCACCTGTTGCTGAACATTTGGTGGCTTCCAGTTTGGGGCAATCACAAATAAAGCTATTGTGAGCAATTGCATTCACATTGACTTTTTTTTAAAATTTATTTTCAGCATAACAGTATTCATTATTTTTTCACCACACCCAGTGCTCCATGCAATCCGTGCCCTCTATAATACCCACCACCTGGTACCCCAACCTCCCACCCCCCCGCCACTTCAAACCCCTCAGATTGTTTTTCAGAGTCCATAGTCTGTCATGGTTCACCTCCCCTTCCAATTTCCCCCAACTCCCTTTTCCTCTCTAACTCCCCATGTCCTCCATGCTATTTGTTATGCTCCACAAATAAGTGAAACCATATGATAATTGACTCTCTCTACTTGACTTATTTCACTCAGCATAATCTCTTCCAGTCCCATCCATGTTGCTACAAAACATGCTTTCTGATGGAGGCATAATACTCCATAGTGTATATGGACCACATCTTCCTTATCCATTCGTCCGTTGAAGGGCATCTTGGTTCTTTCCACAGTTTGGTGACTGTGGCCATTGCTGCTATTGCTGCTTTTCTCTTGGATAAATACCTAGAAGTTGATTGGCTAGATTGTGTATTAGGTGTGTGTCTTACTTTTTAAACAGAGTGGAGTTTACCTATTTTCTAAACTGTTTTATGAAGTGTTTTTACCACTTGGTTATCCCACCAGCAGGGTGTGAAAGTTCCCGTTGCTTCATATCTCTGCCAAAGCTTGATACAGTCTTTCAAATTTTAGATGTTTACATAGACGTGTTGTCTATGTGGCATCTCATTTTGGCTTTATTTTGCATTTCCCAAGGGACTAATGGTGTGCATTTTAAAGGATCCCTGCCTGTTTAGAGCGCTGATTCCATTCAGTTTTAATAATAAATTTCTTTAATTGCACGTTATTAGATTTGTTAATACATGTCATTGATTTGTTTGTGATCATGAATGAGATAGTCATGAATGAGATAAGGGAATGGCTCTTTACATGTATCTGATATGGTCCCACTATATACATTCATCAAGAGTGATGTTTATCCTGTTGTACAATCTTTCCTTTAGAGAAAACTACCTTTTCTCTACTAGATGGTGAAGAAAATGTCAAGAGAAAGCCCATGTCTGATTTTTTTTTTATCTCCTAAATTCATCACAGTGCCATGTGAATGTTTAATGACTTGAATTCATGTGTTTATCTATGAGAGCTGGCCCTGTGGTAGCTGTCCAAAAAATACTTAAAAGACCAAAAGAATGAGTGAATTTTGGATCTTGTGCTATGTAGCCATGTTGGTCTGTTGGCCTCTGATCCTCAATTCTCTTATCTCCCTATTGAACAAGTTTGATTACATGTATCTTAGGTCTTTCTAGAGTTAGGATTCTATGGTTCTAAGTGTTACCAATATCCCCAGACTAGCAACTGATGATAACAAAGTAAGGTCATATTTCTTTTAATGCTCAAATTATGCTAACTCTAAATCACACTCAGATGAAGTCTGGACCTGAGATTTCTTACCCCAAATCTTCCATGGATACTTACTCTGAAAATCATCTGACCACAGCTGAGAAAGATGCATCTTACAAGAGGCCCTAGAGTCCTCTTCCTCCCCAGGCTTTGCAGAAAAGTTTTACTTTACATTCAAGTTAATAGTTTCCCACAATTGAAATGCACAATAAGCAAAAACTTTTCTCTAGATCTTTGATATGGGACTCTTAGGAAGAGCTCTCTCAGTTGAGATCTGCCAGAGAGTCTGAGTCAGGAAGAGTGTGAGTGTCATATGAAGTAGGCCTTCTGTTCATTCACGTGTGCCCAGACCTCTAATCCAGTCTTCCTGTAGGGGTTCTTCTCTGGGCTATGGTAATCTTCTGCTCATTCCCCTGCCTCAGTTATAACCAACTCATCTTCAATCAGACACCTTCTAATAACATTAAACTTTGAAGGGAAGGTGCCCCATACCTTTTCCTTCAAGAAACCTCCTTGGTTCCTTTGTAAACTTGTGTGCAAATAAATCCCTAGGAAAAGGGTATCACCTAATTGACTCTCTACCACCACTGAAGCCCTAGCATGTGATTTTTCAGAATGGGCCCTATGAACTATGTATCAGAGTCCTCAGGTTCTCGTTTGGGATTCTTTGGCCTTACTATTGAATCTCTAGAGGAAGGCACTGACGTTTTGTTTAATGTACTGGGTGTTTACTCTGCATGTGACACATTCAAAATGGCTTTAGACCCCTACCACCACACAAAATTATGATAATAAGACTCCATGTTCTTCCCCCAACAGAGACCTGGTGGTACTTAACTTTCAATTCTGTAACTGAAAGTTCTACTCAAGTGGTTCATATTGAAAAGGTAGATTGACCTCTTTTTTCCCCTGCATCCTTCGTCAGTAAGTATTAAGTGAGTTCCTGAAAAGCTAGACAGTGCACTAGGAACTGGGCTTCTGCTGAGAACAGGGCAGACACAGCTCTCAATCTCACTGAGCTTATGTTCTAATTGGGGGAGACAAGGAAAGAAAGAAAAGAACAAGACAGCACAATAAAGGAAAGGAACCAAGAGGTGACAGCTAGGTGACTTAGGGGAGGGACAAGGAGCACAGTCAGAGTCAGAACACCTTCTCTGAAGAGGTCGTATGGAACAGGGTGGAATCTGACACCAGACCTGAGAGTCAAAAAGAGAAAGTTCTTTGTTCCAGAAAAAAGAAAGAAGCCCTCCTGGCTAGGGTACAATGAAAGAGAGGAAGAAAAATGGGGCACCTGGTTGGCTCGGTTGGCTAAGTGTCTGCCTTTGGCTCAGGTAGTGATCCCATGGTTCTCTCGTCTTGGCTGGGGAAGCTTGCTCAGTGGGGAGCCTGCTTCTCCCTCTGCCTGGGGCTCCCCCTGCTTATGCTCTCTCTCACTCTTACTCTGTCTTTCCCACAAATAAACTCTTTTTTAAAAAGAGAAAAAGAAAGAAAAAGCAGATACAGATTCAGTCATGGTAAGGGATTTAGAGACTAAAGAGTGGTAGGTCCTCTTTGCCTTGTGAGAAAGAGATGGAGGGGAGTATATAGAGGTGGGAGAGAGGGGGTTGGGAAGAAGGGGACAGGGGATCCCTTCTCCTCTCCACAAGGAGTATTGCAAAGATGAGCAGAGTAGCCAGGGAAACAAGTGAGGTGCCCATATGGCCACTTTATGGAAATGGCAAGTGAATTCCTTATCATGGAGGGTAATTAAGCCAAGAGAGTGAGAGCAGGTCCAAGAGTCAACACACTTTATTTATGGAGATAGAGAGAAGGAAAGGATCTGGTGACAATGCTGGGAGATGAGATTAAAATAAATGTAAAAAGGGTTGGCATATTGACTGTGTGACCTTATACTGCTCTAAAATTTAATTTTGTTCAAAGACTCATATTAAATATGGAAAGTCTGTTGCTCTTTAGAGTCATCTAATATTCTGAACAATGTCCTTGCCACAATCAGATCATTTTAGTTTCATGGCTGTGCTAAAAGCAATGTTTATTTCTTAATTTCTTTTCATAGTGCAGTAACTACCTTTAAATCTTTTGAGAAGTCAGGTCTTTCTGATGAGGAAAAAATTACTTTTTTTCATGGGCTAAGTTACATTTTGTTGTAATAATTACATAATTATTGCTGGCAAAACCGTCTTCACTTGGAGGTTTGCATATTAGACATCATAACCTTGCTTGTTCTCTTTCCCCAAATTCTTAAATGAGAAACTGAGGGAACTCTGAGAAGAATGTCAACATCTGTGGTAAATTATTGGGGTGGTCATTTAGTGAGAGGGACGATGTGCTAACCTAAGACACTGAAAATGTTTATCTTTTGAAATTATTTATTATGGGATGATCTGTGCAAAGACACTTGAAATATTGCATCTAAAATATCATTTGTATTGCTAACTAATAGAACCTTCTGGTGGAGAACATTTCAAATTGTATATAACCCTGGCAGTTAAATCAGGTATTTAAATCAGGGAAGCTTCCTGAAGAAGGTAGTGGCTCTAAACTATTAAGGTAGTAATTCCAAACTCTGATGTTCACAGGGGCCAACCAGGTAACCCAATTGTATGAACTAGGGCCCACTCTGTCTTTTTTCCCAAGACCTTTGGTAGACATGTAGGTAGAAAACTTTTTATTTTCTTCAACTGTACTATTACATAAAACAACAGCTGACACTTGGCCTCAGTGTCTGGGAACTCACAAACAGGAGATTGCCTGGGACCTACAGGGGCAACCTCTACCTGGCCCCAGCTGATTTTTACTTGGAAGTAGTATCAACCTAGTATTGCCAGATCATTCCATCTCTTCAGAGAGAAGCTGGAATTCTAGTTTTTTGTTTGTTTGTTTTTCAGTGTAAAACTACCATCCTTTTTATTAGCAATTCATTCAAACACTTTAGAAACTCTTCTTAGGCCACCACCGTGTGGACCAAATCAAACACATTTACTTGTTGGGACTGTTTAGCCCACTGGCCTCCGGTTATGTCCTCTGTTCCAGGGGAATCACTGTGTTCCTCCCCAGTTCACACGTTCTACTTCTTTTCCTCCAAATGTAATCTTAGCTCAGTGGAAATTTGGAAGAAAAGCAAACAAATTATGTGTTTATGAGCTCAAAGACAAGTTCTTGCTAGATATTGGAATTTCTAAGAAAGGTCAAATTTGGAGTCTTATAAAATGTTGTCTCTATTACTCATTCTTGAAGAAGCCCGGTTTTATTCACAGCCGTGGCTCTAACTTAGTTTTGAAAAATACCTCCAGCTCTGAGAAGAGATATTTTATGTGACATGGTAGCAAAACTCGGATATTTTCCTGTTTAGATTTATGGCTATTTCTTGCTCTCGGAAGGGCTGCTGCTGGCTCTATCAGTGAGATGGTGAATTGTCTCTGACAGCAATGAATTCACTCAATGTACTCTTAAACCTTCCCAATTACTGGCTTTTTCCTAAGCCTCAGAGTACATTAATCATGTAACCAAGAAAAGACTTATTATGACCTTCTTTTGTATTGAGTTTAGGTATATCCTATATGTAAAAAAGCTATCTGCAGATGTGTTTGGTATTTTCCATGAGAATTTAGGTAAATCTATTAAGAAATGGAAATGGGAAGTTGAGAAGGGAAATTAAAACCTTTTAAGGATAGGGCAGGGTCATCATAATCCCATTTAACTTGGGTTGATTTAGTCTTTGTGGCAAAGAGAGGCAGAAAGCTTACGGAGAGAGTTCTGCCTGTCATATTGATCTCAGCCAAGAAGGAGTGAAGGCAGACAGGAATCCGCTTCTGTTCAGTTTGTTTATGTGCCCATGTGCTTCCAATGTGAGCATCTTATGGATAGTACGAAGTTAAAAATTGTATCATTTGGGGGTGCCTGGGTGGCTCAGTGTGTTAAGCCTCTGCCTTTGCCTCAGGTCATGATCTCAGGGTCCAGGGATCAAGCCCCGCACTGGGCTCTCTGCTCAGCAGGGAGCCTGCTTCCCCCCTCTCTCTCTGCCTGCTTCTCTGCCTACTTGTGATCTCTGTCAAATAAATAAACAAAATCTTAAAAAAAAATAAAAATTTAAAAAAATAAAAATTGTATCTTTTTTAGAAAAAGTGACCCATAATTGCAAGCCAAGTCCATCACTTGACACTCCATTGGGGCAATCTGGATATTGCATAAACTGTTACATAAATGTAATGAGTTTTATTAAGCAGAATAATTTGGTGTCCAACATGACACCTTCCTTCGGTATTTTTCAGGGATATACTTAATCTCTTACATTTTTCACTTTATATGCTGACTTTAACCCACTGAGCCACCCAGGGTCCCCTATATGCTGATTTTAGAACCCACCCTCTATTGAGATATTTTCTGCAATATTCTCTGTCATGCTCAATCATCATCATCATCATCATAATCATCATGATAAACTCTACCATTACTGTCCCCAGCAGATGGGCCAGTCCACGTCTGTCTTTCTAAACAGAACGTTGCTGCCATTCATACTGGAAAAGTGTTTGAAGAGACCACTTTCTTGGGTTGATTCATCAGAGCATTAAAAAAAAAAGAGAGAATCATACAAGGAATGATTCTTTTCTTCCATTTTCTCATAGGCCATTTTTATTTGCCACCAAACATGAACAGCGCGCTAAGTGTTGGCCATTCATAGGAACATGTTTCTTGCTTGGTGAGCATGCCCAGTGCGTCATGGCATCTTTGCTCTCTACTAAGAATCTGTCACAGGTAGAAGTAACCACCTGTTAAATGCTAAAATAGCATTCCAAAGTGCATTCTTCAGGAAAATAGACTAGTTTTTTGTTGTGGTCCCCCTCCCATTTAAATGTGGTTGGGAACACGTGATCAGAGGACAAAAAGTGAAAGAGAAACCATTAAGTTTTTAAGAGGAAATTGGAAAGTTCAGTTGCATCTAGTTATTCCGAGTACTAGGTAGCCATCAAGGATTCATTGAATACTTATTAACTGTTCAGGGTTGTGTTAATTTCAGTGAAAGGAAAGAAGAAGGAGAAGGATCTGACAACAAACCTGACAGTCTAAAAGAATGAAATAGCAAAAGAAGTGCACAGTGAAGTCATTATTTATCAAGTGCCTTGTAGCTTAAAAAGCACTTTAAAAATATATTACCTTCTCTGACTCGCTCAATTACTTTAAGACAAAAATTATAATACAAATCTACTAGAAGCAGAAACTGAGGCCTTGATGAAGTACAGTAATTTGTCCAGCTGGGTACCAGCTTAGCCTGGGTTTGAACTCAGATGTTTTGGCTGTGTACTCTAACCACAGAAGTTCAGAGGATGCGTAAGCGATTGGTGTTCAGAGACCATTCTCCATCAGGTCTCTCAAATTTTTTGGTGCCCGACACACAGAGGCACTGACTGCCTTTCTGATATACTCTCTTATCAAGGATGTTAGTAGAGCACAGAGCCTTGGAAGGTAGAGCTTGTGTCTTCCTTGAGAGTATAGGGTAGGTTTGTTTACTAGCCAGTGAGGTAAAGATAATGTCTTCCTGTAGGGCAATAGGTCAGGCTCATTCAAAAAGAGTCATGATTCCCTGAGAATCACACTTTATGGACTGAAGGGATATTAGAGGTTCCAAAGTTTAACACCACTCCTCCTTTTTTAAAAAAGCTGCTATATTGAGATGTAATTTAA
This sequence comes from Neogale vison, assembly GCF_020171115.1. Taxonomy (NCBI): domain Eukaryota; kingdom Metazoa; phylum Chordata; class Mammalia; order Carnivora; family Mustelidae; genus Neogale; species Neogale vison. The sequence goes on along the minus strand of NC_058091.1, from coordinate 270,436,351 downwards.
ACACAGTAATGTTTACCAATATTAAATGTTTACCAATTTGATAAATTTCATCAAACTGTACAATACTATCACTACCAACATAATCAAGGTAGAAAGAATTTCCTTCACCCTCAAACGTTCCTTCTTGCCCCTCTGCAGTTAATTTCCTCTCCTAACCCTCTTGCCCCTGGTCACCACAGACTTCTGTTCTGTGAGCTTTCTGTCTCCACAGCTTTGCCTCTTCTGAGAGTCTATGTAGACGGAATGGTCCACAGTGCTCTCTAATCTCTTTTACTTAGAAGAACCGCATTTGAGTTGAGTTCCACCTGTGTTTTGGTGGGGATCAGTAGTTCATGAGTATTTCGTTTTTATTTGCTGAGTAGCAGTATATGCATATACCTCAACTTGTTTATCCATTCACCACTTGAGGGTCATTCAGATTATTTCCAATTTTGGGGTATTGGGAACCAAGCTGCTTTGGATATATATGTAAGATACTGTGTATAAGCATATATATATATTTTTAAATTCTCTTAGATAGATGAGGATAGGACAACTGGGTTATATAGTGATATATTTTAACTTTATTTTTATTTTTTTTTAATTTAAAAATTTTTTTACAAACGTATAATGTATTTTTAGCCCCAGGGGTATAGGTCTGTGAATTGCCAGGTTTACGCACTTCACAGCACTCACCATAGCACATACCATCCCCAATGTCAATAACCCCACCACCCTTTCCTGAAACCCTCCCACCAGCAACCCTCAGTTTGTTTTGTGAGATTAAAAGTCTCTTATGATTTGTCTCCCTCCCAATCCTATCTTGTTTCATTTATTCTTTTCCTACCCCCCAAACCTCCCACATTGCATCTCCACTTCCTCATATCAGGGAGATCATATGGTAGTTGTCTTTCTCTGATTGACTTATTTTGCTAAGCATAATACCCTCTGGTTCCATCCACGTTGTTGCAAATGGCAAGATTTCATTTCCTTTGATGGCTGCATAGTATTCCATTGTATATATATACACCACATTTTCTTTATCCATTCATCTGATAGAGATCTAGGTTCTTTCCATAGTTTGGCTATTGTAGACATTGCTGCTATAAACATTCGGGTGCACGTGCCCCTTCGGATCACTACGTTTGTATCTTTAGGGTAAATACCCAGTAGTGCAATTGCTGGGTCATAAGGTAGCTCTATTTTCAACATTTTGAGGAACCTCCATGCTGTTTTCCAAAGTGCTTGCACCAGTTTGCATTCCCACTAACAGTGTAGGAGGGTTCCCCTTTCTTTGCATCCTCACCAGCATCTGTCATTTCCTGACTTGTTAATTTTAGCCATCCTGACTGGTATGAGGTTATATCTCATTGTGGTTTTGATTTGTATTTCCCTGATGCCAAGTGATATGGAGCACTTTTTCATGTTTCTATTGGCCATCTGGATGCCTTCCTTGCAGAAATGTCTGTTCATGTCTTCTGCCCATTTCTTGATTGGATTATTTGTTCTTTGGGTGTTGAGTTGGCTAAGTTCTTTATAGATTTTTGGACACTAGCCCTTTATCTGATATGTTGTTTGCAAATATCTTCTCCCATTCTGTCAGTTGTCTTTTGGTTTTGATAACTATTTCCTTTGCTGTGCAAAAGCTTTTGATCTTGATAAAATCCCAATAGTTCATTTTTGCCCTTGCTTCCCTTGCCTTTGGTGATGTTCCTAGGAAGATGTTGCTGTGGCTGAGGTCAAAGAGGTTGCTCCCTGTGTTCTCCTCAAGGATTTTGATGGATTCCTGTCTCACATTGAGGTCCTTCTTCCATTTTGAGTCTATTTTCATGCGTGGTGTAAAAAAATGGTCCAATATCATTTTTCTGCACGTGGCTGTCCAATTTTCCCAACACCATTTATTGAAGAGGCTGTCTTTTTTCCATTGGACATTCTTTCCTGCTTTGTTGAAGATTAGTTGACCATAGCATTGAGGGTCTATTTCTGGGCTTTCTATTCTGTTCCATTGATCTATGTGTCTGTTTTTGTGCCAGCACCATGCTGTCTTGATGATGACAGCTTTGTAATAGAGCTTGAAGTCCGGAATTGTGATGCCACCAACTTTGGCTTTCTTTTTCAATATTCCTTTGGCTATTCGAGGTCTTTTCTGCTTCCATATAAATTTTAGGATTATTTCTTCCATTTCTTTGAAAAAGATGGATGGTATTTTGATAGGAATTGCACTAAATGTGTAGATTGCTTTAGGTAGCGTAGACATTTTCACAATATTTATTCTTCCAATCCAGGAGCATGGTACATTTTTCCATTTCTTTGTGTCTTCCTCGATTTCTTTCATGAGTACTTTATAGTTTTCTGAGTATAGATTCATAGCCTCTTTGGTTAGGTTTATTCCTAGGTATCTTATAGTTTTGGGTGCAATTGTAAATGGGATTGACTCCTTAATTTCTCTTTCTTCTGTCTTGTTGTTGGTGTAGAGAAATGCAACTGCTTTCTGTGCATTGATTTTATATCCTGACACTTTACTGAATTCCTGTACAAGTTCTAGCAGTTTTGGAGTGTAGTCTTTTGGGTTTTCCACATATAATATCATATCATCTGCAAAGAGTGATAGTGTGACTTCTTCTTTGCCGATTTGGATGCCTTTAATTTCCTTTTGTTGTCTGATTGCTGAGGCTAGGACTTCTAGTACTATGTTGAGTAGCAGTGGTGATAATGGACATCCCTGCCATGTTCCTGACCTTAGTGGAAAAGCTTTCAGTTTTTCTCCATTGAGAATGATATTTGTGGTGGATTTTTCATAGATGGCTTTGATAATGTTGAGGTATGTGCCCTCTATCCTTGCACTTTGAAGAGTTTTGATCAGTTTTGATCAGCTGTACTTTGTCAAATGCTTTTACAGCATCTATTGAGAGTATCATATGGTTCTTGTTTTTTCTTTTATTAATGTATTGTATCACATTGATTGATTTGTGGATGTTGAACCAAACTAGCCGCCCTGGAATAAATCCCACTTGGTCGTGGTGAATAATCCTTTTACTGTACTGTTGGATCCTATTGGCTAGTATTTTGGTGAGAATTTTCACATCTGTGTTCATCAAGGATATTGGTCTGTAGTTCTCTTTTTTGATGAAATCCTTGTCTGGTTTTGTGATCAAGGTGATACTGGCCTCATAAAATGAGTTTGGAAGTTTTCCTTCTATTTCTATTTTTTGGAATAGTTTCAGGACAATAGGAATTAATTCTTCTGTAATTGTTTGGAAGAATTCCCCCGGGAAGCCCTCTGGCTCTTGGCTTCTGTTTTTTTGGAGTCTGTCAATCTCCTTACTGGTTATGGGTCTGTTCAGATTCAGGTTTTCAATTTCTTCCTGGTTCAGTTATGGTAGTTTATACATCTCTAGGAATGCATCCATTTCTTCCAGATTGACAAATTTGTTGGCATAGAGTTGCTCATAGTATGTTCTTATAATTGTTTGTATTTCTTTGGTGTTGGTTGTGATCTCTCCTCTTTCATTCATGATTTTATTTATTTGGGTCCTTTCTCTTGTCTTTTTGATAAGTCTGGCCAGGGGTTTATCAATCTTATTAATTCTTTCAAAGAACAAATTCCTAGTTTTGTTGATTTGTTCTATTGTTTTTTTGGTTTCTATTTCATTGATTTCTGCTCTGATCTTTATTATTTCTCTTCTCCTGCTGGGTTTAGGCTTTCTTTGTTGTTCTTTCTCCAACTCCTTTAGGTGTAGGGTTAGGTTGTGTACTTGAGACCTTTCTTATTTCTTGAGAAAGGCTTGTATCACTATATATTTTCCCCTCAGGACTGCCTTTGCTGTGTCCCACAGATTTTGAACCATTGTATTTTCATTATCGTTTGTTTCCATGAATTTTTTCAATTCTTCTTAAATTTCCTGTTTGACCCATTCACTCTCTAGTAGGATGCTCTTAGCCTCCATGTATTTGGGTTCTTTCCAAATTTCCTCTTGTGATTGAGTTCTAGCTTCAGAGCATTGTGGTCTGAAAATATTCAGGGAATGATCCTAATCTTTTGATACCAGTTGAGGCCTGATTTGTGACCCAGGATGTGATCTATTTAGAGAATGTTCCATATGCACTAGAGAAGAATGTGTATTCTGTTGCTTTGGGATGGAATGTTCTGACTATATCTGTGTCCATCTGGTTCAGTGTGTCAGTCAAGGCCTTTATTTCCTTGTTGATCTTTTGCTTGGATGATCTGTCCATTTCAGTGAGGGGAGTGTTAAAGTCCCCTACTATTATTGTATTATTGTCGATGTGTTTCTTTGATTTTGTTATTAATTGGTTTATATAGTTGGCTGTTCCCATGTTAGGGGCATAGATATTTAAAATTGTTAAATTTTCTTGTTGGACAGACCCTTTAAGTATAATATAGTGTCCTTCCTCTTCTCTTATTATAGTCTTTGGCTTAAAAATCTAATTGATGTGATATAAGGATTGCCACCCCAGCTTTCTTCTGATGTCCATTGGCATGGTAAATTGTTTTCTACCCCCTCACTTTAAATCTGGAGGTGTCCGGTTCTAAAATGAGCTTCTTGCAAACAGCATATCGATGGGTTTGTTTTTTTATCCATTATGATACCCTGTGTCTTTTGATTGGGGCATTTAGCCCATTTACATTCAGGGTAACTATTGAGAGATATGAATTTAGTGCCATTGTATTGCCTGTAAGGTGACTGATACTGTATATTGTCTCTGTTCCTTTCTGATCTACCACTTTTAGGGTCTCTCTTTGCTTGGAGGACCCCTTTCAATATTTCCTGTAGAGCTGGTTTGGTGTTTGCAAATCCTTTCAGCTTCTGTTTGTCCTGGAAGCTTTTTATCTCTCTCTCTATTTTCAATGACAGCCTAGCTGGATATAGTAGTCTTGGCTGCATGTTTTTCTCATTTAGTGCTCTGGACATATCATGCCAGTTCTTTCTGTTCTGCCAGGTCTCTGTGGATAAGTCTGCTACCAATCTAAAATTTTTACCATTGTATGTTACAGACTTCTTTTCCCGGGCTGCTTTCAGGATTTTTTCTTTGTTGCTAAGACTTGTAAATTTTACTATTAGGTGACAGGGTGTGGACCTATTCTTACTGATTTTGAGGGGGGTTCTCTGTATCTCCTGGATTTTAATGCGTGTTCCCTTTGCCATATTAGGGAAATACTCTCTAATAATTCTCTCCAATATACCTTCTGCTCCCCTCTCTCTTTCTTCTTCTTCTGGAATCCCAATTATTCTAATGTTGTTTCATCTTATGGTGTCACTTATCTCTTGAATTCTTCCCTTGTGGTCCAGTATTTGTTTGTCTCTCTTTTGCTCAGCTTCTTTATTCTCTGTCATTTGATCTTCTATATCACTAATTCTTTCTTTCTTCTGCCTCATTTATCTTAGCAGTAAGGGCCTCCATTTTTTATTGTACCTCATTAATAGCTTTTTTTATTTCAACTTGGTTAGAGTTTAGTTCTTTTAGTTCTCCAGAAAGGGATTTATCTCTTCAGAGAGGGTTTCTCTAATATCTTCCTTGCCTTTTTCAAGCCTGGCTAGAACGTTGAGAATCATCATTCTGAACTCTAGACCTTACATATTACCAATGTCCGTATTGATTAGGTTCCTAGCCTTTGGTACTGCCTTTGCTCTTTTTTTGTGTGATGTGTTTTTCCACCTTGTCATTTTGTCCAGATAAGAATATGTGAAGGAGCAAATAAAATACTAAAAGGGTGGCAAAGACCCCAGGAAAATGTGCTTTAACCAAATCAGAAGTGACCCCAAATCATGGGAGCGAGAAAGGAGATAAAAAGAAGTTCAGAAAAAAAAAATTAAAAAAGGAAAACAAATAATGGAAAACTATAAAAAAGAAAATATATATATATATATATATATTAGACTGGTGACTAGAACAGGGTCACCCACTTAATTTTGGGAGTATTTTGGTCTCTTAGAAGAAACTTGCATGGAGCACTGGGTGTGGTGCAAAAACAACAAATATCATTACGCTGAAAAGAATTGGAAAAAATAAAAGAAAGAAAAAACTACCTTTCAAAATTTTAAAGAATGAAAACATATATAAGAGTAAACACAATGAAGGAATGGAATATGCCTATAAAGATGAAAAAAATTTTTTTAATTTCTAAAAAAGTAGTTGAGAAAGTAAGTTGGTTGGGAAATTAAAGAAAAAGAAAGTGGGGAGAATTTGCTCGGGCTAGAGACTAGAACAAGCCCGAAGCTAGATTTAGGGTATATTTTGATCTATTAGAAGAAGTTGTATCCCAAATTTTTTAGAAGAAAAAACCCTATGTGTATACAAAAAATAAAGTTAGATAAAATGAAGGATAAAATATGACTATAATAATGAAGGTTCAAAAAGGTTTATTTTTTTTAATGAAAGGTATTGTTATGATAAACTCGTTAAAAAACTTTAAAAGAGGAAAGAGTAAAAGTTTAAAAAAATGTAGCAGAAGAAAAAAATAAAATAAAATAAATTAATTAACTACAAGACTAAAGAATCATGGGGAGAAAGCCATGAATTCCATGCTTTGCTTTCTCCTCCTCCGGAATTCTGCTGTTCTCCTTGGTAAGTGAACTTGGTCTTGGCTGGATTTCTTGTTGATCTTCTGGGGGAGGGGCCTGTTGTAGTGATTCTCAAGTGTCTTTGCCCCAGGTGGAATTGCATTGCCCTTACCACAGGTCAGACTAAGTAATCGGCTTGGGTTCACTTTTAGGTGATTTTGTTCCCTGAATGCTTTCTGTAGAGTTCCAGAGGATGGTAATGAAAATGGCGGCCTCCCAATCTCTGCCCTAGAGGAGCCGAGAGCTGGGAGCCCCACTCCTCAGTGCGCCCTCAGAGAAAAGCGCTCAATCACTCCCATCTCCCTGGCCTCCGGCCGCGCTCTAAGCTGACCCAGTTTGTGACCAGCTCAGGTAACCCCAAGCTGAGAGCTCACTCCTCCGCTCTTTCTCTGTAGCCAGCTTTCCTGCTCTAGTACCTGTGAGCTCTGCGACACTCAGACACCCCCGATCCTTCTGTGACCCTGCAGGACCTGAGGCCACGCTGACCCCATGTGGGCTTCACTCCAGTTTAGCCTCTGGAACAATGTCCCTCACTGAAGCAGACTTTTAAAAGTCCTGATTTTGTGCTCTGTTGCTCTGCCGCTTGCCGGGAGCCCGCCCCTCCCCCCGGGGTCTATCTTCCTGTCATTTTGTATTCACTTCTCTGAAGGTCCTACCTTTCAGAAAGTGGTCGATTTTCTGTTTCTAGACTTGCTGCTCTTCTTCTCTTCGATCTCCTGTTGAATTTGTAGATGTTCTCAATGGTTTGAGAAGCTATCTAGCTGATCTCCTGCTACCCGATGGCATCAGAGCCTGCTACTTCTCCACAGTCTTGACTCCTCCCTCCTTAACTTTATTTTTTAAAATGGCAAACTGTGTTCCAATGATTATACTATTTTTGCATTCCCTTTAGAAATCCATGAGTATTCTAGTTGTTCCACATCTTCACCAACACCTGTTATGAAGAGTTTTTTCAACTGTAGGGGGTTACACAATGATATCTCATTTGTGATTTTAATGTGCATTTCCCTGATGACTGATGATGTTGAGCCAGCATTCCTGGGCTTAGTTGCCAACTATGTGTCTTCTTTGGTGAGGGTTCTGTTCAAATATTTTGCATACTTTTGAAAAATTATCTTGTTTTATCTTTTTACTAAGCTGCAGATGTATATTTGTATATTCTGGAAATAGGGATCAGATGTGTGTTTTGCAATTATCTTTTCTCATTCTGTATCACACCTTTTTATTTTTTATATAGCATCTTTTAAAGAGGAAAAATATTACTTTTGATGATATCCAATCGGTCAGTGTTTTTACCTCTGATCTCTTTGCACTTTTTGCTACCTTAAAAAAACAAAAACAGAAACAAAACCCTTGGCTTAACTGAAAGCTGCTTATATTTTCCTCAAGAGATGTTATATCTTTAGCTTTTTCATTTAAGTCTGTGACTCCTTTTAAGTGAATTTTCTACATGTGACATGAGCTAAAGGTTCAGGTTAATTATTTTACATCTCCAATACTTGCACGCACTTTTATTGAAAAGATTATTCCTTTTCCACTGAATTCCTCAATAATTTTGTTGCAGATCGATTGATCATGTAAGTATGGGCCTATTTCTGGACAGTCTATTCTGTTCCATTAACCTATATATCTACCTTTGTACCCTACTATATTGTCTTGATTATGATAGCTTTGTGGGAAGGTGATATGATCCCTCCAGTGAAGGTAAGGCACTTGTCCCAGGTCACACAGCAAGGCAGTATCCAATCCAGGGTTAGCACTGACATATCCTTAATCCCAATCCAGTTCTCTTCCCTCTTCCCCTACATTGCTTCATGGTACCATTTCTTCCTAAATTCCTACCCTTACTCAATTCCTCTATTGCAGAGGAGAGTGAAAATGTAGTGATATGTTTTTATGCTAAAAATTCATGAGATTTTTGCATTCTATTTAATCACATACTCTTTGATTGAATATAAAACAGAATATTTTTCTCCACTCCCTTTCTTCACCCCCCTCAATAGCCATGTCAGCTTGATACTAGGAAAAGGAATCCTGTCTATGCTCTCTCTATGTCTCTGGGGCATGTACCTCCACTGATTGGAATGGATTGCAGCAAATCAGAAATGATTATTGCTCCATGAGGACACAAGCCTACAATGGCATAAGGTGGGCTGGCCACCAGAGTCTCCAGAGTCACACCTGGGAAGTTTTCTTTGGCTTCCCTCCTTAATCAGAACTTCTCGATAGTAACAGATGGCTGGGACAATATGGTGAGAACAGTCACATGAGTCTGCTTCTCTTCCCAACTTTCCTGTCTGTAGTCAGCAAACATGAAATTTAGGACATCTGACAAATCACCAGACATGGGATTCCCAAATAGGTGTTCTCTCTCATGCATTCTCTCCACTTTGGAACGACTGCTTCACCACAAGGATTTGCAGAGACCTCAGGCCTTCTTTCTCAGTATCAGGAATGCTGGCCATATGGATGGTAGGAATCCATCCATAGAAAGAGGATCCAAAAGCAGCCTTCAGTGGAATGTAGGCTCCAGCTGAGAACTGTGTTGCTTGAAATAGGTATCTGAACCAAGTTTTATTCAGATGCCATTACCACTGCAATTTTGTGCTTCTTTGTATTTAAGCTCTCAGTCTAATCTCTCCATCCTGTCTTCAAAAACACAACTAAAATATTGATTGGAAATTTTGTTCTCTGGTGGAGAACACAAGTGCGTGCATGTGCATGTGCACGCATGTGTGTATGTGTGTGTACGTTTGTGTGACCTGCTGAATGGGGATGGGGTATTCAAACCTGCATTTTAATGAAAAGATTTGAAAAAGAATTAGTAAAACCAGGAGGAGAAAACAAAAGAAGGATAATATATTTTAGAAATATATTATGTGTTATCAGTCAAGGAAATTGATTTCCTACCTTCTCATACCTAAGATAACCCTTTATTCCTTCCCCTCCCTAAATAAAGAAAAAGAAGATCAGTTTAGAATAGATAGTTTATGGAGTCTCATGCATTGACAATTCATTGTATTTAACTGCTAAATAGAGTAAAATCTCACTTAACTAAAGGACCCTTAAGGATAGCATTTTAGTTATTTTACTTTCCTGATTGAGAGTTTAAATAGAATCTTCCTCTTCAGCTTATGTTGAAAAACCTTCCAGAATGTATGAATATGCTTCCCTGTCTTCATAATGCTGGCAAACGTAATTGCGTTCTTCTCATGATTCAGGACCTAAAGACTTAGGGGTCATTTGGAAAAATGCATTTCCTCATTTAAGGTAATAACAGTCTAGTGAAATTGTGAGAGTTCCATTAAGAGAGCGAGGATTCCAACCCTCAGTTTCCTGATTGTACCAGGAGGGAATGGGGCTGAATTGCTGGCTTCTTTGCTACATTGTGGAATGCTCCCTGCTTCCTCTGTATAATGCACAGCCTGAGATGGTGTACAGATTTTATTTCCAAACCATCATACCCATGCAGGAGGTGGTTAGGACCCTCCTCTTTTTGTACATGTAGAATCTAAGGCTGGAGAGGCTGCATGTCCTACCTGAGGTCGTCAAGTGAGTTGGGGGATAAAGTCTGCAGCAAATTCAGAGGCTATGCTCTTTTCCCAGACTTCTTTCTACTGGCCCTAAAATTATCAAGTTTCAGTGATCTCTTGCAACTCTACTTTCCCCTCCCACTGGCCTCTGTGCCCAGAAAGATTCTGGCTTTGGCTTGCCCTCTTTGGGTAATGAATCATGCTAAAAACTGTCCCCACCCAATAGCTACTATCTCAGGACCTAGTGCCAGCTAGCTCTAATCTGAGTACGTCCCTATTTTGAAAGCATACAGAGAAGTCATTAGGGCAAAGCGTGTCATGGCAGAAAGGTCAGGGGAATTTGGGGGTTGGTGATCTTCCCCATGTCCAAATACTACCATCTAGTCAACCCAACCTTCTCTGCATATAGAGCCAAGTGGTCGGGTGCCAGGGGTCAGGGGTCGGGCTACCAAGAGTTTCTTGCTATACATCATGTCCCAGAGCTCTCAGTTCTGAATAGGACTGGAACTTTGCCTCCTTAGAATGACAAGGGTCCCCGTGCAGCATCTGTTGCTCCAGAAAAGGAGACCAAGTTGCTAGAGGTCAGCCCTCTCTTCCTCTCTCTTCGTTAAAGCAGAACATGCATAAAGTTGGAATTTATTTAGGACGTTCCTAACAGCAGCTAAACACGTCACATGCATGCAAGAGAGATTTTGGTTGGCTCATTTGTCTGCACTGTAACAATAATTTTACCTGCTGCGCTGAAGGGCACAAGCCAGGGGGCATTTGAGACCCTCTGCAAGGCCTTCCTTTAGTGGTCCTGAACTTGGCTCTTGATGTTTGTTCCCAGGTTTGGGTAAGTTTTAGGGAGTTGTCAGATTGCAAAACAAGGGCTGGAAGTTTATTTTTTCATCCTGTTTTGTTCTTTATTTTTAAAAATTAAAATGTTAATCTTTATCACAGAAAATTTGAAAGAAACACGTTATAGAGGAAACAGTAATTGTTTTAAAATACAAATTCAGTCATATCATTGTTCTGCTTAACACACTTAAATGGTTTATATTTACACTTAAAATAAAATCCAGACTCCTTTTTGCTTATCCCAGGGTTCTGCACATAGGTGTCTTTCATTACATCTTTAATACATTTTGTATTGTTAAGAGCACCATTTCATAAGAACTCTGCAGTGAAAACAAACAAACAAAACTCTGAAAACCTCATTGCTGTAACTTCATTGTATCATATGTATATATCATAACACACTCATTTCCCTCAAATTGAACAACTGGGTGGTTTTCATTTATTTTCTTTTATAAAGAGCACCAAGAGGAACATCTTTGTGTGTAAATATTTATAGGCATTTTTTGATTGGAAAGACTGTAGCAATTAGGAGACTGAGCAGGTCATTTAAATGAGGTAATGGATGAAAGCACTTAACCATACTTCCATGGGCATTTTCATAATGAATGTAAATTGCTCTACTTTCAGATTCAGTTCATGCCAGTACTGACTTTAGGAATAAATTGGCCATCTCACAGTATGACTGAGATCCAGCTCTCTAACCAGTCTGCCTCCCGATCCTGCCACCTATGCTTGTACACATTACTGGGCCAAAGTTTGCTGTGGCCGTTCTTCTTAGAGCCTGGGTCCAAATACTTTGGGGAAGATACACATTGGTCCTTCCTTCCTTTCCTTGGTGGCTACTTGGCATCATACCAGCTGGGTGGGGGAAGTCCTCTAGAGGCAAACGTCCCAGGAGCACACTCAACAGTCTTCAACAGTCTCATGGGAAGGTATTATTAAAATAAATTATCTAATAGTTGAATTAATGCTTTGAGAGAAGCCTGATTTCTTCTTTCTCTTTTTTAAATATCTCTAAGCAGGAGGCTTTGTGGGAGTTTGTTTGCATTTGACAGGGCCAGGAAAGGATGGGAAGGCAAAAAAGAACTAGTTGCTTTTTTAGTTGTAGCTTGTTTTTAAAAAATCCTGTTCACTTGCAATTGGATTTCACAACTTCATCCTTTTTTTTTGTTTTGTTTTATATTTGTTCTGTTTTGGAAAATGCTTTCTTTACTCTATCAAGTAGTAAAAGAGAAGAACATCCTTATAATAGGAAATGATGGGGAAAGAGAAGGCTCTGAAGTATTAGCAGGAGAAGTCAACTGGTTATTTTGAGCCAAAAGAGAAACTGAGATCCTTCCTGACCTGTCTAAGCCAGTGTGTTCAGCCCCAACTTTCTACTTCCAAAGCCTACATCTAAGGTCCTGAACTCAAACATCTACATGATCTAGGTAGATGACTTTAAGGTAGTCAAACAGGTTGGGACAGAGGAGAATAGAAGGATTTTTTTTTTTTTTAAAGATTTTATTTATTTATTTGGCAGAGAGATCAGAAGTAGGCAGAGAGGTAGAGAGAAAGGGGGAAGCGGCTTCCCCACCGAGCAGAGAGCCTGATGCGGGGCTCAATCTCAGGACCCTGGGATCACGACCTGAGCCAAAGGCAGAGGCTTTAACCCACTGAACCACCCAGGTACGCCTGGAAGGATATTTCTAAAACATGGTGCAGGCCTTGGGGTGCCGGGATGGTGCAGCTGGGTAAGTGTTGGGCTCTTGGCTTCTGGTGAGGTGGTAATCTCATGGTTGTGAGATGGAGCTCTACGTGAAGATCCATGCCCTATGCGCCCAGCTGTGGGGCTCTGTGTTCAGCATGGAGTCTGCTTGAGACTCTCTCTCCCTTTCCCCCCATGCTCAATCTCTCTCTTTCAACAAAATAAATAAATCTTAAAAAAAAAAAAAAAAAAAGAACGCTGCAGGCCTTAACAAAACACATCTACAAGCCAAATGCTGTTCATATACAGGAGAGTGCATATCGATATCATTATATATTCTCAAGAAATGTGTGTGTCCTATATTACCCAACTACGTATATATCTATATTATATATTTCAGACTGTCCTTGAGTTTTTAACCTTAACCTCAGCTTATTCAAGAAAGCAGTTTGTATTATTAAACAGAATGCTTAGCTACTTTGTCAGAAGCATTTGCATTTGCATTAATACCTCAGTTTGGGGCTGCTTCAAGAACAATGGGGAGAGGCTTAGGAATACCTATTAACATCCTACACAAGTTTTGTGGAATGTACTTGAAAAATGGAAAATGTTTTTCTGTAATATTTAGTTCCTCTGTATATCTATGTAAAAATGTAATTACAAGAATCTTCTGCTTAGCATCAAATCACTACTCTATTCTTGAAAAATCTGGTATTCTATACAAAAACACTAACCAGGAGCATAATTGTTATTATTTTAAAATGGGAAAAATTATAATGCATTATTCATCAACCCCAAATTTACAACAAATTTACTAAAACATAATTTAAACACACATACATATACATGTAACAAATTATCATTTAGGATATCAAATGCCTAAAACATTGCTTCTTGATAACCAAATTGTCAATATGATTGTTAGCAAATGTTTATGTACAGAACATAATAGTCTGATGCCTCTTTGCACTAGCAATATTCCCTTTGATGATAATCAGCTTTAAAAAATGTGATTCTGATGTTCCACTCTTTGTAACTGGAAAGTAACTTGAGAGTTTTCTCTGTGCATTGTCTTGTTAAAAATGTAGCATTGAGTATTTATTTATTTATTTATTTATTTATTTTAAAGATTTTATTTATTTATTTGACAGACAGAGATCACAAGTAGGCAGAGAGGCAGACAGAGAGAGAGAGAGAGAGGAGGAAGCAGGCTCCCTGCTGAGCAGAGAGCCCGATGTGGGACTCGATCCCAGGACCCTGAGATCATGACCTGAGCCGAAGGCAGCGGCTTAACCCACTGAGCCACCCAGGCGCCCCAGCATTGAGTATTTAAGACTTAAATGTGAAATTTTCATATATAAACAGTAGTGAAAACCACTGTATGGAGAGATATATAAGTTCTATGAATTTGAGTATAAAAAACCAAGACTTGTGTGGTACCTGGATGGCTCAGTTGGTTGAGTCTGACTCTTGGCTTCAGCTCCAGTCATAAACCCAGGGTCCTGGGACTGAGCCCAGGTCAGGCTTCATGCTCAGTGGGAATTCTGCTTGAGGATTTCCTTTCTCTGCCCCTTCCTCTGGCCCTCCCCCTGCTCATTCTCTCTCTTCCTCTCTCTAAAATAAATAAATAAATCTTTTAAAATAATCTTAAAAAAAAGAAGAGTTTTTACCTTAATAAACATTAACTGTAGAGGTATGCTTCAGGGCAATGACCAAATGAGCTAATGTTCATAAGCAAAAATGATATAATAAAATGCCATGTTAGGGGTCTAGTACAGTTCATGACACTTGGTTAGTTCTTTGATAATATTACAGGTATTATTTTCTCGTAATAAATTCCACCAATAAATTCATTAACTGGGATTACCTTTATATTTCCATTGTGAATTTAAAATCTAATTCATTTTAAGAAACATTTATGAGCCTCATTTGTAATCTGGGTCTAAGTTCTCACACACAGTAAATTGAAGGATATATCTGGGCACCTTCTAGATTAAAAAACAAAAATAAAAAAAAAAAAACAGACAATGAGGACTAGTCTGAGTATGGTTTCCTCTTCAAAGAAATCCAGTGATCAAAAATCAATTAAGTTCGGCTATGGCAAAGTAAGCTCCTAATAGATCTATTTTGCTGCGGATAATAAATTCTGGACAAAATATAAAACCCACCTACTTTAAGGATCTGAGAATAAACAAAAGCTGGCAGATTCTAGAGAATAATAGATTATTTGCAAAATACCATTAGCATAGGATAAATTTCCTATTAATATGAATTCAAGCCTGAATTCAGGCATGGTTGGTACCATGTACAGCACCTAAACTTTTGATAGGAACCCAGTAGCCTTTCTGGCCTGAAGAACCAGAGGACAGGCTTCATGAAAACCTAATCATTAAGAAGTGAAGAGGGGATCCTTGAAATGAGGGACTCAGAAGGGGAGGAAGAAGGAATATTATTTATGTAAACTTTTCCAGATCCCTGGCTGATCCCTGAACCACACATATCTCTGTCATACTGCAAACTGTTTAACTAAGGAGTAAAAGAACTAAACTGATTTGAGCCCCATCCCTACAGACACAGTTTTAAGTTGTATTTCAACAAGTAAATTGTCTCATAAAATAAACAAACCAAATGTGTCAATAATTTTTGGAATTATATATATGTATGACTGAATATAACAGAATTCAGTCTCCACATAATAAAATTACAATGCCCAGAATATAATCCAAAAATTCCTTGACATAAAGAATAGGAAAACATGACCCATTCTGAAGAGAAATGACAATCAACAGAGGTCAACCCTAATATGTCTCAAATGTCAGAATTAGCAGACATTTTAAAGCAGTTATTATAACTATAATTAATGAGGTAAAGGAAAATACAGTCCTGAATGGAAAGATATAAATTTTCAGCAGTTAAACAGATGATATAAGAAAGAGCCATATAGAAATTTTAAAACCAAAATAACAAATATGAAATAAATATACAAAAAAGAATAATTCTCATCTTTAATGCAAATCTTTTTTAAAGATTTTTTATTTATTTAATTGATAGAGATTCAACAATTTTGTACAGTACTCAGTGTCCATCATGACAAGCGTACTCTTTAATCCCTGTCACCTATTTCACCCATCTCCCCTTTTGTCTCCCCTCTTATAAACATCAGGTAACCAGTTAAGAGTCTGGTTTGGTTTGTCTCTTTTTTCTTCATTTCTTCATTTGTTTCATAAAATCCACATATGAGTGAAATCATATGGTATTTGTCTTTCTCTAACTTACTTTTCTCCACATCCTTGTCAACACTTGTTTCTTGTGTGTTTGACTTTAGTCATTCTGACCAGGGTGAGGTGATATCTCATTGTAGTTTTGATTTGTATTTTTCTGATGTTGAGTGATGATGAGCATCTTTTCAGGTATCTGATGTGTCTGTTGGTCATCTGTATACCTTCTTTGGAGAAGTGTCTATTCATGTCTTCTGCCTATTTTTTAATTGGATTTCTTGTTTTGGGGTATTGATTTTTTTTCACTCCAGTTCATTATATATTTCAGATGTAAACCCTTTATTGGATATGTCATTTGCAAATATCTTCTCCCATTGAGTAGGCTGTCCTTTAGTTTTGTTGATTGTTTCCTTCACTGTGTAGAAGCTTTTTATTTTGATGTAGTTCCAATAGTTTATTTTTACTTTTGTTTCTCTTGCCTCAGGAGACAGAACTAGAAAAATGTTGCTATGGTTAATGTCAGAGAAATTACTGTCTATGCTCTCTTTTAGGATTTTTGAGGCTTTAGGTCTCATATTTAAGTCCTTAATCCATTTGAGATTATTTTTGTGTACAGTGTAAGGAAGTGGTCCAATTTCATTCTTTTGCACATAGCTGTCCAGTTTTCCCAACACCATTTCTTGAAGAAACTGTCTTTTCCCCATTGTATAGTCTTGTCTCCTTTGTTGAAGATTAATGGGCCATAGAATCATGGGTTTATTTCTAGGCTTTTTATTCTAGTCCATTGATCTATGTGTCTGTTTTTGTGCCAGTGCCATATTGCTTTGATTCCTGTAGTTTTCTGGTATATCTTGAAATCTGGGGATTATGATGCCTCTAGTTTTGTTCTCTTTCAAGTTTTCTTTGGCCATGCAGAGTCTTTTATGGTTACATCCAAATTTTAGGATAATTAGTTCTAGTTCTATGAAAAATGCTGTTGATTTTTTGATAGGGATTGCACTAAATGTGTAGATTGCTTTGCATAGTATGGACAGATTAATAATATATGTTCTTCTAATGCATGAACATGGAATATCTTTCCATGTGTTTGTGTTTTCTTCTATTTCTTTCATCAATGTTGTGTAGTTTTCAGAGAATAGTTCTTTCACCTCCTTTGTTAAGTTTGGAGCTCAATTTGACCTCCTAGGGAATAGTGTTCTGAGAAAGATTGAGAGAAAGAGAATGAGTAAATGAATGAATGAGTGAATGAATGAAAACATACAGTGACTACTGATGTATTTTTTTTCCTAAACATAATGAATTAAGTGTAATGATGTATCCATGGACTTGTCTCTCTGAATTCATGTGTCACATTTACAGGTATATCCTGTTCTCGTTCTCTAGTGTGCAGTGCTTTTGACTTTTTCTTTGATCATTATTTTTTCTTCTTTTTCATTGATCATTATTTATTCAGCTGCATGGTTTTCTGTCCTACTACCTACACCACCATCCCCTTCTACTGTATCATTGAGCCCCAAGACCACCATTGCCTTGGAACAATTTAATTCCCCCAAGCCACAGAGTGCACTACTTTTGTCCTTCTTTGGTTAATAGGAAAGTTTTCATTCTTTTGAAGACCACTCCTTCAGAGGGAGTTGCCATAGCATCATTGTTGGTTTGTTAGTAATCTAGTTTTTTTCATTTATACTACAGTTCTTGACCTATAAGAGGGCATGGGTGAGTAGTGGAGCAAAGAATGGATGGGAGTTTGGTGAGAGCCACACTTTCAGATGGAGGAGCTGCTTTCAGTCTGGATCAATGCAATGGGGGGTGGGGGGTGTGCATGCGCACTGCACATGCACGCACACACAGATGAGCGCATTTTTTTCCCCTCTATGTTATGATGTTTTGACATTTTAAAAAATCTTTCTGGCGGGGAAGAGACTGCCACTCCCTGGGCTAGCCAATTTACTATCTTCCTGAGACAACAAAGGGCCCAGTCAGGGAACATTCCTTTGATATGCAAACTAACTAATCCAGATCCATGGGTCCACTATCTGGCCCATGCATCCCAGGAAGTAATCTTTCTCTGTATTAATCATCCTACACCAGGTACAAAACAACCAGGGCTACCCCTACAACTGAAAGTGCACTGAAATTATTCAAACCCTGTCCTGCCTTGCCTTTCCCAAGCAAACCCTAATAAAGCCTGTGGCCTGAGCATTTTCCCTGTTCCTATCTTCTGCCTTCTGTTCACTTCATGTCTTTCCCATGGGACCCCATGTGGTATGCTGTGCCTCCTGTCTCCAAGAACTGTGAATGTAGTAAACCCTGTTTTTCCTAAGCCTTTTCTTGGTCTCTGTGGCAGAACCTGACTCACCATGTCAAAAAATAGTAACAGTCACTCTATGGGGTTCTTTTCTCTCAGAGTCTTTACTTCCCCTTTTCCCAGGCTGGCCTCTTCCAGGAGCTCCTTACCCATCAGGCTTATCTGAATACCAACTATAGTCTAGTTTGAAGTTCTTAGCCACAGTTCTTCTTTGTTCTCAGTAATTTTAGAGATGTGGCTGGGTATCTGTTTTTGGTTAACCTAGACTATTCCATGACAAGGAACATATAGAGAGACATTTCAAGAAGTTTCACTTAGAAGTCTGGCTTTCCCAGAGCATGCAGAAGACTTCCTATTGGAGGTATTGCTGGCCATAAAGGAATTCTGGGAATACAGAAGAAGCAGTGACTATATTTCATAAGGGAAGTTAATTTTTTCCTACATTCAGGGTCTCCAGCTGGGATTGACAAAAGAGAGATTAACGGGAGAAAAGCATACAAAAATTGTAAAAAGTAATTTTTGCATGTACACAGGAGAGACTTCACAAGAAAAGTGAAGACCTAAAGAAATGGTTAGGGTCTTGGGGCACCTAGGGGGCTCAGTGGGTTAACCCTCTGCCTTCAGCTCAGGTCATGATCTCAGGGTCCTGGGATCAAGCCACGCATTGGGCTCTCTGCTCAGCGGGGAGCCTGCTTCCCCCTCCCTCTCTGCCTGCCTCTCTGCCTACTTGTGATCTCTATCAGATAAATAAATAAAATCTTAAAAAAATTAGAAAGGAAGGAAGAAATGGTTAGGGTCCAAATTTTATATGTTAGGTTAGACAAAAAGTAGTGAACTGTGAAAAAGTGACAACACAAAGGGGTTTGGGCTAGGACTTAGTTATGGAAAACTAACTAGGAAAGTAAGGGTTAGTTTAATAAGGTTTGTTTGTATAGATTTCTTTTGACCTGCTCTCCATCTCTGGTAATACCAAAGTCTTCCTTCTTCCTGGTACAGGGAGGGCATCTGTCATATGGGAGTTATTATATCTCCTGCTTTGAAGAAGAAGAAAAAGGAAAGTCAGAGTATGCATTTTGTATCTATTGTTTTTCAAGTGCCTTTAACTCAAAATAGTCAATATTCCAAGGCAGAATATTTTTGGGTGATGTGCTCTGAATCCCTACAATTTCCAGCATTCTAGGGTGCATTGTTTTTTTTTTTTCACATTTAATGTTTCTAAAATTTTCATAGGCCATTTAGTTTCTCACCATCTATAAGAATGTGATAGTAAATCTAGAAGGCATCATGTAATCCATAGTGTCTTAGAATTGAGGAAATACCATACTTTTAACAAAGGTTGGGTGGTTAGTGCAATAAGGTTAGTGGTGGTGGTTATTCTAATAGAGAAAGTGTCATCTACTAGACCTTGAAGGATAGTTGAAACTTTGTCAGATGGGGACTGACATAGAGGGTATTCTGGGAAGAGAAAATAACGGGAGATGACCCAAACATAGATGGTGAATTTGGGACTTTTGAGGCTTCGTAAAATGTTTGGATGAATAAGATGGGTTTTACAGATAGAATGGGATAAATTTGAAAACATATGTATTTTAGTTTATATTGGCTGAGAATTGAAAGCTAAGAGCATTTATTTTCACCTGACATTGGAACAACTAAAGGGTTTTAAGTTGGGGAATGTTTTTAATACATTGAATTTTTAGGACACATTTGAGGCAATAAGATCAATCAGGTAGTTATAGCAATAATCAAGCAAGAGATGATGAGGATTTGATCTAGAAACAGTCAGAGAAAGACATAGGGAAAATGGGGATGGAATGAATCCAGAGAGAGATGTGGTAAAATATGCATATGGAAGGTTCTGGGGAGAAATGAGGTAAAAGATGAATCAGAGTTTTTATCTTGGAGACTGAATAGATGATGGAACCATTTATTGAGAGAGTAAATAAATACAAGAGGAGAGGTAGGCTTAAGGTCTTAGAGTATAGTATGAAAAAGACAGCAGTAGACTATATGTATGCAAACTTAGAGGCATCCTAGGAGGCAAAGAATTAGATAGTATGAAAATCTGCAGAATTTCTTGGAGAGGGGTTTGAACTAAAACTATGATACATTCTTTATTTTAGTCTGTCATAATTGGGGGAGGGTCTCCTATGTGCAAGTTTCCACTGTAGGTGCTTATGATACAAAGATGAAAAAGACCCAGCTTCTGGGGCGCCTGGGGGGCTCAGTTGGTTGAGCAACTGCTTTCAGCTCAGGTCATGATCCTGGAGTCCCGGGATCGAGTCCCGCATCAGGCTCCCTGCTCAGAGGGGAGTTTGCTTCTCCCTCAGACCTTCTCTCCTCTCATGCTCTCTCTCTCTCTCTCAAGTAAATAAATAAAGTCTTTAAAAAAAAGAAAATAAAATCTTAAAAAAAAAAAAAAAAAGACTCAGCTCCTGGCCTGAAGAAGGTCACAAGAGGTGATACATCAACCCATCTGCATTTCTCATGTAGATTATTAGTAGTATAATTCAGGTATGATAATGTCCTGAAGGAGACCCTGTTCATGCTGTACATACATATCTAATCAGCTCTCAACATTACTGTGCAAATGAACCCACAACTTCCAGCATCAAGTGCCTGCCACTTCCGGGGGTGGGGGCAGTTTCTCTGGCAGTGGGAACTCTCTGAAAGTGTCAAAAGGTTACCACCACCTCCTCCACAAGTAACTCTCCACCAATAACTGTGAGGCTCGTCCACAGTTGCTTCATAGTTGGGATAACAGTGATGCATATTCTATGCTGCATCACATAGTTGTCATTGAGCTTGAGCCCTACTTGCCCACAGGACCACTCTGCTGGTTAAGTGACCCTGAATTCTTGCAGTTGAATTGTTCTGCAGAAGCTTGTAAACATGGCTACAAACTCTGACATACCTTCATTAAGTGATTGGATTTAGATCCCTACCCACTGAATCTGGCTGAGTTTTAACCTGTAGATTGTGGTGGAAGTGATGCTGTGTGACTTTTGAGACTGGGTCATAAATGACCATGCAGCTTCTGTCTGGTTCACTGGAACATTTGTTGGAACTCAAAACTACCATGTGAAGAATCTAGTTTCCTTAAGGCTGCCATACTGGAGATGTCACACTGAAAGACCACATGGAGATTCTGGAGACTCTACACATATAGTGAGATGCCCAAAGAGCCCCTAGCTCTTTATGTCATTCCAGCTGAGGTGTGAAACATATGAGTGAAGAAACCTCCAGATTATTTCAGGCCTCAATATGGGAGTCACCCCCAGTCATCCCAGTCTTCTCAGTTGAATTCCTAGACATCATAGAGCAGAGACAAGCTATCTCCACTGTGTACTGGCTGAATTTCCAGCCTACAAGATCCATGAACATAATAAAATGGTTGTTTTACATCACTGAATTTGGGAATGGTAATCAGAACATTGACCTAAGAGACTTTTGATTTACATGGTCAAAACATCATGAACATATGCCAACAAATTTGACAATCTGGAAGAAATTGATGCGTTCCTAGAGACATATAAACTACCACAACTGAACCAGGACGAAATAGAAAGCCTGAACAGACCCATAACCAGTAAGGAGATTGAAACAGTCAAAAATCTTCAAACAAACAAAAGCCCAGGGCCAGACGGCTTCCCGGGGGAATTCTACCAATGTTATGACATATCAGATAAAAGGCTAGTGTCCAAAATCTATAAAGAACTTAGAAAACTCAACATCCAAAGAACAATTAATCCAACTAATTCCTATTGTCCTGAAACAGTTCCAAAAAATAGAAATGGAAGGAAAACTTCCAAATTCATTTTATGAGGCCAGCATCACCTTGATCACAAAATCAGACAAGGATCCCATCAAAAAAGAGAACTATAGACCAATATCCGTGATGAACACAGATGCGAAAATTCTCACCAGAATACTAGCCAATAGGATTCCACAGTACATTAAAAAGATTATTCACCACGACCAAGTGGGATTTATTCCAGGGCTACAAGGTTGGTTCAACATCCACAAATCAATCAATGTGCTACAACACATTAATAAAAGAAAGAACAAGAACCATATGATACTCTCAATAGATGCTGAAAAAGCATTTGACAGAGTATGGCATCCCTTCCTGCTCAAAACTCTTCAAAGTGCAGGAATAGAGGGCACATACCTCAATATCATCAAAGCCATCTATGAAAAACCCACTGCAAATATCATTCTCAATGGAGAAAAACTGAAAGCTTTTCCACTAAGGTCAGGAACATGGCAGGAATGTCCATTATCACCACTACTATTCAACATAGTACTAGAAGTCCTAGCCTCAGCAATCAGACAACAAAAGGAAATTAAAGGCATCCAAATCAGCAAAGAAGAAGTCAAACTATCGTTCTTCACAGATGATATGATACTATATGTGGAAAACCCAAAGACTCCACTCCAAAACCGCTAGAACTTGTACAGGAATTCAGTAAAGTGTCAGGATATAAAATCAATGCACAGAAATCAGTTGCATTTCTCTACACCAAAAAGACAGAAGAAAGAGAAATTAAGGAGTCAGTCCCACTTACAATTGCACCCCAAACCATAAGATACCTAGGAATAAACCTAACCAAAGAGGCTAAGAATCTGTACTCAGAAAACTATAAAGTACTCATGAAAGAAGTTGAGGAGGACACAAAGAAATGGAAAAATGTTCCATGCTCCTGAATTGGAAGAATATTGTAAAAATGTCTACGCTACCTAAAGCAATCTACACATTTAATGCAATTTCTATCAATATGCCATCTATTTTTTTCAAAAGAAATGGGACAAATAATCCTAAAATTTATATGGAACCAGAAAAGACCTCACATAGCCAAAGGAATATTGAAAAAGAAAGCCAAAGTTGGTGGCATCACAATTCCGGACTTCAAGCTCTATTACAAAGCCGTCATCATCAAGATAGCATGGTACTGGCACAAAAACAGACACATAGATCAATGGACGAGAATAGAGAGCCCAGAAATAGACCCTAAACGCTATGGTCAACTAATCTTCGACAAAGCAGGAAAGAATGTCCAATGGAAAAAGGACAGCCTTTTTAGTAAATGGTGTTGGGAAAATTGGACAGCAGAAAAATAAAATTGGACCATTTCCTTATACTACACAAAAAAATAGACTCAAAATGGATGAAGCACCTCAATGTGAGAAAGAAATCCATCAAAATCCTTGAGGAGAAAACAGGCAGCAACCTCTTCTACCTCAGCCACAGCATCATCTTCCTAGGAACATCGTCAAAGGCAAGGGAAGCAAGGGCAAAAATGAACTATTGGGATTTTATCAAGATCAAAAGCTTTTGCACAGCAAAGGAAACAGTTATCAAAACCAAAAGACAACTGACAGAATAGGAGAAGATATTTGCAAATGACATATCAGATAAAAGACTAGTGTCCAAAATCTATAAAGAACTTAGAAAACTCAACACCCAAAGAACAAATAATCCAATCAAGAAATGGGCAGAAGACATGAACAGACATTTCTGCAAAGAAGACATCCAGATGGCCAACAGACATGAAAAAGTGCTCCACATCACTTTGCATCAGGGAAATACAAATCAAAACCTCAATGAGATATCACCTCACACCAGTCAGAATGGCTAAAATTAACAAGTCAGGAAATGACAGATGCTGGCGAGGATGCAAAGAAAGGGGAACCCTCCTACACTGTTGGTGGGAATGCAAGTTGGTGCAACCACTCTGGAAAACAGCATGGAGGTTCCTCAAAATGTTGAAAATAGAATTACCTTATGACCCAGCAATTGCACTACTGGGTATTTACCCTAAAGATACAAACGTAGTGATCCGAAGGGGCATGTGCACCCGAATGTTTATAGCAGCAATGTCTACAATAGCCAAACTATGGAAAGAACATAGATGAATGGATCAAGAAGAGGTGGTATATATACACAATGGAATACTATTCAGCCATCAAAAGAAACCTTGCCATTTACAACAACGTGGATGGAACTAGAGGGTATCATGCTTAGCGAAATAAGTCAAGCAGAGAAAGACAACTATCATATGATCTCCCTGATATGAGGAAGTGGAGATGCAACATGGGGGGTTAAGGGGGTAGGAGAAGAATAAATGAAACAAGATGGAATTGGGAGGGAGACAAACCATAAGTGACTCTTAATCTCACAAAACAAACTGAGGGTTTCTGGGGGGATGGGGGTTGGGATAAGGGGGGTGGGGTGATGGACATTGGGGAGGGTATGTGCTATGGTGAGTGCTGTGAAGTGTGTAAACCTGGCGATTCACAGACCTGTACCCCTGGGGATAAAAATATATGTTTATAAAAAAAATTAAATTAAATAAAAAAAATCATGAACATTTGCAAGATAGCTGAAAATTGGAGTATGAAATAATTCATCAAGGGAGAGAGTAGAGCTCAATTGCTTTTTACCAGGCAGAGATGATGTGCTTTATCTATAGAAAGAGAAGGAGGAAGAGGAGGATGGGGAGGAGGAGGAGAGGAAGAAGGAGAAGGAGAAAAGGAAAAAGGTGTAGGGTTCTTGGATGGCTCAGTTGATTAAGCATTTCACTTAATGCTTAGGGATTGGGATTGGGTCCCAGGTCAGGCTCTCACTCAGCAGGGAGTCTGCTTGTCCCTCTCCTTCTGTACCTTGCCCTGCTCCTGCTCTTTCTCTTTCTCAAATAAATAAATAAAATCTAAAAAAAAAAAAAGTGTGTATTCTTTGTATATTCTTTCTCCCAAAATAGGACCAGGCTCAATTGAGATTAAGAACATTGGCTTTCAGGAAGTCACATGGTCTGAATTAGGCTAATAAATTACAAAAGAACTACGAAGGGGCCACTGGCTAATAAGTTTTCAACAGCGTTTTTTAAGTAGTTTTTGTGTTTTATCATTGGTAATGTACCTACATTTGGTTAAAAATATATGTAACCTGAATTGCTGTATGAGTTCTAGTAGTTTGGGGGTGGAGTCTTTTGGGTTTTCCATATAAAGAATCATGTCATCTGCGAAGAGAGAGAGTTTGACTTCTTCATTACCAATTTGGATACCTTTTATTTCTCTCTGTTGTCTGATTGCTGTTGCTAGGACTTCTAATACTATGTTGAACAAGAGTGGTGAAAGTGGGCATCCTTGTCTTGTTCCTGATCTCAACGGGAAGGCTGCAAGCTTTTTCCCATTGAGGATGATATTTGCTGTGGGTCTTTCATAGATAGATTTGATGAGGTTCAGGAATGTTCCCTCTATCCCTATACTTTGAAGCGTTTTAATCAGGAACGGATGTTGGATTTTGTCAAATGCTTTTTCTGCATCAATTGAGAGGACCATGTGGTTCTTCTCTCTTCTCATATTAATTTGTTGTATCACATTGATTGATTTACGAATGTTGAACCATCCTTGTAGCCCAGGGATGAATCCCACCTGATCATGGTGGATAATCTTTTTAATGTGTTGTTGGATCCTGTTGGCTAGGATCTTGTTGAGAATCTTAGCATCCATATTCATCAGTGATATTGGTCTGAAATTCTCCTTTTTGGTATGGTCCTTGCCTGGTTTGGGGATCAGGGTAATGCTGGCTTCATAGAAAGAGTCTGGAAGTTTTCCTTCTGCTTCAATTTTTTGAAACAGCTTCAGGAGAATAGGTGTTATTTCTTCTTGGAAGGTTTGGTAGAATTCCCCAGGGAATCCGTCAGGTCCTGGGCTCTTGTTTTTTGGGAGATTTTTGATCACTGCTTCAATCTCGTTATTAGATATTGGTCTATTCAGGTTGTCGATTTCTTCCTGGTTCAATTTTGGTAGTTTATATTTTTCCAGGAATGCATCCATTTCATCTAGGTTGCTAAGCTTATTGGCATATAACTGTTCGTAATAACTTCTGATGATTGTTTCTACTTCCTTGGTGTTAGTTGTGATCTCTCCCTTTTCATTCATAATTTTATGAATTTGGGATTTCTCTCTTTTCTTTTGGATTAGTGTAGCCAGTGGCTTATCGATCTTATTGATTCTTTCAAAAAACCAGCTTCTAGTTTCATTGATACGTTCTACTGTATCTCTGGTTTCTCCCTCATTGATCTCAGCTCTAATCTTGATGATTTCCCTTCTTATGTGTGGAGTTGGTTTGATTTGTTGTTGATCAGCAGCGTGGCAGGATACAAAGTCAATGTGCAGAAATCAGTGGCTTTCTTATACACTAACAATGAAAATACAGAAAGGGAAATTAGAGAATCGATTCCATTTACTATAGCACCAAGAACCATAAGATACCTGGGAATAAACCTAACTAAAGAGGTAAAGGATCTATACTTGAGGAACTATAGAACACTCATGAAAGAAATTGAAGAAGACACAAAAAGATGGAAGACCATTCCATGCTCTTGGATCGGAAGAATAAACATTGTTAAAATGTCTATACTGCCTAGAGCAATCTATACTTTTAATGCCATTCCGATCAAAATTCCACCGGCATTCTTCAAAGAGCTGGAGCAAATAATCCTAAAATTTGTATGGAATCAGAAGAGACCCCGAATCGCTAAGGAAATGTTGAAAAACAAAAATAAAGGTGGCGGCATCACCTTACCTGATTTCAAGCTTTATTACAAAGCTGTGATCACCAAGACAGCATGGTACTGGCATAAAAACAGACACATAGACCAGTGGAACAGAGTAGAGAGCCCTGATATGGACCCTCAACTCTATGGTCAATTAATCTTCGACAAAACAGGAAAAAATATACAGTGGAAAAAAGACAGTCTCTTCAATAAATGGTGCTGGGAAAACTGGACAGCTATATGTAGAAGAATGAAACTCGACCATTCTCTTACACCGTACACAAAGATCAACTCAAAATGGATAAAAGACCTCAACGTGAGACAGGAATCTATCAGAATCTTAGAGGAGAACATAGGCAGTAATCTCTTCGATATCAGCCACAGCAACTTCTTTCAAGATACGTCTCCAAAGGCAAAGGAAACAAAAGCGAAAATAAACTTCTGGGACTTCATCAAAATCAAAAGCTTCTGCACAGCAAAGGAAACAGTCAAAAAAACAAAGAGGCAACCCACGGAATGGGAGAAGATATTTGCAAATGACAGTACAGACAAAAGGTTGATATCCAGGATCTATAATGAACTCCTCAAACTCAACCCACACGAAACAGACAAACACATCAAAAAATGGGCAGAAGATATGAACAGACACTTCTCCAATCAAGAAATACAAATGGCTATCAGACACATGAAAAAATGCTCATCATCATTAGCCCTCAGGGAGATTCAAATTAAAACCACATTGAGATATCACCTTACACCAGTTAGAATGGCCAAAATTAACAAAACAGGAAACAACATGTGTTGGAGAGGATGTGGAGAAAGGGGAACCCTCTTCCACTGTTGGTGGGAATGCAAGTTGGTGCAGCCTCTTTGGAGAACAGTGTGGAGATTCCTCAAGAAATTAAAAATAGAGCTTCCCTACGACCCTGCAGTTGCACTCCTGGGTATTTACCCCAAAGATACAGATGTCGTGAAGAGAGGGGCCATCTGTACCCCAATGTTTATAGCAGCAATGGCCACAGTCGCCAAACTATGGAAAGAACCAAGATGCCCTTCAACGGATGAATGGATAAGGAAGATGTGGTCCATATACACTATGGAGTATTATGCCTCCATCAGAAAGGACGAATATCCAACTTTTGTAGCAACATGGACGGGACTGGAAGAGATTATGCTGAGTGAAATAAGTCAAGCAGAGAGAGTCAATTATCATATGGTTTCACTCATTTGTGGAGCATAACCAATAGCATGGAGGACAAGGGGCGTTAGAGAGGAGTAGGGAATTTGGGTAAATTGGAAGGGGAGGTGAACCATGAGAGACTATGGACTCTGAAAAACAGTCTGAGGGGTTTGAAGTGGCGGGGGGGGGTGGGAGGTTGGTGTACCAGGTGGTGGGTATTATAGAGGGCACAGCTTGCATGGAGCACTGGGTGTGGTGAAAAAATAATGAATACTGTTTTTCTGAAAATAAATAAATTGGGAAAAAAAAATATATATATATGTAACCTGAAAAAAGACACTATAGCAGAGATTCTGCGTGAGGTAAGCTCTAGATTCTATGTGGTGTGAACATGAGATGAAGGGGAGGGGATAGTTCTGAGGTGATTGGAAATTATTTCTGTGTTGGATGTGATATATGTCACATCCAATCACCTGGTGCCTGTTTAGGATCAGACGTATGACAGCAGGTGGAAGCGTGCCTTTTGATCCCGAAATGGCAACAGACCCTCACGTCTGCAGCTTCATCTGACAAATTTGGCAGGAGGAAAGAGTTCTGGAACCAGAAGCATCTGCCACTGAGTTGGGAGAGCTGAAATAAATGATTTTATTAAAGCTGTTTCCTCCCACTGCTATCCAGTGAGTTTACTATGGACACAAGACTAAACCCAAACATGTTTATCCATATGAGGATCCTGGGATCATCTGTCCATGTCTATCATGCTTCTGAGATTCCATCTGAATCAGTTGAATCCACATCAGTTTGAGAGACATTTCCACAGTGTGTTAGGTGTGTGTATGTCTATGCTTGGACCATGGAAGAGACCTGAGCAAGACATAGTTCATGCCTTCCTGATGGCCATTCCCCATTTAGTCATTAACCAGGGATCTCATCACTGGATGGGAAGTCTTACTTCACACTGGATGGATTACAGTTACATTTAAAAAAAAAAAAGAACAGTTCAAATGTGGAAGAAAATACATGTCACTCTTTGGTACCATGGTAGGCAATCCTTTTACTCTAAGAAAAGGTGGAGAAATTCACAAAGGTAAGAGATGAGTTTGTATATGAGTGAACCAAAGCTACTGTACGTCTTAAATCTAAATAAAAAAGGAAATGACAATCTGAGGAAAATGTTTGAAAGAAATATTTGGTTAACTTCCTGAACTTATGGAGAAATCTTACCAATCAACTACAAAGAAAACCACACACACACACACACACACACACACAAAACAAGAATGAGTAAAGAGCATGAAAAAATAAATCATTCAGTGAAACTGTAAGTGGTGGGATGCCTGGGTGGCCCAGTAGACTAAGCATCTGACTTGGTTTCAGCTCAGGTCATGATCTCATGGGTTGTGAGATGGAGCCCTGCTGTGGGTTCCACTTTGGTTGGGGAGTTTGCTTGAAGATTCTCTCTCTCTGCGCCTCCCACCACACATGCATGTGTGCTCACTCTCTCTCTCTCTTTGTCTCTAAAATAAACATTTTTTTAAAAAGTACAAATGGTTGGGGCACCTGGGTGGTTCAGTGGGTAAAGCCTCTGCCTTTGGCTCAGGTCATGATCTCAAGGTCCTAGGATCGAGCCCTGCATGGGGCTCTCTGCTCAAGAGGGAGCCTGCTCCCTCCCACCCACCCCCCACTGCCTACTTGTGATCTCTGTCTGTCAAATAAATAGATAAAATTTTTTTTAAAAGTACAAATGGCTATTAAGTGTATGAATAAGAGAAAAGAAATAAATATGCCACATTCTGCCTGTCAGATTTGCCAAGGTTTCTTAGCAGCAATAATATACAGGGGGTGAGAGCATGTGAGGTGAGTAGTTTCACACACTGCTAGTAGGGACAGTATTTCTGCAACACTTTGAAAAGAAAAGTGACAATTTGTGTCAAGATATTGAAGGAATTCAAAAGATTTTTGATTCAGCGATAGCACTTTTGGGAATCTGTCCAGAAGATAAAAGAGATGAACATGAAGATTTATGTAAAGAATAATTATCTAATGAATAAATAAATTTTTGTTGTTTAAACTAAAAAAAAAAAGAATAATTATCTAAATGAGTTTTATTATAAAAGAAAAATGAAAACAGTAGACTGCCTCCAAAGGGCATGGTTAAATAAATTTTTACATATACATAGAATATAGTGATTGCTAGAAGTTAAATTTTAAAGTAATGTTTGATAACATAAAAAATACTCTTATTAGAACACTGATTAATGGGGTGCCTGGGTGGCTCAGTCGTTCAGCATCTGCCTTTGGCTCAGGTCATATCCCAGGGTCCTGGGATCAAGCCCTGCATCCGGCTCCCTGCAACGGGAAGCCTGCTTTACTTCTGCCTCTCACACTCTCCCTGTTTGTATTTTCTCTCTCACTGTGCCTCTTTCTGTCAAATAAATAAATCTTATTTTTTAAAAAAGAACACTGATTAACAAAATAGAAAATGGAAGAACAAAATTTATTAAACTGAACATGTATTTGTAAATACTAGAAACAAATACACTAAAAATGTCAGCATGTTATGTTAACAGGTGATATTTATTTTCTTCTATTTAACTCTTTTTGGTGTCCCAAATCTCTACAGTAAACACTGAATTAATTCTCTATCACTGTGCAACAAATTACCACCCCTTTAGCTGTTGAAAACTAAACCATGTATGACTTCTTAGCTTCTGCAGATCAGAAGTCTGAGGTTGGCTTAGCTGGATTCTCTGTTAAAAGTCTCACAAAGATGAATTCTCACCTAGAGCCCAAAGTTTTCTTTCAGGCTCAGTCAGGTTGTTGGTAGAATTCTGTTCCAGAGATTGTAGGACAGAGGCCCCTGTTTCTTGGCTGGTCATCAACCAGAGACCACTCCTAGCTCCTAAAGGCTGAGCACAGTTCTTTCCCAAGTGACCCTGTAGGCGTCTGCTTTCCTTTCAGACGAGCTAGAGTACGTGAATCTCCTATTCTGTCATCAGCTGAAGGAAATTCTTTGCTTTTAAAGGACTCAAGTGACTAACTAGGTCAGGTCTACCTGGATAATTTCCCTCTGTCAAGGTCAACTGATTTGTGAATTTATTTACAATGGCCAAGTCCCTTCATAGCAACACCTAGATTAGCGTTCAGATGAATAACTGGAAGACGATGTATGAGGACTGGGGGACTGGCAAAACTGGCTGCCTTCTTAGAATTTTCCTGACCACTAGTAGGACAAGCATATACTAGTAAGTCAAGCTTTGGGAGCAGACTCCTTGGTTTTAAATTCTGCTTCTGATTGATCATGTGGCTTTGGGCAAGTTACTTAAACTCTCTGAGCTTCAATTACTTTTAAGATCAGAGAGGAGGAGGAGGAGGAGTAATAGTGGTGGTGGTGGTAATAGTCTCAAAGGATTGTTATAAAATTCATTGCAATTTTAAAATGTAATGACATTACTTAATTTGGCATGAAGTGTGATATTTTAGTATCAGTATCAGACAATGCAAAGCAAAATATAAAAGCCCACAAAAACTAGTTAGGCAGAAAATAATTTGACCGTCCACAAGAGAAGGCTTCACATTATTCTCATTCTCTCTTTTCTAGTCGTTGGTGAGGAGCCTGTTTATTCGCTACCTCAGTGTAGTGAGATGAAGCCGGGCAACAGCCTTCCATAGCTGCAAACTTTTTTCTTTTCTTGATGCTCTGCTTCCATCTCCAGTACATAAAAATAGTTTGTGCTTCCCCATCACTGGAAAAACCTTGTAAAAATGCATATATCACCTAAAGAGAGAGAGCAGACATGGTAGTTAGCCATGACTTGTGTTATTTTGAAAGTTGTGTAATGGGACGCTGGGGGAAAGGTATAGCAATGGGGATGGAGGCTGTGGAAGTAAAAGAAGGAAGTGCCCTGGTGAACTGCCAACTCTTACAGGTATCGGAAGGTGAAGAAAGTCAGAAAAACATTAGCTTCTGGAGGAAAAATAACCAAGAGTTAGAAGGAATACTAGAAGCTTATTTCTTAAAAGGCCCTGAGTGTGGGTAGGACAGGAGACTACCATCCCTACAAAAATATCTCAGTGGGTTAAGCATCTGCCTTCAGCTCAGGTCATGATCCTGGGGTCCTGGGATGGAGCCCCAGGTCAGGCTCCCTGCTTGGCAGGAAGCCTGCTTCTCTTTCTCCCTCTGCCTGCTGTTCCTACTCTCTCTTTCCACTCATGCTCTCTCTCAAATAAATAAATTCATAAAAAAAGAAAAAAATATCTTGGAGAAATGTCATCCTGCCTCTGTTGTTCAGGTGGCTCAATGCCTCATTGGGGTTTATTTCTGGTTCTTAGGAGGTTTTACCTGAGGAGACTTCTGCATATCTCTCGTTAGGAGCCCTACGTGACAAATCTAAACCTGCTTCTTCAGGTCAGCCTCCTGAAGTTTCCAGGGTGGAAGAGGGGATAGAGAGATGCTGAAGACAGACTTTGCCTGCTTTGGGTCAGCCTACTCGCTGTGGCAGGCTATCTGTGCTCACTGCCCCTCAATCTCACACTTATTTTCACTCATACCCACCTCCTGGATGCTGTCTCCTCTTCTTTTTTTTTTTTTTAATTTTTTTTTTTTAAATTTGTTTAACAGACAGAGATCACAAGTAGGCAGAGAGGCAGAGAGAGAGGAGGAAGCAGGCTCCCTGCTGAGCAGAGAGCCCGATGTGGGGCTCGATCCCAGGACCCTGGGACCATGACCTGAGCCGAAGGCAGAGGCTTAACCCACTGAGCCACCCAGGCGCCCCGTGTCTCCTCTTCTTGAGCGAGAAGAAAATGACTACAAATAGGTCAGGTCTGCTCCTGGATTTCCTGAAAGGCACAACATACCATGGCCAGGTTGCTGCATACTGAGAAAAGACCTCTCCTTATCCTTCAGCCCGAGCTGATGGAATCATGGAAGCAGGTAGCCAGGTGAATGAGGCCAAGATCTCTGACAGATCTCTGTGGACTTTTACAAAATTGGTATTTATTAACCCAGAGTATATGTTCAGTAAATACCTTTGAAAAGAATGAGTGAGAATAAATTATGACAGCTGCTAAAGATGAATGCTCGAATACTATTAATTATAAAAGCTACTCTCTTATTGTGCATGAGAATAGGGTTATTTGAATTTGGATTGAGTAAGAAGAAAGAATAATGTCTTATAAAATATAGCAATAGCTGGGTTTTCTCATTTTAGTTTTTGTTTTTTATGTACGTAGTCTGTGCTAAATACTGAGCTAGGTGCTTTATAGACATGATCTTAGTTCATCTCCACTAGACTATAAACTGCAGGAGGACAGAGACCAAACCTTCACTGAGTGGCATGGTGCCCTCAGTGTCTTGTGTAGAGGCTGAGCTACAGCCGGAGAGAATGTCTGTGAATTCCTTCGACATATATTGATGGAGTATCTACTGTGGGCCAGAGCAGCTGAACCAATAGACACTGATGTTAATTCTCAGTACCAGGCAATTTTCAGGGCACAAGACACTCAAAATTCCTGACCCTCATGGAAAATAAGTCCTTAAGTACGAAGACTAGATGCATATTAAAATTCTCTCTTTGCCACTTATTAACCATATGACTTTGGGCAGTTATTTCATATCCCTGGGACACTGTTTCCTCATTTGTAAAATGGACTTGATAATAATAATACCTGGATCCTAGACTGGCTTGAGGATAAAAGAACAGGACCTGGCCTATGGTATGCTCCTAGAACATGGCAACTACAGTATTATTTTTTATAACAACCACTCTATAAGAATTGGGTAAATGAGTATATGAGTAAGTTCTTCCAACATCTCAGATAGATGTATATTCTCCATTTCATGAATAAGAAATCTGAACTGGAAAGGAGTTAAGTCCCTTGCCCCAGGTCCAACATCTGATGGTAAGGAACAGAACTGTGATTTGCATCCAAGACCACATGGCTCCAAAGTCCATTCTATTCCATGCAATTGCTGTTACTGTCTTTGTATTAATGGTAAATGTTGACAAGCAGCATAAACACTTGGGATAGAAGTCCTGAGGAGAATTAAGGCAAGAGGGCAAAAGCCGTGTTGTTTCGTTCTAAGAGTGGGGCCAGGTAAATTAAAAAAAAAAAAAAAGACCCCACCAGGGTCCAGCTGCCGGTGCGAGAGTATGACTCAGTCTAGCTGTTAAGCATTGTTGTGTGCCAGTTGGAAGTGGTCTGCGTTTTCCTCATGTGACAGCTGGTCTTGGTAGCAAGGAATGCCTCGAAGCTGGCATCACAATTCAGCCCCGAAAACATTTGACTTGATTCACAAATATGTAGCTGAAAAACTAAAGCCGGAGAGACGGTGGGCTCAGAATAGAGTCTGAAGAGCAGGCATAGGAGAAATGAAACTTGATTACTCTGTTTTTATAATGGAAGGTGCCATGTCTAGGTACAAATCTCCAGTTTACTAATGTATACTTTTGAACATGTGCTTTAATACAGTAGACACGAATTCTCTGTTGATGTTGTTTTTGACCAACTTACAGACCTTGTTCTTGTGGGATTTGTAAAGTGGTCCCGTTCAGGGTATAGTTATATAGTGGTCCCATTCAGGGTATATAGAGAGATAACAGTGAGTCTTGTTTAGATTTTCTATAAACTTATCTCAAGTGCCACTTACTCCAGAATGATTTATTTGATGCATTTATCATCCATTCACTTGTTCACTCAGGTATTTACACAATTTAATACATATTTGCCAAAGATCTACTATATAAAATACCCTGGTGGAAAGCTTGAACAAGGTCCTTGCTCTTAGAGGATTTGCATTATATTAGGGAGACAGATTTAAATAAGCAAGTAAATCAATAAGCAATAAATCAAAAATACTTACAGAAAGCAATCATTTCTATGAAAAAAGAAAATACACTGTGATACCTCTCTGAAATGGCATTTGAGCTAAAAACTGAATATTGGGGTAAGATGGCCATGGGTAGAGCTGAGAGGAAAGGTGCCATGGGCAGAGGGAAAGGGCGGTGCAAGAAGACTTATAACTCTGTAATAGAAAAACAACTCATTTTAAAAATGGGCAACAGACATGAATATATTCCTCTAAAGATATACAGATGACCAATAAGAACATGCAAAATGCTCAGCATCATTATCTCCCTGAGAAAGTCAATCAAAACCTCAATGAGATGCCACTTACCACTTCCCCTCAATAGGATGGTTATAATAAAAAATATAGGTCATAACAAGTGTTGGTTAGGACATGAAAAAATTGGAGTCATCATACATTGCTGGTAAAAATGTAAAATGGTGTAGCCACTTTGGAAAAGAGTGTGGCAGTTTCTCAAGCATTAAACATAGAGGTACCACAGGTTTCAGCAATCCCATTTCTAAGAATGTACTCAAGGAAAGTAAAAACATGGCCACACGAAATGTTTACAAAGCATGTTTCATGATACTCAAGTAGAAATAATGCAAATGTTCATCATCTGATGGATGGATACATAAATTGTGGTATATGTATACAATAAAATATTATTTTTTATTATAAAATAAATTAAAATAATAATAATAAAAATAAATGTAATGCTGACATATGATAAAACTCATATGAACTTGGAAAATATTAAGTAAAAGAAAGCAGTTACAAAGGACCATGTATGACATGATTATATGTATATGAAATATCAAGAACAGATAAATCTGTAGAGGCAGAAGGTAGATGAGTGGCTGCCTAGAGCTAAGGGAAATAGGAGTTTGGGGGATATGGTCGAGGGGAGAGGGATTTCTTTTTGACATAATGAAAATGTTCTAAAATAAATTGTGATGATGGATGCACCATTCTGTGAATATAATAAAGTCATTGAATAGTGTACTTTAAGTGGATGAATAGTATGGTATATGAATTATAGCTCAATAAAGCTGTTTTTTCCCCCCACAAATTTTTATTTAAATTCTGGTTAGTCAACACACAGTGTAATACTAGCTTCAGGTGTAGAGTTTATCTATGGGTGCAGATAAAGTTATCAGGTGTAGATGCCATCACTTAGACACAACACCCAATGCTCATCACAGGAGCCCTCCCTAATACCCATTGTCAGCAGGGCAAGACTAGAGGTATGTAACCAAGTTAGAAGGCTGTCGCTGCTATCCAACTGACAGATGGTGGTGGCTTGAATAAGGGTAATCTGGTTACCCCATCCACTACCCCAAGCCCAGGCAAAAGTCATATTTCTCTCATTTATTCCCATATGCCCACCTACATCATTATTACCTAGGGCATTGCATTGACATGATCCATAGAGCTCTCTGTCTCCCTTAATACACTG
Organism: Neogale vison; assembly: GCF_020171115.1. Classification (NCBI taxonomy): domain Eukaryota; kingdom Metazoa; phylum Chordata; class Mammalia; order Carnivora; family Mustelidae; genus Neogale; species Neogale vison. Next base: position 270,400,158 of record NC_058091.1, on the reverse strand, counting down.
TAAACTTTCCATGAAGGACTCTGCTCTTACATTTTACTTCCCTATAGCTAGAATGTTTGTACAGAGTAGGAACTGAATAAATATGCAGTGAGTTGATCTGAGGCAATAGTTGATAGCGTTAAAGATGTTTCAGATTTCTAAAAGATACAAAGCTTGGTAAAATTAAAACTGTATCCAACACTCTCATTTTCTCTCTCCCACATATTTATCTAGAGTTCATTTCAGAAAGTTTACCTGGAAGAGAGAATGATCCACAAAAAGAAAGTCTTAGGGGTCAGAATGAAAGGGAGTGAAAGAAATAAGACCATCTCTATTTGTAGACAGCATGATTATCTATACAGAATATCCCAAGGAATTTATAAAAACAACTCCTAGGACTAAATAAATGAATTTAACAAGGTCCTAGAATATATGGTGAATGGACAAAAATCTGTTGTATTTCTATGTACTAGCCATGTACAATAGACAAATTTTAAAATTAACATTTACAATGGTACTCAAAAATAGAATGTATTTATATAAATATAAGAAAACACATTTAGGGTTTTCATGCAGAAAACTACCCCCAAAAATGTAAATGAAAGATCTAAGTAAATGGAGACATTATGTTCATGGTTTGGAGAACTCGACCTAATTAACATGTAATTTTGTTATATTTTAATACAATTCTACGAAAATCATAATAGGCTTTTTGTACATGTGGTAAAGCTAATTCTGAAAGTTATATGGAAGGAAGAGAACTAGAAAAGCTAAAACAATTTTGACAAAAACAAGTGAAGTTGAAGGAACCTGTTTTAAGATCACTTAGAAAGTATTAGTAATTGAAAATGTTTTATTGGAGAAGGAATATACATATAGGCCGATGGAATGGTATAGAGTCCAGAAGTAGACCCACACCACCATGGCTAATTTTATTATCTTTAGTTAACAGATTTATTGAGATATAATTTACATACTATAAAATCCATTCATTTAAACTCTACAATTCAGTGGCTTTGGAAAGTTTACAGAGAGGTCTGACCATTATCCTAATCTAACTTTTGAAGACGTTCATCACCCAAAAGGAATTTCACGCCAGTTATCAGTTGCTTTACATTTCCCTGTTCGGTCAGTTAAGTTTTTACAAAGGTGCAAAAGCAATTGAATGACGGATGGATAAACTTTGCAACAAACGGTATTGGGGATATTGAACTTTCATATGAAATAAAAATGAAAGGTGAAAAAAATGTGAGTCTTGACCTAAACCTCACACCTTATTCAATAATTAAATCACAATGACATCATCAATCTAAATATACAACGTAAACAAAAAAATTACAAGAAAACACACACAAAAAAATCCTTCCAGACCTAGAGTTAGTCAAAAAGTTCTTAGATCTGACATCAAAAGTATGATCCATTAAAAAACTGGTAATTTGTACTTCATCAAAATTCAAACCTTTTTACTCTGTAAAAGATACTGATAAAAGAATGAAAAGACAGGGTAGAGATTTGGGAGAAATGTTTACAAAACATATATTTGACCCAAGACTTGTATCCAGAATATATGAAGAACTCTCGTAACTCAGTAGTAAAAATAGAGAAAAGAAAACAAATTTTAAAATGAATGAAAGACTTAAACTTTACCAAAGGGATATACAAATGGCAAGTAAACATACGAAAAAATGTTCAACATCATTAGTCATCGAGGAAGCACAAATTAAAACTCCAGTATGATAGAGAACCACACGCCTGTTGGAATAACTAAAATTAAAATACTGAAAATACCAAATGGTGACTAGAGTAACCAGGACTGTCCTACGTTGCTTGTAGGAGTGAAAAATAATCAGCCACTTTGGAAAACAGTTTGGCAGGTTTCTTACAAGTTAATCATATGACCCATCAGTCCTACTCCTGAGTATTTATCATAGAGAAATGAAAACTATGTTCACACGAAAACCTCCTCATGAATGTTTATGGCAGCTTCATTCATAATTGCTCAAAATTGGAAGCAATTCAAAGCCCTTCAGTGAGTGAATGGGCAAACAAACGAGTATATCCATATAGTGGAATACAGTGCAGCAACAAACCAGTGAGAAATGCAACAACGGGATCAATCTCAAAGGCATCATACTTGAGTGAAAGAAGCCAGGCTCAAAGATTACATGCTCAGGGCACCTGGGTGGCCTTCAGCTCAGGTCATGATCCCAGGCTTCTGGGATGGAGCCCCACATCAGGTTCTCCACTCCCCCTCCCCACTCCCTCTGCCTGCCTTTCTGCCTACTTGTGATTTGACAGACATGTCAAATAAATAAATAAAATCTTAAAAAAAAAAGTTACATACTCCATCATTTCATCTACAGGACATTCTTCTCTTGTTTTTTTTTTCATTGAAATATAGTTAACATGCAGTGTTATATTAGTTCCAGGCGTACAATCCAGTGACTCAGCAGTTCTGTTCAATACTCAGTGCCCAATATGACAAGTGTACTCTTAATCCCCTCATCTATTTCACCCATCCCTCCACCCACCTCTCCTCTGTCAACTACCAGTTTGTCCTCTATATTTAGGTTTTTTTTTTTTTTAATCTCTTTGTTTGTTCAATCTCTTTTTTTATTTGTGCTTTGTTTCTCAAATTCCACATATGAGTGAAATAATATGGTATTTGTCTTTCTCTGTCTGACTGACTTCACTTAGCATTATATCCCCTAGGTCCAAGTTGTTGCAAATGGCAAGATGTCACTCTTTTTCATGGCTGAGTAATATCCGTGTGTGTGTGTGTGTATGTGTGCATCTTTCTTCTTTATCCATTCATCTATGGATGGACACCTGGATGGCTTCCTTATATGACATTCTTGAAGAGACAAAATCACAGTGAAGGAGAACAGATCAATGGTAGTTGCAGGTTAGGATTAGGCACAAGATGTGACAACAAAGAGGTGGCTAAAAGGAATTTTAGGAGCAATGAAACTCTTCTGTATCCATACTGTTGTGGTTTTAAGAATTTATATACATGAAAAAAATTTAAAAAAAAAAAAGAATTTATATACGTGGGGCGCCTGGGTGGCTCAGTCGTTGAGCATCTGCCTTCAGCTCAGGTCATGATCCCAGGGTCCTAGGATCAAGTCCCTCATTGGGCTCCCAGCTCGGCGGGAAGCCTGCTTCTTCCTCTCCCTCATCTGCTCCCCTGCTTGTGTTCTCTCTATTGCTGTGTCTCTCTCTCTGTCAAATAAATAACTAAAATCTTAAAAAAAAAAAAAAAGAATGTATACATGTCTTAAAATTCCTAGAATTTTACATCAATGCAAAAGTTAATTTCACTGAAAATTAATTTTTAAATAAGCAACAAAAGGAAAATAGCTTTCTTCACTCTCAGGAGCTCTGGGGCCAGACTCCCCTAGCATTTGATCTAGCTCTGCTACCCATTCCCTGGGAGAATTTGGAGTGACAGCTTACCCTCAGTTTTCTCATTTGTAAATTGGAGATGATAATGACACCTGTCACGTGGTAGGAAAAATTCAACAAGAGTGATGCCTGGCACGTAGCACAGTACTTGGCACATGGTAAGAGCTCAGTAACATTCAGCTGGTATTCCTGTTGCTCTTTCTCTGCTCCGTACGGCTATCATACTGCAGAGAGCAATGCCAATTAAAAAAAAAATTAGACTTTTATTTTAACCCTTAAAATGTTACTGTCAGGACATTTTGAGAAATAGCAACATGGAGGCAGCACTGTGGTATTTTATCCTAAAATCGTATCCTAGGGCTAGGCAAGGTGCAGGTTGCTCATCAGTGCCCTCAACAAACAGAGGCCACTGTTCTACAATACTTCCGTGTGACTGATTTAGCTCCATCTAGAATCTCTGATCCTACTGTTCCCTTGTTGGTTAACCTTGGAAGAAGGTTCAACATAATAGATCAAGAGAAAGCCTTTTGAAAGGTCCTGTGCATCTTTACCCTGAAGATGTTTTCCGAAAGCTAGTAAGAATTACTGTTGCTACTCTGAGTGTGTGTGTGTGTGTGTGTGTAAGCATGGCAGACTTCCAAACGTCTCTGCCAGTATCTCACAGCCACAAGAGGCTGGTTTAAGCATTTGGATTTCCAATTCTTATCTCCCAGAGTTTGGCACTGAGAACCCAGGACAGCTTCCTATGTAAGTGCCTGATGTCACTGATAATCTATAACTGATAGAACTGGGATTCCTGATTGAGTATGTCCAATCGCTTAAGTTAATAGAGAAGCTTTATCATGTGCCTCTAATCTTTGCCATCTGACTTGCAGTCCTGTTTCCCCCACACACACTCTGAGCTGGCAAATTTCCCTCCACCTGCAATCTCCTGGGCTAGAGCATCTCTCCAGGAGGCAGCAGAGGGTCAACTCCTGGGCCATCTTGTTACCTTCTAATCAACTCTAATAGCCCTCCATGCTTGCCACTTGAGAATTGTATTAAATAGAGCTTCCTGGTGTGTATGTTAGCATTTGTTTAGAAACATGTCTGTGATGGGCGGGCCAGGAAGCTGCAATGTTGGCTCTAGAGAAGGAAGTTGCTCAGCCCTGGACCAGTCTTTCTTCTCTCCCTCCGGCCTCAGTTTTCACAACCAAGAGGGTTGGATCAGGTTGTTTGTATGGTCTCTGGCAATTTTAATGTTCTAGGACTCTAGTTCACAGACAAGTTTTGGTTGTTAAAAAAAACTCCTTGCACTCTGAAATACACATTGATTCGCATTCTTCATGTTTTTCCTCCCAAAATAATGATCACATTTAAATGGAGTGAGGAGCACTATAATGTTTGTTGCCTGATTCAGGACGACGACAAAGAAATTAGCTCTTGAACTATCAATAAATGGACACTAGCTAGTGGTTGTGGTTCAAGGTAGATTTGACACCAACCGTAAACTGAGGAATTTGGGGAACATGTTGTTCATATCAGAAGTGGTTGAAAATGCATTAGGTTATTTCAAGGGCATGTATTCTCTACTAGGAGGTAGGAGTGGAAAAGTTCGTAGTGGCGGTGGTTAGGAGAGAAGGCTGGGGATTCACTAACCTCAAGTGACAGCACAATCATAATTATGCAAACCTCCCTTCATGCTCAGAGGAGAAGTGCTAGCTATTTACCTTCCAAATCCACTCCTGAGCCAGAGAGGCATGGAGACAAGCAACAGCACCTTTAAATTAGAAAGGAGCATCTGAGTGGCCTTGCTCTTGCTTCATGTACAGCTCCCAGCACCCGGGATCAAGGAGGAAGACAGAATGAGAAGGACAAAGCCTAGATTTGGTCTACTGGGTCCAGGGCTTTTCTTCAGAGCCAAGCTTCACAAATCCACATTCACAAATGGAGACCTTTCCTGGACTGCACTTACACACTGGTGAGATAAACTCTTGTCCTCACCTCTTCCTTCAGTTAAGAAGGCTGGAGGACCAGTGTAGTGTAAGGAACAGTCGCTATTACTGGAAAACAGGAGATTGGGTTTTGCTCTGTTATTTATCAAGTATATGACCCTGGAAATCATTTAACCTCTATCAGTCATTTTTTGATTATTTAGTTGAGCAAGTATATACTGAATAGCTCCTGTTATGCCATCCATAAGCGCCAAGATAAAATGAGACATTCTTCTTGATTTTATTAACCTGAGAACCTTAATTACACTGGTAATTACACTAGTTGGCATTTGTTGAATTGGTTCCATTTCAGGCCATGTGCATTTTATGTAAATTATGATACTTCATCCCTAAGAAAGTTATTGTTATCCCTATTTTGCAGAGAGGGAAACTGAGATTCAGGTAACTTGGGCAATTTATTCAAGAACACATAATAAAACTAGGATGTTCTGTCCAGAGTATGAGAATTTAACCACAGTGCTACAGAGTATCTTTTTATTGGCAAATCTGAAAATGTACATAACACTCCTTAATTACATATATTTCATATATTTATTCATCTGACAAAATAGAGGAAATTCTGGTCAGTTTGTCTTTCTTGAAGATTGTTATGAGGATCAGAAAAAAATTGAGAATGTGAAATTGTGGATAAAGTAAAGGCCTGGGAAAATTTAAGCTCTATATCATTATACGGTGAACATTTATATTTTGATAAGCCAGAGGGACACTCATATGGAATCTCAGAATGTTCTATATTCTAATTCTGTGTTTATTAATCACTGAGTCTCTGACGCTTGTCTTCCTAAGAAGTCAAACAGAAAAAGTAATGACATGGTTGTCTTGGAGAATATTAGAGTTGCCACATGCCTTATGAACTTTGGAATGCCTTAAGAGGCAGCTTCTAGGTCCTACCACGCAGATACTCTGCCTTGTAGACTGGGCTATTGGAGTCTGTCACTTTAACAGAACCCTTGCTCTCGTTCACTGATTCAGAGAAAACCCAAACCATCCTTCAAGTCTCCCATCTTGTTCAAGTTCTTCCCTTTACAGATTCGACACAAGGCTGCCTGACTTCTAAGGAAACACCCTTCACAAAATACTCTCTTGGAAGTGAATTCACTGATTCATCAAGTATTTACTGAGTACGTACTATGTGCCAGGAATGGTTCCTGGTGCTGGGGATACAAGCAGTGCACGCGCTTGCCCTCACGGAGCTGCTGTTCTAATAGGGGAGATGGGCAGTCACATGATAAACACATGGGTAAAGGATATGGTGAGTCTGGTACCCAGGAAAGGCAGGTATATGAAAGGAACTTCAGAAGAGGAAGGAGATAGAGTGTTACAGGTGGGGCCGGTCTTCCTCATAAAGTGATGTTTGAAAACAAACATGACAGTGGCAAGAGAGAATGGCTCTATGGGTAATGGAAGGAGTAGAATCTTGGGAAAAGGGAACAGCAGGTGCAAAAGCCCTGAGGCCAGAACATGCTGGGCATCCTCAGAGGACAGCACAGAGGTCGGGGGCTGATGCATAGGATATAAGCTGTACATGCCTTCCTGATTCTCAAAAACAAAAATCTGCACCTGCTTCCAGATCCCCAATTTCTTAACCTGGCATTTAGAGCCTTTTACACTCCTGCTCCAAACTCCCTTTTGATCTTTTCTCAACTTGAACATGAAAGCTGAGGTCAAGCTGACCTTCTCTGGTTTTGCATGGCCTGCCTCCCTTGGGGTCCCCTGATCTCTGGGCTTTCTAACTTTCTCTAAGATAGTGGTTCTCACAGTGGGGAGTTTTGCCCCCAAGGCATAGTTGGAAATGTTTCCAGACCTTTTTGGTTGTTACCGTTGTGGATTTTTACTCGCATTTTTTTTATTATTATGTTCAGTTAACTAACATATATAATACATCATTAGTTTTTGATGCAGTGTTCAACGATTCATCAGTTGCATGTAACACCCAGTGCTCATCACAACATGAGCCCTCCTTAATACCCATCACCCAGTTACCCTGTCCCCTCACTCCCCTTTCTTCTGTAACCCTCAGCTTGTTTCCTGGAGTCCAGAGTCTCATGATTTGTCTCCCTCTCTGATTTCTTCCCATTCAGCTTTTCCTCCCTTCCCTGTGGTCCTCCGTGCTATTCCCTATGTTCCACATATGAGTGAAACCATATAATTGTCTTCCTCTGCTTGACATATTTCACTTAGCACAATCCCCAGCAGTCCCATCCATGTTGATGTAAATGGTGGGTGTTCATCCTTTCTGATGGCTGAGTGATATTCCATTGTGTATATGGACCACATCTTCTTTATCCATTTGTCTGCTTAAGGGCATCTTAGCTCCTTCCACAGTTTGGCATTTAGTGGGTAGAGGTTAGGGATGCTGCTGAACAGTGTGTATGTGCACAGCATGCACAAGACAGCTCCCCACCACCAAGAATTATTTGGACTAACATGTCAATAATGTGGAGGTTGCAAGACCCTCATTCTTCAAAGTCAGAGCCTCCTTTGTGCAGCGTCTCTAAACCCCATAGCCCACCTACCTGATTCTCTCTCTGAATTGTGTGGACCTTACAAACTACCTTTCATTGTTTCATCTATTCTGACATGATTATATGCACAGGTTTTGGAATTATACAGCATGCATTTCATTTTCAGTTCTATCTAGACAATCTTAGGCATATTCTTTAGCTTTTCTGATCTACTTTTTTCCTTATCTGTAAAACAGGAAAAATACATTGTTGGAAGGATTAAACGAGTTAATGTGTATAAATCCCTCTACCATACTGCCTGATGCAGAGCATAGTAAATATTAGTTATTACTGTGATTGCAATTCTTCAGTTTCCTGACCTGGTTTGTATGACCCTGGAAGCCACTGATTATAGCTTATAGCTCTATACCTTATCCCTCCTTGCATCCCCAGGGCCTTATGAATTAGAGTTGTTTACCAGAACTTTCCTGGTAACGGTGAGGTATGAGTAAGACTTCAGTATCTTTCCTAACGATGGGCTTTAAAACTGGGTGCGTAGGGTAAGTGCATCTCCCTCTGAGAAAATAAACTGCACACTTAGGTCAGTGAATAAACTCTTCCAGCTTACCAAATACTGATTCTTGATCCAGGACAAATCCATCACTAGGACTGCACCTGAGTTTTCAGGGATAGCTTTCCTCTTTTCTGTGTTAAGGTAAAAAAGAAAGAGAAATGGTCAGAATAGAAAGTTAGGCACTGACTGAATCTGATAAGAAATAGGACCTGACGGGGCATTGCTGGACGAAGGAGTAGAGAGAACTGAGAAATGAGCCGAAGACAGAATGAAAGCTGTTCATTTAGAGGAATCCTACGCCTCCTTCTCTTTTTTGAAAACGGTCCACTTGTATAATTTCAGTGGACGCTTGGTGGAAAACACATCTTTGTTTTCTCTCTGCTTCTGAGTAGCTAACTGGCTCTTCAGTTTGCCGTCTAGAGATGGGAGCAGTTAAACAAGACAGAGGCTAACATATGTGTGCAAGCAAATACTCATGACTTCACACTCCTCTAATTTCTTTGTTTGGAAAGTCAAGATTTTAGCTATGGAGCTCGCTGATCTTGGGAAATACTGGGCTGCAGAAGGCTGCAGAGGACTGAGACCTTGCCCCTGCCCACCTTTGACACAGGACTTCCAAGAGGCATCAGGAGGCGATGGGCTTTTTTTTTTCTTATTGGCAGAAACAGGGTCGAAGGGGATGCCTCCGACTGTGGAATACATATGCTCTGAAGGCAGCCATTCTTTTTCAGTTCTGAGGCCACCTCTCTCTGTTTGTCTGTCTGTCTGTCTGTCTCCCTCTCCACCTGGGGACTTCTTACCTGCACTCTCTTCACTGTCCAAAGCCTGCTCAGCCTTCGTCATAACTTAAATGTCTCTTCCTCAGGAAAGTCTTCCCTCACTGCCCTTGGCAGTTTGTCTTGCTCTCATTCACTTCCCAGCACCCTCCACTTGTCCTTCATAACATTTACCGCAGCTGCGGTACATGTAAATCCCATCAGCCTCTACATGGTAAACTCCAACGACAGCAGGAACCGAGACTGTCGTGCTCATCCCTCCATTTTCTGCGCTCACAACAGTGCCCGGAACCTGGTAGTGTCACAGTAAATGTTTCTTGAATAGACCCTTGAAGTGGAAATTAAAAGGCTTGGGTTTTAGGCCCTGCTCTGTCATTGACTTGCTGTGTGACCTTGAGCAAATGTTTTCTTCCATAAAACACTTCATAGCTACAAACGTTTTAAGTGCCTGATTCTCTTTGGTCCTCCTGAGACCCAGGAGCAGATAAGGGCTATTTTTTTCCACATCTTTGTAGATGAGAAGACCAAGACTCAGAGGTTAAATACTGGGTCCACGTTTGCACAGAATTCAAACTATGCTAGAGCAATGCCTCAGTTTCCCCACCTATAATGTGAAGGTGTTAAGTTTGATAACTTCGGAGATCCCTGCAGAGTCCCATTTTGTAAAATTTTGCAATTCGGATATTAAACTGGAACTAGTAAAATAGACTGACTGGGGTGGGGATGGATATAGGAAGATCATTTTAAAAACGATTATCATGTTGTAGGAATATGAGGGCCAGGGGACAGGGCCAGCTGTAAGAAGGTCCACTCATACAAGGTGTTGTGTCTGTTCTCACTCTGACTTATCCAAAAAGTTAAATGACTCCAGCGACTTTCAGCCGCTGGTACAGCACTTACTTTATAAGATTTGACAAAGATCAGGCAGGAGTCAATCATTTGCCAAAAGCTAAATGATACATTCTGCATGTGGCATATCATTTATGGTCACTCTCACTCATTCCCCTTCCTCCCCACCCACATTATTTTGTCTCCTTGCTCTGGCATTTCCTGCTATCTGACAGCCAAGCAAATGAGCTATGCCCAGTGAAAAGTGAAAGCACAACTCCTGTGCCTTGCTTTGCCCACTGCCTCTATTTAATCGTGCATGACTTCCTGAGTAATTGGAGATGTTGGATGGGAAGTGAGGAATGTGCAGATTCTCCAGCTCTCTCGATGGTCTCCATCTGGCTTTGAGGAAGCTTGGATTCAAAGCCACCATCGTAAGCAAGGACGGTGATGCTCTTGACGGGCAAGGTGAGAATGAGCCACCAAGAAAATGGGTGGGCGGGGCTTTCCCCGGATTTCTAGATCTGGCATCCCTGGCAGTGCAGACTGTGGGTGCTAACCAAGCTACTGATGCAGTGGCTTCCTTCTCAGCTCAGTCACTAACTCCTGTGACCTTGGTAAATTCACTCTCTGGGGCTCAGTACTTCTCCATCTATAAAGAGAAGATAATGGAGCATTACGGGGGTTCAGAGGCTTAATTATTGTTTGCAGAGGACTTGGATATTCTTGGATGAATGGCGCAATCAAGGTGCTGTGCAAAATATTATCATTTTGCATGTCAGTTAGCAGGATGGCTTACACCTGTCATTGCATACTGGGCGAGTCTTAATAGAAAAGTTGCTATAGATATAGAAAGAGGAAGAAACAAGGGGCCAGAGAATGGCTCTCCAGTGGAGATAACAGCTTTTCAGTCCAACTGACCATCCTTCAAAATTCTCATTATTCCTAGGGTTAGGTACTGTGGCAGATTAAAGATGGCCACAAATTCTTTGGTTATCTTCCTATCAAGAAGCATTCCCCCTACCTTTGAACCTGGGCTGGACTGTGATCACTTCAACTACTAGAGTATGGCGGAAGGGACATCAAAGAGAGCCTAGTCTTGCAGCCATTTGTCTTGATCTCAGGGAGCCCAGGGGTTTCATGTGAGAATTCCAACTAGTCTGTTGGAGTGTCCAAGTGAACTCATCCTGTGACTACAGGGAGTGTGGTCGTCAAGGGACTGGGTATGTGAGCAAAGTTTCATGGACCTTCTTGGAGCTCTAGGTCAGTCCAGCTGCTGGCTGAACACCCCTGGGTAACCCAATCAATGCCACATGGACCCTAAGAATCATCCAGTTGAGCCTCACTTGAATTTCTGATTCACAAAATCAGAAGATATAATAAAACAGGGATTTGGATGTGCATCCATGTGTGAATGAGACTGGAGCTCATGGCCTTTCCATGGCAATACCCACCCTCCTTGGCCCATCTTTCCTTAGGGCCTGCCCTGGTACATGAGGTATTGACTTGATTTTAATTCTTCATTTTTGGGGGGCTGAGTACTGCCCAAATTTCAATCTTATGCAAGTGCAGAATGGTATGTTGTCATTCAGTAGTCAATAACATGAATTAGCTCTCAGATCTTTATTTGTGGATTATTTTTAGCTGAAAGCAAGAAGTGATCATCTCTAATAATGATCACTAACTCGTATTGAACAGTTCTCTGTGCCAGGCTCTCAGCTTTATCTCTTTGAATCCTCACCAGAACCCGTGAGAGATGTACTGTTATCTCCTATAAAACGCGAATTAGGTCCAAGATCACCTGGCTGGCTCACCAAGACTAGATTAGTCCCATTCAGGTCCTGTGTTGACCAGTTCTGAGGATGGGTGGAGCCACAAGTCCCTGTACAATCAGCAGTATGGGGACCGCTACTGGTCTAAGCCAGCTCTGTTCGAGGAGCTGATTTCAGTAGAACCTGGGCAGGTTGCTGCTTTTGCTGCCCGGATCAGTGATTTGTTTCCCTATGGTCAAACTGCCACCACTCTGAGAAGCATGGTCCTCAAGGAGCAGGAACTGGGCTCCTGACTCCCTGTACCAATTCCCAGATTGGTCGCCATGGAGGTGAGGCAGGCGGTTGGTGCATGCTGACACCTGCTCATGGGCTACAGGTGAATCTGAGCTTACACACTTACCCTTGGTAAGTGAACTACAGTATCTTCAAAGGGTCTCAGAGATAAAGGGACATTAAGTAATGATTTTTCCAGACCCTTAATTTCAGATAGATGAATTATTTTTAACATTCTTTTATGGGTGATTTATAGATGTCATCCACCACTACCCTCTCCGTTGCTCACTGCTCTGCAGTGCACTGGCTTTCCTTCTCTTTCTCAAAAACCCCAAGCTAACCTTGGAACTTGCTGTTTCTTACCAGAAGTACTCTCCCTCCACACCTGTCCAGTTGGATTTCTTTTATTTAGCTTTCCCTTTCAGAACCCTTGCTGTGTACGGGGCACTGTCCTAAGACTTTATATATATTCACTTATTTAAACCTTTGTAATCATCTGAGGAACATGAGGCACAGAGAGGTTAAGTCACTTGCACAAGGTCACACAGCTGATAAGTGATAAAGCCAGGATTTGAACTCAGATTGTCTGGCTCTGGCACCCATGCTCTCAACACATCCTGTGCTGCCTCTCCTTCCTAACATTCAATCCTGAGCTCAAGGTCACATTACACTGTTCTTATTACACATTCCACACCACTTATCACAATCTGAATTTGCCATATTTGTTTGTTGTTGGTTATCTGTCCTCTCCTCCTAGCACAGCATGTACACCCTGTGAATGTGGGTATGTTGATTTGTCCTGTTTACCACCACATTCCTAGCATCTTTGGTAAGCAGTAGATAATAGCTAAAGGCTCACAAATTGAGTAACTTTGTGGGGGAAGTGATGGTGTCCTGAAGTCAATATGATCCCTACTTTGTTTCCTTTTTCTCTCTTTTTCACTCTTTCTTCTTTGCTTTTGCTCTTTCTTGGAGAAGTGGTCCTTTCGAGTGGGAGAAGCACAAATCTAGCAAGAGTAGATCTGGCTTTGAGTCTGTTGGGCCCCTGCCAACTGCTGGTGGGAAGACCCTGGGCAGGCCAGTTAGCCATCTAGAGTCTAATTTCTTCCCTGAAAAATGTGGGAAGGAGGGGCTTCCCCCTTTTTTTTCCAGGGCTGGTTTGAGGCTTTAAGCAGGCCAGTTAGCCATCTAGAGTCTAATTTCTTCCCTGAAAAATGTGGGAAGGAGGGGCTTCCCCCTTTTTTTCCAGGGCTGGTTTGAGGCTTAACTAGCAGTTATACTAGTCTTAGCTCATGTGACTCAAACCAAGTCTGCCTGGCTCAGTACAAAGCCTGTGACATGGATTGTCTTATTTAGTGCTCCTCAAAAACATGAAGAAACTGAGGCAGAGAGACATTTGGTATCGTGTCAAAGAATCATATTTGGAACCCACGCTGCTGTCTGATTCCAAAATCCAAGCTCAGAATCCCCAAGAATGCGTGTCTAAAGTGCTATGAAAAATGGCAATGATTATCGTTGGTATGAAACGCTGCATAATGTCGAAGTGGTGGTTGCCTGTTGGGGCTAAATCTATAGCCAAAAGCAGCGCTGTGTTTGGCCCGCTGTGGGTTGAAGTTAGCATCTTGTAACAGATGTGCTTCACCCCGGCAGGGGGCTGACAGGATGATAGACTGTTACTCCCAAGTTGGCAGGGTGGGCAGAGACAAAGCAGGAGAGAAGAAAAATAAAAAATAAGGTTAAAACATCTGAACGTTTCCCAGAGCAAATGCTTCCCTTTCCTGCCGAGCATTAGCTGGCATTTAAAGAAAATTATGTAACTCTGCAACTTCCATATAATAAATTGGCTTACAGCTGGTACAGTATGTTTCATATCTTTTTAAAAACTAGAGCAATATGTTGGTAGAATAAACACAGTTGTACTTCAGCACGTAAAAATGGAGATAGATATTAAAACGCCTGTTTCCTGTTGTGTAAACCAATAGGAGGTATTAGAATCATTTTTCCTGATTACAGTAATACATGTTGCTATTGAAATGAACAGCTCACTTACAAAAAAAAAAGTCATGAGGATTATTAGCTTCTTTGCATGACAGTAGTTCCTCATACATTTTTAATGTTTTAATCTGGAAAGCTCATTGACATTGCATGTTGGAAAGACATAGAGTGCCGTGTTGCAGTGCGGTCACGTGGGGACTAGAGCATGTCAAGATGGCAGGCAAGGAGCATTGGGGTTGGGAGGCAGAAAGTGCTGATTTCAGCTGTGGTCTAGGCTGAATCAAACATTTTCATAACTCAACTATTTACTTATCAATACGGCACCTTAGGAGGTAATAAAAACTGACATTTGCATAATGTGCTATAGTTTTAGACAGACTGTTGTGTACTGCCACCACTCTGAGAAGCATGGTCCTCAAGGAGCAGGCACTGGGCTCCTGACCCCCGGTACTAATTCCCAGATTGGTCGCCGTGAGGTGAGGCAGGTGGTTGGTTCAAATAATTTCATTTGAACTTGGAGTCTATTATCCCCATGACAAATGTAGAAATTGACAGACAGGAAAGATGTCATATGCCTAAATTCTTGTCATTAGGTCCTGGAAGATCCAGGATTTGAACCATTGTCTTCTGACTGCAAGATGTGTTGAATTACATTCTTCTCTGATACTAATACTATTTTGTCTGATTCCATGACAGGGAATAGGAACAAAAGATCTGGCCTATGAATCCAGTGATATTGCTAAACGTTTTTAACATCAGGTTAGCTGAAAAAAAAAATGTAGTTTGTCTTTTCAGAATAGTATATAACATTTTTGGTGTTCATTCATTCATTCATTCATTTCATTCATTTATATATGGCACCAATATTTATTTAACATCTGTGTTAAATATTTAACATGTATGAACATCTTTAATGTTCTTAGTTACATTATCTATGTTAGAATAAATATAATTGGAGGAATATTATGCAGAAATAAAGGAATGAGGTAAATCTCTATGGAGTGACAAATCAAGATTTCCAAATCTTATTGTTTTATAGAAAAGGAAAAATGGGGGCGCCTGGGTGGTTCAGTGGGTTAAAGCCTCTGCCTTCAGCTCAGGTCTTGATCCCAGGGTCCTGGGATCAAGCCCCGCATCGGGCTCTTTGCTCAGCAGGGAGCCTGCTTCCTCCTCTCTCTCTGTCTGCCTCTCTGCCTACTTGTGATCTCTGCCTGTCAAATTTAAAAAAAAAAAAGAAGAAGAAGAAGAGGAGGAAATATGCTTACAATAGATATAATTGATATATCTAAAAAAGATATAATCTAAAAAATCAAGGAAACAAGAATATGTATGTTTGTGTGTGTCTATCTATTGAGAGATACAGCTGTACATACAGAAAGCCAGACGCAAACCCACATACATACACTAAAAACTGGTCTCAAAGATTACATTTCATTCAAATGGTTACCCACCCTTGTTTGGTGGGTGGAAGGTTGGAGGGTTAACGTAAACATAATAGACAAAAGTTCTGCTTTATCTCTGCTTTTTGAATTTTTTACTCATAGACCAAAATTAAAATAAAAACTGTTTCATATGTTACCGTAAAGAACACTTATTTCTCAGAGGTAACAGAGGAGTCCAAGCTCTGCATCTCAGTCAGTTAGGGCCTGCTATAACAAAGTGGCATTGAGGGGCGCCTGGGTGGCTCAGTGGGTTAAGCCGCTGCCTTCGGCTCGGGTCATGATCTCAGGGTCCTGGGATTGAGTCCCGCATTGGGCTCTCTGCTCAGCGGGGAGCCTGCTTCTCTCTCTCTCTCTCTCTGCCTGCCTCTCCATCTACTTGTGATTTCTCTCTGTCAAATAAATAAATTAAAAAAAAAAAAACAAAAAAAAAGCAAAGTGGCATTGACTGGTGGTTCAGAAATAACAGAAATTTACTTCTCACAGTTCTGGAGGCTTGAAGTCCAAGATCAGGTGCCAGTTTGGTTGGGTTCTGGTGAAGGCCTTCTTCTAGGTTGTGGACTACTGACTCCTTATTGTAGCTTCCAGGGTGGAAAGAGGGCAAGAGAACTTTCTGGGGTCTCTTTATAAGGGCACTATCCCATTCATGATCTAATCACCCCAAAGTCCCCACCTACTAACACCATCACATTGGGGATTAGGAGTTCAGCATATGAATTTAGGGGGGGGGCACAAAGATTTAGCTCACTGGACTCTGAAAAATAGAGCATGGTTACATCTTCATAAAAAACAAGTTTTACTCTGGACCCCAAACAACTTCCTTTATTTGTCTTCTTATACTAAAATGGCTAGAAGAAAATGGGAATTACCAATAGTATATTAGTTTTCTGATAAAAGAAAATTGTTTTCTCATATTAAATAGTTACATTTTCTCGTGGGACCCTTTCATATAATTTTGGAGCGCTGGTTGGATAGTATATGACATCAGCTGGGCTAGGGAAATTACACTATTCTTGAGCCATATTGTGATTTCAGGTGAGTTACTGTCACTTGCCAACTTCAATAACCCTTAAGAAAACTGAGTGACCATGGGGGTGCCTGGGTGGCTCACTAAGTTAAGAATCTGCCTTCAGCTCAGGTCATGATCCTGGGGTCCTAGGATCAAGTCCTGCATCGGGCTCCTTGCTCAGTGGGGAGTCTTCTTCTCCCTCTGCCCTTCATCCCACTTGTGCTCTCTCTCTCAAAAAATAAAATAAAATCTTTAAAAAATTAAAGTTGAGTGGCTTTCAGTGGAATAGATTGAACACAGAGATTTACCTCTGTTCTTAAAAAAAAAAAATCACATGAAAATTACTGAATAAGGCAAACAAATAAAAATATAAGTGAATACCGTGGCAGCGGAGGGAACTTATTCCCATGTCCCTTCAGAGGAGCTGGTGTGAGCAGTGTCGCTGGCTGACAGGTACCAGCTGTTCTACTTCTAGATCTACTGTGTTGTTCACACTGAGATCACATTCCTGCTGGCATGCTTCCTGGCCATAACGGACGGTGGCGAGGGAGATGGAACCAGACCATCTATGCCCAGTATAGGACTTCTCCCATGGGCTTCTCTGCCTGGGGGTTTCCATTGGCCTGGCCACGGCTTCATTAGAACTGCCCCAGAGAACACTCCTACACTGTTGGTGGGAATGTAATCTGGTGCAATCACTCTGGAAAGCAGCATGGAGATTCCTCAGAAAGTTGAAAATAGAGCTACCCTACGACCCAGAAATCACACTACTGGGAATTTACCCTAGAGATACAAATGTAGTGATCTGAAGAGGCACGTGCACCTGAATGTTTATAGCAGCACTGTCCACGATAGCCAAACTATGGAAAGAACCTAGATGTCCACCAACAGATGAATGGATAAAGAAGATGTGGTGTATATATACAATGGAATATTATGCAGCCATCAAAAGAAACAAAATCTTGCATTTTGCAACAATGTGGGTGGAACTAGAGGGTATCATGCTGAGCAAAATAAGTCAATCAGAGAAAGAGAATTATCATGTGATCTCTCTGATATGAGGAATTTGAGAGGCAGGGTGGGGAGTCCTGGGGGATAGGGAGGGAAAAAATGAAACAAGATGGGATCGGGAGGGAGATAAACCATGAGACTCTTAACCTCAGGAAACAAATTGAGGGTTGCTGGGGGGTGGGAAGGTAAGGATAGGGTGGCTGAGTTATGGACACTGGGGAGGGTATGTACTATGGTCAGTGCTGTGAACTGTGTAAGACTGATGATTCACAGACCTGTACCTCTGGGGCAAATAATACATTATATGATAATTAAAAAAAAAAAAGAACTGCCCCAGACTCTGGGCTCTTCCTACCCACCTTGCTGCCCTCCCTCCTTCCTTTCAGAAATGTCAGTATGCCAGCACCATTCACAGGCTTTCCCTACCGACTCTGCCTTGATTTCTCCCCCCACCCCCTTACCCTTTACAGATGTTTCCTCTCATCGCTTCAAGTCTGACTCTATCTTGTCACCTGCCCCTCAGAGGACCTGAGCTGACAAAAAGCATAAATGAGACTTAAATCCTTGAAACGATGACAACAGGAATGGGGATTTCAGTGATCTTTGATCATAGTTTGGAAGAGGGAAAGTCGACAAATGAATAGTAAGTGACCTAGAGTGCTATAATATTTGTGCCATGGAGACTGGGGTGGGAAGCGTGTGATTCAAGCTGAAGAATTCTAGAAAGCCTGAGATTAACAGCATCATGTAGCCTTCATGCTTGTGATTCAGGATGGGGCTAAAATCAGGGGGTTGATGGAAAGTCTGAATAAGGAACATTTATGAGAGATCATAAGATCCTTCACTCCTCTCAGCTAGGAAGGAAAGAGATTTAAGCTCTTTAATTCAGAAAGGCTCTCTACCCCGGGGACATAAGGCACAGCAAAGACAGAACAGGATGTCTCCTTAGGTGAGAACATGAGAATTTCTACCACTCTCTTACCATTAGGTTTCCAGAATGCTGGCACCAGCCTTATGTAATGCAGGCAGGAGACTGGAGGCTTTCTCTTGGAAAAACCTGTTTATGGAAAAAATAAAGTGGTACTGACATCAAGAGGTCCCCCAAGGAAATTCAAGGCCCTTGCTTATTCACCCTATAATGCTCTGCTCAGTTACACATAGTTTTCCATCAGCTTTTTAATGCCTGTCTCTTAAGTATGGCTCAATAACCAACCTTAGCCAGATATGAAAACATGAAACAAACAAACAAAAAGGAATATAACAGAAAACAGAGACATAACAGAGAACAGAATAAAACCTAAAACAACACCCCAAACATAACTAAAAATCCTTAGATAAGAGAAGGAATTGCCGCTGTGAAACAAAAATGTAAAAAAAAAATTTTAAAATGTTTCTTCTTTCAAAGAAGAAACAAGTAATGCAATTTTTTTAAAACAGCATAGCAGAAATTATGATTTCAATAGAAGAGTTTTTTTGAGGATTTTGTAGGATTTTCCCATAAACTAGGACAAAACTAGAAACTATGAGAAGAGATTTATAAACTGAGGAATTTGTGTAAGGGGAATAACACTTGACATCAATGAACTCTAAATGGGAGGACAGATAAATTGAGGGGAGGAAATAAGAAAAGAAACATGGAAAGATTGTCCGCAAAAAGAGTGCGCCTGACATTCCAGATGAGAAGTTCCCAAGTGCCAACCGTAACAATTGCCAGACGTGCATACAGGCTTTAGAACTTATTTGTGGAGCATAACAAATAGCATGGAGGACAAGGGGCGTTAGAGAGGAGTAGGGAATTTGGGTAAATTGGAAGGGGAGGTGAACCATGAGAGACTATGGACTCTGAAAAACAGTCTGAGGAGTTTGAAGTGGCGGGGGGGTGGGAGGTTGGGGTACCAGATGGTGGGTATTATAGAGGGCACGGCTTGCATGGAGCACTGGGTGTGGTGAAAAAATAATGAATACTGTTTTTCTGAAAATAAATAAATTGGAAAAAAAAAAAGAGAAAAAAATAATAATTTTCATCCAAAAAAAAAAAGAACACCGGGGAGAAAGAGTTTTCTCTGCTGCCAGGAAGAAATTGGGAATGATCTGGGTTAAAACTGCCCTCTAGGGGCGCCTGGGTGGCTCAGTGGGTTAAGCCTCCACCTTCAGCTTGGGTCCTGGGATCAAGTCCCATATCCAGCTCTCTACTCAGCGGGGAGCCTGTTTCCCCCTCTCTCTCTCTGCCTGCCTCTCTGCCTACTTGTGATCTGTCAAATAAGTAAAAAAAATCTTAAAAACAAACAACAACAACAACAAAAAAACAAACAAAAACCACTGCCCTCCAACATAATTGCAAGTTAGATGGCAATAGAATGATACTTTCAAAACTGTCCTCAAAAGTGGTTGACTACTTAGAATTGTATGCCCAAAGCGACTACAAGTGAACATGTAAACCAACAGTATTTTTAGGGAAGCAAGTTCTCAAAAAAAAAAAAAAATCTATGTACCAAGACCCTTTGTCAGAAAGCTATTGGACAGCAGCCGCCCAGCACCTCCTCCCGCCTCCACAAATGAGAGAGAAAATCAAGAAAAAGAAATGAAGCAGAGAATTCAACACAGGAATGAAGAATTCTCAGATGGCGGGGAGGGGAAAAAAACAAAACCAAAACGGGGTACCATCTGCATAACAGGCTTAGAAAAGAACAAGCTGAGATTAGAACTCAGTGGGGGTGGGGGTGGGGAGGCGTTTGGTTTCTAGAGCCATAGAAAAAAACAAACAAATGAAGGATGAATTGACTAGGTTTACTGATCTGTGGGACTCAACTGAGGATCAGGGATCTGGGGGGCAGAGTCTGAGATACATATGTAAAAAGCTACGCAAACAAATGAAAGCAGCCATTAGTAGCTCCTGAGAACATCCGTTTTGTATCAGAAAAAAATTCCGTGAAACACTGTGCTACAGCTAAGCACAATAACTGGAGAGAAAATGATGTGAACACTGCTATTGATTAGGTTTAAAAAGTATTATGTGGCTTCACTGGGAGCATGGAGGGAAGGGACTGGTGTGGGAAGTAAGGGCTTCAGAGAGCAAGAGCACCAACGCTCTTTGAAGGAAGTCAATAAATAATAATAGAAATAGGAAATAGGGGCGCCTGGGTGGCTCAGTGGGTTAAAGCCTCTGCCTTCGGGCTCAGGTCATGATCCCAGGGTCCTGGGATGGAGTCCCGCATTGGGCTCTCTGCTAAGCGGGGAACCTGCTTCCTCCTCTCTCTCTCTGTGCCTGTCTCTCTGCCTACTTGTGATCTCTATCTGTCAAATAAATAAATAAAATCTTTAAAAAAAAAAAAGAAGAAGAAGAAGAAATGGGAAATAAATCAAGAATGGCAGTATAAGCATGCTATCTAGAACATGGAAGATAAATAACAGAAGAAACATCAGAGATGTGGAGGCAGCTTCCTGTGAGAGCAGGAGCTGGAGGGGCAGGGCTCCTTCCGCGTCTAAGCCTTGTGCTCTTCCTCACCTTCTAAACCACACAGAAAGCCACTTTGATAAAATTAAGAAATAGATGTTATAAAAGGCATGGATTAGAAAAAGGAGGGGAGAAATATCCCTCCCTGCCACCGAGGATTTTTCGAGGTAAAAATTTCCAACTTCCCTATCCCCTTCCTTTTCTTCTGATGTGCTCTGGGGAAGACAGTAAAACGGACCCTTTCAAGATCAAAAGTTCTGAATTTAGCTTCTTTGCTTTGTTTCTAAAACCCATGAAACTTTGTGTGCACTGTTTGATTTTTTTAAACAAAAATCTTTCATTTTTTGGTGAGAAATCAATGATCACAGCCATAAAAATAGAAGTGCTGATCTTAGTCGACATCCTGGGTATGCAAATTGCCCACTGGCAATACAATAAAAAAACATTCTGTAATTCACTATAATATGAATGCAGAAGAGAAAGGCTAGTAAGGTCTTTCTGGGGAGGCAGACACTGGGCTGAGCACTTTCTATTCACACTGTCATTTAATCCTTACAATTCCAACAAGTACTTATAGTCCTCACCGTCTTGAGGGCTTCCCAAGGCTAACAGGGTCCAATTCCACACATCTCACTCCTCAAAACTCTATGTGACCTTCCAGTTCCTCAGACAGTAGTAGCCCAAAGAGGCCTGCTACCTTAATCTGATTAGACCTCACCATCTAACTCAGTGCTCATAGCAACTTTGGAATGAATACAGGGCAAGCATTCCTTTCCCTGTTTCACAAACAAGAAACAAAAAATGCAGTTTAAACAACTCGAGGGATTTGTTAACATATCCCCAGGGTAGTAAGCGACATTGCTGGAAAGAACCCCTGTCTTTCAGCTCTGAGACCCCAGGAGGTTTATTAATTAAAGAGAGATTTTTTTTTTGTTTTTTTTTTTTTTTACCTTTATTGTGGTGAACTTACAAGCTTCTGCTCCAACTGGGATATCCCAGAGAAGCTGTGTACCCAGCTCACATACTTGCATTCTTTGTAGACGTCAAACCAGGGAGAATCTGCAGCTCTAGTTCTCTGGACCTCATTTGAAATACATATATATTTTTTTTTCTTTTTGCAGTGGTGTTCCTTTTTCATAATGGAAAGTCAGAATTGTTCCAATCAACCTAGACTCATTTCTGGTAATTTATACCCTTACACATCCAAATGTCATATTTCTAGCAGGAGCCTGAGAATGACAATCACATGTAAAATCAGAATGCTCCCCAGGTCCGTTGTGTATAACTGGTGAGCTGGGAGCTTTGCAGGGGAGCTCTTAAATTCCAGAGCAAGACTATAATTAGCTGTAATAGGGCCCAGAGTAACTTCACTGCCATAATTCTCAGCAGGAAAACAATTACATTGCAGCCATATAACTAGACAGACATGCTGTAAATACGAAACATTCTCTGGAAATATATGCTCTATATTTCTAAAGACATGGAAAATTAAGTCAGACACTTCCTTGCTAATTGTAATTCAATGCAGTATTATTTTCTTTTCTTCAAATTTTTTTCTTTCCTTTCCCTTCCTATATGGTTTCCTGCCCAACTTTAGAGATTCTATTTTAACATGTATGTTTAAGAAAGGCATATCTCATTTAGGAAATATAATAAGGGAAACAATGATGAATTTAAAAGCTGGCATGTTCCAGACAGGCAGTCTGGGGCCAAGAGAGCTCTGGTGTGGAATCTGGGAGACTGGATTTTTTTTCATTGGCATGCAATTGACATACAACATTGTATTAGTTTTAGGTGTGCAACACACAATTCCATCTATGTATATATTGCAAAGTGATCACCACAGTAAGTTGTTATTCATCACCACACAGATTCACAAACGTGTGTGTGTGTGTGATGAGTGATTGTAAGATCTCTCTTAGCAACTGTCAAACATACGGTGCTATATTGTTAACTACAGTCACTACACTGTACATTACACCCCCAGGGTTTATCTATCTTATGACGGAAAGTTTGTACTTTTGACCACCTTCACACATTTCGCCCACCCCTGCCTCTGGCGGCCACCAATCTGTTCTCTGTGCTTTGAGTTTGGCTTCTTCTTCTTTTCTTTCTTTCTTTTTCTTTTTTTTTTTTTTAAGATTTTATTTATTTATTTGTCAGAGTGAGAGAGAGCACACAAGCAGAGGGAGTCGCAGGCAGAGGGAGGAGCCTGATATGGGACTTGATCCTAGGACCCTGAGTTCACGACCTGAGCCAAAGGCAGATACTTAAGCAACTGAGCTCCCCAGGCATCCCCAGTTTGGCTTATTTTTAGATTTCACATATATATGAGATCATATAGGACACATCTTTTTCTGTCTGACTTATGTCACTTAGCATAATGCCCTCAAGATCCACCCATAGTGTTGTTAATGTCAGGATTTGGGGGTTTTTTTGTTTGTTTTGGGGATTTTTTTTGTGAGTGAACAACATTCTAACACACACACACACACACACACACACACACCATTTTCTTTATCCATTCATCCATCCATGGACACTTAGGTTGTTTCCATGTCTTAGCTATTGTAAATAATCCTGCCGTGAACATGGGGTGAAGATGTCTTTTCGAGACAGTGATTTGGTTTCCTTTGGGTAAATACCCAGAAGTGGAATTGCTGGCTCATATGGTAATTCTGTTTTGAATTTTTTGAGAACTCCATACTGCTTTCCAGAATGACTATACCAACTTCATTCCCACCAGCAGTACACAAGGGGTCCTTCTTCTCCACCTCCAATGCTTATTTTTCTATCTTTTCCCGCAGGTGTGAGGCAATATTCCATGGTGGTTTTGATTTGTATTTCCCTGATAATTAGTGATGTTGAGAACATTTTCATGTACCTGTTGACTATTTTATGCCTTCTTTGGAGACACTGGATTTTTTTTGTCTAGGCCTGCACCTGACTGGGCCAATCATTTTATCCTGAAGCCATAAAATGGCAGCTTATGTATCAATTCCGACAAACAGATGACAGATATCTTTATTATAACCTGTACAGTATTTGTGGGGGAGGAAATGAGCCGACCTTTAAAAATCAAGGGACTTCATTAAAAAAAATCTTAATTCCTGGCTTCCTGTGACAACATCAGAATATGTGGCCCCAGTGGGTCCACAATCCCTTAAGGCAACTGTCAGCAGGAAATGGGTAACAGCTGCTTCCTTTGGGTGAGGCATCCACTCTCCAGTTCACCACAGAATTTACCCCCTTATTTGCTCATTTAAATGATCCACCTTGTAATCAGTTTCCTCGCTTGCAAAGAGGGGAGGTTGGCTTGAATCTTCCAAGTTGGACCAGTTACATATTCATTCAGCTTTTTTAAAATCTAGAATTTTGTAACAGGACTAACTGAAAGACTGATTTAGAATTGACTAAATCATATAAGGATTTTTTAAAAGCCTAAATTATGTATTTTTCCTCTTTTCAGTTTGGGTTCTTATGTTGCTGATAGTCTGTTTTTACCCCTGGGAGCAAAATAATGATAAATCACGGATACCTGCAGAAATTGCAGTCTCTCTCTGCATGAGAATTTACACCACGTTAAATGGATAGTTACTTACACATAAAGCTGTTTAAGCACTTGGAAATCTTTAGCTTTAGTGGGGTTAAATCAGAACCTTGACATCATTTTAACAGTTTTATCTTCCTACGACCTCCAAGGATCTCTATAATCCTAAAATCATAGTTGTTCCAAAGGAAGCGTTTCCTCCTGCATTCTGCTCTACAAAGACTGTGTAGCAAAGAGCTTCCCAGGCACCAAAGAGGGAAAGAAAAAATTTCTGAGTTCAGATGTGCCAGGTTCGGTCCAACGCACAAAAGCCTTGGTGCTCTTGGCCCCACCTTGACCCTACTCAGGTCTCCATGCAGAGAAAATGACCAATGAAGATGGAATTAGATTTCATTGTGAAAAAAGTCACAGCTTCAGGGTTCTGAGGCTAAAACAACCCCCACCCACCCGCCATGACTTGCCATCAGGATGGAGAAGGGCATGGAGGATTTTTACAAATCATCAACACTGAATATCTTTGGTTCAGTTAGCAAAATGGAATTCTCAGCGGCCAAGCTATCTTTTCCAACAGGTTGACTGAAGAAATGGACTTCTATAAGACTTGGGTGAAATACATTATTACTCCCTAATTAATTAAAATAACTTATCTGTGGATTATTTGGGGCTCTCTCTGGAGACAATAATGTTAACTTCAAATACTAATTGTTTTGTTTTTTTCCTTTTCAGTTTTCATGCTTTTGTATACCTTTTTGCTTTTTACCACCTTAGCACATAGAATAGGATCTTTAGCACCAAACTGAATGGTTTTATCATTTTACCATTATCACAAATCTTTGTCGGTGAGGTCTTTTTCTTGCCTGTTTGTTTGTTTTTTGATATGTGTTATCAGGCTAAGGAAGTTCTTTCTACCTCTGTATGCTAAGAGTGTCTAACATGAGTGGATGCTGAGTTATATTTATTTTAATTTTTCAGCCCCAAAAGTTACCCTCTGTCTGATTGCCTTAGTAGCCACTGGTTCCTGTCTCTGTACGTTTTTTAAAATTTTTTTTCCAGCATAACAGTATTCATTATTTTTGCACCACACCCAGTGCTCCATGCAATCCGTGCCCTCTCTAATGCCCACCACTTGGTTCCCCCAACCTCCCACCCCCTGCTGCTTCAAAACCCTCAGACTGTTTTTCAGAGTCCATAGTCTCTCATGGTTCACCTCCCCTTCCAATTTCCCTCAACCCCCTTCTCCTCTCTAACTTCCCATGTCCTCCATGCTATTTGTTATGCTCCGCAAATAAGTGAAACCATATGATAATTGACTCTCTCTGCTTGACTTATTTCACCCAGCATAATCTCTTCCAGTCCCGTCCATGTTGTTACAAAAGTTGGGTATTCATCCTTTCTGATGGAGGCATAATACTCCATAGTATATATGGACCACATCTTCCTTATCCATTCATCCGTTGAAGGGCATCTTGGTTCTTTCCACAGTTTGGCAACCGTGGCCATTGCTGCTATAAACATTGGGGTACAGATGCCCCTTCTTTTCACTACATCTGTATCTTTGGGGTAAATACCCAGGAGTGCAATTTCAGGGTCATGGGGAGCTCTATTTTTAATATCTTGAGGAATCTCCACACTGTTCTCCAAAGAGGCTGCACCAACTTGCATTCCTTTCTCCACATCCCCTCCAACACATGTCTTGCTAATTTTGGCCATTCTAACTGGTGTAAGGTGATAGCTCAATGTGGTTTTAATTTGAACCTCGCTGATGGCTAGTGATGATGAACATTTTTTCATGAGTCTGATAGCCATTTGTATGTCTTCATTGGAGAAGTGTCTGTTCATATCTTCTGCCCATTTTTTTATATGATTGTCTGTTTTGTGTGTGTTGAGTTTGAAGAGTTCTTTATAGATCCTGATATCAACCTTTTGTCTGTACTGTCATTTGCAAGTATCTTCTCCCATTCCGTGGGTTGCCTCTTTGTTTTCTTGACTGTTTCCTTTGCTGTGCAGAAGCTTTTGATTTTGATGAAGTCCCAAAAGTTTATTTTCGCTTTTGTTTCCATTGCCTTTGGAGACAAATCTTGAAAGAAGTTGCTGTGGCTGATATCGAAGAGATTACTGTCTATGTTCTCTTCTGATGGATTCCTGTCTCATATTGAGGTCTTTTATCCATTTTGAGTTTATCTGTGTGTACAGTGTAAGAGAATGGTCGAGTTTTATTCTTCTACATAGCTGTCCAGTTTTCCCAGCACCACTTATTGAAGAGACTGTCTTTTTTCCACTGTATATTTTTTCCTGTTTTGTCGAAGACAACAAAGAGAAATAAAAGGTATCCAAATTGGCAATGAAGAAGTCAAACTCTCTCTCTTCACAGATGACATGATTCTTTATATGGAAAACCCAAAAGACTCCACCCCCAAACTACTAGAACTCATACAGCAATTCAGTAACATGGCAGGATACAAAGTCAATGTACAGAAATCAGTGGCTTTCTTATACACTAACAATGAAAATACAGAAAGGGAAATTAGAGAATCGATTCCATTTACTATAGCACCAAGAACCATAAGATACCTGGGAATAAACCTAACCAAAGAGATAAAGGATCTGTACTCGATGAACTACAGAACACTCATGAAAGAAACTGAAGAAGACACAAAAAGATGGAAGAACTTTCCATGCTCTTGGATAGGAAGAATAAACATTGTTAAAATGTCTATACTGCCTAGAGCAATCTATACTTTTAATGCCATTCCAATCAAAATTCCACCGGTATTCTTCAAAGAGCTGGAGCAAATAATCCAAAAATTTGTATGGAATCAGAAGAGACCCCGAATCACTAAGGAAATGTTGAAAAACAAAAATAAAACTGGGGGCATCACGTTACCTGATTTCAAGCTTTACTACAAAGCTGTGATCACCAAGACAGCATGTTACTGGCATAAAAACAGACACATAGACCAGTGGAACAGAGTAGAGGCCCAGATATGGACCCTCAACTCTATGGTCAAATAATATTCAACAAAACAGGAAAAAATATATAGTGTACTTAGAATTTAACTTGACTTGCCTCGGTTGTACTCTTATGTCTGGCTTCTTTTCATCAGTATAAGATTTTTTAAGCATTCATCCATGTGTTATTTGTGTCAGTAGTTTATTACTTTAAAAAAATTTAGATATAATTCACATAAAATTCACCATTTGAAAGTGTACAATTCAGTGGCTTTTACTATAGTCACTGTGTTATGCAACCATCCCCACTGTTCCAGAACATTTCATCACCCCAGAAAGACACCTCCTACCCATTAGCCATCACTAGCCATTACCTCTCCTCCTATATTCCCTGACAACCACTGATCTACTTTCTATCTTTATGAAACTGCCTCTTCTGGACACATTAAATACATGCAGTTACACAATCACAGAATTTTTTGTATTCAGCTTCTTTCAGTTGGTATGTTTTCAAGGTTCAGAGTGGATGGGAAACTTCATCTAATCTTTTTTTCCCCTTGCATCTATTAAGATGAGTCATGTGATTAGTTCTCTTTTACTTGGTCAGTATAATCAACTATATTAATTGAAGTTTAATGTTAAGTTACCCTTGCATTCTTAGGGATATCCCAACTCAGTCCTGGTTTCTTTTTTTTTTTAATTAACATATAATTTATTATTTGTCCCAGGGGTACAGGTCTGTTAATTGTCAGGATTACACACTGCCCAGCACTCACCATAGCACATACCCTCCCCAATGTCCATAATCTAACCACCCTCTTCATACCCTACTCCCTCCAGCAACTCTCAGTTTGTTTTCTGAAATTAAGAGTCTTATGGTTTGTGTCCCTACCAATCCCATCTTGTTTCATTTTTTCCTTCCCTACCTCCCAAGTCCCCTACTTTGTCCCTCAAATTCCTCATTTCAGGGAGATCATATAATTGTCCTTCTCTGATTGACTTATGTCGCTCAGAATAATACTCTCTTGTTCCATCCTCATCATTGCAAATGGCAAGATTTCATTTCCTTTGATAGCTGCATAATATTCCATTGTATGTACATACCACATCTTCTTTACCCATTCATCTGTTGATGAACATCTAGGTTCTTTTCATAGTTTGGCAATTGTGGACATTGCTGCTATAAACATTTAGGTGCATATACCCCTTTGGATCACTACATTTGTATCCTTAGGGTAAATACCCAGTAGTGTAATTGCTGGGTCATAAGGTAGCTCTATTTTCAACTTTTTGAGAAAACTCCATGCTGTTTTCCAGAGTGGCTGCACTAACTTTCATTACCCCCAACAGTATAAAAGGGTTCCCCTTTCTTCGCATCCTCGCCAACACCTGTCATTTCCTGACTTGTTAATTTTAGCCATTCTGACTGGTGTGAGGTGGTATCTGATTGCGGTGTTGATTTGCATTTCCCTGATGCCAAGTGATGAGCACTTTTTCATGTGTCTGTTGGCCATCTGGATGTCTTCTTTGCAGAAATGTCTGTTCATGTCTTCTGCCCATTTCTTGATTGGATTATTTGTTCATTGGGTGTTGAGTTTGCTAAGCTCTTTATAGATTATGGATACTAGCCCTTTATCTGTCATTTGCAAATATCTTCTCCCATTCTGTCAGTTGTCTTTTGGTTTTGTTAACTGTTTCCTTTGCAAAAGGTTTTGATCTTGATGAAGTCCCAATAGTTGATTTTTGCCCTTGCTTCCCTTGCCTTTGGCAATGTTTCTAGGAAGAAGTTGCTGTGGCTGAGGTCAAGGAGGTTGCTGTCTGTGTTCTCCTCAACGATTTTGATGGATTCCTGTCTCACATTGAGATCTTTCACCCATTTTGAGTCTATTTTTGTGTGTGGTATAAAAAAATGGTCCAGTTTCATTTTTCTGCATGTGGCTGTCCAATTTTCCCAACACCATTTTTTGAAGAGACTCTCTATTTTCCATTGGACATTCATTCCTGCTTTGTCCAATATTAGTGGGTCATAGAGTTGAGGGTCCATTTCTGGGCTCTCTATTCTCTTCCATTGATCTATGTGTCTGTTTTTGTGTCAGTACTATACTGTTTTGATGATGACAGCTTTGTAATAGAACTTGAAGCCCGGGATTGTGATGGCACAAACTTTGGCTTTCTTTTTCAACATTCCTCTGGATATTCAGGGTCTTTTCTGGTTCCAAATAAATATTGGGATTATTTGTTCCATTTCGTTGAAAAAAATGGATGGGATTTTGATAGGGATTGCATTAAACGTGTAGAATGCTTTAACTAGTATAGTGTAGATTGCTTTATGTAGCATAGACATTTTCACAATATTTGTTCTTCCAATCCAGGAGTATGGAACATTTTTCCATTTCTTTGTGTCTTTCTCCATTTCTTTCAAGTGTACTTTATAGTTTTCTGAGTACAGATTCTTTGCCTCCTTGGTTAGGTTTATTCTTAGGTATCTTATGGTTTTTGGTGTAATTGCAAATGGGATCAACTCCTTAATTTCTCTTTCTTCTATCTTGTTGCTGGTGTATAGAAATGCAACTGATTTCTGTGCATTAATTTTATATCCTGACACTGTACAAGTTCTAGAAGATTTGGAGTGGAGTCTTTTGGGTTTTCCACATAAAGTATCATATCATCTGTAAAGAATGATAGTTTGACCTTTTCTTTGTAGATGTGGATGCCATTCATTTCTATTTGTTGTCTGATTTCTGAGGCTGGGACTTCTAGTACTATGTTGAATAGCCGTGGTAATAATGGACATCCCTACCATGTTCCTTACCTTAGTGGAAAAACTCTCAGCTTTTCTCCATTGAAATTATATTCACGGTGGGTTTTTCATAGATGGCTTTGATGATATTGAGGTATGTACCCTCTATCCCTACACTTTAAAGAGTTTTGGTCAAGAAAAATTACTGTACTTTGTTTGTCAAATGATTTTCAGCATCTATTGAGAGTACTATATGATTCTTGTTCTTTCTTTTATTAATGTATTGTATCACATCTATTAATTAGTGGATGTTGAACCAACTTTGCAGCCCTGGAATAAATCCCACTTGGTCATGGTGAATAATCCTTTTAATGTAGTGTTGGATCCTATTGGCTAATATTTTGGTGAGAATTTTCACATCTGTGTTTATCAAGGATATTGGTCTGTAATTCTCTTTTTTGATGGTGTCTTTGTCTTGTTTTGGGATCAAGGCAATGCTGGGCTCATAAAATGAGTTTGGAAGCTTTCCTTCCCTTTCTATTTTTTGGAACAGTTTCAGGAGAATAGGTATTAATTTTTTAAATGTTTGGTGGAATTCCCCTGGGAAGCCATCTAGCCCTGGGCTCTTGTTTTTGGGAGATTTTTGATGACTGCTTCAATCTCCTTACTGGTTATGGGTCTGTTCAGGTTTTCTGATTCCTTGCGGTTCAGTTTTGGCAGTTTATACTTCTCTAGGAATGTATTAGTTTCTTCCAGATTGTCAAATTCGCTGCTCATAATATAATTGCTCATAATATGTTCTTATAATTGCTTTTATTTCTTTGCTGTTAGTTGTGATCTCTCCTCTTTCATTCATGATTTTATTTATTTGGATCCTTTCTCTTTTCTTTTCAATAAGTCTGTCCAGGGGTTTATCAATCTTATTAATTCTTTCAAAGAACAAGCTCCTAGTTTTGTTGATTTGTTCAATTTTTTTTTATCTATTTCATTGATTTATGCTCTGAACTTTATTATTTCTCTTCTCCTGCTGGGTTTAGGCTTTCTTTGCTGTTCTTTCTCCAGCTCCTTTAGGTGTAGGGTTAGGTTGTGTACTTGACACCTTCCTTGTTTCTTGAGAAAGGCTTGTACTGCTACATATTTTCCTCTCAGGACTGCCTTTGCTGTGTCCCACAGATTTTGAACCATTGTGTTTTCATTGTCATTTGTTTCCATGAATTCTTTGAATTCTTCTTAAATTTCCTGGTTGACCCATTCATTCTTTAGTAGGATACTCTTTAGTCTCCATATATTTGGGTGCTTTCCAAATTTCCTCTTGTGATTGAGTTCTAGCTTCAGAGCATTGTGGTCTGAAAATATGCAGGGAATGATCTCAATCTTCTGGTACTAGTTGGAACCTGATTTGTGACCCAGGATGTGATCTATTCTGGAGAATGTTCCATATGCACTAGAGAAGAATGTGTATTCTGTTGCTTTGGGATGGAATGTTCTGACTATATCTGTGATGTCCATCTGGTCCAGTGTGTCAGTCAAGGCCTTAATTTCCTTGTTGATCTTTTGCTTGGATGATCTGTCCATTTCAGTGAGGGGCGTGTTAAAAGTCCCCTACTATTATTGTATTATTGTCAATGTGTTTCTTTGATTCTGTTATTATTTGGTTTATATAGTTGGCTGCTACCTTGTTAGGGACATAGATATTTAAAATTGCTAGATCTCCTTGTTGGACAGACCCTTTGAGTATGATATAGCATCCTTCCTCATCTCTTACTATAGTCTTTGGCTTAAAATCTCATTTATCTGTATAAGGATTGCCACCCCAGATTTCTTTTGATGTCCATTAGCATGGTAAATTGTTTTCCACCCTCTCACTTTAAATATGGAGGAGTCTTCGGGTCTAAAATAGGTTTCTTGCAGACAGCATATGGATGGGTTTTGTTTTGTTTTTTATCCATTCTGATACCCTGTGTCTTTTGATTGGGGCATTTAGCCCATTTACATTAGGGTAACTATTGAAAGATATAAATTTAGTGGCATTGCATTGCCTGTAAGGTGACTGTTGCCGTATACTGTCTCTCTTCCTTTTTGGTCTACTACTTTTAGGCTCTCTCTTTACTTAGAGGACGCCTTTCAATATTTCCTGTAGGACTGGTGTTTACAAATTCTTTTAATTTTTGTTTTTCCTGGAAGCTTTTTATCTCTCCTTCTATTTTCAATGATAGCCTGGCTGGATATAGTATTCTTGGCTGCATGTTTTTCTCATTCAGTGCTCTGAATATATCATGCCAGTTCTTTATGGCCTGCCAGGTCTCTGTGGACAAGTCTGCTGCCAATATAATATTTTTACCATTGTATATTACAGACTTCCTGCCCCAAGCCACTTTCAGGATTTCCTTTTTTTTTTTCTTTTTTTTAAGATTTTATTTATTTATTTGACAGACAGAGATCACAAGTAGGCAGAGAGGCAGGCAGAGAGAGAGGAAGGGAAGCAGACTCCCTGTTTCGCAGAGAGCCCAATGCAGGGCTCGATCCTAGGACCCTGGGATCATGACCTGAGGAGAAGGCAGAGGCTTTAACCCACTGAGCCACCCAGGCGTCCCACAGGATTTTCTCTTTGTCACTAAGACTTGTAAGTTTTACTTTAGATGACGGGGTGAGGGGTGTTCTGTGTGCTTATTCCCTTTGCCATATTAGGGAAATTCTCTATAATAATTCACTCCAATATACCTTTTGCCCCCCTCTCTCTTTCTTCTTCTTCTGGAATCCTAAATATTCTAATATGTTTCATCTTATGGTATCACTTATCTCTCAAATTCTCCCCTCGTGGTCCAGTAGTTGTTTGTCTCTCTTTTGCTCAGCTTCTTTATTTTCCATCACTTGGTCTTCTATATCACTAATTCTCTCTTCTACTTCATTTATCCTAGCAATAAGAGCCTCCATTTTTTTATCACACCTCATTAATAGCTTTTTTGATTTCAGCTTGGTTAGATTCTAGTTCTTTTATTTCTCCAGAAAGGCTTTTATTTATCCAGACAGGGTTTCTCTAATAACTTCCATGCATTTTTCAGGCCCAGCTAGCACCTTGAGAATCATTATTCTGAACTCTAGATCTGACAGATTACCAATGTCTGTATTGATTAGGTCCTTAGCCTTCAGTATTGCCTCTTGTTCTTTTTGTGAGAGTGTGTGGTGAGTTTTTCTGCCTTGTCATTTTATCCAGATAAGAATATATGAATGAGAGAATAAAATACTAAAAGGGTGGCAAAGACCCCAGAGAAATGTACACTGACCAAATCGAAAGAGACCCCAAATCGAGGTGAGAAGAAAGGTGGTAATAAGAAATTTTTAAAATTTTTTAAGAAAAGTAAAAAAAAAAGTGTATACACACACACACACATAAGTACACTAGACTAGTGAATAGAACAGATCCACCCACTTGATTTTGGGTGTATTTTGGTCTCCTAGAAGAAACTACCTCCCAAAATCTTAAAGAAAGAAAAACTTATATATATACAAAAGTAAGAGTAAACATGATGAAGGGGTGGAATATGACTGTAACGATGAAAGTTTTTAAAAATTCCAATAAAGGAATTGATACAATAAGTTGGTTGGAAAAAGAAAAAAAAAAGGAGAGAATTTGCTCAGGCTGGAGACTAAAACAGAGTTCTGTGCTAGATTTGGGGTATATTTTGATCCATTAGAAGAAATTGTATCCCACAATTTTTTAGAAGAAAAAACCCTATATGTATTTAAAAAAATAAAAGATACAATAAAGAATAAAATATGACTATAATAATCAAGTTTTAAAAATATTTTTTAGAAAGATATTGTTAAGATAAACTAGTTAAAAACATTAAAAGAGGAAAGAGGAAAGTAA
Source organism: Neogale vison (assembly GCF_020171115.1). Lineage (NCBI taxonomy): Eukaryota > Metazoa > Chordata > Mammalia > Carnivora > Mustelidae > Neogale > Neogale vison. Next base: position 270,366,095 of record NC_058091.1, on the reverse strand, counting down.
AAAAATTAGAATAAGAAAAAAATAAACTTAAAAAATTTTAATTAATTTTACAAGATGAAAGAATCATGGGGGAAAAGCCATGAATTCATGCTTTGCTTTCCCCTCCACTGGAATTCTCCTGTTCTCCTTGATCAGTGAGCTTGGTCTTGACTGGATGTTCTTGCTGATCTTCTGTGGGAGGGGCATGTTGCTGTGATTCTCAAATGTCTTTGCTCGAGGCAGAATTGCGCAGCCCTTGCCAGGGGCTGGGCTAAGTAATCTGCTTGGGTTCGCTCCCGGGAGCTTTTGTTCCCTGAATGCTTTTTGTAGAGCTCTGGAGGATGGGAATAAAAATGGTGGCCTCCCAATCTCCAGGTGGAAGAGCCGAGAGCTTGGGGCCCCACTCCTCATGCGCCCTCAGAGAAAAGCTGTCAATCACTCCAGTCTCCCTGGTCTCCTGCCACGCTCCAAGCTCACCCAGCCTGTGACTGAGCCTTTCTGTCTCTGGCACAAAGCCTCATTTGGAGTCCCCAAACCCAGCAGATCCTGCCACTCTGCTCTTCCGGCGGATGAAGTTTGGTCTCCCCGGATCTGCCAATTGTGGGATTCCTGTTCAAAGAGCAATGGTTCAACTGTGCCACGGATCACAGTTTAAGGTAAACCCAAACTGAGAGCTCATTCCTCAGCTCCATCTCTATAGCCAGCTTCCCCGCTCTGATACCTGCGAGCTCTGCTACACTCAGATACCCCCAATCCTTCTGTGATCCCATGGGACCTGAGACCATGCTGTCCTCACAAGGGCTCCAGCCCCACTTAGCCTCGGAGCAATGTCCCTAAGTGGAACAGACTTCTTAAAGTTCAGATTTTGTGTTCTGCTGCTCCACTGCTTGCTGGGAGCCAGCCCCTGCCCCCGCAGTCTATCTTCCCATCACTTTGGATTCACTTCTCTGCATGTCCTGCCTTTCAGAAAGTAGTTGATTCTCTGTTTCTAGAATTGCTGCTCTTCTTCTCTTTGATCTCCTATTGGGTTTGTAGGTGTTTGGAATGATTTGATAACTCTCTAGCTGAATTCCTGCGACCTGATGTCATCTCAGTCTGCTACTCCTCCACCATCTTGACTCCCCCTCCCACCCCCAGTTCCGGTTTCTTAATTAAACTGCATGCCTAATTCATTTACTTCTAGCCTTTATTTCCAAAGTGTGTATTTAGGGGCACTTGGCAGGCTAAGTCAGTAGAACATGGAACTCTTGATCTCCCGGTTGTGAGTTCAGGCCCCATGTTGGGTGTAGAGATTACTTTTTTAAAAAAAGGAAAGAAAAGAAAAATAAACAAAATGTATATTTAAAGCTGGTTACATATATTCCTAGTAATTGTTGCTGTCACAAAACCCTGAAAGATTTTATATGTAATATTTTAATTGACATTCAGTTATAAATTCTGAAATTTTCTAATTTCTATTATGATTTCACATGGACCCTTAATGATTTTAATATGCTTTTGAATTCTCAAATATATGGACATTTTATATTTTTCTGGGCTTTTAAAAAATATTTGGAATTTTAACTTAGTTGCATTGTGGTCAGAGGATTTTTTGGTTAACAAACTAATTCTTTTAATTTGTTGACTTTCGTGTTAATTGTGTTGTTAAGATTTTCTGTATCCTAATTTTCTTTTTAGTGTACTTAATCTACCAATTACTGAGAATATTGTTTTTTTGTTTTTTTAAAGATTTTATTTATTTATTTGACAGAGAGAGAGATCACAAGTAGGCAGAGAGGCAGGGAGAGAGAGAGGGGGAAGCAGGCTCCCTGCTGAGCAGAGAGCCCGATGCAGGGCTTGATCCCAGGACCCTGAGATCATGACCTGAGGCAAAGGCAGAGGCTTAACCCACTGAGCCACCCAGGCACCCCAAGAATGTTTTTTATTGTGGTAGATTTAAAAAAGGCTTTGGCAAATCTGCACATTTTGCCTGTATACATTTTGAAGCTATTAATTAGATCCATATCAGGTTAGAATTATGTCTTTCTGATGAGTAGAAACATTTATTAACAGTGATCCTTTTTATCTTTATTAAAGTTTTTTGCCTGATGTCTAATTTGTCTATTATTAATATAGTTCTCCTAGTTTTCTTTTATTATTTTCCTAATGTATACATTTTTCATATTTTCCCTTTTAATATTTAAGTTCTTTTGTATTATTAACTATAACTTACATTAAAAAGAAATATGAAAAAGAAAAAAAGGGGGGAAATCTCTTCTGTAGTTGCAAAAATATCATATAGCTGGGGTAACACTTCAGAGATGTCCCAAGTGGGGTAAGGTTGTCTGACCCCATAATGCTGCACCACCAAGACCACCTTCAAGAAGGCCATATACTTGAGTAAAGGGCAAGTCTTGGGAAGGGGCACAGCTTTGAGCATCAGCAGTCAACACTTCTAGATAGTGATGCAATAACTAGCTCAATATTGAAGAGTGAACTGGGGTACAGGCACAGCCTCCACTAGGTAATTGTATGCACTCTTCAGACCTGCTTGCTTCATATAATAAGCTCATGAAATGGCACCAATTCCTCCTGGATTCTTTGTTATTCTTCCTGGAGAAACCCAAAAAGAGAATGATAAGTTGAGTGGACTGCTGTCTCTGATATGGTAGCTGGTCTGAGAGTCAACTGTAACTCATTTCTTTCCCACCCCTTTCTCCTCCGGGTAGTATATCTTTTGCTTAGTTTCTTACCCAGTGAGATCACAGATCTTCTTGGATAATTCTGAGCCTCTGCTCACTCTTTGCAGGTTGGGAAAGCTGTACTTGTCTATGGACCTTCAAACTTGGCAAGGGAATATCAAGAGATGCTCTTGGATATCTCTTGGGTGCCAAATATACCTTTTCCTGATAACCATTTGCAGAATGGTGACACTTTTTGCCTGTTGGGTTGTTGGTATAAGAAGCCAAAAGAGATAGGGTGGCAATCATAACTTAAAGTCTAATAGAACATTTATAGTGTCATCTGCTGGAAGCACTGCACTCTTAGAACCAGGACCCATAAGTCTGAAAAGCATGAATTTTGGAAAATGGTATGCGCAAATTCCCCAGGTTGGTCTCTGGGAATGATGTTAGCAGAACCACTCCAACTCCATTTCTTAGTTCCAGGACCCACATATTCTACCTGTTGCGGGCATAGCAGCATATAATAATCATTGAATTAGGGTGTATTTTGTGTGTGGGGGGACAAAGCCTCTATTAATAAATAGGTTACAATGAAATAAATAGAGTGAGAGTTTGTTGGGGGAATAAAAGCTCAGGCAGGATCTCTGTGTCTCCACCCCAGCTCTAGCTTTCAGCCTCTACCTTCCTACTGGCCAGTTTGGACGATGAGGTCTTGGTGGGTATGTCTAGCCTCCCTAGGCCCTTGGGGGCTCTGTCTCTTCTGGCCAGGGACTCAGGCATGGTCTTAGACCTGCCACCCTTGGGAGAAGCAGTGGCCTCGGCTTTGGTCCTCTTCTTGGCCACATGGACAATGACCTATTTAGGAATGTGGTTTTCCTTCTTTTTGGCTGGAGAAGCAGCACCATTCTTGCCCTTAGGGACCACGGATTTTGCACTCTCACTCCCAGTTTTTGTCTTCATGTGGGCCTCACCACCTTGACTCTTCCTTCTGCCTTCGACCTTTGTATCATCTCTAAGCTGGTCCCTCAGGTGTGCCTTCAAAAGGCCATTCTATCACTCTGTCAGGCCATCAGCTTTTAAGAGTAAGGTATGTGCAAGACCATTCATTTCATTTGCCCATTGCCTTTCTTCATTGGTCTGAGGCAGTGTTATTGGAATCCCCTGCTGCTGGACCAAACTTTCTGGGTCTTCATATAGTAGAGCTAGTTGAGAACTTATGGGAAGGAAAGGCAAATCCATTACCAAGAGAATTTTTCAATTTGCATCAATGTGAATTGCTATGACTTCCAGGTTGGAAGGAATCCAATGGAATCAATTTATCACCAGAGAGTTGGCTAATCTGGAATGGTAGCTAGATTAGAGCCTCAGTATGGTATCTTTTGCTGGAAAGTTATGCATTGGCATTGGCAATAGCTAGATCTGCCTTCCTGAGTGGCTTCCCTTACTATTGGGCTAATGCCTGTCCTACATCTCAACCACCATGACTGTTCCATTTGTGGTCACACTGTACTGGCACTGAAGTGGTCAGTGACAGAGGTTGGATGATGTCACCTTGCCAAGTCATCTGGTCTATTTCCTTGCCAGTACCTCTTCTACTGTGATACTCTCTGGTCATTATTAGTATCTGAATCAAAGATTTTTACTATCTGTTCCTACTCCTATAGTTCATCCACATACTTCTTCCTCATACCCCTTTGGTCCTGATCTTTGAAACTTTCTCTCTCCAACCCACTTTCTTCCCAAACAGAGTGGATGACTATTAGCATTACCTGTAACTCTGCCCACTGAGGGGAATTCCTCTCACCATTGCCTTTCTGGGACATTCCTGAGTGAGGCAGTACATGCAGTCCATTTTCAGCTTGTATTCACATAGTGAGTGTTTGACCCATGAACCATGCTTGACCTTTATCTCCTCTGCTAGCTGGTCATAAGGGACCTCCCTGCAACATGGCACTAGATGTGAGTGGAGGCACTGGAGAAGCACTAGTATAATACATGTGGACATTGTGGAAATATAGGTTATCAGCTTGCACTTCTTATTTATGTCTTATGGCCCTGTTCATACTTGATCCCATATCCACTGGTTCGTTCTTTCTTTCTTTCTTTCTTTCTTTCTTTCTTTCTTTCTTTCTTTCTCTTTCTTTCTTTCTTCCTTCCTTCCCTTCTTTCCTTCCTTCCTTTTTTCCTTCCTCCCTTCCTCCCTTCTTTTTAAAAATATACCACAATTTATTTCTTTTAAGATTTCATTTATTAGAGAGAGAGAGAAAGAAAGAGAGCAAGAGTGAGCACAATCAAGGGTGTGGGTAGAAGGAGAGGGAGAAGCAGACTCCCCACTAAGCAGGGAGCCCAATGTGAGACTCAATCCCAGGACCCTAGGGTCATGACCTGAGCCGAAGGCAAATGCTTAATCAACTGACCCACCCAGGTGCCCCCTAAAATATATCACAATTTAGCTAGAGGGTATTATGCGAAGTAAAGTCAGTCAGAGAAAGACCATATGACTTCACTCATATGTGGATTTTAAGAAACAAAATAGATGAACATATTGGGGGAGGGAGAGAAAAGAGAGAGAGAAACAAACCATAAGAGACTTTTAAAGATAGAGAACACGGTGGGGGGTGGGGTGGGAGGTTGGCGTACCAGGTCGTGGGTATTATAGAGGGCACGACTTGCATGGAGCACTGGGTGTGGTGAAAAAAATAATGAATACTGTTTTTCTGAAAATAAATAAATTGGAAAAAAAAAAGATAGAGAACAAACTGAGGGTTGATGGAAGGGGGGAATGGGGTAGAGGGCACCTGATATGATTAGCACTGGGTGTTGTATGTAATTGATGAATTCACTGAATTCTACTCCTAAAACCAATAGTGCACTGTATGTAAACTAGCTGGAATTTAAATAAAAATTTGAAGAGAAAATAAATATAAATAACTAAAAAAATAAAAAATAAAATTCAAACTAAAAAAGAAATACTACAATTTACTCATGTATTTCCCTCTTAGTGAGAATTTGGGATTTTCCAATTTTTCCAATTACAAGATTGGTGAGCTCCTTTGTACATATCTATTTGTTCACATATGCAAGAGCCTCTCTAATAGTATATACCTAAAAAAGAATTGCAATAAAATAGGGTAAGTGCATTCTCAATTTTATTATGTGTTGTATTTCCCTGAGTTCTACTAGAGTTGAACATAAATGGCCAATTATTGTTCTTTTTTCCTATTCATCTCCTTGCTCCTTAGTCTAGTGAAAGTTTTTCTTTAATGTTTAATAACACTTTAACTCATTTTTCTCACTCCCCACCCCCTGCTTCTGGCAACCATTAATCTGTTTTATGTATTTATGAGTTTGGTTTTATTTGTTTTGTTTTTAGAGTCCACATATAAAAGAAATCACATGGTATCATTCCTTCTCTGACTGACTTATTTCACTTAGCTTTATGCCCTTGAAGTCCATCCATGTTATTGCAAATGGCAAAATTTCATTCTTTTTTCATAGTTGAATAATATATATAATAATATTAATAGATGCAATAATAATGTATGTCACATATATTATGTATAATATATATTTATAAATGCATACTTATTATATACTTTTTATATAAAATGTGGTATATATTAACAATTTCTTTACCTATTTATCCATCAGTGCACATTTAAGTTGTTTCCATATCTTGGCTATGGTGAATAATCCTGAAATGAACATGAGTTTGTGACAATATTTTCATTTTCTTTGGATAAATACCCAGAAGTGGAATTGCTGGATTGTGTGGTAGTTCTATTTTTAATTTTTTATGGAACTGCTATACAGTTTTCCATAGTGGTTGCACTAGTATACATTACCACGAACAGTGCACAAGGGTTTCCTTCTCTCCACATCTTTGCCCATACTTGTTATTTCTTGTCTTTTTGATAATGGTCATTCCAACATATGTGAAAGAGTATCTCATTGTGGTTTTCATTAGCATTTCCCTGATGATTAATGATGTCGAGCATCTTTTAATGTACATGTTGGCCATCTGAATGTCATCTTTGGAAAAATATCTGTTCGGATCTTCTGCCCATTTTTAATTGGATTGTTTGGTTTTTGATGTTGAGTTGTATGAGTTCTTTATGTAATTTAGATATTAACCTCTTATGAGACATATGATTTGCAATTGTTTTCTCCCATTTAGTAAGTTGTATTGTCATTTTGTTGGTGGTTTCCTTTGCTTTGTAGAAGTTTCTTATTTTTTTTATGTTTTATTATGTTTAGTTAGCTGACATATAGTACATTATTAGTTTTTGATAGTGTTCAATGATTCATCAGTTGCATATAACACCCAGTGCTCATCACAACATGTACCCTCCTTAATTAATCTCTGTCACCCAGTTACCCTGTCTCCCCACTCCTCTCCCTTCTGTAACCCTCAGCTTGTTTCCCAGAGTCCAGCGTCTCTCATGGTTTGTCTCCCTCTCTGATTTCTTCCTATTCAGTTTTCCCTCCTTTCCTTTGTGGTCCTCTGTACTACTTCTCATTTTCCACATATAAGTGAAACCATATGATAATTGTCTTTGTCTGCTTGACTTATTTCACCTAGTATAATCCCCTCCAGTTGCATTCATGTTGATGCAAATGGTAGATATTCATCTTTTCTGATGGCTGAGTAATAGTCCAGTAATTGTATATATGAACCACATCTTCTTTATCCATTCTTCTGTTGAAAGGCATCTCGGTTCCTTCCACAGTTAGCTATTGTGGACATTGCTGCTATGAACATTGGGGTGCATGTGTTCCTTCTTTTCACCACATCTATATCTTTGTGGTAAATACCTAGTGCAATTGCTGGATCATAGGATATCTCTATTTTTAATGTCTTGAGGAAACTCCATGAGGTTTTCCAGAGTGGCTGTACCAGCTTGCATTCCCAGCAACAGTGCAAGAGAGTTCCCCTTTCTCCACATCCTTGTCAACATTTGCCATTTCCTGTCCTGTTAATTTTTCCCATTCTAACTGATGTAAGCTGGTATCTCTTTGTGGTTTTGATTTGTATTTCCTTGATAGCTAGTGATGTTGAAGAGTTTTTTATGTGCCTTTTAGCCATTTGTATGTCTTCTTTGGAGAAGTATCTGTTCATGTATTCTGCCCATTTCTTGACCTTTTAGTTTGATGTCGTTTCACTTGTTTATTTTTGCCCTTGTTTTGGGAGTCAGATTTAAAAAGTCATCACCAAAACTTGTCAAGGATCTTACTTCCTATGTTTTCTTTTAGGAATTTCATGGTATCAGGTTTTATATTCAAGTTTTTAATCCATTTTTAATTAATTTTTGTGTATGGTATAAGATCTCATTCTCATGTGCCTGTCTAGTTTTTCCAAAATTATTTATTGAAGAGACTGTGCTTTCTCCATTGGATATCCTCTATTCCTTTGTTGTAAATTAATTGAAAATATGTGTAAGTTTATTTCTGGACTCTCTATTCAATTCCATTGATCAATGTGTCCGTGTGTTTTTATGCCAATACCATAATATGTTGTTACTATATTTTTGTAATAGAGTTTAAAATCAGGGAGTGCGATGCCTACAGCTTTGTTTTTCTTCCTCAAGATTGCTTTGGCTATTCAAGGTTTTTTTGTGGTTCTGTACAAATTTTAGGATTGATTGCTTTATTTTTTTTTAAAGATACTTATGTATTTATTTATTTATTTGTTTGTTTGTTTGATAGAGAGATCACAAGTAGGCAGAGAGGCAAGCTGAGAGAGGGGGGGAAGCAGGTTCCCTACTGAGCAGAGAGCCCGATGAGGGACTCAATCCCAGGGCACCGAGACCATGACCTGAGTGGAAGGCAGAGGCTTAACCCACTTAGCCATCCAGGCACCCCAGGATTGATCGCTTTATATATGCGAAGAATACCATTGGCATTTTTCAGAGATTGCATTGAGTCTGTAGATAGGAAGACGCTGCTGTGGTTGATTGGGTAGTTATGGACATTTTAACAATGTTAATTTTTCCAATCCATGAGCATGGAATATTTTTCCATATATTTGTATTGTGTTCAATTTCTTTCCTTCATGTCTTAAAATTTTCAACATGCAGGCCTTTCACCTCCTTGGTTAAACTTATTTCTAGGTATCTTATTCTTTCTGATGCAATTATAAATAGGACTTTTTTTCTTAATTTCTATTTCTGATAGTTCATTATTGGTATATAAAAGTGCAACAGGAGTGCCTGGGTGGCTCAGTGGGTTAAAACCTCTGCCTTCGGCTCAGGTCATGATCCCAGGGTCCTGGGATCAAGCCCTGCATTAGGCTTTCTGCTTGGCAGGGAGCCTACTTCCCCTTCTTTCTCTGCATGCTGCTCTGCCTACTTGTGATCTAGCTCTCTGTGTCAAATAAATAAATAATTTTTTTTTTAAAGTGCAACAGATTTTTGTGTATTGGTTTTGTATTCTGCAACTATACTGAATTTGTTTATTAATTCTAACAGGTTTTTAAAGGATTTTCTATATATACTATCATGCCATCTTTAAAAATGGACAGTTTTGCTTCTTTCCAGTTCGGATGATTTTTGTTTCTTTTTCTTGCTTAATTGATCTGGCTAGGACTTCTAATATGATGTTGAACAAAATTGGAGAGAGTGGGCATCCTTGTCTTGTTCCTGATCTTAAAGCATGAATATGATGTTACCTGTGAGCTCATCTTAGATGGCTTTTATTTCACTGAGGTATGTTTCCTCTACACATGATCTTTTGAGTTTTATTTTCTTAAAGATTTTATTTATTTGAGAAAAAAGAGAATACAAACAGGGAGAGTGGTAGAGGAAGAGGGAGAAGCATACTTCCTGCTGAGCAGGGAATTGGATGTGGCGCTCAATGCCAGGAGCCTGGGATCATGATCTGAGCTCAAGGAAGATACTTAACTGACTGAACCACCAGGTGCCTCCTTTTGAGAGTTATTGTCTCGATGTTAAATGGTTGTTGAATTTTGTTGTGCTTCTTTCTACGTCTATTAAAATAATCATATGATTTTTACCCTTCATTTTGTTAATGTGGTGTTATCACATTGACCAATTTGCAGATGTTGAACCATCCTTGCATTCCTAGAATAAGTCCCACTTGATCTTGGTGTATGGTACTTTTAATGAGTTGTTGAATTTGGTTTGCTAATATTTTGTTGGGAATTTCATCAGGGGCATTGGCCTATAATAATCTTTTCTTGTGACCTCTTTTTTCATTTGATTATCAGGGTGATGCTGGCCTCATAAAATGAATTGGGAAGAGTTCCTTCCTCTTATGTTTTTTGAAAAAGTTTGAGGATTGCTATTAATTCTTTGAATGTGTGCTAGATTCACCAATGAAGCTAATGGCATCTGGACTTTCGTCCAATGGGTAGTGTTGACTGCTGATTCAATCTCCTTACTAGTAACTAGTCTGTTCAGATTTTTATTTCTTCATGATTCAGTATTGGTAGGTTACATGTTTTTTTAGGAATTTACCTATTTCTTCTAGGTTGTTCAGTTTGTTGGCAAATAATTATCCATAGTCATCTTTTATGATCCTTTGTATTTCTGTAGTACCAGTTGTAACATCTCCATTTTCAGATCTGATTTTATTTGTTTAAGCCATATCCCTTTTTTTCTTGATGAGTCTAGTTGACTAGTTTCTCAATTCTGTTTATTTAAAAACAAAACAAAAACTTATAGCTTGATCCATCTTTTCTATTATGTTTTTAGTCTCTCATTTATTTCTGCTCTGATCTTTGTTTTTTCTTTCCTTCTGTTAACTTTGGTCTTTTCTTGTTCTTCTTTTTCTAGTTGCTGAGATTTAAGTTCAGGTTATTTATTTGAGCCTTTTCCCATTTCTTGGTGTGGGTCTGTGTCACCGTGAATTTCTCTCTCAGCACTGCTTTTGCTCCATTCCATAAATTTCAGTATGTTATAGTTCCATTTTTGTTTGTCTCCACATATTCTTCATTTCTCTTTCAATTTCTTCTTTGATTCATTGGTTGTTCAGTAGCATGGTGTATAATCTCCACATATTTGTGAACTTTTCTAGTTTCCTTTGTGTAATTTATTTCTAGTTTCATATCATTGGAGTTGAGAATGATGCTTGATACTATTTCATTCCTATTGGGGCACCTGGGTGACTCAGTTGGTTAAGTCGTCAACTCTTGATTTTAGCTCAGGTCCCGATCTCAGGGCCCTGGCATCAAGCCCTGTCATGTCTCATGATCTGTGGGGCAGGGGGTAGTTCAGTTTGAGGATTTTCTCTCTCCCTCTTCCTCTGCCCCTCCCCCAACTCATGCTCTCTTTCTCTCTCAAATAAGTAAACCTTAAAACACACACACACACACACACACACACAATTTCATTCCTGTTCATTTTATTAAGAGTTGTTTTGTGGCCTAACATATGATCTTCTCTGGAGAGTGTTCCATATATGCTTGAGAAGAATGTTAATCTCTTGCTTTTGGATGGAATGTTTGATATATATATTTGTTATTTCTATCTGGTCTAATGTGTCATTTAAGGTTGATGTTTCCTTACTGATTTTCTGTCTAGATGATCCATCCATTGATATAAGTGAGATATTAGAGTCCTGTACTATATTCTGTATTACTATCTATTTCTTCCTATAGGTTTGTTAATATTTGCTTTATGTATTTAAAGGCTTCTATATTATGTGCATATATATTTACAAATGTTATATCCTCTTGTTCAATTAAGCTCTTAATCATTATATAATGCCCTTCTTGATCTTTTATGACTGTTTTCATTTTAAAGTATATTTTGTCTGGTATCGAGATAGCTACTCAAGATTTCTTTTGTCAGTTTGAATGGAATATCTTTTTTTCTTTTTTTTTTTAAGGGAGAGAGAGAGTCTTTTTTTTTAAGATTTTATTTATTTATTTGACAGAGAGAGATAACAAGTAGGTAGAGAGGCAGGCAGAGAGAGAGGGGAAAGCAGGCTCCCTGCTGAGCAGGGAGCCCGATGTAGGGCTCGATCCCAGGACCCTGGGATCATGACCTGAGCCGAAGGCAGAGGCTTAACCCCCTGAGCCACCCAGGAGTCCTGGAATATCTTTTATCACTCCTTCTTTTTCAGTGTATGTGTCCTTGCATCTAAAATGAATTTCTTGTAGACAACACATAAATGGGTTGTTTGTTTTCTTTGTTTTGTTTTATCCATTCAGCTACTCTATGTCTTTTGTTTGGAGAATTTAGTTTCTTCACATTTAAAGTAATTATTGATAAGTATAGCTGTGTATTTATTTCCATTTTGTTAATTGTTTCCTGGCTTTGGTTGTAGTTCCTCTCTACCTTCTTTTCTTTCTCTTTCTTTGTGGTTTGAGGACTTTCTTTAGTGGTATGCTTACTTTTCTCTTTAGCTTTTGTGTTATTTATATATTTTTTTCTTTTTAGTTACTATGGGGCTACATATAACAACTTATATCTGTAACAGTTAAAGTTGATAACAACTTATTTCTCCCTCCTAAAGTTCATTTTCACTCTATGCTTCAGACTTTATGTTTTTGATGCACAATGCATGTCTTCTAATCTTGTGTATCTCTAACTAATTATTGTAATCACAGTTGTTTTTACTGTTAGTGTTTTAACTTTCATGCTAACTTTATAAGTGATTTCTCCACCACCTTGACTATTTATTTCCCCTTCCAGTGAGATTTATTCTTCCATATAGTTTCTAGTTTGCTAATATGTACCCTTTCTTTTCAGCTTAAAGAAGTCCCTTCAACATTTCTTGAAAGGCCTGTTTAGTGGTGATGAAGGGTGGGAGAGGAAGAGGAAACAATGCAACAGGAGTCAATACTGCCATTATTCTTGCTATCTGGTCTTGCTTATCTTAGGAACTCTTTATCTCTCCTTCAATTCTGAATGTTATCTTTGCCAGGTAGAGTATTATTGGTTGGAACGTTTTTTTTTTCTTTCATCACTTTGAATATATGGTGCCATTTCCATCTGGCCTGTAAAGTTTCTCCTGAAGTCTTCTAATGGTCTTATGGTAGCTCCCTGGTGTATAACACATTGCTTTTCTTTTGATGCTTTTGTGGTGCTTTCCTTACCTCTAACTTTTGACATTTCAAATATAATGTGTCTTGGTGTGGGGGCTTGGGGTTCCTCTTATTTGGAACTCTCTGGGTTTCTAGATCCAGATATCTCTCTTTTTCCCCAGGTTGGAAAGGAGGGGATGCCCAGAATTTGTACCCAGAAGGAGAAAAAGAAGGCAAAGTGACAAAAAACTTATTTGAAGAAATAATGTCTAAAAACTTCTACCTCATCATGGATTGTTTTGGGACATTTCTAAACTTATGACTTGGAAGTCTGAAAGAATCCAGCTCATGATGGACAGTTCTGTCTGCATGGTTATTTAATGTTCCACGATTGGATTCTCGATCTTTACCAGCAACTAGTTGCATGCCAAGAGAAGCTTTTTTATTTATTTTTTATTTTTTTAAAGATTTTCTTTATTTGATGGAGAGAGACCCAGAGAGAGAGGGAACACAAGCAGGGGAGCTGGAGAGGGAGAAATGGGCTTCCTGCTAAGAGGGAGCTTGATGTGGGCTTCAATCCCAGGACCCTAGCATCATGACCTGAGCCTAAGGCAGCCACTTCATGACTGAGCCACCAGGCACCCAAGAGAAGCTTTTTCAATAGTGACTAGCTTTTTGCTTCAAATGATACGGCCTTTCTCCACAAGCCTGTAGTGTTGACGATACAATTCTTCTTTGAATTGTATCATAACACTATACAATAGCTTCCCACTTAAATATCTTTAAAACCTAAAGACTGATAGCATATGTGGCCCACAAGTCAGGGCTGTTTGCACGATGTCATGTCATGGACCTGCTGGAGAGACCTTTAGTGCTCTGAGCCCACTTAATGGAGGCAGCCTTTGATTTAGTTGATAAATTGTTCAAAGCGATGTTCTTAAGTGTGACAGCTATCATTTTATTGCATGTCAGCTCCAAATCTAATTTTCATCACCCTGTTTGTGATATTAGAGGTATATTTTATAACTGTTTTTCTTTTGCTAGCTCACAGATAGTAAAGCTTTGCCAGTAGAGAGTGGTGGAAGGTGTTCTGGTTCTGTTTGTTTGTTTGTTTCCCTTTTTGTCTAGTTCTGGTGTGCTTTCCTTGCATCTTTCCCCTCTGGCTCTTAACTAGCGTGTATGACATCCAAGATATTCCTTGATTTCAATAAGTATGGTGGTATGATAGAGTAGCAGAGGCCAAGTGGCAACACTTCTAAATACAAGCTGGCTGCACCTTGCAACCATAGAGAGCAGCAGGGACATACTGGTAATTAGAATGCCTTGACCTACAAAGCCCTTTGGAAGTATTTAACTGATTGTGTTGTCCCAGTAACAAAATTTATGGATGACTTGCTAGCATATTCCTTGATCCATATAACTAAAGAAACCTCTAGCTCTGATAACAGAGATCTTGGAGAAGGACTGTGGACTATCATAAATTTAAGCAGGTTTTGATTCCAATTGCAACTGCCATCTCAGATATAGTGTTTTTACTAGGACAAAATGACATGGCCCTTGCATTTGGTATGCAGCTATTGACCTGGGTTATGGTGTTTTCTCCATACCAATTTTCAGGGACCACCAAGAAGAGTATGTTTTCTCTCTGCAGAGCCAACAGTATATCTTTACCTCTTGCCTCAGGGTTACATCAATTCTGCTCTCTGCCATAATATAGTCTACAATGAACTTGATATTTTGACCTCTACAGAATACGATACTGGTCTACTACTACATTGTACTACATTGTATACAATGTACTACTACTACATTGGTTATATTATGCTATTTTTAATCTAATAAGCAGGAAGTAGCAAGCAATTTGATGCCTTGAAAAAAAATATGAATGAGAGGGTAGGAAATAAAGCCCATAAAATTTCAGGACCCCACCACTTCAATGAAGTTTTTTGGGGGATTTATTCATTTGGAATATGTCAAGGTATATCTGCCAAGGTCAAATACAGGTTGCTCAGTCTTATACCACATACCATGAAAAAAGAGGCATGATGCTTGGTAGACCTTCTTGGACTTGGAGTCAATATATACCACAGTCGAGTGTGCTACTTCAACCTTTCTACAAAGTCACCTTGTATAGTTGCCAATCTCAAATGGGGAACAGAGCAAAAATAAAAGCCTCAGCAGCAATCCTAGCCTGCATTACAAGCTGCTTTATCACTTGGGCCTTATGATCCTACTGATTCAATTATACTTGAATTATCTGCGGCCACTAGGAATGCTGTATAGAGTCTCTGAAAAGCACCAATAGATCGCAGCAGAGATATCTACAATGTTGAAGCAAACCTCTGCCCTCTTTTTCTGATCCCTGTTATCATTTGGAGAAAGAGTTTCTTGTTGGTTGCTGGTCCTTGGTAGAGACTATATGCTTAATGGTTTGCACATCAGATGACTATGTACCTGAGCTTCTTGTCGTCAGCTGGGTTTGTCTGACAAACCTTGCCATAGGTTGGGTGTGCATACAATCAGCCTATCAAGTGGAATGGTAAATGAGAGGCTGAGCTCAGACAGGTGCAGAAGGTATAAGTAAGTCATGACCAGATAGCAAGAATAACAGGAGTAATGACTCCTGTTGCATTCTCTCCTCTCCTAAAAGCTATGTCTATGCCTTGTTGGGTAGTTTCTAAGAGTCTTCTCTGCAGTGGATGCACTTTGGGGGCACTCACATGAGACCCAAGTATCTTTAAAGTCCTTACTCATTTAGGATTCAAACCCTTAGAAATAAAGTTTTGCTTATTCCACCAGGTGAAAACTGACCAGCTTAGGTTCTGGTTGAGGGCCAGGAAAATATGGAATGAACATTGGAAGAGGGAAGTCACAGACATCAATTCCAGCCTCTGTGACCCCTTACAAAAACAAGGACTGTTTTCTCTTTGCTTGTTATATTTGTATATGCTAATCATTTTCCTTCTTTTTTTCCCCCATTACTAATGTTTATATAACTTTCTGAGGTAAACTTACAGTTAACAGAATATTCATTAGGACTCCAAATCTGAGGAGTCATTAATATAGTCTGACATGGATACAAAGATTTTGTGTCTATTTTTCTGGGGAACGAGTGAGAACTTCATTTGTACAGAGGATTGCTGTATCTTGTAAGGTAGAACGTATTTGGTTCATTGTACCTAAGTTTAAATATCTATAGGAAAATGCATAGAGAAGCTGAATCCTCAAAGGGATGTACTATGCCTGAAACCTGTTTATAGCCTGTCAACTCCAAATCTATTTATCATTGCCCTGTTTCTAGCACGAGAGTTGCATGTTGCAGACATTTCTACTTTGCCAATGAGCAGGATGTTAAACTTTGCCAGTAGAGTGCCTGGGGAGTCACTGCATGAGAAAGGGCCTTCTTTTTCTGTTTCTGGTGTATGTTCCTCGTTACTAGCTTCTAGGTGGCTGAACTGGTATGTGGGATGCCTACTAGAACTCTCTCCCAGTGAGTTTCTGCTAAATCTTACAGGAAACTTGTGAATTCCACAGGCTTCAGCTAATTTCCCAGGGAATTAAACAGTGCCTCCTACTGGCAGCTTCCCAGAATGCTTTCTTGGTAGCCCAAGAGGCAGTTTTCTCCTTAGTCAGTCTTAAAAGGCTGCATCTCAGAGATGAGTTTCTTTGCCATCCAATGGGTCACAGCTGCACTCTCTCCACTGAGATCAGTATCCTAATCTTAGGTGGCCCTTTTCTAAATCCTTGGGTACTTGCCTCAGCTCTAGCTAAGTAGTAGCTGTTTCTGTATCATGATTCCTGTATTTTTCCAAGATCTCTTTAGCCCTTATTAGCCAAAACATGTCAATAGCTAATTCCCTATATCACATTTTCCTGAGTGAATCCTAAACTAATACACCAGGTTTAGAAACTACTTCTCCCAGAATCTGTGCTCCCTCCTTAGGAGGAGAAGGTATAAGAAGAAAGATTTTGTTCCTTCCTTTGGAGGAGTATCCTGAAAAGTCCCACTCCACTGAGCCCCTAAAACCTTCACTGATGTGGTAAGATCCCATATCTCTGTAGGGTTTAATTTTCCACCCTCTGCCTGGTAATGTGTTCTATCAAGTCCCCAAATATACCTATTTACTTCTTGCTTATCTGAACCAGTTAATATGATGTCATCCACATAGTGTATGACCACATGGTGAAGGACCAGTGTCATATTCTGCAGACTGTCCAAATTGTTGAGATGCAACAGTGGGCAAAAGAGTTAATATGACTCTGAGGCTAGACTATAAATGTATACTGTTGTAATTTTACCCAGATGTGAACTTCCCCTGATCTTCCTTCCTGATAGGGATGGAAGAGAATGCACCCACTAGACCACTGGCTATGTAACATATACCTGGGTCTGTCTTAATCTCTTCCATCAAGGTTTCCACTTTTGGCACAGCAGGTGCAATGGGACAAATGCTTTCTTGAGTATGTGGTAGTCTACTTTTGCTCTCTAGAATCCATATGGTTTTTATAGGGAACAAATTTTAACTTATGAATTAAGTAGGAAAAGTAATGAGTGCATTATCTCTACATACTTCGGATTTTAAATTTGGCATCTTTGCTATGGGATCCCACCTGCTCCACCTCTTTAATACAATTTTTGATTTATTGTTTTAGCCAGTTTCAGAAGTCTTCACTTGGCCTTTATTACCATGACAGGACAAGGAACTAATATGGGGGCTCTCTCAGCTACCAAGTATGCTTTTGCTAATTATACAGTCACAGACTTAAGACATATCCACTGATTGGATCCATGGACCAAGTATATTTATTGGTAACCAGATCTGGGCCAATGTTCCATTTACTACCTGGTTCTCCCAATATGCTTCCACTCAAAAAGCAGGGGTGGGGCATGATGACACTTAAGTTCCCCAGATATCAGTCCCAATTCAGATCCTGTGTCTGACAATTCTTAAAATATCTGAGTATCCCTCTTTTCTGGTATACTGGATTAAATAACAGTAAATCTTTGAGGGAAAGAACTGTATACACTTGCTAAAGTATTGTTCCATCCTCCCTCCCAGGGACCTGGCACTATTCAATAATTAATTCTTTTCTCAAAACTAGTTTGGATCTGAAAACTAGGAAAGGAACATTAGTTTTTCTTTGGACAGTGGGCCTCAGTATTTTTATATTCTTTTTATTATATATTATAATCCCAGAGTTGGTAAACGTATTCTATAAAGGGCTAGATGACAAATATTTTAGGCTTTATGGGCAATAAGGTGGCAATCACAACTAGTAAGATCTTCCATTGTAAGATAAAAGTGGCCATAGACAGTATATAAATGAATAAGCAGGGCTGTGCTCCAATAAAACTTTGTTTATGGATATTGAATTTGAATCATACAATTTTCACATGTCATGAAATAGTCTTTGGATTTTTTCAGCCATTAAAAGGTGTGAAAAACATTCTTGGCCCATGAACCATACAAAAACAGGTGGTAGGCTGGATTTGACCTGGAGGCCTTAGTCTGTTGACTTGTGGTTTAAGCACTGCCATTGTTGGTTGCCCACTTACCTTGTTCCTAGGGATGCTGTGTTCTTTTGACTGTTTCTGTAACTCTCTGCATATGAGACCTCTTTGGCTATCACTATGACTATAATTGCAATACGATAATTGTACCTTGATTCTGATAGTCAAGCACTACCACTTGTATTTATTATCATCCTCAGTGATATTAGGGAGTCCAGTTTGTAAAATAATTTCCTGTTAGCTCTGGTCTGGAAAAGGACAGTCACCAGTGAACTTCTCGACTCACCAGAATTCCCAAGTGCATTATACTACATGATATCCTCCATGTTCTCTACCTCCTCACAGAGAGCACAGTTTGCTATTGGTTTTTAGCTTTATATATACTCCAGGCATGCACACACGTTTTTTAGCCTTTTGATCTCTCTTTTGATCATCTGCCACGATAGTTCTGGCATTTCTACTTCACTTACTTTAGGCCAAACTGCTAAGAGCCCTTCTAACTCTGTGTTATCACTGTCTCCTTGGGTCTTTGCCAGAATATTCAATCCTTGCTCATGGGAGTGGATTTCTATGACAGAAACTCCCCCTTCTCCAATTTAATGTTCTATCCCCCTTATCAGCAACACCAGGATTCATACCACATATATTCTCTCAACTCCTGCTGATGCATGTTGGCTACCATGTTGGTTATGATTCCTTCATTCATGCCAGTTTTACCCAGTTAACTATTAAATCATCAGATGTTATAAGCCATAATCTCTATGAGTCTTAGCTTTCCATCTATAAAATAATGTTTATCTTCCATGATGTTTATTTGAGAATAACAGAACTCTCTGCTAAGGAGTTCTATAGAAAAGATTCTATCTTTATGGAGGGCAGAAACCCAGGCTTAGAAACTATACATCTGAGAAAAATGGTCAACTTACTCTGTTTCTCCTAGTAGAGACTCTTTTGCTGCCAAAGTTGCTGGAAACAGATATGAAACTAGCATCACATACAATGTGTGCAATGCTACCTATGAACCACTATCTCTGCCTTCAGCACTTGTTTATTCTTCATGCTCACCAGAAAGCAGAGTCCACATGCCTATGCCCACACATCATTCCCTTCTGAACAGAAGGCCCAAGGGAGCATGACTGACTGAAGAAGCCTGGATGAAATGACTGTATCCTACTTCCTAGGAAGTCTGGGAAAAAACTGGTTCTAGCTTCTACCTTGGGAAGGCAAGACTCATAATATGGGAAAGCCCACAAGAAAAAGAAGGCTTTAAATGGTGCTGAGTGGCTACACATATGACAAGAGTGTACCAGAAAAGGAGAGCTATAAACAGTAGAAGCTTAGTACTCAAATTAAGTAATCAAGATAATCTCTAACCTCCTCCAGCTCTCCCATTCATTGCTGCTATGATCCTAACAAGAGCATGTCTTTGTATTTAGAGCATATGGACAAATAATCTAAAATTAAGATATTTATAAAACTCTTTGATATGATTTTATAAATTTGGATGTCTAATTCCTTTTAGTCCCAAATGCATGTACACACACACACACACACACATTTATATAACTAACCTGGTTTGTCTGATTTTTAAAGCTAATGAATAAACTTACTCTCCTGTTCATAAGGAGAACTTTTAGTTTACAGGTAAGATTATTTATTTATTTATTTATTTATTTCAGCTTTGGAATTCAGCCGAAGCTGAATTTTGTTTATTATTATAATTTTTTTATTGTGTTATGTTAGTCACCGTACGGTATATTGCTAGATTTTGATGTAGTGTTCCATGATTCATTGTTTGTGTATAACACCCAGTACTCCATGTGATACATGCCCTCCTTAATACCCATCACCAGGCTCACCCATCTCTCTCCCCCCAGAATCCTCAGTTTCATTACCTTGTCCATTGTCTCTCATGGTTCATCTCCACCTCTGATTTCCCTGCCTTCGTTTTCCCCTTCCTTCTCCTAATGTCCTCCATGCTATTCCTTATGTTCCACAAATAAGTGAAACCATATGATAATTGTCTTTCTCTATTTGAGTTATTTCACTTAACATAATTTATTTGTTGACACAAATAAATATTGGGTATCCTTTCTGATGGCTGAGTAATATTCCATTGTATATATGAACCACATCTTCTTTATCCATTCATCTGTTGAAGGGCATCTCAGCTCCTTCCACAGTTCGGCTATTGTGGACATTGCTGCTATGAGCATTGGGGTGCATAAGGCCCTTCTTTTTACTACATCTGTGGTAAATAGAAGGTAAATTGCTGGATCATAGGGTATCTCTGTCTTTTACTTTTTGAGGAATCTCCACACTATTTTCTGAAGTGGCTGTAACAACCTGCATTGCCACCAGCAGTATAAGTGGGTTCCCTTTTCTCCCCATCCTCTCCAACATTTGTTGTTTCTTATCTTGCCAATTTTTGCCATTCTAACTGGTATAAGGTGTTATCTCAATGTGGTGGGATTTAAAAATTTTTTATTTTATTTTTAAAATTTTTATTTTATTTTTTCAATGTTCTAAGATTCATTGTTTATGCACCACACCTAGTGCTCCATGCGGCATGTGCCCTCCTTAATACCCACCACCAGGCTCACCTAACCCCCCACTCCCCTCCCCTCCAAAACCCTCAGTTTGTTTCTCAGAGTCTACAGACTCTCATGGTTTGTATCCCCCTCTGATTTCCCCCAACTCACTTCTCCTCTCCTTCTCCCAATGTCCTCCGTGTTATTCCTTATGCTCCACAAGTAAGTGAAACCATATGACAATTGACTCTCTCTGCTTGACTTATTTTACTTAACATAATCTCCAGTGCTGTCCATGTTGATACATAAGTTGGATATTCATCCTCTCTGATGGAGGCATAATATTCCATTGTATATATGGACCACATTTTCTTTATCCATTCATCTGTTGAAGGGCATCTTGGCTCTTTCCACAGTTTGGCTACTGTGGTCATTGCTGCTATGAACATTAGGATACATATGGCCCTTCTTTGCTCGACATCTGTATCTTTGGTATAAAACCCAGTAGTAAAATTTCAGGTCCATAGAGTAGTTCTATTTTTAATTTTTTAAGGAAGCTCCACACTGTTTTCCAAAGTGGCTGTACCAACTTCCACTCCCACCAACAGTGTAAGAGGGTTCCCCTTTCTCCACATCCTCTCCAACACTTGTTGTTTACTGTCTTCTTAATTTTGGCCATTTTAACTGGTGTAAGGTGGTATCTCAATGCGGTTTTTTTTTTTTTTTGAAGATTTTATTTATTTATTTGACAGAGAGATCACAAGTAGGAAGAGAGGCAGGCAGAGAGAGAGGAGGAAGCAGGCTCCCTGCCGAGCAGAGAGCCCGATGCGGGACTCAATCCCAGGACCCTGAGATCATGACCTGAGTTGAAGGCAGCGGCTTAACCCACTGAGCCACCCAGGTGCCCCTCTCAATGCGGTTTTGATTTGAATCTCCCCGATGGCTAATGATGATGAACATTTTTCATTTATCTGTTAGCCATTTGTATGTTTTCTTTGGAGAATTGTCTGTTCATGTCTTCTGCCCATTTTTTGACGTGATTATCTGTTTTTTGAGTGTTGAGTTTAAGGAGTTCTTTATAGATCTTGGATATCAGTCCTTTGTCTGTTCTGTCATTTGCAAATATCTTCTCCCATTCCATGGGTTGCCTTTTTGTATTGTTGACTGTTTCCTTTGCTTTGCAGAAGCTTTTGATCTTGATGAAGTCCCCAAAGTTCATTTTCTCTTTTGTTTCCTTTGCCTTTGGAGCCATGTCTTGAAAGAAGTTGCTGTGGCTGATGTCAAAGAGGTTACTGCCTATGTTCTCCTCTAGGATTTTGATAGATGCCAGCTTCACCTCAAGGTCTTTTATCCATTTCAAGTTTATCTTTGTGTATGGTGTAAGAGAATGGTCAAGTTTCATTCTTCTATACATAGCTATCCAGTTCTTCCAGCACCATTTATTAAGAGACTGTCTTTTTTCCACTGTATATTTTTTCCTGCTTTGTTGAAGATTACTTGACCATAGAGTTGCAGGTCCATATCTGAACAACCCCTTTTATTTTATTTTTTTCTTCTCCAAATGTCATAGTTTAATATAGTATTGCATTCTGAGCTAGGTGAAGGTAAGTCCATGAAAATAATTCTTTTTTTTTTAACATTTTAAATTTTTATTTATTTATTTTTATTTCTTTTCAGTGTTCCAGAATTCATTGTTTATGCACCACACCCAGTGTTCCATGCAATACATGCCCTCCATAATACCAACCACCAAGCTCACCCAGCCGCCCACCCCTCCCCTCAGTTTGCTTCTCAGAGTCCACAGTCCGTCATTGTTTGTCTTCCCCTCCAATTTCCCCCAGCTCACTTCTGATTTAAATTTTCCTGATGGCTAATGATGATGAACCCTTTTTCATGGGTCTCTTAGCCAATTATATGTCTTCTTTGAAGAAGTGTCTATTCACGTCTTCTGCCCATTTTTTTGACTTAATTATTTGTTTTTTGGGTATTGAGTTTGAGAAGTTCTTTATAGATCTTGAATAGAAGCCCTTTATCTGTAGTGTCATTTGCAAACATATTTCCAAATGCAAGGGAAACAAAAGTGAAAATGAACTTCTGGGACTTCATCAAGATCAAAAGCTTCTGCACAGCAAAGGAAATAGTCAACAAATCAAAGAGACAAGCCAGGGAATGGAAGAAGATATTTAAATATTTTAATTTATAAGGTGAAACAATTCTAGTCTCAGTTATTTTTCTGTGCACTTTCTCAAAACCTCCTTGGCTACCTATTCAATTAAAAAATTTGGAGATTATTCAAGGAATTTAAGTTTTAGATTACTTTTTCAGACATCAAGGTCACTCAAATCTCAGCTCAAATATCTGATCAGTTATCAGTTATCTTTTATCCCTCCACCAAAGCTCCTAAAGATTACAATTTACTCCTTTAGCACAAACCTTCACTAAGAATACAATTCTTAACTGGGGAGGGGGGCATCCTCACTAGTTAAAAATCATTATTTTAGCCCATCTTACTTCTTCATCCTTTAGCAGCTTGGCAAAATGGAAAGGGTATGGCTTGTGGATCTAGGGAAGACTACATAATATCCGTTCTTCCTTCCTTCCTCCTGTTAGATTCTGGAAGCAAGTGCCCACACTCCTTTGTAGCTGAAAGTAGACAAATCAAGAGGAAGTTTTTAAGAAGAGCTTCTAAGAGGTTATCTTAAAAGGAACTGACTCACCTGGGAGGTTTATCCTTTTTGTACCTTGCTGTTCTCCTTTTCTCCCCCTGGAATTTGGAGGTGATGGCTAGAAACTCTTGCATCCATCTGTGTCCTTGAAGATAAAAGCAGTGCCATGGATGACTAAACAGAAAGATAGAAAGATCCTGGGTCCATGGGGACTTCATGGAGCTGCTATACCAGCAGTGTGTAGCTTACCTCTGGACTTTTTTTTTTTCCCAATGCGAGTAAACTGCTACTCTTAAAAACAAAACAACCAAAAAAACACCTTTTTAAAGCCACTGTCTGTATTACTATCAGCCAAACACATTTCTTAACCAATAAAAACCATATTCAACCTGGTTAAAATCTCTTGGTTCTATGCCTCTCTAGCTATAAAGTTCTGAGTCCATAATTTATATACCTGAGATTCATTTTTATTATGTATAAAATTGGGGTGCCTATTTTATTGGGTTACTCTGAGATGTCAGTGAGCTAATATATAGGGAGTATACTGTCCAGTTCCTTGTACAAAGTTGATTCCCAATAAATGTTAATTCCTTCTGACTTTCTTTTTGTAGTTTCTCTCATAATGGAAACTTTGGGAGCAATAAAATCTTCCTAAGGAGCCACTGACTCACAGGACAAAAATGAAATTATACATTGTAAAGTTTTGTGGGAAGCATATTTTGTTTAATTTATTTAAAAATTAGTTGACTTTATATAGTATATTTAAACTTTCTATTAATAAGAACATATTTGACTAAATAGACTACCTTTTTAGTTAAGAAACATGACACTGCTAAAAAAAATAATGAATTCTCTGAAACTGGAGGGCCTCAAAGGAAGGCAGCTGACCAGGGACCTAATTTCAATCTTGTAGTAGGAATTAAAATTTCAGATCTGGGTTGTACTACACTAATGTTTCTTAGTCTTTCAAAATTTATGGACCCTAGTGGTTCTCCTTATTTTATAGTCTGTATATTTTTTACTGGCCAAGAAGACTTTGAAGACATTTACTGGCCCTCAGCTTTACTAAGCATTATAAAAATAATAAGTATATATGCTCCCCTTCATCTACCTTTTCCCTCTTCCTCCCATGGAGAATTTTTTCAGTACAGCACAAGGATTAAGAGCACAGACTTGGTGTTAATGGATCTGGATTAGAAATTACTAGATACACACATATTAAACCATACTCACACAATTCTAACATTGACATATTGGGCAAGGTGGTGGGTCATTTATGGAAGTATTTTGTATGAAGAAGACTTCTCACATTATATCTTGATATAGCAGGGGGCTGTCTTCTAGAACCCTTGTAGGGACTGAGGTTCTGGAGTCTACTGGAGTCTAACTGGGGTCTGCTGGAGTCTAATCGCAGAGACCTCTGATTTCCTATCTTTCATTTAGGGAAAGAACATATTTAGTGGTAATAGCAGCACCAACAGTATCAGAGGAATAATAATAGCCATAGTAACTTCCTTTATCCTTTTCAAACTCTGTTCACGGTGGCTTTTATGGAGGCATGCCACCCAGATCCCCTTTCAGGGGAGAACCTCCTGTAAGGAGTGTAATAAACTGAAAGCTTCCAGCTGTATGGCTTTTGGGATCTGCACACAGCCTTAGAGCCAGACGATTCCTGTCCAATGGGGCACCTTTTCTAATAGGCAATCTGTGCTCCAAGCTCTCCCCTGGCCTGCCTGAGACTTGCTTAGAACTGCACTGCAGAATGAGGCTCTTTCTCCCCAAGTGGCCTTTCTTCTGACTTCCCTTTTACAGGTGTCCAACTTGCACTGGGGCCTGAAGGCTCTTCTTGATCACTCATGTTCTCTTTCTGCTTTATTTTTCTGTATTAGTTTGCAGGACTGCCCTAACAAAGTATTACAGACGGGGTGGATTATACAAAAGAAGTTCATTCTTCCACAGTTCTAGAGGCTACAAGTCCAAAATCAAGATATTGGCAGGATTGGTTTCTTCTCAAGTGTCTCTCCTTGGTTTGTAGATAGCAGCCTTGTCACTGTGTTCAAATGGTCTTCCTTCTGTGAGTATGTTTGAGTCATACTGTCCTCATCTTATAAGGGTAACAGTCAGCTTGGATTAGGGCCCACCCTAATGGCATGGCCTTAATTATCTCTTTGAAGATATAAGCCGATGGTCCAGGGGGCACCTGGGTGGCTTGGTCAGTTAAGCATCTGTCTTTGGCAGAAGAAAGAGAAATTAAGGAGCTGATCCCATTTACAATTGCTCCCAAAACTATAAGATACCTAGGAATAAATCTAACCAAAGAGGCTAAGAATCTATACTCAGAAAACTGTAAAGTACTCATGAAAGAAATTGAGGAAGACACAAAGAAATGGAAAAATATTCCATACTCCTGGATTGGAAGAATAAATATTGTGAAAATGTCTATGCTACCTAAAGCAATCTATATATTTAATGCAATTCCTATCAAAATACCATCCATTTTTTTCAAAGAAATGGAAGAAATAATCCTAAAATTTATATGGAACCAGAAAAGACCTCGAATAGCCAAAGGAATATTGAAAAAGAAAGCCAAAGTTGGTGGCATCACAATTCCGGACTTCAAGCTCTATTACAAAGCTGTCATCATCAAGACAGCATGGTACTGGCACAAAAACAGACACATAGATCAATGGAAGAGAATAGAGAGCCCAGAAATGGATCCTCAACTCTATGGTCAACTAATCTTGGACAAAGCAGGAAAGAATGTCCAATGGAAAAAAGACAGCCTCTTCAATAAATGGTGTTGGGAAAATTGGACAACCACATGCAGAAAAATGAAATTGGACCATTTACTTACACCACACACGAAAATAGACTCAAAATGGATGAAGGACCTCAATGTGAGAAAGGAATCCATCAAAATCTTTGAGAAGAACACAGGCAGCAACCTCTTCGACCTCAGCCGCAGCAACGTCTTCCTAGGAACATCGCCGAAGGCAAGGGAAGCAAGGGTAAAAATGAACTATTGGGATTTTATCAAGAACAAAAGCTTTTGCACAGCAAAGGAAACAGTTATCAAAACCAAAGACAACTGACAGAATGGGAGAATATATTTGCAAATGACATATCAGATAAAGAGCTAGTGTCCAAAATCTATAAAGAACTTAGCCAACTCAACACCCAAAGAACAAATAATCCAGTCAAGAAATGGGCAGAAGACATGAACAGACATTTCTGCAAAGAAGACATCCAGATGGCCAACAGACACATGAAAAAGTGCTCCACATCACTCGGCATCAGGGAAATACAAATCAAAACCACAATGAGATATCACCTCACACCAGTCAGAATGGCTAAAATTAACAGGTCAGGAAATGACAGATGCTGGTGAGGATGCGGAGAAAGGGGAACCCTCCTACACTGTTGGTGGGAATGCAAGCTGGTGCAACCACTCTGGAAACAGCAGAGAGGTTCCTCAAAATGTTGAAAATAGAAATATCTTATGACCCAGCAATTGCACTACTGGGTATTTACTCTAAAGATACAAACGTAGTGATCCAAAGGGGCGTGTGCACCCGAATGTTTATAGCTGCAATGTCCACAATAGCCAAACTATGGAAAGAACCTAGATGTCCATCAACAGATGAATGGATCAAGAAGAGGTGGTATATATACACAATGGAATACTATGCAGCCATCAAAATAAACGAAATCTTGCCATTTGTGACGACGTGGATGGAACCAGAGGGTATCATGCTTAGCGAAATAAGTCAGACTGATAAAGACAACTATCATATGATCTCCCTGATATGAGGAAATGGAGATGCAACATGGGGGGGTGCTGAGGGGGTAGGAGAAGAATAAATGAAACAAGATGGGATTGGGAGGGAAACAAACCAGAAGTGACTCTTTATCTCACAAAACAAACTGAGGGTTGGGGCGCCTGGGTGGCTCAGTGGGTTAATGCCTCTGTCTTCGGCTCAGGTCATGATCCCAGGGTCCTGGGATCGAGCCCCGCATCGGGCTCTCTGCTCAGCAGGGAGCCTGCTTCCTCCTTTCTCTCTCTGCCTGCCTCTCTGCCTAGTTGTCATCTCTGTCTGTCAAATAAATAAATAAAAAATCTTAAAAAAAAAAAAAAACTGAGGGTTGTTGCGGGGAGGGGGTTTGGGAGAGGGGGGTTGGGTTATGGACATTGGGGAGGGTATGTGCTATGGTAAGTACTGTGAAGAGTGTAAACCTGGCGATTCACAGACCTGTAACCCTGGGGCTAATAATACATTATATGTTTATAAAAAATAAAAATTTAAAGAAAAAAAGAAGCATCTGTCTTTGGCTCAGGTCATGATTCCTGGGTCCTGGGACGGTCCTGGGATTGAGCACAGTTTCAGGCTCCCTGCTCAGCAGGGAATCTGCTCCCCCTCTCTCTGCTATTCCCCCTCCCCATCCCTCTCCACCTGCTTGCATGCTTCTCTCTCACACTCTCCCTCTTCAATCAATCAATCAATCTTCAAAAAAAAAAAAAAAAAGAGGACTGATATCCAAATTCACTCATGTTCTGGAGTACTGGGATTAGGACTTCAACATATGAATTTGAGAAGAGCACTATTCATCTCATAGCACCTTCACAGGTATTTCCTTCAGTAAATCTCGTCTTGTGCTTCTCCTTCTGTCATGCATTTGCTTCCCAGGATCTTAGTGACAAACTAACAAAGATGATTCCCCCAATCTCCCAAACAACCCTGTTTTAGAAGTGAAAGGTGAAATAACGTCAATAGGCTATCGTTACTAGATTGTGGCCAAAATCTACATCTTTTCTCAGCCTAATGCAATTTTCCCAATTTTCCTGGAGCAAACTATTTGTTTCACATAATTGAGCAAAGATGCAAAATTTTCCCTCCAGGCCTTCTTACACTGAACTGGCAATAACATTCTATAGTTTGGTGCATCTTCAACAAACTCACATTTATTTATCATTCTCTGTACTTTAATTACTAGTAGACTTTCCTTTTTTATTTTAAATGAATACCATCTCTAGACTCTTGTTTCAAAGGCTGGGATTTTTTCTTTTCCTTCTCTGTTCTCCTACAATGTCTAGGAGAGCAACTCACACATAGGTATTCCGTGAATACAGCCGACTTTAACAACCACTGAATGTGTGTTTGTTTTAACCTGCATCCCTAATGCCTAACGCAGCACCTAACATAGAATATTTCTCAATGTACATGTATGGAAATGGAAAACTTGTTAATATTTACTGAGCAATTACTGCATGCTAGACATGGCATTTTCTCCCTTCAAACCTGTGATAGTCCCTTGCTAGGAGGTTCTGCTATGAAGTCCATTATTCAGACGTGGTTTGAGGAGATTCTCTTGCTTGTTAATGCCACATAGTTTGTGACAGAGCTAGAATGTAGACCAAGGTTGTTCAATTTAACAACCACTTTACACTGCAGAATGTCTTCTGTTGCTCAACGGCTTTACCAACACAAAGACTGTAGAAGAAAACTAATTATAGGTAACAAATTATCTTTCAAAGCTTGGAAACAACTCCTTGGCCTATATTTTCTAGTCATACAAAGTATCATGACTCATTAATAGCAGGAGTCCCCTTGTTGTGTTCGCAGGATTAGTTATGGTGCTATAAAGTATCCTTGAGAGAAACTAAAAATAGTTCTTCAAGTGAAGAAAAACTTTGGGGAAGGATTTATAGGAAATAAAGTTGACCTTTAATTTTTCTTTGATATTTTTGGTCATGGATAGTTTGATGTGACAGCTAGTGGAAAATTAAAACTGTAGTCAGATTTCAAGTTTTTCATTTGATTACCCTCTAATAGGACTCTGACCATGGTCAAAAGTAAGAGAGGCAACAGCATGTTTTATTAAAAAAAAAAAAAGTTTTTTTTTTTTTTTTTGAGGATCTAACCAAGAAAGGACACAGGGTGGGAGCTAGCAAGAGTCCAAAAAGGAATCACTTACAGTCTGTCTTCCAGGAGTTCGAGGTCTTGTGGAAAAGACTGACACATAAATCATATATCTGAGCTAGTTTTTGGGTGGCCTCTGTATCTCAGACACTGAGCTGAGGCAGGCCAGGACCAGAGTGATGGAAGTTAGGCACTCATTGTGGGTGTAAAGTTTACAAGGTGCCCCAAAGTCAGTATTCAAGAGAAAAAAACATTTTATGTATTATTTTAAAAATCAAAATAAATGCAAGCAAATCCATAGTGGAAAAATACCAAATTTTAAATAAAGGAAGGAACGGGCACCTGGGTGGCTCAGTCTGTTGAACGTCCGCCTTCAGCTCAGGCCATGGTCCCGCGGTCCTGGGATCGAGTCCCTCATCGGGCTCCCTGCTTGGTGGGAAGCCTGCTTCTCCCTCTCCCTCTGCTTGCTGCTCCCCACCCCCACACTTGTTCTCTCTCTCTCACTGTCAAATAAATAAAATTTACAAAGAAAAATAAAGAAAGAAAAGAAAAGAAAAGGAAGGATGGATGAATGGATCAGGATTACTGATTTTTCCTTTTGCCTCAAGCTCAGTCTGGCACTGAAGTTGAGCTCTGGACATATACATCAAATGCATATGTTTCTGCCATCCAAACCACTTGCCTCCGATTAATTTCTCAGGCAGACAACTGGAAATTTGGAGGAAAAAGGTTTTTCTTTAATGTAGTGGTTAAAAGCACAGGTTTCTGGCTCAAGCACACCTGAGTTTGAGGATTGTCTCTGATGCTGATCCACTGTGCTCTTGGGAGACAGGCTTCATCTCCTGAGTCTCTGTTGGCTTTTTTTCTGAAATGGTGCTAATAATACTTAGCTCCTAGAATTGTTATTTTATTTTATTTTTAAAGATTTTATTTATTTATTTGACAGACAGAGATCACAAGTAGGCAGAGAGGCAGGCAGAGGGAGAGGGAGAGGCAGGCTCCCCACTGAGCAGAGAGCCTGATGCGGGGCTTGATCCCAGGATCCCCAGGCGCCCCTAGAATCGTTATTTTAAATGAGCTAATAATGCCTGTAAAAAGCCCAACTAACATATTTGATAAATGTTATCTACTCTTCTCATATCGTAAGTGACTATAGCGATATGTATAAATATATCATGCGTTGGGATTGCAACACTGGGAGGCATTTATACTGGGGTGTGGAATGCGGGGTATTAAAGCTTTAACAGAGATAGTCATCTTGAGTCTTGAGGAAGGAGTAAAAACTTGACAAGTTAGAAAAGTCATTTGAGACCAAGGAAGTCTCTATTACAAGAAAGCATGAAATTGTGAATGTAAATGGCACATTGTGAGTAGAGCATATAGTCTGTAGCATATGTGAGGAGGGAATAGAGATTCAGACCTGGAGTTCTGACTATTCTCTATTTAATGGAAAGTGCTAGAAGGTTTCTGAGGCAGGAAGTGCCATATACTAATCTGACTTTTTAAAAAGATAACTAGCCCCAGGAGGAACGACCGATGGCCAAGTTGATGTTTTCAGAAGTAATAAACTTTAATATACATGGATATGGAGAATATTTCATAGATTATATGAAAGAAGAAACTGGTTTGAAGTTACATTTACTACAAGTGATATTTTTGAATGTTCCACTAAGGAGAATAGTAGATCAGATTTTCAAAATTTTAGTCATAACTGGAGGATTCAGGAAGACTCAAAATTCCTGTTTCACAGAGCTCTGTGGTATCTTGAAGAGAATGTGGTGCCGGAGATGTCACGTAATTATCCTCGATTGCCAACCCAGGGCTCAAGCAATGATTCTGCCTAAAGCAATCAGTTTGCGGGCACATTCTAACTTGTTTTCCTACACCTGGATTTTTTCAGGTCTTAGTTATTCTTAAAATAACATTATAGCAAAATTAAGCAAAATGTTAAAAAAGATTATCCTTGGTCTCACCACTCTGATTACAACTCTTTTATCCTCGAGGCTTCCTGCTGTTTCAGTTGTATGTATGTGCGTTTTCACACAGTCACAATCAAAGCATATGTATCATTTGGCATTCTTTTTTTTTGTCTAATGTTTTGTTATAATTTTCTTTTTTTCCCCTAAAAAATACATAATCCAATAATAATCAACTCCCTCCTCACTAAAAGGATGGGTAATCTATTATAGAAAATAGAGTGGTGAAAGTATCTGGATTTGGAGTCGTAGAAATTAGGGTTTGAAACCCAGCTCACTTTTTACTAGATGGTTGAATTTGGTGAAATTATTTGCGCCTCCATTTCTTTGTCTGTAATATGTGTGTTTCTCGTGTGCTGGGAGGTGGACACGAGACCTAGGTTTCATAAAGCGCACCTTTCCAAGCCTACGTTAAATGCTTAGTCAAAGGTACCAATATTATTATTCCCATCAGTTACTATACCAGCGGTACCATTTTATTGATTCAAGAAAATGTTTATTAAAGGCGTACTGTATACTAGATGCTGTTCTCATCACTGTGGTGAAAACCTCAGGGTTCCTGCCTTCCAGGGGCTCTCCATCTAGTAGAGGCGACGGTTTGTGTAACTGGATGAGTGCAGTGAAGCACGTTAAGTTTACTTTTGGTATCTCTCTCCTGCTTCACACGTCCTCACATCCTGGTTTTTGTGCTGTCTTCACTCGTCAGCAGCGGGTCTTTAAAAGCCCCTTTGCAAATTCCTTGAGTCCAGTTATTATAGGTGTAGGATGCCCTAGCTTTTACCCTAAACACTTTCTGTGAGGAGGGAAGCCACAGAAGATAGCTCTGTGACTAAAAGAGCTGGCGCTGCGGGCTTTCAAACACTAGCTTGGCCACCAGCTATGTGTGAGACCTTGAGAGAATTTCCTGACCTCTCTAAGCATCTCCAAGGTTTAAGTCCCCATTGAATGGGGACGGTACCTGCCTGTGGGTAATTTTGAGCCTTAAATGAGACAATCCTTGTGATGCTCTTTACTCAGGCACGATGCTGACCGGAGTCAGCATGATGCTGACCAGAGTCAGCACGATGCAAACAGAAGTTGCCCTTATAGTCAATATTTATCTTGTAACTCTGAACGATCCCTGGTTTCCCCTCATCGGTGTGTTGCTCTAACTCATGAAATGCTAGTGCCTTGAGAAGTAAGAAGAGAGGTCCTACCACACCCAGAAAAGAAACGTGACACCTGATGTAGTTGGCAAATGCTCCTTTGACTTGACTTCCTTCATGATTTCCTGTTTATACCTTGTATCTTTCTCAGGTTTATGCCTCTTCACTGATCAGCTGTCCCTCCATCCTCTCCACCTGTTTAATGTCCCTCCGGTCAAGATCTGATATGTGATGGTGTCTGCTAAGCAACACCCATTGCAATCTGCCCAGATCTGCCATTGGCTTTGCAGACCACACTGGATATTCTGGGATGCACTTCTCAGAGACCATACATGGTCCATGTACCCACCACAGCCTCTCCTTGGCCCAACAGACCATCTCAATTCCATCTGCTCCTCCACCTGCTGGGAGGTTGCTTTTTGATTTCTACTTTTGATGTTTTCGGTAGCAAAGAACAACTGAGTGGCAGTAGGGAGTTGATTGTCCTGGGGAAAAAAAATTAGCTCTTTTTCTTGGTGTTCTTTGGCCTGTACAGTGTCAACGCATTGCTAATTCCTGCTACTTTCCACGTGCATGCTCTCTGTAGTTAGTTACGTGGGGCTTGTGGTTCAGTGGGCAGGTGCTCCACCATCTGTGTCCTCATGACATACACATATATGTGGAAAGTTTTTCAAAATTTTATTTATTTATTTATTTATTTGCTTATTTATACAACTCGGGGGAGTACCAGAGGGGGAGGAAAAGAAAAAGGAAAGAATGTTGAGCAGACTCCCTGCTGAGTTCAGAGCCTGACACGGAGCTCGATCTCAGGACCCTGAGATCATGACCTGAGTGCAAACCAAGAGTCAGTTGCTCAACTGACTGAACCACCCAGGAGCCCCTAACTTTTTTACTGACATAAAATTCACATAACATACAATTCACCATTTTAACCATTTTAAAATACAAATGCAGTTCGGTGACTGAGTTCATTCACAGTGTATTGTGACCATCGCCGTTATATGGTTCTAGAACATTTTTATCCTCCCACTGGAAGAAATCACGTCGCACTTCCCACTTGTGTCAGTCCCTTGAAACCATTATCCGCTTTATGTCTCCATTAATTTGCCCATTCTGGACATTTTATATAAATGGAATAATAAAATATATAGCCTTTTGTGTCTGACTTCTTTCATTTAGTGTTATGTTTTCAAGGTTTATCCATGCCATAGCATATATCACTCCTTTGGTGGCTGAATAATATTCTGTTGTATAGATATACCAGATTTTATTCATTCACACATCAACTGACAAACATCTGAGCTTATCCTACCTTCTGGCTATTGAAAATAGTGCTGCTGTGAACATTCCTGTACCTATTTTTCTAGTGGATACCAGTTTTGGGGTATATAGCTAGGAATGGAATTGCTGGAATGAGGTTTGCACTTCAATATTTTGTCACAGTTAGGTTTACTAAATTCACAGAATCCATCTCTTCTATTGGTAATTTAATCTCATGAGATTCCAGAGCTCTGAAGGAAATATTTCGTTCCATTGGTATGCTGGGTCTCAAATTGGCATTCTGGAAACATTTTCTGGGAGAACAAATATCTTGCATTGAGGTAATATTTGTGTGACTCACAACGACAACAACCCCAAAAAGAACTCACATCATACATGCTTTCCAAAGAAAATACTGTACGGAGAAAGCATTGGTGAAAAAATTACACAGCTTTTGAAGTCCAAAAGAACAGTTCCGTTCTGCCTGGTTCACCATAGCCAGAGAATAATGGAATGCAGAATCCTTTCTTTTAGCAATTTGGAACTGGCTGGCAGTCTTCATTTTGTTGCTCTCTCCTCCAACAAGCCAATGAATAGATGAGGAAAATGGATGGGAATGAGTATTTGAATCACCTCCTAATTGTTTTACTCAGTTCAAATGGCCACAGTTATCATACACATATTTTTCTCTCTGAAAGAACCCCCAGATGATAGAAAACAGTCATTTTTTAACAGATTCCCTCATTTCCTCCTTTTCTGTCCCATAAATAAACGGGCACATAGTATTCTCCATCTACACTTGCATTTTGTTATTGGTTTCTAAACCTAGATCAAACTCTCCTCGTGAAGTTTGGTTTTATCTGCTTAGTAGAGATCGAATCTAATAGCCACTGAATACATGCTGTTGACAAAATATCATTAATGTGCACTCAGGCAAATGCCTATGCAATGAAGGGGCATTTTAATAGTGGCATGCTGAATAATCAATTCCACTTTAAGACACAGATCAATATTATCTTGGAGATGTCTAAATAGCCATTAAATATGAACAGAACAGGTCTAGCAAGCAGAAAAATGAGAAAGAAGATTGTTTTTGACAACAGCATGAGGCTTCTAATGATTTTGAATGGGACATTGACCTGTCTGGACAATTAACTGTTATATTTTTCTCATTGATGAGTCTAAATTAGTTAAGCTTTATTTTCATTTTTGTTTTGTTATGGATTTCTTTTCTGCTTTAAGTATTTTATTATTCTAGGGGTGCCTGGGTGACTCATTTGGTTGGGTGTCCAACTCTTGATCTCGGCTTAGGTCATGATCTCAGGGTCCTGGGATCGAGCCCTCACGCCGGGGTCTGTGTTTGGCAGGGAGTCTGCTTGGATTCTCTTTCCCCCTCTGCCCCTCCCCCTCGTCTCTCTCAAATAAATAAATAAATCATGAAAAAAATATTTTATTATTTGAGAAAAGAATTAGTATTCTTTTAGATAGATAGCCTATCTCCTGGGGATTTACAGTTGTTTTTTGGTTTTTGTTTGTTTAATTTTTTTAAAAAGCTTTTTGTTTTATAATGGTTTTAGATCTATACAAAAATTACCAAACTAGTAAGAGAAAATTACCAAACTATAGGTACCTATATACATCATATCTATTTCTCCCTATTATTAGCATCTTACATTATTAGTATAGTAGATATGTCACAATTAATGAACCAATAATATATATATATATTTAAAGATTTTATTTATTTATTTGACAGACAGAGATCACAAGTAGGCAGAGAGGCAGGCAGAGAGAGAGAGAGAGAGAGAGGAGTTAGCAGGCTCCCTGCAGAGCAGAGAGCCCGATGTGGGGCTCGATCCAGGACTGTGGGATCATGACCTGAGCCAAAGGCAGAGGTTTTAACCCACTGAGCCACCCAGGTGCCCCGAACCAATAATATATTATGGTTAACTAAAGTCTGTTTCATTCAGACATCTTAATTTTTAATCTAATGTCCTTTTTCTGTTCTAAGATTCCATTAGATAACCACATTGCATTTTCTTGTCATGTTTCCTTAGATGTATCTTGGCTGTGAGTTCTCAAACTTTCTGTTTTTGATCATTTTTGACAGTTTCTGGTACACTGCTCAGGTATTTTATAGAATATCCCTCAAATGGCATTTGTTCAATGTTTTCCTCATGATTAGACTGTGGTTATGGGTCCTCGGGAGGAAGATCACAGATGTAAAATGCTGTTCTCATCACATCATATCAAGAGTACATACTCTCAACATGACATCACTGCTGATCTTAACCTTGATCACTTGGCTGAAGCAGGGTTTTTCAACTTTCTCCACTATAAAGTTTCTCCTTTATCTCTCTTTATATACTGTGCTCTTGGGAAGAGGGGACAATGCCCTGCTATGAAGAGTTATGCTTCATCTCCTTGAGGGGAGAATATGTACATAAATGTTTGGAATTCTTCTATATGGGAGATTTGTCTCTACTTATCTATTAGGTCAATCATTTATTTATATCAGTGTAGACATGTTAATATTTATTTTAGACTTTGGGTTATAAATTAATATTACCTTATTTAATTTATTATTCCAATTGTTCCACCTTTGGCTCCTTTAGTTGGCTCCTTTGTCCATATGACATATCCCCAGTGCTCTGTGTGTGTGTGTGTGTGTGTGTGTGTGTGTTGAACACTTCCTTACTTTCTGGCAAGATGCTCAGGCTCATTTTATATATTTCTGGCCCTAATTCTAGAATCAGCCAATTCTCTAAGATCCTTTGCTGTTGTTTTCCTAACTGGAAAATGGTATTAGAAACTAAGATCTGGGTGTTAGGCATACTCATTGTTAAATGGTGTTGTTGCTTTTGGAGATTCTCAGATGACAGAACAAGGAAATATATGCATGTATACTAATCTGTGTATGTTTACATGTCTCTAATGATTTCTGTATACATCTATCTTTATCTGTATGAGTTCATACTGATCTCTCCATCTCCAATCCATTATCGCATGGATCATTCTAGTCTTCTCTCATGCCTTATCTGAAACCTCTCACTCCAGGAGGGAGAAGCCAGACTCCTACCATCATTCCTTTACATAATTGTTCAGTTCCAGTAGATATTCAGAGAGGCTTCATAATTGTTAACTTGTACCCGCATGAGAAACAACTTTATCAGCTATAGAACAGTGATTATGTACAGTTCCTTTTGCTTTTAGTCTTACAGGCTCTACTTATTTGTAGCTATTTAAGTCAGCACCTTCTTCCTCCACTTCTTCCATTGAGAGTGTTTCACATACGTGTAATACAATTAAGAGTCTCTTGTCACAGTCTCTATTCCCTCCTGGGATCACCTGGTCTCCTAAAAGACTCTTTAAATTTGCATACATTAAGGTTTACTCTTTGTGCTGTAACATTCTATGGATTTTGACCAATGCATGGTGTCATTTATCTACCATTATTGTATCCTACACAACAGTTCAATCAACCTAAAAAAAATCCTCTGTGCTTCACTCTTCAATCCTTCTCCTCCCACCAAAGTCCCTGGCAAACACTGATCTGTTTACCATCTCTGCAGTTTTGCCTTCTCCAGAATGTTACATAAATGGAATCACCTAGTATGTAGCCCTTTCAAACTATCTTCTTTCATTATCAGTATGCACTTAGGTTCATCTGTATCTTTCCATAAATTGATAGCTCATTCCTTTTGATTGATGAATACCATTGTATTGTATATATCTATGGATGTACTAGTTTATCCATTTCCCTATTGAAGGACATCTTGGTTGCTTCTGGTTTTTGGTGATGAATAAAGTTATGATAAACATATGCCTGTAGGTTTTTGTGTGGACATATCTTCAAATTAATTGGTTAAGTACCTAAGAGTGCAATTTCTCAATTGCATGGTGACACTATGTTTAGCTTTTAAGGAACTGCCAAACTATTTTCCAAGTGGCTATGCCATTTTGCATTTCCATCAGCAATAAATGGGCATCCCTGATACTTACCTTCTTCACCAATAATTGGTTTGTCATTTAAAATTCCATTTTGGGAGCACCTGGGTGGCTCAGTCAGTTAGGTGCCTGAATGTTGGGCTATTGATCAGGATATCAGGGTCATGAGATCAAATCCTGAGCCATGCTCCACACTTAGCATGAAGCCTGCTTGGGATTCTCTCTCTCCTTCTCCATTTCTTCCCCACTTGTGCTCTCTCTTTCCCAGTTTAAAAAAAAATCCATTTTAATAGGTGTGTAGTCATGAAATTAAATTTCATTCAGTGACCATCTATATTCAGTGGAAAGATACACACATTCAAAATATATGTGGGTTTATAATGGAATCATTTTGATTGTTAGATGCCTCTCTGTTTATAGTACTTTTTGCATCACCAAAACTTTGCATTTATCTCAATTTTTTTTCTAAGGACCAAAAATACAGAATAGCATATTGGTTACTTACTTTAATTCTGGAATGAAGTAAACAGAGTTTTAATCTGGACTCTACCAGTTACCATTTTTGAGACTGTGGGTAAGTTATGAACTTGTCCTGTTTCAATTTCCTCATCTTTAAAAAAGGGACAGAAATGGAACTCAACAAGTAAGGTTATATGAATTTAATGAGTGAACGGGTGGAAAGCATTTAGCACAGGGCCCAGATGATGGTGACCATAGTGTTTTTATTGTTATTACTGTTTTGCTGCTATTGTTTAGTACTGCTATTCCTACTACTGCTACTGGAGGCTCCACTTATTTCTTTAAACTATACACTGTCAGTCCTTCGCTTTTGAGCTGCACTGATCATTTTCACCCAACCATGCCTCATAAAAATAGAATAAACACACTTCACATTCATTACATTTCTTGCAGCATGCCTTTTTTTTCTACTCCAAAGAGCAGGGTGGAATAGATATTTGCAAAGGTAACCTAAGTGTTACAACTCATTGGCTTTCTGTTATTTCTTGTATTACTAATAATTTCTTACATTTGCTCAGTGCTTTAGATTTTGCAGAGTGCTAGCTTCACAGATATTATCCCATTTGCTTCTTGAAACAGCTTTCTGAGGTAGGTAGGGCATGCTTATTAACCCCCAATTTGGGGGAGGTGAGATAACTTGCATGACACGTAAGGGCAGAGCCTGGGTTTGAATCCAGGTTCTCTGTGTCCCTGATTCAGTGTTCTCCCCAGTAAACCAGGATGAATCCGAGTGAATTGAAACAGAATGAATATCCAGATCAATGTGCCTGGGATAATCACTGGTTCCTATTAACTCTGGTTCATCTGTATGGGTTCATGGGTTCCTGGGCAGGGACCTTTACATAATTTCCATTGCATTTCATGGCTTTAAATCAGCGGTAACATTACCAATACTCACTTCACGCTAGCAATCTCCTACAATCTACTGTGTGCAGACTGAGATTCTCCACTCCACTTCTTAAGCATTAGATTGCTCATGTTAAGGAGTGTAGTAGCCACATGTCTGTGTTCTGTCTGGGATTTACACCAACTTTCCTTCCCCACTGCATATCTAAGTTATAGGGCTCAGCTCCCAGCAGCTTTGCTGGTACTATGACTACATCCTTCTGGTTCCATCTGATAGTTCACAGGTGGACATTTGACCAATGAGATACCCTCTTCTCATAAAAAAGACTTGAGGCCCAGAGACAACAAGTTGAGAAATGCAGGGGATAGATATTATTTTCTACAGAAGCAGAGAAGCAGGGAGCTCTTCTGCAGCAAGGGAAGAAAGAAGAAGAAGCATAGCAAGACAATGAGATGAAAAAGAGACCAGGAGAGGGAAAGAATAGATAAGATCTAGTAGGATTCCATTCCCACCTTCCAGTGCCTTCCAGAGGTCTTGTAACATGCCCTTCATTACTTCCCATGAATGTCTTGATTCTTTAAAATCAGTTTCCTGCCCCACCCCTCAAACTTGTTAGTTAGGTTGGTGTCTATTTCTCTGAAAAAGCAAAGAACACTAATTTACACTGGGAGTGAAATTCTCCGGATGCAAAAACTTCCTTTTGAGCAGCAGCCAATGCAACCTTCAAAAGAGCATTAACTTTCAAGTGTAATGGATCACCACTGAGTCAGTTTGTGGATTCTGCACAGCAGGGGGTACTCAAAGTACTTAATAGTATTTCCACCTCAATGTGAACAGCCCTTCACAGCATCCCAGAATCTCAGCACAAAGGGGCACTTACCAAATAAGCTCTTCAATCCTTTGCCCCAGTCAGAATTTTGTCCTTCCATCTTCCTGCCGATTTTTGGTCTAAATCTTCCATGGCTGGGAAGCAAAGCATAAGAAAGGAGGGAGTATGGACTTAAGAGTAACACAGACTCTTGTTCAAAACCTCCCTGGAGGGGTACCTGAGTGGCTCAGTGGATTAGAGCCTCTGCCTTTCTGCTCAGGTCATGATCCCAGGGATCCTGGGATCCAGCCCCTTTGAGCCCCTCACTGAGCTCTCTACTCAGTGGGGAGCCCGTTTCCCCCTCAGTCGGTCTCTGCCTGCCTCTCTGCCTACTTGTGATCTCTCTTTCTCTCTCTCAAATAAATAAATAAAATCTAAAAACAAAAAAACAAAAAAAACCAAAACAAAATAAAACAAAACCCCCCCTGGAACTTTCTAGCCTTAAAATCTTAGGCAAATTATTTGCTCTCTTTGATCCTGCCTTTCTTCACTTGGAAAATGGTGACTAAAGCCTCCTCCTTCACAGGGTTTTTTAAAAGAGAATTTTATGAAATGAAAGCATGCAAAACATCTGCTACAATGCTTAGTCCATAGTAGGTACTCAATAAATATATCCATTGCCAGCCTTTTCCAGTAATTCATTGATCATCTTCACAATGAATGAGAGATTCCCATTCTGTCGTCTATAGCATTTCTAAGTAAAATATATATGCCTGAGTTTGAAAGACTGAGATAAAATCCTTCATCTTTCTTATATATCTCATGATGAGATCTGATAATTTCCACATATTCCTTTAAACTGAGGAGTCGAACTAGTGGACATTTGAGATGACTTTAGAGTATGAGATACTGTAACTCTAATGTTCACACTTAAGGTTGATTTTATTTATATTAAATCAATCAGTACTCTCCCCTCATTCTTTTGGCTTATGAACACTAAGTATTTCTTCATTCTTTGTGGTTTCTTTCCTGTGGCTGGGAAATTATTGCCTCCAAAAGAAACTATTTCGAGTTTTGAAAAAATATAATTGCCGAGCCTCTCTGTGCAGTCAGACAAAATCTGCTTCCGAGTATTTAGTACCAGCTTTTCACTCGTTTTGGTCAGTGGCGCTGGTCCCAGAAAGACAAGATCACGCATGAGAAGCTTCCCTCTTTTCATGTCAGATTTGCATGGACGTGTCTTTGTCATATCTCCGTTTTGTTTCCTTGTCTAAGAATCTGTGTTAGCTCTTCAGCTGCTTTCCTCCTCCTTAAGTCCCCAAAGTTTGGAATTTGTGAAGCAATAAAGGTGAACTCTGTTGGAAAATAAGATTCTGGCTGGTTGGAGCATTTGGAATGCATGACAGTTTTAGAAACGACCTTTTCTGTTCATAGTCCATTGATACTGCTGCAGGACCTGGAGTTTTGGGTAAATATTTTCCTAGCTTAGACTTTTCTTACACTTCAAGCTTCACTCTCTTCTTCCTCCAGCTTGCCTCCAATCTCTGGGCTTCCTTCCATCCACTTAGACATTCATGGGTTGATTTACTCATTGAATACGTACTGAGTTGCTACTACATACAAAACCCTCCACTAACTCTGATCTATATTTCAATGTTAAAAAAAAAAAAATCTGAACCTTGCCCTCAAGTCTCAGTTTAATAGAGGTGGTAAGATATACACACATGCAAACAAAACCCAAGATAAAATAATTAATAGCATCGTTCAATATTTCTCAAACCACAAGTTGCCGCCTATTAGGCGGTCATGGAATCAATCAGGAGTTCATGACCAGCATTTTTTTTTAAATGAAATAAATTGAATAGAACATATTGAAGTGAATCACAGATTAAAGATATGTGTTGCTTTATGAAACTTTTATTTCAATTATAAGGAAGTTGTGTGTAATATATATACGGTGTAATATATGGCTTTAAAAAAAGTTATGCGACACACTCAAAAGCTTGAACACTAGCTTAGGAGGGGACAGATAGAGATATTCATCTCTAACTTAATGTGCATATGAATCAGCTAGGGGTGTTCTTCAGACAGAGATTCTGATTTGGTTTCTGTAGGGAGGGGACTCAGATTCTGAGTCTGGCAGGCCTGTGATGCTGGTGGTGCTGGTCCTGTAGGAGACAGTGCTACATAGAGAAAAACTATTTCCTTTGGAAGAACCTGAGAAAGCCCCTGAAGCCATTCATTTGTGACTTCAAGAGCCTCCAAGGAATGAAAGGAAAACAGGATTTCGCCTTCCCTTTCTGGTTTTTGGTTTTGGTTGATTGATAGAAATCCTAATTGAACCCATTCTTCTCTAAAGACTGCTGCTGCTGCGCTCCCAGGCATTGAATGTTGAAACCAAGGGACCAGATTAGTTTCAGGTCAGTTACAGTAAAAAGCTCCACTGCAGTCCCTGAGGGTTGGCCCCCAGTTTTCTGTTGTATCTCAAACACATGTACCTTTCCATACAGTGTCCCCTGCAATCAATAGCAGAGTACTTCCGTGTGGCAAGCTTAAAAGAACAGGGTTGTGAAGAGTTTCATTGATTTCAGCTTTACCTGCCACCACATTTCATCAAGCTTCCATCACTTGCATCTGGATAGCTGCCTTGACCTCCTAATGGTTTTCTCTGCAATTCCTTCCCTTTCTTCCCTCCCCTTTTCCGCCCCTCCCTCACCTCTTCCCCTTTTAATCCATTCTATACAGGGACATATTGATCATCCTAATATGAAACTTTCACTCTTTTCTTTTACTGCTTAAAACCCTTCAGTGACTCCCCATCACCTAGGCAAGCTCTCTACTCCTGCCGAACTTGTTTGCTGCTCTTGTAACATGTCCTTCTTCATCTGTCTTTATGAGCTCTCTCCCTCCCCATGCATGACCTCACTTTTCTTCTTCTTCTTCTTTTTTAAGATTTTATTTATTTATTTGACAGACAGATAACAGTAGGCAGAGTAGGCAGGCAGAGAGAGAGGAGGAAGCAGGCTCCTCGATGAGC
Organism: Neogale vison; assembly: GCF_020171115.1. Taxonomy (NCBI): domain Eukaryota; kingdom Metazoa; phylum Chordata; class Mammalia; order Carnivora; family Mustelidae; genus Neogale; species Neogale vison. The sequence continues at coordinate 270,323,298 of NC_058091.1, read as the reverse complement.
AGAGAGCCTGATACGGGGGGGCTCTATCCCTGGGATCATGACCTGAGCGGAAGGCTTAACCCACTGAGCCACCCAGGCATCCCTGTGATCTCACTTTTCCAGATATCTGAATCCTTCCTATTCCTTGGGATTTTTGCTTCAGTCCTAGTTCTTTCATGAAGCCCCACCCCCCTTTTTTTGGGAACCCCAGAGGAAAGGGATGTCTCCCCCCTTTGCTGATGTCTCATCACAATACTGCTGAGTATAGCTTGTGTCCTGGTATGCGGCAGAGAAAGAAAGCACAGGTTTGGCAGTAGAAAACCAGGGCTAACCAAACAGGATAGGTGTGACCTTGGACAAGCCATTTGTCTTTTCTGAGCTTCAATGCTTCCTTTAAAATAATGATAGGATTGGAGACAAAGATCTCCAAGTGCCTGCCCATGAACCCAGTAATGGGTACATTTTGCTAGTATTTGTTTCCCTGGAGGTCTCCGTTCCTATCCTGTAACTTTTTAAAATGAGTAATGTTTCTTGTTAATATCAAATTATTTGTTACTCATCTTTTGAAGTGTCTTTTAATTTTAAAATTCTCACCTGTACTTATTTTGTCTTCCTTACTCCTATCAGGAAGGAGGGTAATTTTATGGTTGGAGCCGGGAGGCCCAGGGAGGGCCTGACTAAGGGCGCGCAAAGCACAGAACACAACTTGCGACCAGGGAAGGCCCTATTGATTCAGGACACTGCCTGGCATTGCTCAAACTGAGTGCTCAGTAATTATTTGTCACTTGATTGGAGGTTGTCAAGCCCATCTTTTGCCAAGACAACTCCTTTCCCCCTGGAAGGAGGAGCCCCTTAGAGTCTGTTGGTTAACGGGAAAAGTGCTTACTCTGGGAGGAAGGCGGGGCAAGCCGGAACGAGCTCTCGCCGGGAGCCCGCATATTCCCTCTCTCGGTGTTTCCGAACCCCATTCTTCGCCCGGGAGAGGTGAGGGGGTTCAAGGATACTTGGAAGCTGTCCCTTTAGTGGAGACACGTAGCCGCCTCCGGCAGCGGCTCCCGGCTCCAGGCTGATCCTGCGGAGTGGAGCGCCCCCCACCCCCCACGGCCCGGGTTTCGCTCAAGCTCTCTCCGTTCTGCAAAGGGAGGGGGGAGCTGGGGGAGCCTTGCACACCAGTCTTCCCGGAGCTGCAGACGAGGAGCCCTGCGCCCTAGGGAGCCTCTCGGCGGCTTCCCCTCCTCGGCTGCGCGGGTGTGCAGGCTCTCCCCGCCACCCCCACCCGCGGCTCGCCCTAGCTCCCTCCCTCCAGCTCGACCGGCCGGAGCGCGCACACCGGGGCTCCGGCACGTGGGCGCGCGGGAGGCGGCGGCCGCTGCTGCCGGAGCCCAAGCCGGAGCCGAGCCCGAGCCCGAGCCCGAGCCGGCGAGATCGCCCTCCATGCTGCGGGCTCTGCGGTCGCCTTCCGCTCAGCCTCTGGCCCAAGCCCAGCCCCGCGAGCCCAGCGAGCGGGTGAAACAGCGGAGGGGAGGAGGACTCGGACAAGAGGAGGGGCGCGGCGGGCTGGGGCGAGCCGGGCTCTAAGCAAGGGGCGCCGGCAGCCCGGCTCTTTCGCTCGCTCTCTGCTCCAGCCGCTGCTGGGGGTTCCAGGCAGAGCGATGCCGCTGTGCTCGTTCTAGGCGGCGGCCAGCAGAGGCTTCCTGCAGCCTCTCGGCCCACGCCGGCCCCCGTTCCACCGGCGAGTCCCCTGTCTATCCCAGAGGACGCGCCCGGACGCTCGAGCCGAAGCGAGCGCGAAGTCCGAAGTCCACCCCCAGCGCTGCCAACTTCCCCGGGAGCCCCTCTCCCCACTGCAGCCTGCGCCAGCCCTGGGAGCGATGCGCCCCCAGCCGGGCGGCGCGCCCTCTGCCAACTCGCCACCCATGGGATCGACTGCCCTCGGCTGCCCCGCTTGGAGCGCGTAGCCTTAGCCTCGTGGCCCAGGAGACGAGCGAGACACCCAGGCGTTTCACGGATTCCACGCGCGCCAGTCTGCTGGGGTCCCCTCCGGGGGCAGCGTTCATACCCCGGGGTGAGTAGCACCTTCGCGGCGGCGAACCTTTCCGCCAGCTAGTTGCTTGCGGGGATGGCAGAGAGACACGAGAAAGTTGAGCCCCTTTGCACCTATCCTGGGATTTGGCAGCGAAACGCTACAGTGGTTCCCCCAATCCGATTGCCTTCGGGGTTTCCCCGACTGCTCTCACGTCTGAACCAAGGAAGGAGACCCCTTCCGTTTCCATAGGAGAAAGGGGGCTCCCTAGAGCAGGCCACTGACTGTTCCCCACCAGTGAGCCATTTGGGGCTTTTCTGCCGCCCGCGCATTAAGCAGACACCCAGCTAAGCGCTTGGAGATCAACTGCCGCCTGGGCGCGCTCGGAGATCGTGGGCAGCCCGGGCCCCTAGGGGAGGCTAAGCGCGTTTCATTAAAGAGTAGTGACTGCTGGGATATTAAGAAGTGTGTATGTGTGTGATTGGGAGCCGGAAAGGTGGCCATGGGAGGAGGCTCTAGGGAAATGTTTCTTTTGCTGATGAATTGGGTACACCGAATGCCTGGCGCCTCCATGAGGGTTTGTGGGCGCAAGATTTAGGGTAGCCGGACAGAGTCCAACAGGTGGCCTGCACGAGCTTCCCGTGACCAGGCACAAGGGAAGGGAACCGCAACTGAACCGCATCTAGGGGCGCATCTGAACATGGGCAATGAAATGCGCTCTGCTCTCAGGCCCGATTTGGGCTGAGTGTGTGAGGCATCCAAATGCCTCCTGTCGGAAAACAGCGGCCTCATTGTGTGCCTGACTGAGGTTTCAACTTGCAGGCAACTGAGGGGCCATTCAGCCCGAGCGACGTGGACTTGGCTGGTCCTCGGACGCGAGCCCCTGCCCTTCTTCTTCGGTCCCTGGTGGCGGGTATTCCAGTTCCCTGGGCTGGGCAGCGAGCCAGACCCCAGCATTTTGTTCCTCTTTACTCCACTAAAGGGAGGGGGAGTTGCGGGAGCACTGGGAGCCGCGCCTGAGTATATTCTTCACCTGCCTCCTGCACTTTCCTCCTGACTCGGAGAGAGGGCTCCAGGTGGGTGGAAAGGGCGTGTGTAGATGGTGTGCCGGGATGAGTGTGCGGACAGGTTGAGTTTGAGAGCTGCCCTGAAAGAAGCTAGAGAGAGACGAAGTGCTGCCCCCGCCCACGGAGATTGGGATTGGGAGAGGCTGTGGCTCAGCTTTGAAAAAGTTTCTTTGGAACTCGCCATCCTTTGGTGTTGTCCAATGTCCAGAATACTCTGGGTCCTTAGAGGGGCTGCACTCCGGAGTTAATATCTTCTCGAGCCTGCTGTGGAACCTCTCTGCCCCTGTTTGCCCAACTGTAGGTCTGGAAAGTGATCCCTGATGATGGCAGAAACTCTGGGATTTCTGTCTATAAAGCAGGTACCTAGAGATGGGTTGGCGTTGGTAGATGGAGGAGCGGCTTGGGGACGAGGTGGGGAGGGGGGAGAGATTTGTCTGGAGGCTGCGTGCCAAGTGGATGCTCAATTTTTACCTAGATCTTGTCTTTTGAGGAGGTTAATGGGCTTTGAGAAGACTGGTAGACATTTAAGATGCTGAAGCTTTCCCAACAGCCCCTTGGCGCCGCCACTCCACTGCCTGCTCTAGGTGTATGGAGCCGCGCGGATCTTATGAAGTGATCGACATTCCAAAAGGCAGAAGAACTCTCCACTGCTAGCTAGGTTTGGCCCCATGACTTCCAGCCCAAAGGAAGCTCTGGGTACTGGAGCTGTTTGGCCTTACTGTTTCTACTCTGCAATCCTGTTGCATCTTTCCCGGGGTGGGGGTGGGGGGTTTCATTTCCCTGCATCCTGAGGGACCCTCCTCACTGGGGCTCTCTGGCAGCAAATTTCCAAGAACTTGTAAGTGGCCACAAGTGTCTTGTGGAGGGCGCCGGCTGACTGAGTGTGGGGCACAGGCTTCCTAGCCAGCAGTGTGCCCCCTGGAGGCTCCTTGTTCAGAGGAGAGCCGGGAGCTGGGCAACAAGAGAAACCGGCAGTGAAGTATGGTGCTGGATAGACTGAGCCACACAGACGGAGGCAGAAAGAGAGGGGAGTCCGAGAGAGACACACATATACAGAGGCAAAAGGAGAGAGAAAGAGACAAAAGAAAGCTATAGGGTAGAGGGGGCAAAAATAGGGGAGATGTGTGGAAAGAAGGAAGAGAGAGAAAATAAATCTGAAGAAAAGAGCCTGAGAACAGAAAGCATCGGGGAAAGGGAAAGGGAATGGGAATCAGGGTGGCAGGAAAGAAAGAACAGAACAGAGGGAAGAAGTGGGGAGGCACTCTCTTGTCTTTAATTTTTACAAACCACGCTGCCATTCTAAGGAAGTTGACATAATCCACATCCTTAAGTAGCCCTTTACTAGCATTCCTTTCTCTGGGGAGTCTTGAATTATGCAGAAATCGGACACACCGGCTTGGAACCCAGCTGTACTAGAGATGACAAGAATGAAAGAAGTTTAGATTCTTGGTAAATGCACAGACCCAGGAGCTTATTTGCCTTCCCTGTTTTTGTTTTTGCTTTGTTTTGTTCTTTCCTTCCTGGGTAAACACAGGAGTAGGGGGGCATGTTTCATGGACTGTAAGTGCCAGTGTTTCTCTAGCCTCTGTTTATGGAAGAGTCTCCTGCACAGCATCTGAGAAAAATCACTTACTAGACCTACTCCCTTTCGAGTCTGATCTGGCAGGCACTGGACTGTGCTACTTTTAATGACCACCCAGGCCCTCCTACAGCAGGTCACCCCTGAACTGTGCTTTTATAAGCATGGCATAGACTGTATAGTGCCCTTTTCTCGTTTGTTCCTGTATTTCCTCCTAAGAGGCATAGCTTTCTGCCTCCCTCCAGTAGCCCACCCTTTCCAAAACAAGCTCATTTCTTGTGAATTTCTCTTGCTAAAAGGCCAAGGCCAAGGATTGCTCAGCCAGGGTCACCTTTCCACGAACCTCATTAATCACAGGAGCTCCAGGGGACAGCGGCAAGCTCTTCTGGCTGACCTTGTCAGGGTTAGCCACGACTAACAGGTAGTGAGCGCTCAGCAGGGCTCTGTTGGGCACTCTCTAGACACTACCTATTTAACAGGAAAACTATTTCATCCAAAAACTCTGCCATAGGCACTGTTTTTATCGTCAGGATTTTAGAGTTGAGGAAATGGAGACTTAGAAATGAGAGATCTATTAATGAGAAGAATTAGAATGCTTGTTGTAGATATATTCATTATAATATTAAGGTAGATATTCTCATCCCAGAGAAAGTATATCAGTTGGCCGGGGTCCAGCCGCTGGAAAGCAGCAGTGCTGAAATTGGAACCCAGGTTTGGGGACTCTAATCTTAGGTCTTACTTCTGTGCATCATAATGGTTCCTAAGCCCAACATTCCGTTCCAGACCGATGGATCCAAAGATTCTTGGAGATCTTTCCTGAGGACTCTTTCCTGCTTTATCAGTGGAGGATAAGGAGAAGTGGCTGAAAAAAACAAAGAAGTGATTTGCCAGACATCCCACAGCCAGTAGGTGCCAGAAATGGGGCCAGCACCCTGAGAGCTCAAATCTCAGTCCACCCTTGTCCCCGGTCAGACTGGTGCAGATTGCATCTGGCTGATTGTCAAGCTCACATGAATGTCTCAGTTGGAACACAAGTTCTGGACTCCACCAGAGGCTTCCCGAATCCAAACCCTGGGGGCAAAGAGCCCATTTTCATCCGTGCCCCCAGTCTGCATCTGCACATTACTGTTCATCCCAGTCCTAGCTCCTGGATTCCGATGTTGTGGGCCCCTTTCAAACAGCTTTGAGAGCACTCCAAGCCCTTCCTGCTTCCATCCAAACAAATACACAGAAAGTCGTACACCCCATGTGTTTGTAGATCTTGCTAATGTTCCACAGGTAAGGAAACAAGCTGGTCAACCCAGAGGCAACTTTGAAAGGTCTTTGTGAGGTATAGTGATCACCCTGATGTTTGTGGTACTTGGGTTTTTTCCTGTGCCACGTTGGAAGCCATTTAAGGAAACATCAATTGCTCCTCAGTGCATCAGTGATGGTATTTGTACTAATATTTGACACAGAAAGACACTGTGAGCCAGGCCAATGTGCTGTTGTGTCAAAAGTGTCAAGTTCCGTCTCCCAATTTAGTGGATCTCGTCGTGGGGTAAGAAAAAACCCTTTCCTCCTCCTCTTCATTATTACACGTTTGACTCCCTCAGACGAAGTCAGTGTCTCCTGCAGGTAAAAAGGACCTGTCACACATGCTCTCTCTCTTTCTGGACCACTTAAATTGTTTTCTTTGTGACCTCAACATCTTTTCCCTTCTATTTCATTGAAAAGTGGCCAGAGGTGCCAGACATCTTGTCCAGCAAACCGTTTTGTCATCTTTCCCTTTTCAGATCCAGATTTATTTTCTGAATCTGATGCTTTTAACCCTGACCTCTTATTCAAGGATGTAATTGAGCCTCAGGTAGCTTTGATAAGCGATTGTCTGATAACATATGTTTTAAATAATGACAGCCCTTCGAATAGCACACAAATCAAGGAATAAGTCCATTTACAATGTCTGCATCTTTAATATCCTGGGAATGTTTTGCCATTTTCATGCTGAAAGGCTCCTTTTCTGGCATAGCTGGCAGTGGAGAAATAGAAGCTAGAAGGAAACCCGGTTAGTGATTAAGACTCTGGTTTCCAATGCAGACAGCTGGGGGATCAAGGCTTCCCTTCACCTTGCTAGCTGTTGTCACTGGGGTCTGCTTATTGAACTTTTCCAAGCCTTCTTCTCTTCACCTGGACATTGAAGACAATAATAGGAGGCCCCTTCTGTGTATGCTGCCAGGACTTAACTTCATCAGTGACTGAAGTGCTGAGCACAGCATCTGGCATGTGGTAAGGACTCATCTATTAGCTAGTGTTTGTTCAACATTCGTCCTGTGCCAGGCTCCATTTAACTGAGGCTGAAACTGACAACAGAGACAAAGGTTAAGGGACTTGCCCATGTATCACCCGGATCCTAAGGAACAGAGTGAGACTTGAAATCCACGTCTGTTCTTTTAAACTTCTCCACGCTCTTACCGTGGCATTGGTTTGAGTCCCTGTTCCTTTCTTACTCATGAAGAAACGGTGTTGCCTATGCCACCTATTCTGGTTTGTATTTTAATTAAACCCACTAGACAGAACATTAAGTAGAGCAAGCCTAGGTGGGGATCTTTAGAATTTGGTGGAACAATTTTTAGGCTGTTACTTCACCTCCAAATACTGGCTTTTGGTTTTCCAGCAATCGGTGAGAGTTTCGTTGGGTGGTAAATGTTCACAGCTGTGGGTACCTAGGTGGCTCAGTAGGTTAAGGTTCTGCCTTCAGCTTCTGGCGGCGGTGATCCCAGAGTCCTGGGATCTAGTCCCACACTGGGCTCTCTCCAGGGGAGCCTGCTTCTTCCTCTCCCTTTGCCCTTCCCCGTGGTCCTTCTCTTTCTCTCTCTCAAATAAATAAATAAAACCTTTTAAAAAGAGAGTTTCTAGTGACTTTTGCTTGGTTAACCTTTTCTTGTTTGTAAGATCTCAGTGTAGACATTGCTGCTTTGGGAAAATCTCCTTAGACTCCTCAAGGGCTAGGTTAGAAGTCATTATAATGTGTTCCTCTACTTAAACTGTAGTATGCATGTCTGTTTACTTCTGTCTATATGCTACTTGGTCTACATATAAACTTCTTGAGATCAAGAATCTGGTCTTAATTGAAGTTGTTTCTATAGTGGCAGGACAGTGACATATAGAAAACTCACAAAATAGTTTTGAAGGGCCAGCTGAAACTTTGAGCTAATTCTTGGTGGCCCAGAAAAAGTGGTCATTTTCCTTAAAAGACAAGCATCCCACCATCGGGATTGAAAATCGGGAGGTATCCTGTGTCTCCCATCCCTTCAGATTGGAGGGGGAGTGTAGTGGTATCAGTGGTTGTTGATTAACTACTTTGGTAGCTTTAGGCAAGTTCCACGGTGATGTTGCTTAAGATGTAATTAGAAGGGACATTCTGATTTATAAGCTAATGTGATTTTATCTGTACATTTAATTAGTTGCTCTCAGCCCAAAAGTTTTGAAAATTAACAGACTTTCAGTGTTAGAACCAAAGTTAGACATAATTTAGTTCTACCAGCTTGTCAGAGAGAAGGAAAGATGGAGGCCCAGCATGCTTGCAAGCCTTTCAGCATGGACTCAGTCTGGCCTTTGCAAAATTTCAAGATAAAGCCCATGCTGAAAAGGAAGGAAGGAAGACTGACATGGTGTGCTGCCAGGGCAAACCCCAAATTTTAGAGAAGCTTGAGAGTGAGCCTGTTAGCAGGTCCTATGTGGGTAAGGTCACATGGGCTTCTGGGATTCCCAGTCTCCTCTTCAAACAGGGAAAGGTGGCTTCAGAGCGATCTTCCATGGATGTTCAAGTGTGGTATTTCAAGGAGATTTAAGGATATATGGAAGTGCATTGCCAAGCCTCTGGCTGAGGGCTATTGGCAAAGTAGTGGTTCAGATCAAGGCTCCTCTTTCCTTTATATATATATATAAACACACATATACATACATACATACAAATATATGTATATATATAATTTTAAATTTTTTAAAATTTTTATGTTTTTTATATATATATTTATTTTATTTTATTTATTTATTTTTTAAGATGGGGGCATAGTCCCCTTGGGACCCTTCTCTCTCCCTCTGAGGTGCTTTGGTGACTGAAAGGTCACCAGAAAGGACCAGCCTAAATACATCCTCGGGCACAGAAACATGTGCACTGTACTCTGACATTGTTAACACACAGATCTTTATCACATGGTGTCAGTATTAGGAGACAGTAAGACACAGCTCATTGGTGCAATATATTGTGGATGATCTTTGGGAAATAGTATAATCAGGGCTGACAAGGCAGCAGAAATACCTCAACATAGCATGTTCCTCGCATCCCAGGGGCTTCCCAAACCAATCCGAAGTAACAGAATTGTGATTATTCAGGGAGAAAAGACCCCGATAAGAATTCTCTTTCCTCTCAATCGTCAACAGTCTGAGATGATTGGTGCTATTTCTGATTCGGTGTTCAGGGGCTGAGTGCTAGGGAGAGGCCCCTTTCTTTGTACCCCTACCCCCAGAACGAATTGCTCCCTTTCCTGCCCCATCTGGGTTCCTAAAATCCCTCCATTAAGAGTAATTCCTTTGGGCTTCAGATAATTTTGAAATTTTTCTGTGGTCCTCTATTAAACCGTGAAAGTTTCTGAGTAGGGTGTCATTTAGCTACCTTAGTTGTCTGACCTCAGCAGAGTCATTTTGATAGGCACTGAGGATAAATCCCACCATCACCACTGCCGCCACCTGTTACTAGGACTTCTTCTATTTCTTCTGGTACCATTGCCATGTGTATTGGGTCCTACCATGTACTGACGTGGTCCTGGGTTCCTTCCATGTTTTTCTCATTTCTGTGCCCAGGAGCCAGTGCCTATAGTTATGTATACAGGAATCATGATATTATCATAGAGAGGATAAATATGCCGAAAAGTTGAGGCAGGATACAACTACAATAGTAAAGGGGAAAAAAAAAAAAAGATAGTCTGAGCAGGAACGTATTGGGGAACAGCAGTGCAAAAGGGGCAGTTTGAGGGTTAAGGTTAATATGTATCTTCACTGCCCACAGTGCAGAGCAAGGCTTTGAACCCAGACTTTTCTTTTCTTTTTTTTTAAAGATTTTATTTATTTATTTGACAGTCAGAGATCACAAGTAGGCAGAGAGGCAGGCAGAGAGAGAGGAGGAAGCAGGCTCCCCACTGTGAGCAGAGAGACCGATGTGGGACTGGATCTCAGGACCTCAAGATCATGACCTGAGCTGAAGGCAGAGGCTTAAGCCACTGAGACACCCAGGCGCCCCGGACCCAGACTTTTCTTATTTTCACAAGGGAATACTGTCTCCAGTTGACTTAGAAAATCTCTGGCTTGAAAGGAGCTTAGGGAACATCTCTCTTGTCCTGTGGCTTTCAAATGACTGTAATGGACATCAGGAAGTATATTTTAAACCATGCTTATCTAGTATGTAGCCACGCACAAGTGACACAGAGGTTTAAAAGAACACCTTTACTAGGTTTATTTTCTGATGTTTCTTATTTTGTTCTATTCTATGACTTTACACATACCCACGTCCAGACAACTATGCTCACAGATATAATTGAAACACCAGTTTCAAAAAATAATATTTACCCTTACTATGGGTGATATACTCAGATGTTTTCCATTCTATTCTAGTTAATTATTAAAAAATTATGCTGTGACCCACAAAATTGATTTCATGACTCTAAGGGTATGAAGTCCACAGTATGAAAAATACTTACCTAATTGGTAAACATAGATTTTTAGAGGTGAAGAAAAGGAGGCCTGGGGATGTAAAGGCATTTTTCCCTGGTCCAAGGTTCGGTGGCAGGCTAGGGATGGTGGTGTCAGACCCAGGCTCCCAGTGTCCACTCTGACCTCTGAGTAGAAGCATCTTTGGCTTTGAATGCCGGGCCATTACATTAGCTTCAGTGTGATAGCAGATGGTTATCACTGAGGTTGGGAATAAACAATTGTGTGTTACTGAGACTTCTACCAGATGCTCTCTAGGAGATAGCTGCTAAAAGAGCCTTCCACACAGAAGAGAGAGCAAGTACACAGGCCCTGAGGAGGGACTGTGAGTTCACAAAGGAGAACCAGCAAGGAGGCGAGTGGTGCTTGAAGTAGAGACTATAGTAGCTCATGTTTTCCTAGGAAAAGAGATGCTTAAGGCCAACATGTACGTATGTGGCAGAAACACAATGTTCCATCGAAGATTTGAAGAAGGCTATCTGGCTATTTCTCAACTACAAGAAAAGAGATTTATTTTTCTTTATGTGAATATACAGAGTTCAGGATTATTCACTGAAACTCTCTTACCTATATCCCTGGTGTCTGAAAGAAACAGTTGTAGCCAGTAAACAATTGTTCAGTGAAGGAACATACAGTTGAACAAATGAATGAATGAGAGCGTGAACTCACTGGTTTGGCTAGTGTGAAAACAGTGCAAGAGCCTGAGGCAGCTCGCTCCTGATGGGCAGAGAACTCAGTGACATTTGTCAAAGAAGCTGGTTTCCTCTTTTCTTTTCAGTTTTTATATAATATTCAGGGATTCGTCAGTTGCATGTAACACCCAGTGCTCATCGCATCATGTGGCCTCCTTAATGCCCATCACCTAGTAACCCCCCCACCCCCAGCCTCCCTCTCTGCAGCCCTCCATTTCCTTTGTTTCCCAGAGTCAAGAGTCTCTCTTGATTTGTCGCCCTCTTGATTCTTCCTCATTCAGTTTTTCTTCCCTTCCCCTATCGTCCTCTGCACTATTCCTTATGTTCCACATATGAATGAAACCCTATGATAATTTTCTTTGTCTGATTGACCCATTTCACTTAGCATAATCCCCTCCATTTCCATCCAAGTTGATGCAAATGGTGGGTGTTCATCCTTTATGGTTTTATTTTATTTTTATTTATTTATTTATTTTTATTTATTTGACAGACAGAGATCACAGGTAGGCAGAGAGGCAGGCAGAGAGAAAGGAGGAAGCAGGCTCCCCACTGAGCAGAGAGCCTGATGCGGGGCTCTATCCCAGGATCCTGAGATCATGACCTGAGCAGAAAGCAGAGGCTTAACCCACTGAGCCACCCAGGCACCCCATCCTTTATGGTTTTAAATGGTCAGTTGGGAATATCCATACCAGCCAAAGGAGGGAGGAAATTTTACTTTGTACTCGAAGTTGTAAGTTTTTGTCAGTTTTAAGATCCATTGTTTTGAATGAAACAGAATGAAATGAACAGTCTGGAGAGTTAATCCCAGGCAGGTCTCCCCTTCTCACTCTGCCTCCTGAAGCTTTCGGTGTGCTTGTCTCCATCAGCTCAGAGAAAGGGAGAGAGAGAGAGAAGGTGGACTGTATCAAAATGCTTGAAATGTATTAGTATATATTTTTCTATCGACTGACATATTTTTAACAGTAAAAGTATCTCTTAATTCTTAGCAAGATCTTTATTTTTATACATCATAGTGAAGAGTGTTGCAGAACAGTGTAGAGTAGGATTACTTGATTTTGAGAAAATATTTATATTGGATGTTTTCTGTGCATTTATTTTTGTTCAGAAAATAAAATAGCGATGAAGAATGCTATCTGTTGGGGTGGGAGTGGTTCTTTTTCAGATGCAAAATCCCTCAGACTGACATCCTTTTTGTATGGGAATTGGACCAGCCGGCTTGGAAAGAGGGCAGTTGGGATAATATGATAAACCAGCCCACACGTTCGATCTTAGCTCATCAAGGCTGCACCAGGATTGACATTTTCGTACAGTATGGCTTGATGCTCTGATTACAAATTGGTCCTGAGTAGCTAGATTCTTTGTAATTTTATTCACTAAGGGACGGTGCTTGTATCATTAGGTCTGTTTTGGTTTTGAAATCTGGAGGAGGAAATAGAATTCTGGTTCCCATCTCTTGCTTAGGAATGTGATAGAGGCGGAGACTCCTACAGGAACAAATGCTATTTATTATATGCAAAATTAAGAGTTTCATTTTCCCTTAAGGCAGCGGTAATAACACTTCCCCTCCCACTTCCTCCAGGAAGTTTTGCTGTGAACAGCTTAAATTGTAGTTTTAAGAAGGGTATTGGGTTTTGCTATTTCTCCTCATTGATTTTACTTATAATAAATGGATCAATTATTTTGGAAAAAAGAGGGTCTGTAATTTTATCTCTCTTGTGGTTGTTTTCAAGAATCCTGTTTTTTTTTTAAGATTTTATTTATTTATTTGCTAGAGATCACAAGTAGGCAAAGAGGCAGGCAGAGAGAGAGAGGGGGAGAGAGAGAGAGAGAGAGGAGGAAGCAGGCTCCCCGCTGAGTAGAGAGGCAGATTCGGGGCTTGATCCCAGGACCCTGGGATCATGACCTGAGCTGAAGGCAGAGGCTTTAACCCACTGAGCCACCAGGCGCCCCAGGAATCCCGTTTTTAATTCAATTGTATGAAATTTTTTGTTTTTTTTTTTTTTTAAACACATGAAATTACAAACAATTATTTTTCGGTCAAGGACCTTTTGGTGCTTGGGGTTCTGGGAGAATAGAAGACAAGTAAAGACAATGTTTTCTGTCTTTGGGGAACCTAGAGAAAGCACGTACTTACTCAGAGCAGACTGAGAATAACAAACGATTGTGTGTCATTAAGACTTAAACTGGATGCTGTAGAGGGTGAATCCCCAAAGATACAGAGAAGGAAGTGATTCAGTAGGAGGGACATAATCGGATGACATTTCCAACATGTCATCAGAGAACCTTCATATAAGGGAGAGTGAACAGTTTTGTTTTTGTTTTTTTTAAAGATTTTTATTTATTTATTTGACACAGAGAGATCACAAGTAGGCAGAGAGGCAGGCAGAGAGGAAGGGAAGCAGGCTCCCTGCTAAGCAGAGTGCCCGCTGCTGGCTAGATCCCAGGACCCCAAGATCATGACCTGAGCCAAAGGCAGAGGCTTTAACCCACTGAGCCATCCAGGTGCCTTGAGCGAGCAGTTTTTATATGACTCTGATTACATCAACTGAACTCTTACAACATGAAATTAAAACTAAGTACCTTGGGGCGCCTGGGTGGCTCAGTGGGTTAAGCCGCTGCCTTCGGCTCAGGTCATGATCTCAGGGTCCTGGGATCGAGTCCCGCATCGGGCTCTCTGCTCAGCAGGGAGACTGCTTCCTCCTCTCTCTCTCTGCCTGCCTCTCTGCCTACTTGTGATTTCTCTCTGTCAAATAAATAAATAAAATCTTTAAAAAAAAAAATAAGTACCTTATGCTTTCACTTGGCAGACTATCTCAGAGGGTCCATGTGCTTTAAAATACCTAGATCATGGTTCAAACTAGGTGTCAAGGCACTATTAGATTTAGAGTAAGGAAGTCTCTAACCCTCCAAGTACCCACCCCCCACCCCCAGAGAAAACAGTAACAAACCTTGAGCAGAAACTCAGGTAGGAAGTAATAAGGGAGGAACAAGTGAGAAAGACCAGAATTGTTTTGAGGCAAATACATAGTTGTATACCTGAGAAGCAATCAGCCTTGAGTATGCCATTTGGAAACCAGAAGGCAGGGAAACTGAACTTGACTCCTGCATGAAATCAGGACCCGGAATGGGACCAGGTGATCCTGGGTTGGGAGCCTTCCATGGTTTCCAGCAAAAGCAACCACAGAACCTGTAGGAGGAAAGCATACCCTATAGGAGATTGTAGGAATCCCACAGGTAAAGATAAAAAAAATGATCCCACAATCAAAGGTAGTAAAAATATGTAAGAAAACCAGCCATTACTAATCAGGGATAGCATAAAGAAAACAACAGAAAACAGACCTAATCCCCTGAGATTTTTACTTACTGGAATTATCACATATGGAATATAAAATTGAAAGACTCCGCATATAGACACCCCCCCCCCCAGCCATTGATTAACTAACTGCTTCTTGGCTTTTCTGTAATCGCTGGCCCTTCCCCTGTTAGACCCCTCCCCCAGTTAATTGTTTAACCACTCCCTTGCCTTTCTGTAACCACTTGGCTTTTAGGGGGTGATACTGGTCTCCTGTTTCAACAGGATACCTTATGCGCATAGTCACATAGGCAAGGGGGTCGCCTAGGTACGTGGGCCTAGTCACGTAGGCAGGATGTTTCTCTGCTGAGTAATAAGGTCCAACTCCCCCTCCTCACTCCCCCTCCCCACCTTTCTCTTCGTGCGCCGGGGTCCTTCAAAGCCAATCTACAAACACCGAGTATGCCTTACATTCAAACCAGCCAATAAGAACCTTGTAACTATGTTTCTGCTTCTGTACGTATGCTTTTGCTTCCCCAAACCCCATAAAAAGGCCCTGAACAAAGGGCTGGCGCGCGAGTCTTCCTAAGACTTGATCGCCCGCAGGTACCCGTGTCAACTCAATAAACCTCGTGCTGTTTGCATCTGATCAGTGGACTCGGCTTGGTTTTTGGGTCCGGGGGTCTCCTCCTGAGAAGGGGTCCATTCCGGGGTGCTTGGAGCCCCGGGGGGATCTTTCAAAATAAAGAGGTATGAATCCTTAAAGAAATAAAGTTGGTTATTTAAAATGTTAACCTGCAAGACAGATTAAGTTTGTTATATGTTTAATCAGAGCCCCGGAAAGGGAGCAAAATGGAGGAGACACAGCATATGGAGAGAAAATGTCTGGGAATTTTCTAAAACTGAAGGATGATTTCGATCCACATACAGCAAGTACAGGCAAGATAAATAAAAAGAATGAATCCATACATAGACTTGTTGTAGTGAAATTGCAAAACATAACAAAACATAAACACACAAAACAGAATGAGAAGGTCTAGAAGCTTCTAGAGAGCAAAGGCAGATCATCTACAAAAGACCCACAATTAACATTGACAGTGTGCTGTTCACACCGGGAATAGTGTCTTCAAAGATCTGAGAGAAAATAACTGGGAAGCTACACTTGTTTCCTTTTTAATAGTAAGAACAAAATAAAACACATTTCCAGACAAATGGCGCTTCGCTGCGGCAACTACAAAAGAAAAGTAATTCCAGAAAGAATCCTCTCTCTTTTTCTCATCAGTCTCATTCGAGCCTTATCGATTTTATTAGACATTGCCAAAAAACCTGACTTTACAGATCCTTTATATTTTGTTCTTCAAAAGATACATAAAATGAAGAGATAACCCACAATCTGGAAAGTTGTTTTTTTTTCAGTACATGTAAGTGATAAAGTAATGAGTACAATATGTAAAAAGTTACTACACAAGAACAAGAATAAAATAACCCAATGGAAAAATGGTTACAGGGCTTCAATAGGAGTTACTCTGAAAAGGAAGAGCATATGATATAGAGATGTGTGAAAAATTGCAAAATCTGATTAGTAATCAGGTGAATGAAAAATGAGTCATCGGTAAAATATTGTTTATACTTGTTAGGTTAAGAAAGATGAAGATATCTGAAAATAGGAAGCATTGGCGAGAACTTCAGCATGTTGTTTTGAGAGTGTGGATTGCCCATCATTTAGAAATTTAGTGTTTTCTTGTGAACTTAGACATTGGTGTACACTGCACAATTCTGCTACTTCCAGATACTCTTGTACATGTGATGCAGTTGACACATAGCAGAAGATTCATAAAAGCATTGTTTATGATAGTTAAGAAAATGGAAATAACCAAAATGCTTATTGTTAGGAGGGTGAATAAATAAGCCGTAGGAAATTTATGCAGTAGATGATATGGCAGAGAAAACAGGATGGGTCTTGGGATAGAGATGAGTCTTGGGCTCAAAACACTGAATAATAATTACATTACTTATGGGATGATATTATTAATAACATTTTTGTCTTTTGCTCAAAAATAAGCAACACTAAACTTTTGTTGTGTGTACCTGTGTGATATCTTTTACATATATATTTAAGAAGAAGGAAATATAAAGTTAAAAGTAGTGTATGACAGTGGTCTCCTTGAGGGGGCAGCAGAAGGAGGTAAGGGGAAAGGTGCATGACAAGTGGAGTCCAGAGATGGCCTGACTTCTAGAAGCAGAGGGTTTAGGTATTTGGCTGCCCTTTGCCTGAGGAAGTGTGGTTATTAGAATTGATTGACTTTGGGGGCACCTGGGTGGCTCAGAGGGTTAAGCCTCTGCCTTTAGATCAGGTCATGATCTCAGGGACCTGGGATCGAGCCCTGCATCCGGCTCTCTGCTCAATGTGGAGCCTGCTTCTCCCTCTCTCTCTGCCTGCTGCTCTGCCTGCTTGTGATCTCTGTCTCTCTGTCAAATAAATAAATAAATAAGTAAAATCTTAAAAAAAAAAAAAATTGATTGACTTTGGGCAAGAGAGACTCTCCCTTGATTAGCTGGCTTTTAGATTTTGCTTGGTCAATTTGTATGAGCTTAAAACCAGTTCCTTGTGCTAATGGATGCAGAATTATCAGTCTTTTCCTGGGATGGTCTGGATCTTTTATTCTCCCTTGTAAAGTAAGTCTTATACCTTCCATTTTAAAGGTGTCGTGGTTAACCACTTGCTCAAGAGTTGACAGTTCCTTAGTGGGAGAACTGGGATTTGAACCTCTGCACTCCCACTTCACAGTCTGCCATAATACAAGGTATATTATATTATATCTGAAGTATAGCACGTATCATATTCCATCTTATAAAGTTATATTAAGGTTATTCTGATTAGAAGTCTTAGGACTTTTCCCTACCTTGCTGAAGCTATCTTCACTAATGTCACTTGGTAAACTGGCTATAGTTATGCAAACCAGAGGCCCAGGCACTCCCTAACATTTATTAGTATTTCCCCCTACCTCTCATCAGCCAGAGTCTTACCATTCCTAAACAACTTGACCATTTACCTTGGTCTTTAAGAAGGGCAGATCTGATCCTGTCCCTTCTTGGCTGTCTTAAACTTGTCTTGTTCTTTTCATTCTGTCTTAAGGTAAGAATCAAATCCTTTCCCTACTTCTCCATCTTAAAGCACACCTGTCTTCCTCTCCCCCTGGTTGGGTTGACCTTTGGGTTTTTTTCTGGGCACAGGGCCTTTCTATGTGCCCTTTGATTTAAAAATCAAATGCTTGACTATGTTAGCCAGTACCCTCCCTGGTTATGGTAGGTGGTCCACAAACCCTCAGGTCATGCCTCCTAAATTCTTGAAGATTTTAGCTCCTGGTTGGCTCTTTCACGTTACTTAAAATATAACTTTGGTCATAATTCTTGATGATTGCTGTTTCTGTGCAGATAATTTCCCCCAGTTCCTGGTCAGATCATTAGCTTCTCCTCCTTCAGTGGTCTTACTCTCTACCTCACCTCGTCTGACTGCTACCCTGGTCCTATCCTAGGTTTCTGGTTCTCCAGAATCACCTGGAGGACATTTTAACCATTTTAGCATGCTGGGCCCCACGCTTAGACCTAGTAAATCTGGAGTAGGGCTGGAGAATTTATATTCCTAACAGCCTCAGAGTGAGGCTGATGTTGCTAATCTGGGGACCACAGTTCCAGAACTGCTGAGTTACATCTCGTTCTTGCAACAACTGCACTATTTCCATGATCCGAGTTCCAGCACCTTCTCTCTAACTGCCACATTGTAACTCTGCAGCTCACTTTTCCTACTTGTAGTAGCTTCACTCCAATGATTCTTTGACAATCCCTGTCTCTAATCAGATGTACAAAAATGGAGAGTTTTGTAACAATCCAATGCATGTGATGTATGCAGCAATTAGGATGAGTCATTCGGGAGTGGTATTATTTTCTCTGTGTCAAGTTTGTTTGAAATTTCTGGAAATTGCCAGGGTTCTACCTTCTTTTCTCCATATATATTAGACTAACTTAAAAAAAAAAGGGGGAATTGTTAAGCTCCAGTAGGCCGATGTTATAAAGCAGATGTAACATATATTAATAAACTTGGTTCAATTTAGGGATAAGTTGGATTTTTATTGTTTCCATCAGGCCTTATTTGATTTCGTCTGTGTTCCTTCACAATACAGGTATTTCACATATTTATCACATCTGTTTTTATTTTAAGACAATACCAGAAGCCATATTACTCACTTCCCGAGATGAATGAGGAGACCATCTGTGTGTTGGGTGATAGTATCTTACATTTACATGTGTTGTGGTGTTGCTTGCACAAAGGATTTCACATCATTCTTTTTTGTTTTAAAGATTATTTATTTATTTGGGAGAGAGTGAGGGTGAGAAAGAGTACATAGAGGGAGAAGGAGAAGCAGATTCTCTGCTGAGCAGGGACCCCATTGTGGGGCTCGATTGTAGGACCCTGAGATTATGACCAGAGCTGAAGGCAGATGCTCAACTAACTGAGCCACCCAGGTACCCCGCTTTCACATCATTCTTCACTACACCCTGCGAGATGGTTAGAAAGCATGCTTGTTCCTCTTTTAGGAAAATGAGGACTAGAAAACTCAAGCAACTTGTCCAAGGATACAAACTCAGTCAAGTTGGACCATATATGGATCTTCTGCTTCAAAACCCAGAATTCAAAACCCAAAATTCCTATTTGGATTAGAGAATCCTAATGGTTGAAGAAACTCCAGAGATTGTTTAATTTAGGAATCATGAGCGGATATGAAAACAAATGGTGTCAGCCACCGAATATTATAAAGACCTCAAAATAAGACTCCAGCTGATAGTCAGTGACTATAGACTATGGGCTATTATGGTATAGCCCGTAGTGTTCCATAATAATATCCCTTACCCAACAGGTACAGTTAAGTTTTGATTTACCATTACAGTATCACCCAATAGGAGTATTGCCTTATCTTCTGATTTTCAAAGGAAGCAAAAAATATGGAGTTTGAGTTATATATTTTCAATTTGAAAATGTTTGTACAACTCACATTAGAAGGAAAATACTATATGAGGCCAAATTTAACATGTCTGATTTGTCTGTGGGGGTGGCAGTTTGAAACCTGTGATCTAAAATTATATTGCAGGTGGGAGGTATTCCTTCTACAACAGTCTTAGCATCTGGTAGTTTGGCCTTTGCTCAGATATTTTTAATGATGTAGAATTTTCTTTCTTCCTTTTTTTTTTTTTTTTAAAGATTTATTTATTTGAGAGAGAGAGGGGGTGGAGAGCATGGATGGGAAGAGGGACAAAGGGAGAGAAGCAGACTCCCCATTGAGCCTGGAGCCTGACGTGGGTCTCCATCTCCTGACCCTGACATCATGACCTGAGCTGAAATTAAGAGTCAGATGCTTGTGCTCGCTTTGCCAGCAGATATACTTAAAAAAAAAAAAATGCATAACTGAATGAGCCACCCAGGCACCCCATAATGTAGAATTTTCTTTTTTTCCTTTTTTAAAAAAAGATTTTATTTATTTGACAGAGAGAGATATCACAAGTATGCAGAGAGGCAGGCAGAAAGAGAGGGGGATGCAGGCTCCCTGCTGAGCAGAGAGCCTGATGCAGGGCTTGATTCCAGGACCCTGAGATCATGACCTGAGCCAAAGGCAGAGGCTTAATTAACCCACTGAGCTACTGAGGTGCTCTTTCTGCAAATGTAGAATTTTCTGTAACTTCATGTGTTTGGGTTCATTGTTGGTCATCTCACTGTTCTTGGGTTACTTATCCTGAGCTTCTTGGTCTTACTTATATCCTGTATCTATCCATGATTCCACAGGGAATTCTTTCAGACATTTCAAGAAAGTTCCTTCATTTTCCCTCAACTTTTCTCCACCCCCCACCAATCTTCACAAGCTGAACATTCATAGTCTTTCAACTATTTATCCTAAGGCATGGTGTTTAGAGTCTTTCTTTCTTTCTTTTTTTTTTTTCAGTTTTTTTTTAATTTTTTAAAATTTTTTAGCATAACAGTATTCCTTATTTTTGCACCACACCCAGTGCTCCATGCAATCTGTGCCCTCTCTAATACCCACCACCTGGTTCCCCCAACCTCCCGCCCCCCCACCACTTCAAACGCCTCAGATTGTTTTTCAGAGTCCATAGTCTCTCATGGTTCACCTCCCCTTCCAATTTACCCAAATTCCCTTCTCCTCTCTAACTCCCCTTGTCCTCCATGCTATTTGTTATGCTCCACAAATAAGTGAAACCATATGATAATTGACTCTCTCTGCTTGACTTATTTCACTCAGCATAATCTCTTCCAGTCCCGTCCATGTTGCTACAAAAGTTGGGTATTCATCCTTTCTGATGGAGGCATAATACTCCATAGTGTATATGGACCACATCTTCCTTATCCATTCATCTGTTGAAGGGCATCTTGGTTCTTTCCATAGTTTGGCGACCATGGCCATTGCTGCTATAAACATTGGGGTACAGATGGCCCTTCTTTTCATGACATCTGTGTCTTAAGTTTAGAGTCTTTCTAATCCTAGCTGCCTTCTTCTGGATGTTCTCTAAATCTGTTAAAATTTCTCCTAATCAGAGTAGCCCATAGTGTTCCATAATAACATTCCTTACCCAACAGGTACAATTAAGTTTTGATTTACCATTACAGTATCACTCAAAAACATAGATTTTTGACATATTTTTGAAATTTTGTTTGGAGCAATGTGACCAAAAAATGTGGTCTTTGTCACAATATTTTTGTATTTTATTTTATTTTTTGAAGATTTTATTTTTATTTGACAGACAGAGATCACAAGCAGGCAGAGAAGCAGGCAGAGAGAGAGGAGGAAGCCGACTCCCTGCTGAGCAGAGAGCCCGATGCGGGGCTCCATCCCAGGACCCTGGGATCATGACCTGAGCCAAAGGCAGAGGCTTTAACCCACTGAGCCACCCAAGCGCCCCTGTCACAATATTAAATTCAGTCTTCCAAGTGACCCAGAATGATGAAGGTCAAGAGGCATGTGTGATCATGAGATCACTGAGAAAGACAACACTTCTTAAGATATCGTGAGCACAGCAAACCTTCTAAAGAAGGGCCTGCCTGTGAAAGGTTCATAAACTCATTAGACTTGTGATGGAGCTGGTCCTCACAAGGGCAACGTTCTCTGTGGCTTGCTGTAAAGGCTAGACTCTTGAGTTGAGAGTCAGAACTGTGGGGATATTTTAGTTACATGCTTGTGAGTGATTCTCCTAGATAATGTTGTAAGGCCAACCAGTTCCTAACGAGAGCCTTATTTTATTAGAAACCTGCTATGCGCCAAACACATAGATGTCAAACCCACATAATAGAAAACAGATGAATGTGATAGTGCCTGTGGTTAATGATTCAAATAAGTGATAGTTGTTTTTATCAATATCATTAGTATGTTCAATATGTTACTTAGTCATTATAGGAGATATTTACTATTGCCATTTTATAGAGAAGGAAGCGGACTTAGGTGAAGTCCTGGGACCACACAGCTCACTAGCATCAGAGCCTGGGGGACTTATACACTATACCATGTGTTCCTCCTCCTCCTCCTAGTACTTCCCCTTGCAGCCAGAGATGGACTTGGAATGAGGTATAACACTTTATTTCTTTTGAATAATTGTCAAATTATTTCTCTGGTGATTTGGCAATGGATTTAATTTTGACTCAGATGCAGAAATACATGTTCATCCTTGTCAGACATTTATGTGTGGTATTGGCCCTGTATTCTACTCTATTTGGATCATGTTAAACTTCCGAATTTTATTCGTTGTATTAAACTTGTGCCATTCACACATTTGACAGGCAGTTTTAAACTTCTAGGACTTTTTCCTAGTTTTTGATGAACAGATTTCTAAAGGGGACACAGAAAAGGGGGAGGCAGCAAAACAGACAGAGCCTTGGGGCACCGTCCGAGAGATGCTTTCATTCTGGTAAGTTCCCATCTTTGTATCAATCATGAATTAAAGTTCTTTGTGTATGGTGGGCTGACCTGATATACATTTACCATCCTAATCTTATCCTAATCTATCTTATATTTTTTTCTTCTCATTCATAAATTCACCAAGAGATATTTTGGCAGATTCTTTACTAAAACCTTTAGATCCCACAATTACTCATTAGTCTGTAAGACTAGTAAGCTTATTTAAAATTCAGGTGACTTTGGCATGAATTGTTTTTGTTGAACTTAGAATGACTTAAGTTATCACTGGTTTGTGACACTGACTTGTTCTTATTTGGCTTGAGAGAAGTAACATTTCTTTCACATAAAGATTCTAAAATGACGTCAACTTTTTTTTTTAAGACTTTATTTATTTGACAGAGAGATCAGAAGTAGGCAGAGAGGCAGGCAGAGAGAGAGAGGAGGAAGCAGGCTCCCCACTGAGCAGAGAGCCCTATGCAGAGCTCCATCCCAGGACCCTGAGATCATGACCTGAGCTGAAGGCAGAGGCTTAACCTACTGAGCCACCCAGGTGCCCCAAAATGATTTCAACTTTTAAACTGACTTCAGCGAGAAGACAAGGACTGGGAACCTGCAAAGTTTTGAAACAAAGCACAGTTGTTACAGTTAGAATCTGGGCACTTGTAACAATTTTGTATAATCAAATGCCATCAAAATAAATGCACAGGGGCCCCTGGGTGGCTCAGTTGTTAAGCCTCTACCTTTGGTTCAGATCATCATCCCAGGGTCCAGGGATCGAGCCCCTTGTAGGGCTCCCCTGCCCAGTGGGAAGCCTGCTTCTCCCTCTCCCACTCTCCCTGCTTGTATTCCCTCTCTTTCTGTCAAATAAATAAAAAAATAATCTTTAAAAAAATGAATGTACAGATGTACCGCAAATAGAAAAGATATTTTTATGTGATTTAGATAAATAATAGTTTTGGCGTGGGAGGATTGTTCTAAGAATGTACAGAAAGTAAATGCATTACTCATTCCTTTGCATCCTGTCCTACCATAGGGCAGGGAGTTTATTTAAACACAGACCAGAGCTGGTTTGTTCCACATATAATTTTCCTATATCTGCTGGGTGGTAAAAGGAAACCACCCTGGAGAGATGCATGAAGGGCTGCATTTCTTCTGGGAGGAAAAAAATAACCTGTATTTGTCCCTTTTAATTAGTGTATGAAGAACAATATTCCTCCAAAGATTGCGTTTCTAGTCTGTATTTATAGAACAGCCTCTTAAAATGACAGTTTTCTTGAAGAACGCGAACTTTAAAAAAATCTTCATACTTTACATTATGAAGTGGATTTTAAAAGATACTGAACTTAATAATTTGTGAACAGTTAAGGATCTTTCTCTATTTTATTAGCAAACTCTGAGATGTCCCTGGGCTACTTCTGGCCCTTGGCCAAAGTTAACAGGTGAGTCCAAGAATCTGTTGGGTGTAGGTGTTTTGTAGTGAAACCCAATTGCCCTTGAGGCGGGGCGTGTGCTCCCTGGTTTAGAATAGCCCTTCCTCCTCCACACTGTTCTATACATTTGTTGTCTGTCAGGGGCCTCTGGAGGCATCCGGTGGGTAACCCCTGGGGTTAGAAGGAAGGAGGGTGTGGTCTTGTGGATGTAACTGAGATGTTTTGATGATAACCCTTCTATGGAGTGCAACCTCCTGGGGTCCCATATTTCAGATTTGCTGTGGTTTTGAGTTTTTTTAGACTGGACTTGATTCTTTGATAATTTTAGAGCTGATTAGCACCTAAGTAAATACAAGCACAAGAGGTGTTTGATTAAATATATACACAGAATTAAATAATAGATACATTTATTTGCAATGATGATGATAAGAGACCATCCCATGGAATGCTTTTAGGGAAGTGGGTGGTAAAAATACTTGCCAGTGGGAGTTCTCCATTTTTGAGTTTGACAAATATCCGTGGATAGGTGCGTGCATTTTTTTATACGCTCTTTGATCTATGTACATAAGCACCCTGACAGCTTCAGTCTCGAACTTGCTATGTAACTTTGAAATGACTGTATTTGTTTGTGGTAAAGGTTTGATATCCAGGCTCTAAAATTTAAAAAAAAAAAAAAAAAAGGAAAACATTCTTCTGTTCAAACAAAAGCCAGGGTTCAACTATTTTTTGTGTTGCCTTTTTGACTCAGTTGATGCCATCTTTTCAGGCATTGCGGTCTTTGTTTTGTGGCCTGACTGTCCACAGGCAATCAGGGATAGTGCAAAGAACTTTGAAGTCAAACCTGTGGCCAACCATTTGACCCTGGATAAACCACATGATGTCTTCCAGACCTTGTTTTCTTTCTACTTAATGAGACTAGTGGCCTTCCCTACTGAGATTTTATGAGGGTTAAATGAGATAATGCATGTAATGTCTGTAATAATAATAATAATATCAATAATGTTATTTTCAATAACACTAAGCATGTTCTCCCACTTTCCTTCTTCTCATTGCCAAAACTGTGGCCCGAAGGACCATTTGGTCTTATCTGGCAGGACTTAATATCCATTTAACTTCCCCCTGCACTGCCTTATTCTCCACATCCCGGACAACTAGAGTGATATATTTCAAAAGTAAATATGATCTGCCCTGTTCAAAGGCTCTCCATTGCTCTTAGAAACAGTCTACAGGTTTCTGCAAGGGTATGGTCCCTGCTGCCCGCTCAGCCTCATCAGTTACGCCCCCCATGGCTCTCATCACTCAGGGCATCCTACCTGTGTTATTTCTTTTCTGTGTCCTGCTCTGCCTCGCTGTCCCCTTCCCCAGGGGACCCTCAGTTAGGCTAGTCTTTCTTCTCAGAAGCTTTTCTCCCATTTCCAGCTGGTTAATACCTACCCGTTTTCCAGATCTCTCCTTCTCTCCAGCTACTTCCCTTTGGTCATGACCCCTAGCCTCGCCAGGCAGATCTGGTTCCCCCAACCCCAATCTCCTAGTGCCATCATACTTAGCGCAGTTATAATCTTATATTGATTTGTGTGATGAATCAATCACTATCTTACCTGCTAGATGAAAACTCCATAAGGTCAGAGACTAGTGGAGGCATCCACTAGTCCATCTGCTAGTCCAAGGCATCCACCTAGTGGATGCCTTATGATAGCAGACCCTTCATCAGTATCTGTTGAATGAATTAAATTGTGAGTAACAGGGAATACTTACTCTCTTTACAGTGAAGCCTTATAATGGCACTGTGAGGCGGACATCGTTATTCCTTTTTCTGGAGAAGGAAAATGAGGTTCAGAGCATTTTTAAAGTGTTTGGTTCATACAACACAGCACATTGGTAGTGGTGTTGTAATTTGCCTTCAGGTTACCCTGGGTCTAATCCTGTACTCTTAACCTCTAGCCTTGACTGCTTCTTGGACGACCAAGTGTAAGTGCTCAGTGTCCTTGCTCTTGTTACTTTTAGAAACTATTTCATTTCAGCTACCTCTGTTTGTTTGGTTTGTTTGCCTTCAGAATACATGAGTTTTCTTGAAACCTTCTGTAATTCAGGGTCAAACATTATTGAGTGCTGGGAGGGATCAGGCTTTTTACTATGTAACTTTGGGAATGAAATCGCTACACAGTTTCTCACAATGGCACACAAAATCGCACACAATTCTTTCTCATTGCAGTATGTGCAAAGGACTATGAGAATTTATGAGAAAGCCTACAGAACTCTGATTGGGAACAGGAGGTGATGAGAGGCTTCACTGAGGGGGTAGTGTTTTGATGAATGTCTGTCATTTCCCAGTAGACTGTGAGGTCCTCAAGACCATGGACAGATTTCCTTTTGTGAATTGATTTCTCAGTTGTTGAAGAATATGGTTCCAAGGTGTACTCCTGTGTGCGTCAGTGCTTTTATTTTTTAGGAACAAATATGTACGAATACGTATATTGCCGGAATCACCCAAGGTCCAGATTTACTGCTTCTCCCACCCATCCCTAACTGGGTATCTTTTGGCCCACATCATATTTAAAACGGTTTTGAACTGACATGTTTTTAGGCAGAGTTTCTCCCAAATCCCTACCACTTTGCCAGAGTCCCCAGCATGCCCTGCTGTCTTGCACTGATGTGATTCACTCATTGATATTAATTACTCGGTCCCTTTTGAGTTTGCAGACCATGTATGAAGTACCAGGGTAGAATCCTTCTTGGATCGGGGAAAAAAGCACCATATTCTGGGAAAAGAACTGAACTAGCCTTTGAAATCCCAGACTTGCTCTTGACCTAACATGGCCTTGAGTGCTTCTCGGATCCTGTTTCCTTATCTCTAAACTGAGAATAATAATCCCTGCGCTGTCTTTCTCATGGAGATGTGAAAACCAGATGAGATGATGGACCTGAGAACATTGATTAGAATGAGACATGTTCAAGAGTAAGGGGCTATAATTAAAAATTAATATAAATTGATTAGAATGAGACATGTTCAAGAGTAAGGGGCTTTAGACAGAGCAAGATGGCTATGGACAGCCTGCCCTGTAATTTTTGGTACCCACCACAGAGAGAGGACTAATTAAAAGGGCAAGAGTTACAGAGTGATGACAAAGAGGCACAGAAGGAGAAGATACCCTGCTTCCAGTCACTGGCATGAGGGAGGAGAGAGGAGGTAATAGGAGTTTGAATGTAGTTCCAGAGAACTGTACAATTATGCAAATAATCACACTGCATTGTATCATGTTGCTTCTGGAGCAGCATGTTGTGGCATCAATTATGAAGTGGACCAGAATGGAGTTCCAGAGAACTGTACAATTATGCAAATAATCACACTGCATTGTATCATGTTGTTTCTGGAGCAGTATGTTGTGGCATCATTTATAAAGTGGACCATTAAACATTCTATTTTTAAACCACTTTATGGTGTTAAAAAAAACTTTATTCAAAAGTGAGCTTCATTTTTATTTTCAACAGACAAGAGTGAGGAAATGTAGTTTCTCTAGCCTTAATTTATAACTGAAAGTTTATCGATAATGCATTTCATTTCATAAAGCTTAATTTCAAAAAAAAAAGCTTAATTTCATGCTTAGGAGTAGTTGCCGAGTTGTCTGTTGACTATTTATACACTTGTAATTATTTCTAACCTCCTACTTATAATTCTCCCTCGACTTCGTGCACTTGATTTCTTTCTAGATACAGTTTTTGGCTTATTGTCAGCCTCATTTCACAGCCACGAAAGCTGGCTAGAATCCAGAGAAGTAGGTGACATACAGCCACATACCTCTGAACCGTGATGGGGACACACATTAACCTTTGTCTCTTCAAGGCAAGGGACTGCTGGGGTGCACGAGGCCCCTGTTGCTACCTTTCCATACAACATGGTGTATTTTCTTTGTGATTCACCCTGAGATGTCCTCATAGCTCATGGAGAAACGCTATTAACTTTAATTTACCAAAATTGAGTGCTCCGTGAGACATTGAATCAAGCTGCATTTTCCTAGCTGGTAAACACATTTATTAAAACAAAAAGATTAGTAACTTACTGTGCCCTACCTGGGTGGATTCACATAAACCACGAAAATAACATTCTCATAACCCGGGACTCGGTACTTCATTTTATTTCTGTTTGTGCTGTTCCAAGACCAATTCTGTGAGACTAATAGAACTATCAGACCTCTCAAATCTAACATCATAAAACATGCTATCGTGGAGTCACTTAATTTGTGGGGGAAACACATAGTTGGCCCTTCCCTATAAATCAGGGCACCATCCAGCATGTTGTCAGAGCCGAGCATGTTCTAGCTAATGCATAGTGATTGGTAAATTAAAAGGACTGTCTCTTAGAGTTCTTTCTTTTCTGGCAAGAATTGCACTGTGCCTTTCTTATCCTCATGTATTCATGGGCATGCCTGTGTGCTAGCCCAGGTCATTTTGTGTTCTGGTAACCCTGATGATATTTCTGAGAACACACTGATTCTCTTTTACATAACTCCTTTTTAAAAAAAAAGCTATTTCCCCACCTCCAGACTGGGACTTAGTCAGGAGCTGGTGTTCAGTTTGTTCATGTGTATGGTCCTCATAGGAGCAGAGTTCTAGTAGATAGTTGGTGTGTAGCTGATGGTGGTTAAAAACATCAGTGGTATTTGTATTTTTCCTTTTCATAGTCACAGTGGGGGAAAAAACAATAAGAACTGCAGTTTGATGATTTAAACTTAGGAATAATTTCACCACCTGGTTGGAATTCACATCTTGGCATGTGTTAGATTACAAAGTGTGTATGTAACGATTAAGAGCGTGGGCTCTGGAGCTAACTACACCTGGGTTCAGGTGTTCCTTCTGGCACCTACCAGCTGTGTGTCCTTGTGAACTCCACTGCCTCAGTTTTCTCATCTCTAAAATGGGGGCCACAGTAATAAAAAATGCTGATCTCCTTAGGTAAAACAGCCCTGACCAGTCTCAGATCTACATACAGAAGTCTGAGCGGACGGAGGCACTTTCCTGAGAAATGGAGTGCGCCCTTTGAGACACGTGAGAAGGTTACTTGGAGTTCCAGAAAGGGGGAGGGGAGTTCAGGCTGTACTTGGGATGACACTTATTTTTTATTAGAAGAAGCTCTTTCCCTGTTGCTGGATGATAGTCTTTTATTGCACAGGTCGGTCTCTCCTCTTCCGAGGTCCCCTTGGGTGGCTCTTCCCCAACCATGAGGGGACTACCCCAACCCCCTCAAAATTCTTGATATGTTGGCCATATCAGGCCATGTAGGAGGATGTTGACACTGAAGTTCCCAGCACACAGTTCACCATTCAGTAAGCATTCACCATTGGATTTATCAGTGTCCCGTTTATAGGTGCAGTTGGATATGACTAGAATTGATATTAAAACATCACTGGTTTTTGAGACATGCAGAGTATTTTTTCGATACCTCATTAATATAAACTAGTTCCTTGAAAAGCTGTCCAAGGAGTGGCATTGACCTCACCTCGAATGGCAACTCTATAAGTTTAACTAAGTTAGACATGAGCTGGACACACTGGTGAGGAGAAGGCATCCACCATAAGTCTAGAGTCAAACTGACCCTTCCTCAAAACACTCAGATCTCAGTTACATCTCAGGTTTCCAGGGTAAACGCCAGAGGTGGATGTGCGTGTCTGTTAGTCCTTTTCCACAGGACGTGGTACAGACACAGGGCTGTCTGGCAGTGTGTATTCTGACTCAGTTTCTAAGCAGGGTAGCAGCCAACATTCTGGGCTGGGAGACCAGAAAGGTAGGTTGAAGTTTAAGTAATAAGAAAAAGGTTCTATGATCATGAAAGTCTTAAAGCTAGAAGGCACGTCAAGGGCCTATTATGTCTGTAGGAATAACGAGCTAGTATTTATTGAGTACCTACTATAGGGCAGACGCTGCACTAAATGATTTTCATATATTACAACTTAGTTAATTCTTGCAATAGCCCTGCAAATTAAACGATATTTTACCCATCTTCTATGTGCCAGAGCCATGCCGAAGGTTTTGTATATATTACCCCATTTAATCTTTATAACTGTCAATGGGGCTGGCGAACTTGGAAATGGAAAGACTGAACCTTAGAGCACTCGGGTGACTCATTCATTCACAAATAGTGACTAAATGGCAGAGCCAGGTGGTAAAATCAAGTGTCTTTGAGAGCAAAACACAAACACTGTCTCATCTTTTGCTTACTGTGGGTGACACAAATGGCTGTGAGGAACATGCCCCAAGTTGTACAGGATGTCGGGTGGGTGTTCTTCAGGATCTGAGTTCTTAAACTCCCTGTGTACACTTGCCTGACCTCCGGAGCCCACCCAGCTCTGGGCTGGTGTTGTGTCTGCTCCTAACTCAGCTGTATGGTCTTGTAAGTGAGCACATTGAATCAAAGTTCCCTCTAACGGTTAGCTTCGTTCTGAGTTATGCACAGAGCCAGGATAAAACATCCATGACAGAATGACTTTCCTGATCGCTAATCATCTCTCCTGACTTTACTGTTTCCTTACGCTGTTGCCAGAGGAAGGACTGTCTCTGCATTCAGGTTGATCCCAGTCATGGAGAATTTTATTATTACAGGAGTGAAGTTTGCAAAAAGGTGATTTGCAAGTGCAGTTTCTCATTTCATGTGGTCTGGAGTGAGGGTGGCTTTTTTTCTCTCTCCTTGTGGATATGATCAATTCTGGAAGGCTAATAGCCTTCAATTTTATGCTTTTATTGTCTTCAGGGCAGTTAGTGGTCACTTTACTGTGGTATTTGGTCATGGGGCTGTGGTTGAGAAACTTTCCAAGATGGGATAAAGTCTCTGGTTTGTCCAAAACTTTCTTGAATCAAATTTGTATTGTACTACTTAGGCCTTAACCTTGGAGGGGAAAATATTGGCAGTATCATAGCCCAGGGGCTGCAATTAATATTTTAGCTATGTGTAATACAGAACGTGACTGTGTTACAAGTCAGGAGCAAAGCGAAGGTGGAGGGACATTGTTGACTTGTGGTTTCTCCTCTCTCTGTCCTGTCCATTGCCTCTTTTCCTCTTTGGTGCTTATTTATTTTACTTTTCTCTTCTTCCTTTCAGAATGTAGCACATTTGTCACAGGTTATAGTGATTCAAAATAGTGATGCTTGTATTTATTAATTCTGTAGGACTTTCCAGAAATCCACAGTATTGGTGCTTAGACCTTGCCTGTAAGAGGGCATGTGGACGAGGGTGCCACGTTCTTTGAATCATACATCAGCAGTGTGCATATTTCACTGACAAGAATAATTATGGTGAGATGTTCACCATCAGGAAGTAAATGACTAAATGCATTATTAATTAGTAAAGTGCTGTATTTTAATACACGCTCTTGCCTTTCTTAACCTTCTTCTGAACCTCAGGTCATGTGATTTCAGCTCCCAAGCTCTGTTGACCTCTAGATCTTAGTAGCCCTCAAGTTACTCTTCATCTGTTACCAAACGCATTGGATCAAACAGCTTCAGAGCCATTGGCTCTGCAGCCGGGACCCAAGGAAACTTCCGTGAGGTAACTCCTGTCATGTCTCTGCACATAAATTTCACCAATCTGACCCACAAGCAGTTCCCATCCTGCTCTTCGGCATCTCCTCTGTCAGCCTCTCTATATCATCACCAACACCAGCGGCAGCGGCAGGATCTTCATGCCTGCTGATGATTGAGCCCTTGTTATGTATGACACGTGGTGCTAAGTACCTTTCCTAGCTGTGCCATTCTTCAGGGCACATATTAATTTCCCCTCTCTACAGATGAGACACCCGAGTCTGAAATGACTTGAGCAAGTCCAAACAGTCACTTAATGGCTGCTCTGGGATGGGACATCTCTTATGTTTGGTTCTGAAGCCTATGCCAAAGTGTCCCTGCACAATTATACTGCTCGTCTCCCTCTTGACTGGCCCCTTCCCTTTCCTGGGCATACCCGGGCTTGTTGAGGAGGGACAAAATAAATGCAAGGCCTGACCACGGTGAAAGGTTATCCTCTAGCTCATGCACTTCCCACCTGGTGGGGATGTGCAAGTCACATCTGGACTACAGGTTCCCCATCTGGAAAAAAAAAAAAAAAAAGTATTTGAATGAAACGATGCTTACTGTCCCTTCCAGTAAAAATTTTGGTGACTTTTTTGACCTCTCTGCTAACCCACTATAAAAAACAACAGTCATTGGGGCGCCTGGGTGGCTCAGTGGGTTAAGCCTCTGCCTTCAGCTCAGGTCATGGTCCCAGAGTCCTGGTATCGAGCCCCGCATCAGGCTCTCTGCTCAGCGGGGAGTCTGCTTCCTCCTCTCTCTCTCTCTGCCTGCCTCTCTGCCTACTTGTAATCTCTGCCTGTCAAATAAATAAATAAAATCTTTAAAAACAAAACAAAACAAAACAAAAACAGTCATAACTTTGATTTTCCTAAAATTTCTCTCTGATAATGATATTATCAGCTGTGGTACTTTATACTTTGCAGTGCATCTTTGCTTAATATTAATAATAATAGTAGTAGTAGTAGTAGTAGTAGTAAGCATACTCACAGGTTTCACCTCTGTAACACCTGTGTGCCAAGGACTTACTTTATTATCTTCATGGTGGCTCTCAAGGTTGGTCTTCACCTGTGCGGCTTTCTTGAAACCTCCCTGCTTGTTACAGGAGTCCTTTCAATACTTAGTGCTTTATTTCCCGTTTCCAACGTTGGAGCAGCAATATGTATTTCCTTAGGTGTCCAGAGTACCCTGCCTGAGTCCATGAATGAGATTCATATTGTCAGGAGCAAAGCGAAGGTGGAGGGACATTGCTGACTTGTGGTTTCTCCTTGTGCCACCACCCCTCCCCCCCCCCCGGGCCCCCGACCACGGACCTGTTGGTAGAGCAGCTGAGTTGGCAGGCTGAAAGGAAAATGTGTCCAGCGCAGAAATCTCCTGCCTTGCCTTTGTTTCAGAGCCACAGAATTGATTCTTGTTCTTTTTCCTTAGTTTTGCTTTGTAGTCATTTAATACTTCAATTAAACTCTCTTGTTATTGGGATTAAAACCATTGTAACTGGCCCTAGTTTTTGATCATCTCACTCTTTGAAGACATGACAGTACCAAACTTTCTAATCTCGGGGCTGAAGGAATTGCCACGGAACCCGATGCTTCAGAGTGGTCATTCTCAACCAGGGAGCGGGGCTGCCAATCGGTGGAGAGTTTCAAATGCAAATTCTAAAAATAATGTTATAGCCAAGAAATGAGAAACAGTGAATAGAGTTTTGTTAGCCAAGTTATAGAGAATTAAGCTGTTTAAAATCTTCTTGATAGGTTGGGCATAAAAGTTAAGTATTCCCAGCCAGAGGGGTTTCTCTGTCCACGCCCGAGTTTCAGCATGTCAGTGATGTGATTGGCTACGTCTCCATTCAGGAGAAATATGCAAGGTCATTTTCAGAAGCACCATTTGTAATGGTAGAGCCAAACAGAACTGGTGAAAAAAAAAAAAAAAGACCCATCAAAAGGAGAGTGGCTGAATTTAGTCAGTGGGCTATCATGAAGTGGGGTATCACTGTGCCATCGGTGTGAATGAACTGCAGTGTGGATATGATTGAGAAGACCTCCAAGATACATTTCAAGTTAAAACAACAATATAAAGGGCCCAGTGATTAGTGTGAAATCATCACTTGAAGGCCTCAAGTCAGTAACCAGTTAATGCCTACCCCCAATGCCATTTCAGGCCCCCAGAAATATAACCTTTAACAAGCCAACATGAGAATTTGCTGGTCAGCACTTAGATAGTTTACTCAAACACCCCTTCTGTTCCCCTTAGGAGGGTGACCTTGACTAAAACAATAGATTCTTTGCTAATTTCTTTTTTCCACACCCTCTCTGCCTTGAGAAGCCTTTCCTTTTCTGTAGCCCTTTGAAGCTCTCCTCCACTTGCTAGACAGGCTTGCTGCCCGATTCATGAATTGATTAATAAAGCTAATTAGTTCTTCAAAATTCACTCATTTGGATTTTTGTTCTTTAACAGTAATATGATCCTATTAGTATAAAAACATCCCTCAAACCTTACAAAAACAATGGACATCTCCCTCTTTTTCTCTCTCAATTATAATCCCTCTCTCCCTGTGTCCTACGTGTACATAGACTTTGCTCTTCTCCTGGAAGGATACATAAGAATTAGTCTAGAAAGGTTACCTTTGGGGAGAGAGACCGCAAGAAAAGAAACTCAAGTTTTTCACTTAGTACTTTTTTGCTTTTGAAAATTGCCTAATCAGTCATCCAGTCATGTATTCAACAAATATCTGTTGAAAAATTACTGTTCCAGGCAGTGTAATGCTCTCTACAACAATGGCAAGACCCCAACTTTCAGAAGGCTAGGTCTACTGAAGAAACAGTAATAAGAAAACAGAGAACGGAATTCCAGAGAGTTCTAACAGCTAAGAAGAATTAAAAAATTAAAGATTAATAGGGGAAGGACCATTTTAGATAGCATAGCCATCAGCTCTTGCCCTTTAAATGCTCCATAAAATAAAACAAACAAATAAAACCACCTGAGTGATGCCTCACCACAGGCATTTATCCTGGTGCTCAATTCTGCTCATCAGAAGTGACTACAAAGCTGTAACCTGGGCGTGGTTGGGAAGCCTTGGGTCAGTCTTCTGGGTTTGTGGGTTGCAGATTGAGCTCAGGTCCACTCTGTATTTGTCCACTGCGAGGCCCAGTCTGAAAGCAAAACAGCTACTCCAGGAGGCTTTTTTTGTGTTATATGACTAGAGTGCAAAGAGCCAAGCCAGACTGTGCAAGCCCATTGAAGGCCTTTGTTTGCATCATTGCCTGCTAAGGCCCCACGGTCAAAGTGAGTCATATGGCCAAGCCTAGTGCCAGCGGGGTGGAGAATTTACTGCATTCATGGGACAGTGCATGGAAGTGAATATTTGTTGCAAAATAATTGACACTGTAAGTCAAGGCCACTGTGATAGTTGATCTGGGAACAAGATCACTGAACATGCTGAGATCTAGGAGTGAGGGTGAGCGGATCTTTCTAGGGAGAGAAAATAATAAGTGCCCAGAATTATCATCTAAACCATCAACTGGAATTGATGGATCAGATCATAGGCCTTTTTTTTTCAATCTTTTCCATAAAAGTAAATGCAAATAATCATTCAAGAAGGAGTAGTAGGATTTGAAAAAACTCTTAAGACTGAATCTAGAACCCATTAGTCTAATTTTCTGTGTAAGAGAACATTCATGGTCATTAATGTAGTAGGACATGAAATTCAACAATTCAGCATCACCAGGATGCCCCTGGGTCCATATGCAGAATTCCAAAGTGGATAACCAAAATCTGTTGAATGACCATTAAACCCCCCACTCACAAGAAGTGTTAATTTAAAAAACAGTAAAAAGATGGTTTTGTGAGGGTTTCCTTCAAAATGTTGTCCTGAGATTCTCAGCTACCTCCTACCACCAAGTGGGAGTGGTAGAGAACATCTCCCTCTCGCCTCAAGTCCACCAGGAGGGTCATGATTGGTACCACCTGGGACAGAAGTTGAGGGATATGGTTGTCTGAAGCCAGACCCTTTCACCTGTGAAAACCCAAGCAGCCTGTGGAGGGGTGCTGCTCCTGGGTATTACTGCACTCCCTTCCTATGGGGTCAGGGGTACAAAGTCCTGGAGCCACATTTAGATCTTACAGCATGCCCAATTGGCCAAGGGTCATTTAAAAGGATTCCTGCTCAAGAGGGCAGCACACCAGCGTGAGGGGACCCTTACTGGGAGAGTCTGGAATGTTTTCCCAGGGGCAGATTCTATGGGACAAATGCTCAACCAGCCAAAGGAAGTCCAGTGGAGGCACCTAGCAGGGAGAGCTCATGACTGTGCCCATGGGAGAGAGAGTGTGCTTTCAAAATCTGCCAGGTGCAGGAATGGGAAAGCCATCAAAGGACAGTACGATCCATGGGGAAGTTTTCATCACTCTTAACTCTCCCAGTTCCTCCCGCATGGACTTTAAACAGGTCATATGCAGCAGCTGTTGGAAGGGAAGTAGGTAAGCAAGAGGGGAGGAAAGCCAAGGGCAACTCATTCTCAAAGGCAGATGGCCCATCCACAGCAGACTGTGGCTGGTGGGGGAAGGGAGAGAGGCCCCACCTTTGAGAGAAGAAAGAAGTGTGTGCTTGTCCACTGCGCCACACTTGCTCATTTCTCAATCAAGACTGGTATTGAGTTGGAGTGATAAAGCTTTTCAAGAATGGTCGGAAAATGTTGCTGGACTGCTTCTGTTTTTATCCAGGGTAGCGCTTCAGCTGTATCACAGAGCAGATTTTAGAGGCTGTGGTAAGTCTGAAATAATCTGCTCGTTTGATTACATTTTTTGAATCTTGTCCAATCTTCTGGTTACATTCACATTCATTAAAAGATAGAGATTGAAGCATTGTGTTAAGATCTTGTTTTATAGACATTATTCCCAAGAACTCTGTAAGGTAAATATCGTTATGCCCATTTTACAGATAGGCACCACTGAAGCCAAGGGGAGATTAAGTGATTGTCTGAGGTCAAAGCATAATCAGTGTCAAAGCTGGGATTCAACTCACAGCCAGTCCATCTGATTAGAGAGTCTGCGTTCTTAGTGGATCTGATTTCTCTCCCTCAGAGTAGCCTCGGTGGTGTATGTGGGGAGTGATCATACTCACCCAGGCTCTCTCTCCAGCCTCCAGACCAAGCGGGCCCAGCTTCTTCAGGTACCGCTTAGGGCGTGGTTTCAGTCTTCCCCCATCCTGCTCACTTTCCTGACCTTATTCCCGTGAGTCCTGTGTGGCCCCTGTGCACGTATGAATGCTAAAAATTGTATTGATCACAGATGTGCGTGACTCAGTAGGTGCTTCAGTACTTGACCATCAGCGGTTGCAAGGGAGTGGGCAAGGGCCTGCTGCAGGCACGGTGCACGGGATCCCCTGCTGGGATGTTTTCCAGAGTGGCTGAGGGAGACCGTCTATGGGCCGCCCTGTGGAAGGCCTAGTCATTGCCTCCTTATACAGATCTCCTGTTCCTTGGATTTTATGAGATGGAGTGAGAATTTGATCGTGACAAAGCATGAAAACAAAAACAACAGCTCTCTCTTTCCCCAAGACCTTTCTACTAATACTGCAAATAGTTTTCCTATGTGGCCTCTCATGCATTCACTCGCTTATGCCTTTGTCCAAGCTTTCGTTCACACAGAGGATGCTGCTGGAGTATGTTCCCTGCACCAGCCACAGAGCTACAGTCATGGATGAATAGGGATGTTCTCCAGGGAGCTCAGAATCTAGACTGGGAAGCGGGTAAGTCAGTCAGTTGCCATGCTGTGGTGGAAAAAGTACTAAGTTGAGGTGTGAACCAAACGCTGGGAGAGCATCCAGAAGAGGTAGCTGGGAGTGTTCAGGAACGTCAGACTGTGTTAGTCATGGTGTTGGACCTAAATTAGAAAACCAAAAAAAAAAAAAAAAAAAAAAAAAAGAAGAAGAAGAAGAGAAAAAAAAAAACCAGCAAAACTGTCAGAGGCCCTCCTTTCAAGTTATGCCTTTATTTTACAGGAAACTGTTGGTTGATCTCTGAAGGGTTGGGGAAGGAATGCTGTATCTTTTGTATAGAAAGACCTATCTGACCTTGAAGTGAATCACTCCAGGAGTTCCTCTTGATTTGCATGTTGTCCTTTCATAAAGGAAAGCTTGAGTTGCTGGGCCCGAGGCTGTGTCTCTGAGGCCCTGCTTAGCTCTGCTGACTCGCCTGTAGTGCTTTCTAGAAAGGTGGACTCATTTACGACCTCTGCCTTGTGCTTGCAGAAATAATCAAGTAGCTACATGAAGACTTGTATTCAAGAGTGTTCACTGAGGTATTGCTTATAATAGTAACAAATGAGGGTGCCTAGGTGGCTCACTCAGTTAAACGTTTACCTTCAGCTCAGGTCATGGTCCCAGAGTCCTGGGATTGAGCCCCACATCAGGCTCCCTCCTCAGCAGGTAGCCTGCTTCTCCTTATTCTCTGCTCCAACTTGTACTCTCTCTATATACGAATAAATAAATGAAAAAAATCTTTAAAAAAATCAAAATTACAATTGAAAATATCATAAATATTCACAAATAAGAGGTTGACTAGATACATTGAAGACCACACCATAATGAAATGCCAGACTCTCCTCTTAAAAAGATGAGTTGGATCTGTATGTATTAACTAGGAAGAGTGTTCACAATACATAAAGTAAAAAGAAAAAAGAAAAAAGAAAAAAAGATACCAGCTTTTAGAAGTGCATGTAGTACTGTATTGTGTGTGTGTGTGTGTGTGTGTGTGTTTGTATTTTAATGACTCCATATATGCACAGAAAGTCTACTGGGATGGATTCCAGGCTGTGAACAGAGGCTGTTGTGGGGGAGGTAGTGTATGAGGTGCCTGGAAGGGGATTCACTTTCTCTTTTAAGCACACCTGTATTTTATGCATTTTTAATTATTTTTATAAAGAGCCAACAAACTAAAGGCATATTCAATTGCAGAAAGAAAAAAAAAAAAGGAAATTTAGAAGAGAGACTTGTATAGCAGAAGGACAAAGTGGCTGCGGGTGACATGGTTCTTCTCTAGGGCTTCAAATGATAGCCAGTGTTGAACATACCATCTCCTGCCTGTAACCCAAGACCTTTCCTCTGCCCAGATTCTCCAGTTTTCAGCCTTACTGTAGCCCTGGAAGAATCTGTTTCTCCTTATTCTCTTGCTCTTGATTCTCCAACCAATTGCAAAAGGTGTTTTGGGCATTCTCAATTTTTCCTTTGACTTTTATTACTCTTTTATGATGCTTTGCCCTGGCCTATTGGTATGCGTCTCTTTTGGTCTGTGCCCTTTATACATTTGTACTGGTAGAAGACTGATTGTTCTTCTTTTTTAAAGATTTATTTTTTACTTAGAGAGAGAGAGAGAGAGATAATGGGCAGGGGGAGGGGCAGAGGGAGATAATGTTTCAAACAGACTCCAGGCTGAGCGTGGAGCCTGATGTGGGGCTCAGTCCCGTGACCCATGAGATTGTGACCTGATCTGAGCTGGAACCAAGAGCCATCCAGGTGCCATCAGACTGATTCTTCTAAAGCACAGGATAACAATTTTGTCTCCTTATTAGAAACTTTAAATAAATCCTTGTTGCTCATGGAAAAAATGCAAATTCCCTTGCGTAGCCCTTAAGACCCTACATGATGTGGTCTCACCCATCGTGTGTTCTCGTATATCTGACAGAAGACTGTGTTTGCACTTTTTTCTTTCATCTTTTTGTTTGTAACACTTGCTCCTCCTTTTTATCCTACCATATAAACACTCAATGTATAGTACCCTGCATTATAGTTATTGTAATTATATGAATCCCCTTTTTTCATTCATTCACTAAATCAGTAACTCTTCATAGCATGACTTCAGTATACTTGGTATTGGATAGAGCAGTGAATAAAACAGACCA
This sequence comes from Neogale vison, assembly GCF_020171115.1. Classification (NCBI taxonomy): domain Eukaryota; kingdom Metazoa; phylum Chordata; class Mammalia; order Carnivora; family Mustelidae; genus Neogale; species Neogale vison. Next base: position 270,284,092 of record NC_058091.1, on the reverse strand, counting down.
CCACAGCCTTGTCCCCTCCCCAGTCCCAGGCAGAGCTAAAGGAGACAAGCAAATACAAGTAGCACTTGGGAGAAGCCCTGGGAAGAGAAGGAGAATGACAGTGGTGACAGTGGGGCGGGAGGAGAGAAGGTGTTATTTGGAGCAAGTTGCATTTAAGTTCCACCTCAAGAATAGGAAGGAGCCAGCCAGCCATGGCGTGAGTGGGAGTAGAGCATTCCAGGCAGATGGAATATCAAGTAGGAGTACATTCAAACTTCCTGAAGCAAGAAAATGCTTGGCTGCTCCAGGCTCTGAAATAGGATTTCAGAGGAAGGGGGTTGAGGGAGAGAGTGGCTCAAGATGCTGGGAAGGTGGGAGTCTTCGAAGTCAGGCCTTAAAAGTCCTGTAGTGAATTTGGATTTCAGTCCAAATGCAATGGTTCTTGGAGGGTTTTGAGTAGGAAGGTGAGATGATAACTCCCATTTATCCCTTCCTGCATTCCCCTCAGAACCTGTCACGATGTCCTGCATGTAATTGTTGCTCAGTGAGTACTTGTTGCCGTATTGAGTGATGAGCCTGTGATTGATTATAGAATTAGTTGCACTTTGGCAGGGGATGAATCTAGTTCTCTTTATCAGGTTTTATCCAGAAAGCTAGATAAGTTCATAAAAAGGTAACTTTCCTGGTAATCTCCTATTTCAGTTCATTAATCATATACTGAATGATGGCTCTGGCTTTGCTTTGAAAACCTGCAAGATGATCTCTTAAGTATTCCGATATTTGAACTTTCTTTTAAATCACATGGAGAAGTTCTTTAGTTTTTCTTTACTGAAATACATTTACATTTTTGGCATAGAAATCAGGGGAGTGCTGCTGTTTTCTGAACCACACAATGTATGTTTGCTGGTAGTTTATTTTAGCACACAGGTGGATCGTGGCAACTTGTGGATGAAGAAATGAGGTCCAGAGGGTCAAAATCCCTGTCCAAAGGCATCCAGTTGGTTAACATTCAGATTTCCTGGATCCCTACTATGCTCTGGTATGTTGCTAGTTTTATATGGAAGTGTTCCTCTTTCTCGGGATTCATCTGTAATGCACTGTAATATCGATAAGCTCAATGCCTGGTAAATACTTGTATTATGATCCTGAAAAAATAGCTTGAAAAACCTATTCAAGAAGAAATAATTTGAAGAAATAATTGAAGAAAAGAAATAATTTATGAAGAAATAATTTGAGAAATTTGCTCCTCTTTACATTGTGGTTAGGGACGTACATGAGTCAGGAGTCTGTTCCAAGAGGTAGAAAGCAAATTCATAACCAGGACTATATTGGTGTCCATTGGGAAGCCACGGGAGGTAGAGCTGGCCTCAGGTACTGCAGGGTCCCCAACACTTCAGGACCTGCCCTCTCTGGCTCTCACTTCTTCCTGGGAAAAGGCAGCACCTCCTGTTTGTTTGACCCAATGAATAGGGAGGGAGAGGGGAACAGTTCACTGCCATGGAAGAGGATAGTGCTGCTTCTGGGGGAATAGATACAACCTGAGTGTTTGTGACTCCATATTGTAAGAACTGACTGTTCAGACTAGCAATCATGATAGCAAATATCTGTGTAACACTTGGATATTTCCAAATGCTTTTGTGTATAGTGTATTATTGTATCTTCATGAAAACCCAGTAGGTTTCCAGGAGGGACAGCAATTTGGTTGAAGGCAAGTAAATGAGGGAAGGAGTAGTAGGAGATAAAGTCAAAAGCATGTAAGAAGTAGGCTGTGGCAGAGGTGGGTTGGTAGTGTAGGTCTATCTAAGCCAGAATCCATGTTTTTGGTTTTTTTTTTTGTTTTTTCTTTTTTTGCATTTTGTTTTGTAGACCCTCTACTGTAGCAAATTTTTTTTTTTCACGTGTACATTTGATTTTTAGAAACAGGTGTTCTTTGGAGTCAAGTCTTCAAGATACAGAAGATAACTGAGATAGGTAATAAGTTATTGACACTGGTTTTCTGAAATTGCTGCATTTATGCATTGATTTCTTTCACAAGCATTTTTAAATGCCTGTTATGTTCCAGGCACAGTAGTAAGCATTCAGGATTCAAAGGTGCATAGGGCAGGGGCAGCTGGGTGGCTCAGTGGGTTAAAGCCTCTGCCTTCCGCTCAGGTCATGATTCCAGGGTCCTGGGATCGAGCCCCACATTGGACTCTCTGCTCCTCGGGGAGCCTGCTTCCTCCTCTCTCTCTTCCTGCCTCTCTGACTACTTGTGATTCTGTCTGTCTAATGAATGGATAAAATCTTTAAAAAAAAAAAAAAAGGTGCATAGGGCATAGTCATTGCTGAGGAGAGACCTCCAGGTGGTTGGGGTAACAGATGCATAAAAAAGTGATTTTAACAGTGGCATAACTGCTAATGATACTCTGTCCCAACATGGCACATGATAGAAAAAAGCAGGAGCTTGTCTCTGGGAAGTAAAAGAGAACCTACTGAAGGAGACGACATTTGGACTGAGTCTTGAAGAACATATAAGACCTAATGCCTTTTTCTAGGTCTTGGGGTTAGGAAGTGTAAGAGGGATACTACAAGCCAGGGAACAGCATGTGCAAAGAAAGGCAGCAGGAAAGGTAATCCTGTGACCAAAGCATGGGATGTTGGGCGGAGAGGTGATGGTAGTACAAAAACAGAACGAGTGTGATCCGGTCTCCTCACTCCAGAGTCAGCTTTAACAATTATAACATGCCTGTGAATGATAGACTTCTAGAATGCTTGATAAAAATTGGACTCCTTGATACTTATGCTTTAACTCTCAAGTTTTCAACTTCTGTTTTGAATGCATTTTGCCATAAAGTTAGCACGTAAGGATGGAGACAATGAGTAATTTTTCTTCAAACTCCAGGATGTCGGGTTTTCACTTTGCTCAAAATCCTGGGTCACTTCCAAGATATTTTTGTGCTTTTGGAAGTTAGCCTTTCAGCTTTTTTAGAGGACTGTTGTGGTAGAAAGCTCTTCTCACAATTTTCTCACAGTTGCTATCCATCTGTAAATGAACTCTCTCAATTAGGGATCATCTGCGTGCTTTGTAACATTCTCATTAAAAATAAAGCAGAAATCAAACAACAGGGGCCATTTTTTTTTTCTCTGTCTCTGTTGTTTCTTGTGGCTGGAATCAGCACAAACTTAAGAGTTTAAACAACACAAATGGACTCTCTTACAGTTTCGTTAAGTCAGACGTCAAAATTCAGTTTCACTGAGCTGAAGTTAAGGTGTCAGGATGGCTGGTTTCTTCCGGATACTCAGGAGGAAAATTTGATATACTTGTGTATCTAGTGGGCACCTGTACTCCTTTACGTATGTTCTCTTCCTCCATTCAAGACGCGTTGCTGTAGTCTTTGCTTCCATTGCCACATGGCCTTCTCTTTTCACTCCTGTGTTTATCTTATAAGGGCCCTGTGATTATGTCAGACCCACCCAGATGATCCATGATAATATCCCCATTTCTAGATCTGTAACTTGATCACTTCTGCAAAATCCCTTTTGCCATGTAAGGTAATTTTCACAGGTTTCAGGGATTAGATAAAGGACATTTTTGGAGGCTATCATGTTAGCCTGCCAGGGTCCCTTACCAGCTTATGAATCTTTTTTTTTTAAAGATTTTATTTATTTATCAGAGAGAGAGGGGGAAAGAGCGAGCACAGGCAGACAGAATGGCAGGCAGAGGCAGAGGGAGAAGCAGGCTCCCTGCCGAGCAAGGAGCCCGATGTGGGACTTGATCCCAGGACGCTGGGATCATGACCTGAGCCGAAGGCAGCTGCTTAACCAACTGAGCCACCCAGGCGTCCCTTATGAATCTTTTGATGGTGGTAGTTCTCTAGTTATCTTCTTGACCATATTGAAGCCATGTATATGTCTGTGGTTGAAAGTTTGTGTACAATTTTTTTTCAGTTGACATCTAAGTGCTTTTGGATTTGTTGTGTAGAACAATGCATATAAATTCAATGACTGATGCTTAATATCACTGTTTGTAAGAGTTTCTCTTTTTTGTAAAGATTTTATTTACATCTTTATTTTGGAGAGGGAGAGAGAAAGAGTGAGCACATGAGTGGAGGGAGAGTCAGAGGAAGAGGTAGAGAATTTCAGGCCAAGTCCATGTTGAGTATAGAGGTGGGGCTCGATCTCATGACCCAGAGATCGTGACCTGAGCTGAAACCAAGAATTGGGCACTTAACCAACTGATCCACCCAGGTACTCCTGCTTCTAAGAGTATCTTAAGACTTGCTTGAAAATGAAGATAATGCTTTGTATAGGGATACTTTAGTAATTGTAGAGAGAGAAATATGTCTGCTTTTTTAAATTAATTAATTTATTTTCAGAAAAACAGTATTCATTATTTTTTCACCACACCCAGTGCTCCATGCAATCCGTGCCCTCTATAATACCCACCGCCTGGTACCCCAACCTCCCACCCCCCCCGCCACTTCAGACCCCTCAGATTGTTTTTAAGAGTCCATAGTCTCTCATGATCCACCTCCCCTTCCAATTTACCCCAACTTCCTTCTCCTCTCTAACACGCCTTATCCTCCATGCTATTTGTTATGCTCCACAAATAAGTGAAACCATATGATAATTGACTCTCTCTGCTTGACTTATTTCACTCAGCATAATCTCTTCCAGTCCTGTCCATGTTGCTACAAAAGTTGGGTATTCATCCTTTCTGATGGAGGCATAATACTCCATAGTGATTATGGACCACATTTTCCTTATCCATTCGTCTGTTGAAGGGCATCTTGGTTCTTTCCATAGTTTGGCGACCATGGCCATTGCTGCTATAAACATTGGGGTACAGATGGACCTTCTTTTCACGACATCTTTATCTTTGGGGTAAATACCCAGGAGTGCAATGGCAGGGTCATAGGGAAGTTCTATTTTTAATTTCTTGAGGAATCTCCACACTGTTCTCCAAAGAAGCTGCACCAACTTGCATTCCCACCAACAGTGTAAGAGGGTTCCCCTTTCTCCACATCCTCTCCAACACATGTTGTTTCCTGTTTTGTTAATTTTGGCCATTCTAACTGGTGTAAGGTGATATCTCAATATGGTTTTAATTTGAATCTCCCTGAGGGCTAGTGATGATAAACTACCAAAATTGAACCAGGAAGAAATCGACAACCTGAATAGACCGATATCTAATAATGAGATTGAAGCAGTGATCAAAAACCTCCCAAAAAACAAGAGCCCAGGACCTGACAGATTCCCTGGGGAATTCTACCAAACTTTCAAAGAAGAAATAACACCTATTCTCCTGAAGCTGTTTCAAAAAATTGAAGCAGAAGGAAAACTTCCAGACTCTTTCTATGAAGCCAGCATTACCCTGATACCCAAACCAGGCAAAGACCCTACCAAAAAGGAGAATTTTAGACCAATATCACTGATGAATATGGATGCTAAGATTCTCAACAAGATCCTAGTCAACAGGATCCAACAGCACATTAAAAAGATTATCCACCATGATCAGGTGGGATTCATCCCTGGGCTACAAGGATGGTTCAACATTTGCAAATCAATCAATGTAATACAACACATTAATATGAGAAGAGAGAAGAAACACATGGTCCTCTCAATTGATGCAGAAAAAGCATTTGACAAAATCCAGCATCTGTTCCTGATTAAAACGCTTCAAAGTATAGGGATAGAGGGAACATTCCTGAACCTCATCAAATCTATCTATGAAAGACCCACAGCAAATATCATCCTCAATGGGAAAAAGCTTGCAGCCTTCCCGTTGAGATCAGGAACAAGACAAGGATGCCCACTTTCACCACTCTTGTTCAACATAGTATTAGAAGTCCTAGCAACAGCAATCAGACAACAAAGAGAAATAAAAGGTATCCAAATTGGCAATGAAGAAGTCAAACTCTCTCTCTTCGCAGATGACATGATTCTTTATATGGAAAACCCAAAAGACTCCACCCCCAAACTGTTTTTATTTTTTTATTTTTATTTTTTTAAGGTTTTTTTTGTTTGTTTCTGTTTATTTTTTGACAGACGGAGATCACAAGTAGGCAGAGAGGCAGGTAGAGAGAGAGTGGGAAACAGTCTCCCCACTGAGCAGAGAGCCCAATGTGGGGCTTGATCCCAGGACCCTGAGATCATGACCTTAGCTGAAGGCAGAGGCTTTAACCCACTGAGCCACCCAGGTGCCCTGAAATGTCTACTTTTTTTTTTTTTTTTAAAGATTTTATTTATTTATTTGACAGAGAGAAATCACAAGTAGATGGAGAGGCAGGCAGAGAGAGAGAGGGAAGCAGGCTCCCTGCTGAGCAGAGAGCCCGATGCGGGACGCGATCCCAGGACCCTGAGATCATGACCTGAGCCGAAGGCAGCGGCTTAACCCACTGAGCCACCCAGGTGCCCCTGAAATGTCTACTTTTAAAGAACTAGAGTGACCCACCCTGTTATTTACCTGAAGGAAATGAAAACACTAATTCAAAAAAAATGTATTCCTCTGTTTATTGTAATATTATTTACACTAACTGAAATGTAGAAAAAACCCAGATTTACGCTGATAGAAGAACAGATAAAGAAGATGCAGTGGATATATACACAATAGAATAGTGCTCAGGCATAAAAAAGAATGAGAGCTTGCCATTTCTGACAAAGTGGATAGACCAGAGGGTATTATTCTAAATGAAGTAAGTCAAACAGATAAAGAAAAACACCATATCATTTCACTTGTGTGTGGAATCTAAAACATACAAACAAATGAACAACAACAATAGAAAAGCAGAAACAGACTCGTAAGTAAAGTGAACAAACTGGTGGTTGGCAGAGGAGAATGGAGGAGGTGAAATAAGGGATAGGAATGAAAAGGTATAAACTTTCAGTTTTAAATATATAAGTCATGAGGATAAAAGGTACAGCATGGGGAACATAGTCCATAATATTGTAATAACATCGCATGGTAACTATGCTTATCCTGGTGAGCATTGTATAATGTATGAAATTATTGAATCAGTGCATCGTACACTTGAAACTCATAACATTGCATGTCAACTATACTTCAGTAATAAATTTTAAAAAAGAATTGGAGTGACTGATTTCTCATGATTCTCCATGATGTTTTATAGTACTTCATATCTCTTTTAGGTTCCTAAGTCCATCTTACATTAAAGATTTTACATATATGATTTATCTTCTTACTAGACTGTAAGCTTCTTGGAGACAGAGCCCTTTTTTGATTTATCAGTGTATCTCATAGAACACTTAACCTACCTAAAATATAACTAGGTGCTTTTCATGTGTTAACTTTTTTAATGCTCATGAAAACCTGAGACAAAGGCTCAGAGAAGATAGGTAACTTGTCCCAGATAAGGCAGTTAATAAGATACAGTGCTAATATTCCAAACCACTCTGACTCCTGCACTCATGCTTTTATCATCTCCATTATGTTCCTCTTTCTATTGAACTAAAGTATATGCTGAATGAATAATAATTATTGCCTTGTAGCTAGCACAGCACTTTCACATACATTAGATTATTAGATCCCCATTTAAAAAAAAAAAGGCAGGCAACAGTCACCTGCTTCTTTATTTTAGAGACGAGCAAACAGGTTCAGAGTGGTCAAGTGTGTTCCCTTACTTGATCTTCATTCATTAAACAGTCATTCACAGTGCCTCCATGAGGTGCTAATGTTGGGCGAGGCCTTGGGAAACAGTAGTCAACAGAGAGAAAAGGAATTTACATGCTCTGGGGAATCCAGTGTTGCCTGTGCCATGACTCTTCCACAGGAGAAGTAGTGTTTTGTAGAATAGATAACAGGGGCCATCAAATCTATGGCATCACAAAAGGTTCTCTGAGCAGGGAGTATTAATCAATGAACTTTTGCTTTTCCGGTAACAGAAACTCTATTTAAAATAGCTAAAACTCTTAAGTATATATTGGCTCATATTGCTGAAAAAAAATCTATGCATATAAACTAGCTTCTGGATTAGATGTGGAAGTTTATATGATGCTATTAAAACTCTGTGCTGGATTAATTTTTCCTCCGTGGTTAACAAAGATGGCTATGAGACAGTGAGATGGTTTTATTTTTCTTACTGTTGGAGACCTAGAAGTGAAGAGGACAATTTTTTTCTGATAGCTCCAGGAAACATAGTTCTTTAGGAGGACTCAGTTTGGCTCCATTTGGACCACATGTTCAAGCATGATGATGGCCCAGGGTTCAAGCTACTCTTATTGGCTCGATGGAGTCAGGTGTGGCTCTTTGTTCTCTGGAGAAATCAGGTTTCATAGTTGATATTTGGGGAGGGACAGTTTTCTGAAGGGCAGATTTATTAAGTGGATCAAATTAATGGGTATACCCTACAGGGTCACATAGTTTGTATAGGCATTTATGCAATAACATGAACGATGTATTTCTCAAAGTCATCATACTATGCAAAGTCAAGCAATAAAAACCACAGGGCTTATGGGGAAATGGAGTTAGGGACACCACAAACAAACTTAGTTGGTTACACATAAAACAATAGAAATCTAATAAAAATAGTAGCATAACTGTGTCCATAAATACGTAAGTAAATATGACACTTTATCCTGAGAAACTTTGTCTGAAATTTGCTTTTGGAGGTGGACGAAGGATAAGTTTCTCCTTATGAGTTATTGTGAAGTGGTAGAAGGAGGGTAATACAGATTTGTGGGCTTTTTCAGGCTTAAATTTTGGAATATGTTTTTGTGTGCTTTTGAGAATAGGTCGTTAGAGGCATACATTTATAAGTGATACTTATTTCATCAAATTGAAAATGTGATCCAATGTATACCTTTCTTCCTTAATTAATCTTGGTAACATTACTACAAATTCTTTTACAGCTCTCTCATACTCACTTGTGTCTTCACCCAAAAGCTTCACTCTTGAAAATTTGTAGAGATGTGGTAGTAGTGGTACTGCCACTACTAGCGAAAGGGGCCATTTATGTAGGATTTGGCAATTTCTGCTTAAGGTCTTTTTGTATAGATGGTGCTTTCTCTTTGATCATGAAAAGGGTTGTTTCTGATTTTCTTTTTTCTTTCCTCTCCTCTCCCTTCCTCTCCTCTCCTCTCCTCCCCTTCCTCCCTCTTTCTTCCTTCTTTCCTCTTTTTCTCTATCATTCTTTCTTCCTTCCTTTCTAATTTTTCTCTCTTTCCTTCTTCCTTTATTTTCTTTCTTCCTTTCTTCTTTCCTCTTTCCCTCCCTCTACCTACCTCCTTTCCTTCCCTTCCTCTTTCTTTTGTCTTTCTCTATTTCTTTTCTTTTTTTCTTTCTTTCTTTCTTCTTCCTGTTTGTTATCCATTCTATATGCTCAGTAATCTCTTCAGTTTCTTTAGGCCGTGTTTTTATTGAATTCAAAACAGTTTGAATTATTCTAGCAACAAACCATTTTTCTTTCTCTCATTATCTCTGATGGTCTACAGTCTTGATTTCTTTATGCCCACTGCTCAGGGGAGCAACATATTATCTTGCTTTCTAGTTCTTATTTAAAGTTTTTTACTGAAGATTTAAAATTCTCCTTTTGCATGTACTGGCATTTTTGAATCTGGATACTTTGCATAAATATAATATTGAAAGAGTGTTTCTTCAAGTAGGCAAGTTCACAAGTGTGAAAGAAGAGTGAAACACAACATTGTAGGATAATACACACAGTGAAGTGATTGCTGTTAGATATTTGAGATGTATTTATTTTATGCCTTCTTGCATGGCTGGGCTCACCTGGATGGAGTTTCTGTGTTCACCTAGTACAGTGTGTTTGGTGGACAAAATTCTGTATATGAAAATATCAAACTTGTATTATACTCAGATTGTTTTCCAATATATCAATTACAATACATCTGCCTTTTCAAAATAAGCATTACAGAAGAACTGATTATAATTGAAAGAGAAGAGAATAAAACTTAGCCTTCTAACTCTGCCACTTTTTACTCTACACAGCAGTGTTATTAGGGCTAGCAGTTGTGTGAACACTTGGTTTCAAATAGGATGAAATTAACACAGAAATGCCAGAGCCTAAGTGTCTAATCTTGTTCCTCTGGGAGCTTACAAGGCTTTACATTTATTTTTGGATTTTTACAGCTATTGTTTAAAATGCATTTGCAACAGTTTTGCCTTTGCCTTAGCTTATAGAGCCATTTCATGGCATATTAAAATATAATTTTCACTATTTTGTTACCAAGTTTCTAACAAGTATCCCTACCTCATCATTATTTTTTTTGATGATTATGAAACACATTGCCAAAAGACAGTTTATGAGAATGCTCTTTAAATTCAAACGAAGTGCACTAATAGAAGTTGTTACTTTATGACTAGTCAATAGTTACTAAAACATGAACCATATCTTTCAAATATAAGCTTTTCCACCATTGAGGATTTCAGAAATAAAGTGGCAGAAACTCTGAAGGTAGTTCCAAAAGAAGAACTCTTAAAATCAATTACACTTCGTTGGGGGAAAGTTGTATTGCAAGCTTAATTTGAATGAACGTCCTGAATCTCTAATGTGTGTTACTTTTACCATTTTATAATTTCTGAATATGTTTCTAAGATTTTATTCCTTCCCAATAAAACCAACGTGACAAAACTTGAGCAGCGGGTCCATATTTTCATCCTTTGTACATTTAACAAAGCCCAGTCTGGTATCTCATACAGAGTAAGTTCACAACTGACGAACTTGGCTGCTTGGCTGGTTTTTTGGTGGCTTTCTAGTGGTGTCCTATGCGTGGAAGTTACTCGGTGAACATTTGAAGCTGTGACTCTTTTACTGTTGAATATAGTATATTTTTTTAATATAGTATTTTGTAAGTAGGTAGGATTATATTTAAGTGAAGCAATCAGTGGAATAAAATAAATTTTTCATTTTGTTTTTTGTTTCCTTCCATTGAATCTTGGTTGTAGAAATGTGAGCTTGTAACATACCTCAGCACATAGCAAATTTCCATAGCAAATTCCATTCCATAGCAAATTTCCTGCAACTCCTGTCTCTTGTTTCAGTATATTATTTCCTTTTTATCTCCAAATCCCAGGCTTATTTCACTCCCCTTGGAGATACTCTAAAGTGCCTTTATGTGTCCCTACATTTGCACATATTCTGATGAAATACATAGTACTAGTTTGGAGGCTAGGGGGTTTTAATTCTCATAAAAATCATGTGCTATTATTTATCTTTTTTTTTTAATCAACAGTGTTTTTGTGATCTGTCCAAGTTATTGTTTTAAACTTAGTATTGTTTCTGAATTATATTCCGTAATATGTTCTTCACACCTTAAATGATCCACTTTCTTATTGATAGATCTCTAGCTTGTCTCCAAACCACTCTTGTCAAACAAAATGCTGTCTTTGTTGAATATCCTTGTACATATCTTCTTATAAGCCTCTTAGGAACCAGTGTGAGAGATTCTATGGGCCAGATATTTAAATGTGAGACTTCTGACCCATAGTCCATATTCATACTTGCCATCTAAAGATGACCATGTTGACTTGTTAATTTTTAAAGTTTTTTTTTTTAATTGTTATTTATTTATTTATTTGTCAGAGAGAGAGATCACAAGTAGGCAGAGAGGCAGGCAGAGGGAGAGGGAGAAGCAGGCTTCCTGCTGAGCAGAAAGCCAGATGTGGGGCTCGATCCCAGGAACCAGGAATCACAACCCGAGCCGAAGGCAGAGACCTTAACCCAGTGAGCCACCCAGGTGCCCTGACCATGTTGACTTTTGATAAAGTTATTCTAATTCACATTTTCTAAATCAATGCTTGTCCTCTCATATCCTTGACAATGCCTGGTATGACTTGGCTTTCCATATTTGCCTTTACAGTGAGTAAGAAGGGATATCAGATTATTATTTTAATTTACACTTTTCTGATTAAGGGTACTGAGTCCTTTCTCATATTTAGTGGACACTTTGGTTTTCCCTTTTGTGAATTTTCTATTCATGTACTTTTGGGTGGCTTTTAAGCATCCTAGAGAACATATGTTAATTCACTGAAAGAAAAAAAAGCTACCTTTAGACTTGTGGGGATTAAGACAAAAATAAAATGCAGATAATCGTAGTAGATTTGGGTCATTATGTCCAATTTTTTTTCTATCTGTAGGGCAACAGTATAGACAAATTCTGGATTCCCTGTTTCTCCATCTGATTACAGCATGGAGGATTATCTCATCGCATGGCACTGAGGTCTTCCCCTAAACAACTTGACACTGTCACTTTTTGAAAAGACACGTGGGAAGCTTTGTGGCTTTCAGAGTCATATTGTGTTGTCTGCATAACGGACTAACTTTTATGTGTTCTGGCAGGATTTGATTTCAAATGGTTAGAAAACACTCTCTTTGTGGAGCCAATTAAAATAGTGACATGGATAGTGCATTATTTTTCTTCCTCTGGAGTGGAACTTCTGTCAGAGTTCCTGTATCTTAATTGGCTCCGTTTGAAAGGAGATTTCGAAATCCCCCACTGCACTATAAATGTACTTATTTATCCCATGAATTTCCATCTGGTGCCTTTACAATGATTGTTGAAAATTACTTGTCTTGCTCCTCATTGGGAAATGAGGTGCAGTGTCATTTGAATTGATGAGAGCTCTACCACTTCAGCTGAGGGAGCATTCCAGTATAATGGGGGCTGAAATGCACTTCCAGTCGGTGCAAAGGAGAAAACGGGATTCTTAGAAATGCAGAGTGCACTATGAATTAATAGTAATTCATTAACATTGATTGATAGCAGTGATTCTCGAACTTCCCTGTATTCGCAAGGCACTGCAGAATATTTACTTTGACCCCTCATTGGAAGAGAATGAGAGGCCCCAAAGGACTCTGAGCAAGATAACACTATATGAAAGAGTCAGGATGACTGATCAAAATGTCTTACAGACTTTCTGAAGCTCCTAGAATTATTGCCCAGCTGACTTCAGCCATTCTTTCGCTTGGTGCTATACTTTGAGTGTTAAGGTTTACTTGCTTCTGGCTTATCTAACTGCCTATATATTTAAAATAAAATCATGGAAGGACTTTAGCTTTTGTTATGTATTCAGCTTCCTTGAGGGGTAATGTCTGGCTTTCAATTCAGTGAAATGATGGACTGTTTGTTTTAGAAATGGGACAATACATCATCTCACTAGATTGTGTTAGAGGCGAGGAATCTGAGACTTTGAGAAACCAGGTTTCCTGAAAGCGGAGAATCATGCTGATCCGTTTCTTAAGTTTTAGGAAACTCTTCAAAGAGAAATTTTTCCTTCCTCCCATCGTGTGGGAGACTTTCCTGATAAATCGGCCATGGAGTCATGTGGGTCTTCTTATTCACCAGGTTCTTTGGTAATTTCCATCCATCATAGAGCCCGGCAAACCCTCAAATGAAAGGACATGGAAATAAGTGGTTCTTTGGTGTGATTTTTTTTTTTAATTTGTCTATGTCCAGATATTTTATAAACCGAATGATAAACTAATAGATATTTTCAATTAATTATTCTAAATGTTTGTGTTCCTTAGACTCCTTGATCATTAGGGTCAGTCCAGCCCATCTGGCTAGATAAAGAAAGACTACAAGAGTAATAGTAGTTAGGGGCGCTTTGGTGGCTCAGTCTGTTAAGCATCGGATTCCTGATTTCAGCTCAGGTCAGGATCTCAGGGTCATGAGATTGAGCCCTATGTGGGGATGGGCATGGAGCCTGCTCTTTCTGATTCTCTTTCTCCTTCTCCCCCTTCCTACCCCCTGCTACATGCTTTCTCTCTCTCTTTCAAAAAAGAAGGAAAAAAAAAAAAGAAAAGAGTATTAGTTGTTGTTAGTGGCTTATACTTCATATACTTGAAGTACAGGGAGTCCTTATGGGTTACAGGAAATGGAGGTCCCATGGAGAGGAAGGGCTAAGTGGATGGAGCAGGGAAGGTCAAAGAGAATAAACTCTAGATTCTTCACATTTGTTTTAGTCAGAGCCATTCAATTTTTTTTAAGAGAGAGCAAGTGCAGAACTGGGGCAGGGTGGGGGTTGGGGGAGGGATTTGGGGGAGGGGTAGAGAGAGAAGGAGAGAGAGAATCCCAACCACTCTCAATACCCAAGTGTGGAACCCACACAGGGCTCATCTCAGGACCCTGAGATCATGACCTCAAGTGAAATCGAGAGTCCACTGCTCAACCAACTGAGCCACTCAGGCACCTCCTCCCCCTTTTTTTCTTTTTTTCTTTTTTATGTGTGTTTGGATTTTATTTTACAAAGAGTTTGGTTGCCCCAAAGAAATTGAAAAACTGCTGAAGTTCATTTAGGGAGTAGGTAAGTTGAACAAGCCGAAACTAGTTCATTATTAGTAGTAGTTTCAGTAACTGTCTTAGGTTAGTGAGTATGGACCTCTTATCTGACAAAAGCTCTTCTATGGAAGACTATATTGCCCCTGAAAGTTCTGAGGGATAAAATAAAACCTTAAGTCTCAATTTTTTGAAAAACAATGCACAGGGCAACTCTGTATAAGTAAGAATGACCTAAAATCAGAGGATTCATCCTAGAGCTGGAAGGAGTAGGTAGAAAGAAAGAGATGGAGGGAGGGAAGAAAGATGTGAGATGGAAAGGGAGAGGTCTTGTGACCTCTCTGAGCTTCAGGTCTGTCATCTGAAAATTCATAGATGAGTATCTGTTATTGTGAGGCGTTCTGAAGATGAAATGATACAGTGTATGAAAATCGTGTATGGAAGTGTAGGTATGTATGGAAGGGAATTTGATCAGTGGGAATGCCCTTGGTGGGAAATTAAAAGTACCATTCCTCATCGTATTAAAGCTTAAAGAGGCAGAGAAGAATAAGTGAAAGAAATTTCAACAGAATTTAAAGAACTTTAAAAATTTTAAACTGATAGAGATTTAAAACATGAATACCTTGAAAGTCAGTTTATATGAATTCATAGATGAATATTGAACTGTTAAGTGGTACTAGAGTCATATTCCTAATTCCAGTGACCTTTGGGGTTGCTCTTGAGGACAGGAAATCTACCTGCTGGGTGACTGGTTTGAACTAGTACAGAACTCCTATATTCTTAAAGGTTAGGATCTAGAAAGGACTTTTTCATAGACTATAAAAGCATAGTCACTGAAGGTATTCTGTATTTGTCACAGAACACAGAATAGGGAACTGATAGAACATGATGAAACTAAGCAACCCAGAAAGAATAAGACAGACTAATTGTCCCAGATTAATAACAATAACACTCGTTCATTCTAAAATTAATTCATGCTGAAAATAACATTGCAACAATGTCAAACATCTCCCTCTCCAGACCACAAATACCAGGAAAGCTGGGCTAAAACATTCTGTCTGGTGTGGAAATGAAGAGCATCAATTGTTTGGAATACAATGTGTGGTTGTAGCAAAACTACAGGAATAATATACGACAAACAGAAGAAAAAAGAAAAGTAGAACACAAAAGAAAGAGAATCGAGTTGGCATCATCTTTTGGTCTTGCCTCCTTATCATGTCCTCTCCGTGGCTCCAGGCTATGCTGTTACATACTTCCTCTCACAGAGATTTTGCTGGTCATGAGTATGAGAAACTGTAGTGAGGCAACCAGCCTCAGTTCCCGCTCCAGAGAGGCTCCAGCCCAGTGGGGAGACATCAATACAGAGGAGGCAATGTGCTCTACAGGCCCAAGTGCCATGCTTGCTGAAGCCACGTGCTGTGTGTGCCTTTGACACCCCCCAAATTCTGAGAGGTTGCAGTAGGTTTCCTGGAGGGAGTCATATGTAAGCTGTTACCTCAGAAAGGAATAGAAGTTAGCCTGGAGCTCAGGGAAAGAGGGGCGGGTAGAAGTGGATAGTGACAGATTTCCAGGCAAGTCTGAAGACAGAACTAATTGCTATTGAATAATGTTTGGAGCATAGAGAGTTTCAGGGTTGAGGCAAGAGGTGATGCTACAAAGGGAAATGTGATGGGCAGGCAGTACCAGCCATGCTAACAGGATTTGGAATGAGCAAGTTGTTAGTGAGGTGTGGGAAGCAGGGGCGAGTCATGATCCAGCTGGATTAGGACCACCAGCTGCAGCTGGGAGAGACCAGTCAGAAAGTGGTTGTGGTGATCTGGGCTAGAAGCATGATGGGGCGGAGTTTTTGTGGGACAGTGTTGGTCTTGGTTATAAAATGAGATGCCAGAGCCCATTTTTTATTTATATTTCATCCTTTTTCCTGATTCCTTATCTCCAGTATCTATAGAAAGTTCTATGTTTAAAAATGGTTTGAAAATGATAAAGTTAGACACAAGTATCAGCTATTAATAAAAAAAGCAGGTTGAAATGGGTCAGGTTAACATAGTACTTTGAAGTCAGGTGTTCTTAGCTCTTGGACTGTTGAGAGAGTCTTCACATGCATTTATTTTTTATTTAGTAATAGAGAATTCTATTTTTCTCAGTAGTCAAGATATTCAAATTGCTGGTGGTAATATAAATGGGTCTGTCCATATTGGAGGACAATGCATTATGCATAGTGAGTTTGAAGTGGTTTATATCCTATGATCCCTATACCCACTTCTGGCTATACGCCTCAGACAAATTCTCACACAGTTTGTGTAAGAGATGTATGTAATACTGGGGTATACATCCTACTACTGTTTGTCGTAATACATGGTTGAGGAAGCCACCTAATGGGTCATTATAGAAAAACTGGTAAATAAATTGTGATTTATTCACATAACAAAATGCTACAGAAATCTTGAAATGAAATATAAGTGTGTGTGTGTGTGTGTGTGTGTGTGTATATATATATATGGACAAATTGAAAAAAAATCAATTCAGGCCAAAAAAAGGAAGTCTTAAAAGAATATACTATGATATCATGAATGTAAATTTTGAAACTCATAAATAAAAATACTTTTATTACTTATGCATATGTACATATATGGTAAAATGTACACAAAGACATGAGGACACTCAGACCAAATTCTTCACCAATCTCTTTAAAGATATCCCCACAGTCTTTAATATATTTATCTATAAATAGCAAGATAAGTTCCACCAGAAGATGGGTAGAGCTATAAATTAAGCCTTTCTTGGTATAAATAACCTGACTGTTCCAGATATTGCTATGATTGCTGTTCGTTCCCTTGTATTTAGTGCTTCCATATACTGTTCCATTTATGTGCTGGACTGGCCTTTTGGGAGTTAGCTAATGTTTCCTCGGGGAATATGAAAGCAATATTTGTCATTGATGACAGCATCTGTTTGGAATATGTGATTGTATTTTCTCTCTTTCTCTAGAAATGTGCTACTTAGGAAATGTTCAATAATGAAAAAAAGGATTGTGAATAGTGTTGCTTTTTGGAACAAAATGCATTGTTCCATTTGCAGAAATGTCTCTTGTTTAGTCTAGATTCATTCTGTCGCAAATGTTAGAAACTGAAGTCCCCCAAGTTTTTTTTTTTTTTTTAAGATTTTATTTATTTATTTGACATAGAGAGAGAGAGATCACAAGTAGGCAGTGAGGGGGAGGGAGAAGGAGGCTCCCCAGTGAACAGAGAGCCCGATGTGGGCCTCAGTCCCAGGACACTGAGATCATGACCTGAGCCGAAGGCAGAGGCTTAACCCACTGAGTCACCCAGGTGCCCTGAAGTCCCCCGAGTTTAAGACAAAATGAGAATTATTATCTTGATTCCTGAAAACCTGGATGATGTTTTATTAGGCGTGGCAAGACCCAGACATTTACACGTTATTGTAAGGTCTGTCTCTGTGTTGGGCATCACTCCCAAGCAGAGCCCCAAACTCACATACTCCCAGCTTAGCCATCAAAGTGGCCAAAGACCATCTCTCCTGCAAGGAAGTCTCGAGGAGGCTTTGGATCGGTTTGCTTTGGGTCACAAGCCCCTTTCTGAAACAATCGCCGTGGTACAGGAATTAGTTGGGGTATCTGGTCAGGCAAAGGAAGTTTGAGGCACCAATTAGAAGGAATAAGGAAGGAGTATTTCATTAAAGGGACTGATGTGGTCCAGGGCCAGGTCAAGGGACCACATGAAAACTGTAGATGCCATGGAACAGCTTTAATTCCCTTTTTTTCATTTTTCTCCTTCACACGCCCAAATAAAGTGCATAATATATAGGCGATGCATGTTTTAAGCAGTCTTGAGTTTTGCTGAGGCATAATTGACTGCTAGGAATGAATGGACTTTCCCCAGGTGAGACTCTTCTTTCCAACACTAATATTCATCATCAGTAGCATTTGGCTGAATGAGAATTAGGGAAGCTCCTCTAAGAGAGGTACCAGAAATTGCCTTGTTCAATGATGGGCTTAAAGATGAAACCCGTGCTTTCCCACTTCAAGAACATTAGCGATCGGAGCTAGTCCATTAGCTGTCTTAATTTGCGCAGATTCTGATGGAAGACAGGAGGACCCACCTTCATCAGAATGCTGCCAGAGTGTGATCGGAGTGCAAGGGAGCTCTGCTATTAAAAGCCCAGTAATGACTTGTGTCGGTTTATGCAGATTTGCTCTGCTGGGTTACTCTGTGCCCTGCACTTGGCAATGCCCAGATAACATTTAAATCAGGCACTAAGTGTAATTAAGTACCACCCTCAGCATAGCTCTCCTTTTAAGACATTTTTATTCACCATGATTTAGAACATGACAATTGGGTGAGATTAAAGCAGCAAATTGTGCCTATAAAACAAACCCCTGAAAATAGCAAGGGACTATAAAATTTTATAAAGGGAATACTGCACATGCCTCCAATCCGATAAAACTTTTGTGAGCTGGGAGATTAACTGTGAAATAAAAGTGAACCAATACAGTATGTGCCACATCCAGGCTATAAATTGCATATTATTGTTTAGTATAACTTTTGTGTTCCCTCCCCAAATGACTCCTTTGCATCTTGAGAATAACCCAGACAGCATGCAATTAATTAACCTTCAAGGGAATCAACTCAGGAGACAGCGGGGCCGTTCTGAGAGTGTAAGGGATTTGGGTGACAGTATCATAATGCGACCTTTGGGGATATCTGTGGTTCTTACAGTTGCTACTTTGGTTTCCTTATTTACTCTGTTCTTGTTTATATCCTGTCTGTTGCAAAGGATGGAACTGATTTCTCAGGCTCTTGAAAGTGATCTGCTTTTTGCTGAGGGTTCAGAGTTTTATGTCTACATGGTACTTGAATACTCAGCCACCCCAGCACCTCTTTTTAAAAATAAGGAAGCTGAGGGTACCTGGGTGGCTTAGTCTTTAAGCGTCTGCCTTCGGCTCAGGTCATGATCCTGGGGTCCTGAGATGAGCCCCTCATGGGGCTCTCTGCTCAGCAGGGAGTCTGCTTCTCTCACTGCCTTTGCTCCCTGTGCTTGTGCTCTCTCTCTCTCTCTCACTCATTCTGTCTCAAATAAATAAATTAATAAATCTTAAAAAAAAAAAAAAAAGCTGAGTTTGCAAGCATTGAGTAGCTTGCCTAGGTTCATATGGGGACACTGGGTTCTCCTTCAGGGATAGTCACGCCCTGTTCAATCCTTCTGTTTAAAACTTGGTTTTCTTCTGTCGAAATGGAAATAATGTATAGTTATTTTTTCCTGATTATAATAACAAAAGATTCTGTTTTAGGACATCTAGAAATTCCAAAAATTATTTTGAAGTAAATTAAAAAAAATTCATCTACAGGGGCGGCTCAGTGGGTTAAGCCTTTGCCTTCAGCTCAGGTCATGATCCCAGGGTCCTGGGATCGAGCCCCACATCAGGCTCTCTGCTCAGCAGGGAGCCTGCTTCCTCCTCTCCTCTCTCTACCTGCCTCTCTCCCTACTTGCTATCTCTCTCTGTCAAATAAATAAATAAAATATTTTAAAAATTCATCTACAATCTCACCAATCAAAGATAACCACTTTTAAGATTATATTCTGCATCACTCTGGCCTTTTACCTATGTACAGGAAGAAATATAGATGAAACTATTTACTCAGAAAAGTAAGAATAGTCTGTTTTAATTCATTTAATACATTTCTTGAGAAGATTTTTCCAAAAGTATGGTTTTTAGTAATTTTATGTTATACCCAAATAATATGGCTCTTTAATAATTTGTTTAATTATTCTAATATTGTTTTATTGCTGGTCCCTTTTTCCCTGTGTCCAGATATGGAAGACTTTTAAAAGTAAAAAATGGCTGGGAGACACATGAAAAATGACAGAATATTGATGGAACATAAATCTTTTTAATGTTTCATATCCAGAGTAGTTTTATGTGAAACAATTGAATCAAGTTTTATGTGATAATATGCAGGATTTTCACACAGGATAAGATTGGATAATATTATTTCTACATCAGGATAGATTTATAAGTTAAGTAGATTTTTTTTTATTTGAATTTGCTCTCCTGCCAAGTGTGTGCTGGCTTGTAAGTATCAGTCTGTATAACTTTAAAATACTACGTCTGTCACTTGGCCTTCTACAGCGGCCATTCATTCATTCATTCATCTGTTTTTTCTTTTACATCCTTGCCTTCTGAGCATATGCCAAGCACCAGGGTGCTGTGGACATATGAAAGATGAATATGACATTGTCTTTGCCCTCCATAGTTGATTTGTTAGCTGAAGAAGTGGATAAGTGAACAATTCACCATTATAAGGCAGAATATCCTTGGAATAATGGCAAGGCATGGCTTCACAGCCTGAAAACAAATGAGGGTTTTGGTGGACACTGGATAGTCCAGGCCGAGAGAAAAACAAAGACACAGAATAGTCAAGATACCTAAAGTGCTTGAGGAAAGCTGTCATATTTGGGAAAAGGTGAGTGTGGAGGAGAGAAATAAGAGATGTCAGACCATAAAGATGAGCTGCTTTTATTTTCCACATTTAAATTCAAGGAGATAAATACCTTTTTACCTGATTCTGCTCATGCCCGTGATTCAGGTGGGCAACGAGGGATTATCAAGACTAAAATGAGCTGGAGACAAGGAAGTTGTTAGTTCTAGTCTATTTGTGTTACTTAATCTTATATGGTAATATCACTTGATCGTAACTTTCTTTTTTTATTTATTATTTATTTTTAAAAGATCTTATTTATTTATTTGAGAGAGAGCTCGAACAGGAAGGAGAGGGAGAAGCAGGTTCCCTGTGAGCAGGGAGCTCGACACAGGGCTCCATCCCCGGACCCTGAGATCATGACCTGAGCCGAAGGCAGATGCTTAACCCACTGAGCCACCCAGGTGCCCCTTAACTTTCTTTTTTTAAATATAAGTTCTGCGGGACGCCTGGGTGGCTCAGTTGGTTGGACGACTGCCTTCGGCTGAGGTCATGATCCCAGGACCTGGATCGAGTCCTGCATCAGGCTCCCAGCTCCACTGGGGAGTCTGCTTCTCTCTCTGACCTTCTCCTCGCTCATGCTCTCTCTCACTGTCTCTCTCTCAAATAAATAAATAAATAATCTTTAAAAATATATATAAGTTCTTCTTCTCAAGGGTGAAGTGGAAATAGCAGAATACAACCTAAAGCACATCCATAATATTTAGATATTGTCACCAAAGAGAGTGTCAGTAACTCTTAGAGTTTGCACTGAATGTATTTTGCAAATTTAGGCTTTCCTTTCTCACAATCAGAAAGCATAAAATTTAGAGTAATACTTCAGTTAGTTGGATTAATGGAGACTCTTTGAAATTGTTATTGAAAGAGAAATGCAGCTTTATTACTTTCATATACATAATTTGAATTAAGCTAATAAAGAATTGCTTAATAGATGCCCTGATGAACCTGCTGTAATGAATACATGAAAATAATTTGTAATTAGAATAATAATTTTATGCAAATGAAAGCTGACGAGGCTTTCAAGTGCCTGAAGATAGTTTGTTTTCTGAAATAGGATAAAAATACCTCTTAGAGTTATACACATACTGGTTCTTGCATTTGCATGGTTCTCTCTCATTTTTCAAATATAATACTTTTAAAAAACCCTTCTCATTTGGTCCTCACAACAGTTGTCATCCCCATAACGTAGGTTAGGAGTTTTAACCTCATTTTATAGATAAGAAGTCATAGAGACATGAAGTTAAATGATTTGCCGTAGGTCATAAAATGAGTAATTGATGGAACGGGGCCTAGAGTGTAGGGCCTTTGATTATTAGCATACAGTTCTGTATCATAGTTTATACTATTAATTTTCTTAGTATTTCCTCTTTTACCTGCTCGAGTATAAATGGCCATTAGTACCGTGTGCTTTGAATTTTGTGTAAATTCAGGAAGCAATAAGGATCAAGGAGCCTTAATTATATTTCTAAAAACAACATGAATGGTATGATGTTCCCTTATGACTGCCTCAGTAATTTGAATCAAGCCCATAAAATCCAAATTCTAAAAACAAAGCTTTACTCCTTTATTTTTAGGATTAAATTGGCATTTTCTAGATTTAGAGAGGTCTTAGGTATTTGCAAGTTGGAAATTCTTGGGGATCCTGAGTGAATCAGTTGGTTAAGCATCTGCCTTTCGCTTAGGTCATGATCTCAGGGTCGTGGGATCAAGCCATGCATTGGGCCCTCTGCTCAGTGGGGAGCCTCCTTCTCCCTCTCCTTCTGACTACTGCTCCCCTTGTTTGTGCACTCTCTCTCTCTGTCAAATGAATAAATAAAATATTTTAAAAAGTTGGAAGCTCTTTAATTACGTCATAAAGACTGTGTCTTTTGAAAAGTTGGAAAGTCATCCCAAGTATCATGTTTGTGAAGAATATATTCCAGAAAGAAAGAGATAACTTTATGTTCTTACTTTTCATCGGTTGCTTTCATGAATGAATATGGAGTAGTGAAACTTTCAGAGAATTGCAATAATTTGGGGGCTTTCATTTAGACACTAGTTTGAAGACTGATGAGATCCATTATTGCAAAGTTAAGTAACAAGATGTAAGGATAGGCACTTCAAACTGACATGTTTTTAAAGAATTGCATAAATATAATGACCATTATATCAAAGTGATTTTTACACATTTTAGTAAAAATGTTGCTGTCTTTGAAATATACAGATCTAAAGGAAAAAAAAAAAAGCAATACCATATCCTAAAAATTTGAGCGATTTGGAACGTCACTGTGTTATTTCCTTGTTATGTTAGAGAATTGGTATAAGACACTTCTTCCTTCAGGTCTATGCATCAAGGTTTGCTGCTTGAAATAATGGGTGTATTGCTTGTTCTTCTATGTCTTTTATATAAAAGCTGGTGACATGCATACTCATTGCAGTGTTATGCTTAGGCTGCAACACACTGTTTTTGCAGTGTTCTAAGTAGAATTTTAAATTCCTTTGCACTGTACAAAGCTCTTCTCAGCTTCTAATATAATACTTTCCCATCTGTCTGTCTTCCATGACAACTTTTGAAGGGACAAGTGGAATTTATTTTACAATGAACAAAAGTATGATTAGGGTTCTGGATAGGATCGAGTGACTTGTGGTAGAATAATGCTGTTGCTGAGGACAACCAGAAAATATGGATAACCATTTAAAAAATTATTCTTAAATGCATCAGAGAATTTTTGAAGTAGTGAGAACTAGAATGGCTAAAATTTCAGAGGTTGTAACACAATGAAAAGCTGAGCTGATATGTCCTTTTTCTCTGGGGAAGATGTCCCACTTCTGGCCATGGGTAGGAAGTAGAGAATGGGGCCTCTGCCCAGGCAGAGGGCTGCTAATAATGGAAAAGGAAACTCACAGAACTTTTGGTGGTCTTGTGAAGTGGAATAAAAAAGAAAAAAGAAAGTGGCTCAAAGCACAGCCTGCTTTTTCCTAATTACCTTTGCTGAATTCTGAAAATAAATGGAGTTGGGAGGGCAAGAAACAAAACAAAACAGTCAGGAATTTCTGGAAAGTATCACTGGAACATCAAAGATTAGTGTTCAAGAACTATTGGGGTAATGATTCTGGTGATCATACTACTTGTTGAGGTGGAGGCATTTAAGACTGCAATGTAGGGGGAGAAGACTTCCAGAGGTTGGTTGAGTCTTAGTAAAACAACAGCCCAGCCTCAGAGCATATTATTCTTTGGTTGGATAAAGGTGATCAACTGGGACTCCTTCTGCCTAACAGAAAAAAGGGTAAATTTTCTCCAGCAGAAGACAATGTGTTCTTGAACCTCTACAATTTCTTTTTCTTTTTTTTTTCCATTTTATTTTATTTCTTTTCAGTGTTCCAGCATTCATTGTTTATGCACCACACTCAGTGTCCATGCAATATGTGCCTTCCTTAATACCCTCCAACAGGCTTACCCACCCCCCCACCCCCTTTCTTCCAAAATCCTCAGTTTGTTTCTCAGAGTCCACAGTCTCTCATGGTTTGTCTCCCCCTCCAATTTCCCCCAACTCACTTCTCCTGTCCATCTCCCCATGTCCTTTGTGTTATTCTTTATGCTCCACAAATAAGCGAAACTATATGATAATTGATTCTCTCTTCTTGACTTGTTTCACTCAGCATAACCTCTTACAGTCCCGGCCATGTTGCTATAAAAGTTGGGTATTCATCCTTTCTGATTGAGGCATGATACTCCATTGTATATATGGACCATATCTTCTTTATCTGTTCATCTGTTGAAGGGCATCTTGGTTCTTTTCACAGTTTGGTGACTGTGGCCATTGATGCTATGAACATTGGAGTACAGATGGCCCTTCTTTTCACTACATCAGTATCTTTGGGGTAAATACCCAATAGTGCAATTGCAGGGTAGCTGCATAGGGTAGCTCTATTTTAATTTTGTAAGGAATCTCCACACTGTTTTCCGAAGTGGCTTCACCAACTTGCATTCCCACCAACAGTGTAAGAGGCTTCCCCTTTCTCCACATCATCTCCAACACATGTTGTTTACTGTCTTGTTAATTTTGGCCATTGTAACTGGTGTAAGATGGTATCTCAACACATGCAAAACAGATAATCACGTCAAAAATGGACAGAAGACATGGACACTTCTCCAAAGAAGACGTACAAATGGCTAACAGACACATGAAAAAATATTCATCATCATTAGCCATCAGGGAGATTCAAATCGAGCCTCTACAATTTTTAATACAGTGCCTTACATTAATTTAACTGTAAGTGACAAAAAATTACCAAGAAAAGAAAACCATCTATATAATATATTCACAGATGATCTGGAAATTGATGTTAAAAGACAAAGATTTAAAAGTAACTGTGATTAATGTGTTCAAGAAGATAGGGAAACTGAGTAACAATGGATAAAAACATGGGTACTTTTGCCATAGAAGGACCATCTATAAAAACAAGTGAATGGAAATTGTAGAACCAAAGAATTTAATACCACAAGTTAATTACTTAGTACATTTATTTTATAGTAGAATACAAGAGCAATAATCTGGTAGGCAGCTCAACAGAACCTGTCCAACTAAAGCACAGAGGAAATAAAAGAGTGTTTGATAGGTAGAGGAAGGATAAGAATTGTAGAATGTAAATGCCTAACATACAAGTAATTGGAGTACCAGAAGTAAAACAGAGGAAGACAAAGTTTCGAGATGGTGGTATAGAACATTATTTTCTTGTTCCATTATCCCAAACTGACCTTCTCCCATGAATGCAGCAAACCTACAGATACATACGGAATAGTTCCCTCCAAAAAATGACCTGAAGGCCAGGCGAACAGCACCTCTACAACAAAAGGGTCACGTTGAGACAGGTAGGAGAAACAGACACATTGTTTTGCAAGAAACCCCATACCAGCTGTAGTGACCCACATTTGGGAGGGATCTCATAATATGAAGCTTCCCTCTGAGGAGTGAGGGGTTGTGCCCCATACTAGGTATCCCAGTCATTGGGAACTGCATTGGAGAAACGAGCCCCCAAAGTAGCCATGAAAAAAAAAATGGAGCTTACTTCCAGGAAAACCATAGGACTATAGGAAATGCAAAAAATCTACTCTTAAAGGCCTCCCACATAGACCTACTCTCCTCACAACCTAATACAAGAGCAACAGTTTGAAAAGCACCTAGACCATATGAGAAGGAGACTTATTTGTTAAAGTGTCTGCATGAAAGTTAGGAACCTGTTAGGATTTTTGCCAGGGATGGAGGTGCTGGTGGCTGCCATTTTTGCTTTCTTCTTTTGCCTAGGTAGTGCTGGCACTACAAAGGCCATTTTCACATCACACTCTCTAGCCTTTGAGCTCTCTAGCCTTTGAACCCCGCCCTGCATGCCACAGCCACAGACTGCCTCACCACAGCCAGTGGGTACGCACACTCCTTGAGTGCTCAACTCTGGTGGCCAGGGGAGATTGTGTTTCTGGGCCTCATGGGTTTGAAACAATTGAAGAAACAGTCCTTGGCAGGCTACTTCTTCCAGGCACTGCACAAATAGCAGACTGAAACATACACCCATTCTTCATTTCTTCATTATTTTCTTGTTCTAGAGCTTTATTTAGCCTGAGGGACAGGCTTCATATATCTCACATATCCCAGAGACTTCAGAGGGGCCCCCAGGGAGCATGAGCAGGAACACACCACATTAGCATGCTCCCTTGGCCTTTCCATTAGCTCATTGATATTTGAAGAAAGAAGCTTACATCTAAAGCCATGATTTTTGCAACCATTACTCAGGAGATACCTTCATACTTCCTGGTCTGAGCACAGCAGGTGTGTGTGGTATATGATTGTGGACTCAGGTATATGATTGTGGACTCACAGGACTCTACATATTTACATACCTTAGAAGCTGCTGCCTGCAGATTTGGCTTACGGTTAGTCTAAAACTAGGCAGTGTCTGAGATCCCTCCCTGTGGAACACTGATTCATCATAGCATACCCTTAACAACTGGGAACTGTCAAGAACAAATCAGACTATTTAGACAATCACAAAGGTTTGAGAAAAAAACAGACTAGGGCATGGTTGAGTGATAAGGTTAATCTCTACATGAGTCTAACTCTTTCAAGTCTGAGAAATAGTGGTTTTGCCTAATACATTGAAACGAACAGAGATTTAAGCAAAATGAGGAGATAGGAATATGTTCCAAATGAAAGAATAAGACAGGAGCTGATAAAAGAACCTGATGATATGGAGATAAGTAATCTCCTTGATAAAGAGTTCAAAGTAATGGTCATAAAGATGCTTACTGAACTTGGGAGAGGATAGGATGAACACAGGGAGAACTTCAACAGAGAGAGAAAATATGAGAAAGTACCAAATGGTACTTGAAGTTGAAGAATGAATTAAAAACCTGGAAGACAGGGCAGTGGAAATCACCCCATCAGAGCAGCCAAAAATTGTTTTAAAAAGTGAAGATAGCTTAAGGGACTTGTAGGACAATATCAAGCAGAATAACATTTGTATTATCAGGGTGCCAGAAGAAGAAGAAGAAGAGAAAGAAAGGTATAGAAAACTTGTTTAAAGAAGTAATGACTGGAAACATTTCTAACCTGAGGAAGAGAACAGTCATTCGGATCCAGGAAGCACAGAAAATTCTAAAGATGAACCCAAAGAAATTCATACCAAGACATATACTTAAAATGTTAAAAGTAAAACCAAGAATATTAAAAGCAAAGGAGAAAAACAACTCGTTATTCTCCTTTCTGCTAAAAGTCACCTATCAGGTGCAGGACAGAGGGGGTAGTATGATACATTCAAAGTGCTGAAAGGAAAAAAACCTCCAAGAAATAATACTATACTCAGCAAGGTTATCATTCAGAATTGAAGAGATAGAAAGTTTTCCAGACAAGCAAAAACTAAAGGAGTTAATCACCACTAAACCAGGCTTCAGGAAATGTTAAAGTGACTTCATTAAGCTGCAAAAATGGCACTAAGTAGTTCAAGAAAATATGTGAAAGTAAAAACTTGATGTAAATGAAAATATATAGTAAAGGTAATATATTACTCATTTATAAAGCTAATATGAAGGTTAAAACAAAAGTAGGTTAACAATAACATAATAATTAAGGGATACACAAAATAAAAAGATGCAAAATACGACAAAAACACAGCATGTTTAGGAAGAATAAAGATGTAGAGTTTTTAGAATGTGCTCGAACTTGTTATTATCAATTTAAAATAGACTAACATGTATATATGATGTTACATATGAATCTCTTGGTAACCACAAAGCAAAATCTATAGAATATGAACATAACACTAAAGGAAATTGTCAAGCCACAAGAGAAGAAAGCAAGGGAGGAAGAAAGGAACAGAGAGGAACTATTAAAAACAGGCAGAAAACAATCAAGAAAATGGTGATAAGTACATATCTATCAATATTTACTTTAGATGTAAATGGACTAAATTCTCCAATCAAAAGACAGAGTGCCTGAGTGGATTAAAAAATGCGACTCATTCATATGTTTTTAAGAGACTCACTTCAGAACTGAGGACAGGCTAAGAGTGAAAGTAAAGGGATGGAAAAAGATAACTCAATGCAAATGGAAGCAAAAAGAAAGCTGGTACAGCTATGTTTACATTAGATAAAGTAGATTTTAAAGCAAAGACAATAAAAGACAAAGAAGAATATTACATAATGATAGGAAAAGGTTGTAATAAGGGGATACACAATTAGCACAGAACAATAATAGAACAACAATAGCATAGAAGCACCTAAATATATAAAGCAAATATTAACAGACCTAAAGGGAGAAATTGAGAGCAATACAGTAGTAGGGGAACTTAATACCCCACTTATATTAATGGATAAATCATCTAGATGGAAAATCAAGAAGGAAACATTCATCTTAAATTACACAGTAGACCAAATGGACTTAATGGATGCATACAGACCATTTCATCCCAAAGCAGCAGAAAATACATATTCTTCTCTAGTGTGCATGGAACATTCTCTAGGATACATCATATATTAGGCCCTAGCACAAGTATCAGTAAATGTAAAGAGACTGAAATCATGTCTAGCATCTTTTCTAATCACAATGGTATGAAAGAAGATATCCATTATGGGAATAAAACTGGAAAAATAAAAAATATGTAGAGATTAAACAACAAGCTACTGAACAACCAGTGGGTCAATGAAGAAATCAAAAGAGAAACTTAAACAAACAAAAAAACCTGAGTGACAGACATTAAGGAGGGAATGTGAAATGATGAGCACTGGGTTTTATATGCAACTGAACTCTACATCTGAAGCTGTACTATAATGGTGGCTAATTGAATTTAAATAATAAGACCTCTGGATACAAGAAAGAGATGAAATTGGAAATACAAAAGTCAAAAATGCAGCAAAAGCATTTTTTCGGTATAGTTGCAGGATAATAAATCAATTTACAGAACTCTCTTGTATTTCTGTACACTAATAATGAACTATCAGAGAAATTAAGAAAACAGTCCAATTTACAATTGCATCAATAAGAATACCTAGGAATAAATTTAATGAATGAGGTGTAAGATGTGTTCATTGAAAACTTCATTCATAAAGATGAACACAAATAAATTGAATGATATTCCATTCTCATGAGTTAGGAGAATTAACACTGTTAAAGTGTTCATACTATTCAAAGCAATCTGCAGATTCATTGCAATCCCTATTAAAACTCCAAAGCCATTTTTCACAGAACTATAACAAATAATTCTAATAATTGTATGGAACCACAAAAGACTCTGGATAGCCAAAGTGATTCTGAGAAAGAAAAAAAACTGGAGGCAACACACTTTCTAATTTCAAAAAATACTACAGAGATCTAGTAATCAAAACAGTGTGGTATTCACATAAACAGACACATAGATCAATGGAACAGAATAGTGTCCAGGAATGAACCCAGACATATGACAAAAGAGCCAGAAGTATGCATTGGGAAAGAAACAATCTCTTCAACAAATGGTGTTGGGAAAACCAGACAGGTACATGTAAAAGAATAAAACTAGACACTTTCTTATACCATTTTCTAAACTAACTCAAAACAAATTAAAAAAACTGGCATGTAAGACCTGAAATCATAACACTCCTAGAAGAAAACAGAGGCAGTAAGCTTCTTGAGATCAATCTGAGCTATGCACTTCTGGGTCTTCAAAGGCAAGGAAAACAAAAATGAACAAGGGACTATGTCAAACTGAAAACACTCATGCGTAGGGAAGGAAGCCATCAACAACATGAAAAGGCAATCCTACTGAATGGGAGATTTGTAGAGTATATTTGATATATTTGATAAGGGGTTAATATCCAAAATATATTCCTACAACTCAACAACAACAATAGAAAACAATCCAATTAAATAGCTGGAAGACCTGAGTAGACATTTTTCCAAAGAAGACATAGTTCAATAGTTCAATAGGAAAAGATGTTCAACATCACTGATTGGCAGAAAAATACAAATCAAAACCTTAATGAGATATCTCTTCACCCTCTTAGAAGACAAACCGTAAGAGACTCTTATTCATAGGAAACAAACTATGGGTTGCTGGAATAGGAGAATGAGGTGACTGGGTGATGAACATTGGACATGTGTTGTAAAGAGCACTGGGTACTGTATAAGACTGATGAGTCACAGACCTGTCTGTATCCCTGAAACAAATAATACATTATATGTTAACTAAAAAAAAAAAAAAGAATGGCTCTTCTCAAAGAGACAAGTTTTGGTGAGGATGTGGAAAAAAAGAACCCTTGTACATTGTTGGTGGGTAAGTAAATGAGTGTAAATTATTAAATAATTAAATAAAGCAATTAAAGAATTGCTGTTCCAGGGCGCCTGGGTGGCTCAGTGGGTTAAGCCGCTGCCTTCGGCTCAGGTCATGGTCTCAGGGTCCTGGGATCGAGTCCCGCATCGGGCTCTCTGCTCAGCGAGGAGCCTGCTTCCCTCTCTCTCTCTCTGCCTGCCTCTCCGTCTACTTGTGATTTCTCTCTGTTAAATAAATAAAATCTAAAAAAAAAAAAGAATTGCTGTTCCACTACTGAGTATTTATCCAAAGAATATGAAAACACTAAGCCAAACAGATCTATGCATTCTGTGTGCGTAGCAGCATTGTTTACCATAGCCAACGTATGAAAAGAACCTAAATATTGTTTGGTGGATGAATGGATAAAGATGTGATATATGCATATATACATGGAAAAGGGCATAGCCTATATATTTATGTGTATGTATGTATTACTTAGCCATATATAGGAAGAAATCTTGCTGTTTGCAACAACCTGGATGGAACTTGGTGATATTATGGTAAGTGAAATAAGTCAGATGGAAAAAAATACTATGTGATTCACTTATATGTGGAATCTAAAAAGAAACCAACAACAAATGAATGAAGCAAACTGATGAATATTCATAATCTTTTCTAGAATAAAGGAAAAGAAGGAATATTATCCTTATTTCATGATTCTTTAATGCAAAAAACTGTAAGAACTTTAATAAAGTTATGAACGTAGGTATTCTGCCCTCGTAAAATAATTTAAAAGGAGTTTTAACCCACATAACAATCTTTATTAGGAAAATGAAAATAATTTCCTTTTACACGTTTGAAATACATAATCCTATTATTCAAGACTGATTTTTGTTTATCATCTTAAAGAAAAAAGGCCAATATAATTGTCACTACATTTTAGTAGTAGTCACTACATTTTATACAAGTGGTTGAAGTACAGAGAACTCTATGATTCCACTGAGTTCTATTATTTAAAGATCTTTTGATGATAAATGTCTAAGAGTGCAAAGTACATTGGTTTGGGATTTAGAAGAACCAGGTAAAAATGTTGCCGCAAATTAACTGTGATTTCTAGGCATTGAGTTGCCACAATTATTAGCACCCCAGGAAAGCTATCCTAGGAATGATGTTGCTGATTTCCTTTGTACAGCGATGCTGACAAGTGGGCCTTGACAGTGTGAGTTCACAAGCTCTTGACTTATTCACCCAGTTGTTTCCAAGCTGGTGGGAAAAGAGGGAGGCACTGAAGGCAACACACTCTCTAAGTCACAATCTCCAGGTACCTGCTTTGATAAAAACCCTTATCTGTACTAAGAGATTTTTCTCTGCCCACGATTCTCCCATTCTCCCATACACACTACTTTTTCTTTTGTTGTCATAACAATGTTAAAACTGACTGAGGGTTTTGGAGGGGAGGGGTGAACGGATGGGTGAGCCTGGTGGTGGGTATTATGGAGGTCATGTATTGCATGGAGCATGGGATGTGGTGCAGAAAAAATGAATGCTGGAACACTGTAAAGAAATAAAATAAAATAAAGTGAAAAGAAAAGTTTCAAAAAAAAATAACAGAGAAAAAAAAAAAGAATGTTTAAGCTATGGAGTCTCCTCATTTTTGCCAGTGTCTTCAGGTAACTTGCTGACAGCCACCTGTTACAACTGACTAATGTTCACCGATTTCAGATACTTTATTTTGAGCTAAGTGACACAAAGTATTTCCAAACAGATCAGAACCATGTGGTTATACATTTTCCTCAATGATACTTCTAACCACAAGTATTTGATTGACTATTTAACTTAATGCTTTTTCCAGCTTTGGTGTGGTTGATTTACTAATACAGATAGTACGTATCACACTCTTTCTCTGGAAGAAATTGTAAAAATCTTAATATCATTCTTTTTAAGTAGTAGTAATTGTATGGTGTGCATCTTAACTCATTTTACCAGTTTACGCCAGAGGCTCTTCCATAATCAGAATACACATGACTAATTGGCCTTCCTTGGACAAATTCTCTTTTCTAATGACACATGCCATGTTGGTGCTGTTTTCATTGATGGTTTCAACCTCTGTCTAAGGGAGGCGATAGGTGTGGGAATGCCAAAAACAGCTGTGTGAGGGATGCTTTCAAAGGAGTCCATTTAAAGCTAAGGAAATGAAATGATTTTGGTTATGCTCTTTTCCTGCATCCTGCAACCTTGCCTTGGGGATTTCTATGGGAAAACAGTTAGTTACACAGTGGTTCCTAAACCATAGCAGTGAGACACGTGTGATACCTGTGTTCATTCCAGATGCCAATAAAATGATCCGTAGAGGAAACCTGGGAATTCATGCATATATGTAAACATTAGTTTGTTGTCTTCTTTATTTTCTAGGTAATTCTTGAGTGATTTTTTAAAAAAAGATTTTATTTATTTATTTGACAGAGAGAGATCACAAGTAGGCAGAGAGGCAGAACAGAGAGGTGGGGAGGCAGGCTCCCTGCTGAGCAGAGAACCTGATGCAGGGTTCGATCCCAGGACCCTGAGATATGACCTGAGCCGAAGGCAGAGTCTTAACCCACTGAGCCACCCAGGCATCCCTCCTGAGTGATTTTTAGATGCTGCTACTTTACTCGCAGTAATTAAAGTACTTCTTACATTGATTTGGTGGGCAACTCATCATGGCAGTCTGTACCTTATCACTGTTCAGGGGACAAAGACCTGTCTTTTGGCTGGACATCTGTCAGTATAACTTTAAAAAATATGTTTAATAAGCAGCATGATTCAATATCTGATATACATTTTATACTAAAAAAATTAAAACTGAAATCCAAACAATTGTCTTCTTGACATGGAAGTTCTGCTTTCATCCCAGTAATAATTACTGACACCCTTTCTGCTATTTCAAATACAGATGACTATGATTCTGTGGTAGCAAGATACAGTCCCAACCAAAAGGCATTCTTTTCTTCATTATAACCAGCCCATTGCTCCCTTTCTACTGCCCTGTTACTTCCCACAAAGGACAATCACGTTTATTTCCCCATCTTCTTTTGCCTTCCATACCTGCAACATAACTCTTTCCAAATGCTTTTATCTTCTCCTTATTTCTACCTCCTACTTATTTTAACTTTTTTTTTCTGGTATAATTGAAGGAAATGAAATCTCCTTTATAGGTGTTTGTTGTGTTTCCTATGTCCCTACTTAGCACTCATATACACGTGCCCTAAGAGCCTTTGCACTACACGTCAGTGCCCGGGGCTGTATCCTCTTTAGTTCATCTTCTCTTTTATATATTTTTTTAAAAACTCAGCTGGGGCTCCTTTGTTGTTTGTTTAGAGGATTTTTTTTCAGATATTCCAGATTAGGGATGCGTATCATATACTTGCTCAGTTTACTGTAAGTCCTAGATGTTCTTTCTTCCCCTTTGATTGGTGAATTATACATTGGCAGGTAGAAAGTTCCTGAGTTGCGGACCTTCTGTGAATGTAGTCTGTTGATGCTGTGGCTTCCAGTAATGCAGATGAAAAGTCTGATGCATGTTCAAGTTTTGTTTTCTTTTTAGGTGGACATGTTTTTTTTGTTTTGTTTTGTTTTGTTTTTGCCTGGCAGTTTATAACATTTTTTTAAATCCTAAAACTTCATACATTTTGCTAGAATAAGCCTGGGATTATGAGTATATGTGTGTGTGTGTGTGTGTGTGTGTGTGTTTCATTAGTGCTTTCTGGAAATCACAAGCCCTTTCAACTTCAGGTTCAGGAAGGTATTTTTGTTTAGGTCTCTGTTTTGTTTTTTCTAGTATTGGCTACTAGGCATTAACCACTATTATAGCCTTTCTGCCATCTATTCTTTTTTTTTTTTTTTTCCATTTGTATTATGTTGCATCTACAATCTTAGTTTCTTGGTATTTTCCTTTGTGATTGCCACATTTTATTCTTTTCTTTTTGTTTTGTGCCTTGAGGTATCACCTGTATTCCATCTTCTGGGCCACTAACTATTATCTCAGTAGTCAACTTATTGTCAGTTTTAATTCTTTTACTCAACTTCATGGTTCAAAACTGTGTTTTTAAGTTCTAAGAAGTCTTTTGATACTTGCACTTGAATCTCTCTGGAAACTTGATTATTTCCTATTGAGGTGCGCCCCTCTCTTGCAAGGGTGCACATTTACCTGGCCCACTGCTCTAGTTTTGCTTGGCCTCCCAAGAAGGGAAGGCATTTTTCTCTCTTGACTCAATGGGACTCAAGTTTAGTTGTGACAATATTTTTAATTGTACCTAACCTGTATTTGGTGGGGGTGAGGTGGGGTGAGATTTCTTGCCTTGCGGGTAAGGGACTTAGGACTGTTAAACTCCTTTTACTACAATATTAGGAAGTCATTTTACAATCTGATCTCCCCCCACACTCCAAACCATGAGAGTAGGGAAGAAGATGTATTATGTCCATTTGGTCTCTTCTGGACATGGAGTGCTCAGGGAGTCTTCTCACTCTCAAAATGGATAAAGTTGAACTTCCTTCACCCTACTCTGCTGTGCTCTAAAGATCTGGAATCACCATGCTTTATATTGGGCTCTGAAGGTCTCTGGCGTTTGCACCGAATTTGTTTGAAGTTCTCTCTATGGGGATTTCACTAGATTCTGAGTCCTACTAAACATCTGATAGCAGCTGCTGACTTTAGAGAGGCAGATGGCTGAGCTGATGGTGGTGGACAAATAGTATAGGGTCATGTTTTTAGAACACTTGCTTGGTTCCTTTATAATAAAAATTTGTAAATTTATAATTTTATTAAAAATTTTAAAACCCAGTATTAAAAATAACAGTAAGTACTAGTAGTAGTAGGCTGCAAGTTTCCGCATTCTGCCTGCCACAGATTCCATTATATAGGTGTTAACTTAGAACTGAGAAGAAAAAATTCTGGAGACTTGATTCAAGTAGTGGTTTTGACATTAATCAGCTGATATTGGACAGATGGCTTAATCCCTCTGTGCCTGCTTCTTGTCTGAAAAATCAGAGTAATCATAATAATGCCCTTTTGAAGTTGATATACTTAAAGGGTAGCTCCTTAGCCTATTACTCTCTTCTTCAAACTTGTCTCAAACTTGTCTCTTAGAATTGCTTTGTCCGTAGGGTTAGTTTAGCAGTCCTGCTTGTACTATAGGACTTTGTCTCTCCCAGAAACAGCTGGTGGGGTCAGGAGTAGACGGTTGACCCGTGCTGGATTAGATGAAAGCAATTTGTCCTGAATTGGGAATTTAGAGATTCTGTTAGTCCCAGAAGGCCACCTGAACAAAGGGCAGGCTAACATAGATGTAAGGATACTGTCTTGGGAGACCAGCCATCTCAGCCATATGTAAAGAGAAGCCAGGGAGTCCACTGGCACACAGATGAGAGAAGATGAATCCCGGATTGAGGGAGAATGACATAGGAAGAATATTTCTTTGGTTCCTGAAGATTTTCTAGTTCTTGGATGAGTTCTTCCTCAATTGGCTTGACTGAATTTTCTGTTCTTAGAATTCATGAGTTTTCTTCTAGGTTAGATTTACTTCTACTGATTTACTGTGTCATTCCAAAGATACTTACCATTATAACTGGCCAAGTGAGTATACGTAGAAAGTAGTAATGAAAAAATGTGTTGGAAAATAATTAGAATCAAAATGATGAAACCTCTCCTTGCTCTCCTGGCCAAGTACATATGCTTATATATCTATAATTTAGATAATTTATGTGTATTTTTATTCATTTCTTTTTTATTTGTATGTATTTTAACAGCATCTTCACTTTAAATTAGGGCCATTCAGCTTATATCAAAGGTGTTCCTTTCAGAAGTTGGAGAAGTTTTAGCAACAAATTGAGCTGGTCACATTTTGGAATCAGTCTCCTTTTTCTTTCTCCAGGATATCCATTACAGGGAAAGTGGGTGAAAAAAAAGCCAGTATGCTGTCTAGCGTCCATCTACTACTCACAGATACTTCCTGCCTGAGGAATCAGTCTCCTTTGGGGAAAGGGTATATTTTTCCATAAAGGAAAAGCATGTCCACATAAAGAAAAGTTGTCTCCATTTTGACTGGTTCTCCTAAACTTGTATCTCTACAAGAAAGAAAACATTATAAAATTCATGTTTCCTTGGAAGTCACTATATTAGTGCTCCACAGGGCATGAAAAAAAAAATCCAGAGATAATCCCTTTCTCTCCCTTTTCAGTCATTCATCCAAGATGGGAATAAGAAGAAACATCATCCCTAGCTTTGTGTCTA
This sequence comes from Neogale vison, assembly GCF_020171115.1. Lineage (NCBI taxonomy): Eukaryota > Metazoa > Chordata > Mammalia > Carnivora > Mustelidae > Neogale > Neogale vison. Next base: position 270,247,363 of record NC_058091.1, on the reverse strand, counting down.
TCAGTGTCCAGTCAGGAAAACAGAAACTGCTCAAAGTGTTTCAACAGAAAGGATTTAATGGCGCAGAAAATTCATTCCTTGGGTGGCAGAAACCCTGAAGGAGCAATCAGGGGCATGAGGCCATTCAGGGATTAGTAGGAAGCTTGAAGAGGCAAGAGGGAGTATCACCAAAGCCCTGAGATCAGAGTCCACAGGAACAGGAACAAGGGCAGGGCTACCCTTGTAGGAGTTGGACTGTGGAGAGAAGGCTCTTGGATCCAGAAAGGATAAGGGCCTTCCAGAGAAGAGAAACCACACAAGACAGAGTAAGAGAGGAATAAATACTGACTTCCCTCCTTTTCTCACACTCCAGTATCTCTCATTGGATGAAACTGCCTGCAAGGCAGTTGGCCAGAGAGCCCATGGAATGTAATTCCTTGAGATTCAGAGCAGGAAAAGGCCAAGAAATGGATCTGAGAGCTAGAAGGCAAAGTCTACCATGTAGCCCATGAAATGACTGAAGTATCAGTCATCTCTGAGTCTTCCTACTTACATTTCTTTCAAGCTTAAATCCAGGAGGGAGATTTCAGCTTTGGAAATAGTCTTTAGCAGGTGATGGTACTACCTTTATAGGGAACATGGGAAATATACAGGGACATTTGTTGTGGTGGTTGTTGTTGTTTCTACAATAATTGTGTGTGGGGGGGGCGTGTGTGTGTGTGTGTTTATGTCTGTGTGTGTGTGCAGGCTACTGGTATATCTAGAAGGCTATAATGCATGGGACAGGCCAATACCATAAAAAAATTGCCACCTCCACAAGCTAGTAGTGCCCCATGGGGAAATGTGGTGATTTTGTGTTCCAGTCTTCTGAAGTGGAAAGAGCTGCCTCAAGAAGCAGCTTGGTGCATGGACGTTAGAGGATGTCAATTAAAGGCTGAATAACCCTTGGTAAGAATACTGTAAAGAAGTTAAAGACCTCAGACTGTGAGGACAGAAGGTGGGGTTCGAGTTGGACGTGACCTTCCAGTCTCTTCTATCTTTAAAGATTATTTTTTGTAATTATGAAAATAACAACATTTATTCATTGCCTGTTATGTATCAGCCTTTGTGTTGAATGCCTCATGTATTATCTCCTAATCCCTTCAATAAAACATTGAGGAAGATAAATGATAATGTTATTCTGTTATTCGCATTTTATAGATAAAGTGAAATTCAAAGGAGTCAGCGGACTTGCCCCGAATTTCCCTGTTAGAAGTGACAGAGGAGGAACAGGGAGGGACCCAAATCTGACTCTAAATTCTGGTGTCCTTTGCCAGAGGCTTCCCTGTTCTGGTTCCTATTTATCCTCATCTCTCTAGGCTTTGAGTTTCCCCTTAGGATCTGTGTTCTGCATTATAATTGTATTATCTCTTTGCCTTTCCTCATTGTGCCCAGGGCTCAGCTGTACAGGAAGCCATTCAGGAGAGACTCAGTTTGGCCAACTATCACTTGGCTTCTTGAATGTTAATTTCCTGACCCATGACCCTGCTGTGTGCCCTGGTGCTCTGGAGTTTATTCATGACTCAGCCAGACTATATTTTGCCTGTCATGACTAAGAGCCTTCTGTGCTGACCACTAGCAAACTGGGATTTTCAGAAAGTTTCTGTCTTGGTTATGCTTTTATTTTTTATGCAAATAGAGCAAATGGAAGTTAGTACACCCACGATCCCTGTACCTTCATTCACTCACATAAATGTTTATGGCATACCCACTGTGTCCTAGGCATGTGCATGAACATAGATATCACCCCTCACTCTCCTGAAGTTGATGGTCTCCATGCTGTGCTTCACAGTGGAACCTTCTACACTGTCTAGTGTATTAGCTACTAGTCACATGTGTCTCTTGAGCTTTTGCAGTGTGGCGAGTGGAACTGAAGAACAGAATTTTCAGTATTGTTATATTTAACATTTAAATTTAAATTCTGTATTTGGACAGTGCAGGTGTAGAGGGGCAGATAGAATATTATGAAAGGGGTATACATACTCATTGAGTGTTTATGGAGTATCTGCAGTAGGCAAATCTAGGGGGAGAAAGAAAACTTGGCAGATTGGAGTCCACAGATGGGGAGCATACAAACACTGAAATAGCTATCTGTCCTCTATGTAGGTTGAAACATAGTTTAAAAGCAAACGGGGTCGGAGAAAGTGAGGGAGTGACTGGCAGGCTGGAAAATCAGAGGCTGTTTCAAGGACAAGGAGAGTTCTGAGTTGGACTTTGAGAAATGGAGGAGCCGGCTAGCTGGAGAGACAGCATTTCTGATAGGGAGGGTTTCTCAATCTGGGTACTACTTTGGGCTCGGTGATATTGAGTGATAGATATTTTGGGCTGCAGAATTCTTTTCCATGGGGCCTGTCCTGTGCTTTGTAGAATGTTTAACAGCAGCCCTGACCTCCTCTCATTAGATGCCAAGAGCACCACAAGCCTCATTTGTGACACCCCCAAATGTCTCCAGTCCTTGTGAAATAGTCTCTTGAAGGACAGAATAAGCTCTGGTTGAGAACCTCCAAGGTAGAGGAAATGCTGTGTGAAAGCCACAGGTGTTAAATGTGGGAGTGTGAGTCCCATGAGCTGGGGGCGTGGGTGGAGGGGATGGAGCTAAGGAGAGGGAGTGCCTTGCTGGGGTGCGGGGCCAAACACGGCAGAGCTGCAGACAACATCCACGACATCCGCGGAGTGCAACCTGTGTAGTAAGCAACAGAAAGCCAGTGCAAACTTGCGGAGAAGAGCGAGAGGATGGATTCGGTTGTTTGGAAAGGCGAAGCCGAAGTGGGGTGTTCGCTGGAGGAGCAATTGGAAGCCAGCGGTATCAGGGCTGACCTCATGGGTTGTGCCAGGCACATAGTGAGGGCTTGACTGAAGGCTGTGAGAGCTGAGAAGGTAGTGGGGGCCGGCTGAGGTACTCAGCGGCATCGAAATAAATGAAGGCTTGCAGTGACATCTTGATGACATCTGAACTGACGGACACATCCTTGGAATGACAGACTTTGAAGACATTTATGTGATTTTTTTTTTTTTAACTCCGTGTTCTCCATTTTATGTTTTCATTAGAAATGGAACCCTTTGGGCGCCTGGGTGGCTCAGTTGGTTAAGCAACTACCTTCGGCTCAGGTCATGGTCCCAGAGTCCTGAGATCAAGTCCCACATTGGGCTCCCAGCTCTTTGGGGAGTCTGCTTCTCCCTCTCATGCTCATTCTCACTCTGTCTCTCTCTCTCAAAATAAATAAATAAAAATCTTAAAAAAAAAAAAGAAAAGAAAAGAAATGGAGCCCTTTTCCAGAGTGATTTTATGTGTGGATTTGTTGAATTGTCAGAAAATATTGTTTTTCTTACTTTCAGGTTTATTGTTATATTGAGACAGAGAGGGTAAGAGTGTGATTTTCATCTCGATGTATAAGAAATTCTGATGAATTTGAATATATATGTTACATATGCATATATTGTGATATGTAGGGTATAGTAAGATAAATGTTAGCTATCTTCATGAACAGTTTGATTATTAGGAAGCAAGGCTTATAATTACTTTATATAAATGTGTCAAATCAGAGAAGACATCAGTGAAGGAGTGGAAATCCTGTGGCTTTTAGGTTTCTGCTGGTGTTAGAAAACATTTTGCTATTGTGTTAATTTCACTTGTAAGTCATGTGATTAGTTCATTTAAACAATCTACTGAAATTTAGAACGTAGAGCAGTTAGCACAGAAGGGCTTATAAGTTGAGGTTCTGAATATTCAGGGCCAGAATGATCTCTAGGGAACAGACTATGTCAGCACTGAGACTGTGGCAGTGAATGAGCCAAGTGAATGGATAAATAATAACACTTACACAGCATATAGATACATGCATTATGTATATGAGCAAAAATATCTGCTTGATTTTCTTAGGTTAAGTGCAGGAAAGCAATGTCTCCGGAGATGTTTCTCTTTCCTGAGATTTAAATGCTTAATGGCATAAAGTACAGCCTTCCCTGACTGAATTCTCATCCCTTTCCCATTAGTCCAGTGGTTTAGCTCTTAATTGATTCTATCTTGTACATTTAAATCCCTGTAAGTTAAACCATGAACTGTATATATTAGCATACAAGGAATCGTGTATGGGATCATTATTTCCTTTAGTTGGAGAGTAAGAGAGTAAGCTCCTCGAAGGCAAAGACCATCTCCAGTATGTTCTTACGTGAATCTTCTAGAAAACCAATTTGTGGATGCCTTTGTGTTTTAATTCCTCTAATGCTGCAGTTTGTGGTTAATATACTTCATTGTTGGTCCGGCCAGTAGGTTGTGTGTATAGAGATTAAAACAAAGCCAAATGCCAAACTGTCAGTGAGTTGTGGTTTTTATGGTAGAACTATGATCTGTTGTTTGAGATAAGTCCATAAATCCCATGAAACATTCCCTCTGAGTTTTCTAAGATTATTTTTTTAAGTGCAGCCCATAAAATATTTCTTGGTCAGTTCAAGTATTTTAGTTCAAAAGAAATTTTCCTTGTTTTATAATATAAAGCATTTGGTGTGTTCTTATGGGAAAGTGGTAGTTATCTGTTTATTTGTAGTGGAAGGGTAGTTGCGGAACCTTTGGACTGTAAGATGCTACTCCAGAAAGATCCATATTTTTGAGGGAAGATAGTTTTCTTTTTACCTCTTAGGCTTATCTTTGGGTGGGTAGGGCCTCAGGGACCAAACATAGATAATTAGGAAAGAAAGCTGGATTTATTATGAGAGACAGAAATAGCACCTTGTGTTAGTAATATGTTGGCTCTCTAGATGTATTTAATTGAAATTTCTGTGTCAGATAAAAATTCGGATTTGGATGAATGAACCTGCCATGGGCAATTGAAGACTCCGGTAAGAGTTCTTAGAGTTCTGTCCTGTTTTCAGAATTTCATCTCCCAGACTTGCTTACAGTTAGGCCACATACTCCCCTGGACTTCATTCTTTCTACTCACAGCAAGAAACTGCAATTGATATCTTGCCACTTTGTGGTTTACCTATTTTTTTTTTTTTTTGGTCTTGTTTTTGGCATCTTGAAATTTTTCATTTATTTCCAGATCTTCTTTCTGGCCACTGAAAAGCAGCACCCACCAGAGTTCTATTTTAAAAGGTGTCTGTGCAGCATAAACAGTTGTTGGATAGTAAATCAGCCTGCTCGCATTTTGTTTTCATTAAACCTCTGGCCTCCCCGTGTTGGTTGGTAGAGTGAGGAAGACTCATGGGAGGCAGACAGAGGCGCTGACACGCTGCTGTCGTAAAAAAATGTGTTCTCTGCACGCAGTAGCTACCAAATAACTTTTCTATCCCATAATTTCTTCCCGCTCAGGAAGGTCTGATGGCAGCTGGACCCTGGGCGATCTGTCCCATCTGTAAGAAGTAGATAAAACACAGAGCCATTTACTTGAACACGAAAGAAGCATCGAGATTATCTAGCTCACGGGTTACCATTTTGATTTTGGTAGGACTTCTGAGTGGGTAAAATCTTTCATAAAAGAATGATGTTTGAGACAATAATGCTAATGATAGAAAAACGTATTGAGTGCTGTCCAGTGCCATAGCTGTTCTTGTAAGGAACTGGGGTGTGTGAAGGATCATGGATGCGCTAAAGTCACATAGTTTCTGAGAAAAGGATCTCAGTCCTTGCTGTCCCAGAGCTGCCTTCACCAAACTCTCCACCTCTAGACTTCTTTATGTTATAACCAGGTTGATTATACATTTTTATTGCATTAGCCATTGCCACTCAGGTATCTTATGTGAGCTGGATACATCTTAAGTGTATTTATTTATTTATTTATTCATTTATTAAAGATTTTATTTATTTATTTGACAGAGATCACAAGTAGGCAGAGGCAGGCACAGAGAGAGGGAGAGAGAGGGAGAGAGAGAGAGAGAGAGGCAGGCTCCCTGCTGAGCAGAGAGCCTGCTGTGGGGCTCGAACCAAGGACCTTGAGACCATGACCTGAGCTGAAGGCAACTCTCCTAAGTGTAGAGCTTTAACCCACTGAGCCGCGCAGGCACCCCCCTCTTTTTAAAAAATATTTTATTTATTTATTTGGCAGAGAGATCACAAGTAGGCAGAGGCAGGCAAAGAGAGAGAGAGGGAGGCAATCTTAGGTGTATTTAAAGAGAACTTGGCCATCCAGTCCTGCACTCCTAAGTGTAGAGCTGATAATTGGCCGTTACCTGCAAGTCTGTAAGAGCCAGGCGGGCCCAGTGCTAAGAATGGGGGTATTTCTCTGCCAATCGCAGAAAACTCAGAGACTGATGCCAGGGTTGATGTGATAACGTTCTGATTAGAGTGGTTGTACTACGAAGTAAGAGAATATGAGACGAAGAATGTCCATGTTACTGTGTTTTAGTCTGTTCGGGCCACAATAATGATGTATCACAGATGGGTAGCTTGTAAACAATGAACATTCATTTCTTAGTTCTGGAGGCTGGGAAGTTCAAGATCTAGGTGCCTGCAGAGTTGGCATCAGGTGATAGTCTGCCTCGTGGTTGATAGACCGCTCTCTTCTCCCTGTGTCTTCATATGAGGGAAGGAACAGAGGAGCTCTTTGGGGTCTCTTTTGTACAGGCACTAAACCCAATCATGAGGGCTCTACCCTCTTGACCAAATTAACTTCCACAGGACCCACCTGCTAATACTATCACATTGGGCATTAGGTTTCAACATAGGAATTTGGGGGAGGGGGACATGAACATTCAGTCTGTTGTACACTGTTACCTGTAAAGGGCAAGAAAAGAACTTATTCTGGTGATGAGAAGAACCAAATTATTGAGAAGAACCAAGAGATGATGAATGTAGTAGGTTAATAACGGAAACTAATGTGTTCAGTGCTACTGTTGGCTAAACTTTGAGGTTAATATCCCCACCCTGTTCAACAAGGGTCTTCAGTCTTGCTGACTAGCTTCCATTCCCTAATGCCTGAGTGTATGATTGTTCATTCTCAGTTGACAGAAAAATTGAGGAGGGGGAGGGAAGAGAGGAATAGAGGCAGGGAGAAGAAAAGTGAAGATTAAGAGGAAGGAGGAGGGTGGAGAAAAGGGTCCAACGTCTTTGGGAAAGATAAGCATCTTGTGGGGAATGCACAAGTAGTAAAATATATGAGTGGACATCTTGGGCCCCAAATGAACATCAAGTATGCATAAACATGGCAACATGGCAATGGATATTCATCATTACTTCATAAAAGCATTATTTTCCTTTCTCCCAGACTTCACAAATAAAACCATAACTCTGTAATAGTCATTTGATGGAAGACTTTTTGGAATGTGTGATCCTGGCAAGTGAATAGATGTCTTTGGGCCTCAGTTGTCTTGTGTAAAATGAAAGCGTGCAATGAAATAAAACCCCCTTTTCAGTGCTAATATTCTCTTCTCTCTTTCCTTCCTGTAGGCTTAGAGGTTGGTCATTTATTGTTATAACAGTTAATTTATCCAGGCTTATTACTTTCATTAGAAGTAATTAACAAAGAATGCAGATGTGCTGATATTTTTATTTTCACTAAAGATAATGGGGATATTAATTTAGCATTGTACAATCTCTAATAAAATTAGCCATTCTAAATTTTAATGTCATTGCTTTAAACTAACGAAGCCATGTGTTCCTGTACTTAATTTTTTTTTTCTTGTCAGATGCTCTTTCTTTATGCTCTTTTATTTCTATGCAGAAGCAACACACCTTTAATAATTTGGGCTTTTGTCTTGCTCTTTAAAAATAAAACAGAAGCTTTGCAAGATATCTTGTAGAAGATTGTATATGTTATTTTGGTGTTGTTTTTCTTCTTCTTCCAAATGTCAAGCCAATTTTTAGAGTATTTTGAAGGGTTATAGATGCCTCTCTCTCTCTCTCTTTCTCTCTTTCTCTCTGTACCTACCTACCTATCCCCCAATAGCGTAGGTATCCTCCTTTGCTTGGTCGAATCAGTTATGTTAGTTTACTCTCATACAGTTACAGTTAACCTTCCTAACTTAAGTAAAGCTAAAATGAAGAATTGAATGTTGATAAAATCCATAAAAAATCTTGGGAATGAGAAAACAATATCCCCATGAAAATAAGATATATGAAAATTTTTGCAGTAAAGCATGGATAAAAAGATGAGGCTTAACATTATCAATCATGTGATTTTGTGGGGCAAAGAGGTTTTTCTCTGAGTAATTTCCCTTTAAAGTCTGCTTTTTCCTGATAAATTCCACTCAGTGCTAGATTGCAGGTCAGAAGGAGCTACCAATAAATCATTATGTTTTCCAATAAATGCTCTTTTCTGTTTGTCATTTAGCCAGTGCTCGATATAATAATCATCTGTGAAAGTATGGCATATGATGTCTGTTTCACAGAACCAGAAACGATGTCAGGATTTTAAAACTAGCACCCAGTTCCATGCCTGGAATTTGGCAGACACTTGAAAGGTACTTGTAGAATAAACCTGGATTCTTACAAGGAGACACGTTCCTTATAGAATAAATTGGGCCAAGAAAGAAGTACTAATCCATGGTCTGTTGTTTAGAAAGCTGCTCCAATGTCAGTCTGACCTCACCATGATAATTTCTTATTGAAGGCAGTATGCTGGGGACGAACATCCTCAGACCACGAAAAACCAAATAAACCGCCATGTGTTTGTACTCTAAAGTTATTTTCAATTCTTAATTTCCTTAGAAAATTTCCATCACCAAAAATGGGTATTCGTCTGAATTCTGCCTTTAGCATGTCAGTAGAGAAATATAATTAATTAGAAGAGCAGTCTGTTTGAAGCCTAGGTGGTCCCCTTCAATGCTACAGAAACACTGAAGTATTTCTCCACCTATCACCTTTGGACCATTGAAATCAGAAGCAGGAATAATGCTAATTATAAGGTGGATTCTTAGGATCTACCGAACTTTGTCAACACAGTGTTTAGAAGCACATTCAGAAATCTGTGTTTTTAACTGGTTCTCCCAGGGCATCTTCAATTGCTTAAATTAAATAATCATCCCCATGAAGTACCATTATTGTGGCTTTAGTTCGGTGGCCACCTGGGAACAAAGTAGACATTATCACGACTATACTTTGTACAAGAAAGTAGTATTTTCAGCGGGAGAACCGGAAGGTTTGTTTTAGACTCGCATGACTCCTGTGCCTTTAGTAAAATCCTGTGATTTTTAGTTGCAGAGGTAACTGCTGGTGGGATTAAATCAAATGAAAGGGAAAAACAAAGGAAGGACATTGGGATGCTTGAGACTGGTTGTCTTTGTCACTGCATCTAATGAGCAAAACAATGGCTTGATCACAGTGAATATGTGGAAGGCAAGTGAGAAGGGGCTAGAGAAGCATGTTTGGCAGGTAGGAGGTATGGGATGTTCTATGGCAAGCTTAGAAGTTTTCATTTCATTCTTCAGGCCATGGTGAGCCACTGAAGGTGGAGCAGGGGAGTGAGATGATCAAAGCTTGTCTTCAAAAAGCAAAGAAAGAAAGGCAAACCATCAAGTGAACTGCAAGGGAGAGGGCAATACGTTTGAAACTGCGAGAGATTTTTGTTTGCATGCTTGAAAAGAAAAGGCCTGTGCATGCCTGAATTCAACTGAGAGCAAAGGGCTAGCTGGAGAATAAAAACAAAACATCCCCAGGTCAGAAGAACACCCTGAGCGCGCAGGTCCTAATCAAAGCCTCCAATTTCATCACTTCTCATCCCCTCCCAGGTTTCTGTTGGAGGACCGCAGTTTTCCTCTACACATTTTCTGTGTTGTTGAGCAGGCTTCCTCTTTGGGATTGCTCTGAAGGCTTGTTGGTGGACTCTGTAACCTCAGAACCTTGGCTTGTGATTTGATAGTTTTCCAGGGAGACTTTGTTGGGATCCTGCCCTGGCCAGAATTTTGCTTTGATTATGGAGCAGTTCACTTGTCTGGTAGCCTTGGCCAACAGTTGCAATGGATACATTTTTAGATGCCACTGGAGAAGGATGGGTAGGGAAACAGTAGTGGTTGGAATCGTCTCTCTCCTACCACCCCCATTAAATCAGTCCTCAGGAACTCAGAATCTCTTAATTCTTCGAGGAGAGGCAAAGGATCATTCATTCATTCTATCAGTCATCCAGCAAACATTGAACACTCACAGTGTGTCTGGTGCTCCCCGAGGTGTTAGGACTATGGGATTATGAAATAAGAACATTCAGTATCAAATGTGGAGGGACAGGCATTTACCTGACTAATTATTAGTTACTATTTTGTTCTTAGGGTAGCATCATACATTTTTCATCTGGCCTTTTGGGTCCCAAGGCTTCTGTCCCTGACGTAGTTTCCAGGTCCATCTTGCTCTACTCTGTTCATGTTAAATACGCCATCACACTGCTCTTGTTTCCACCAATATCCTCTCCACTTCAGAGCTTTTCTCTTTGCCCGTTATGCTTCCAGGAGTGTTTTTCCCTCTCCCATTTGTCTGGCCAGACTCCACTCATCCTTCAGTATTCATCTCATACTGTTATTTCTCCAAGGATCCCTTCTTTGTCCTCCAAGACTAGATGTTTACCTCTTGCTGTATTTTCTCATCACTCTCTGTGCTTCTTTTCATAGTACTTATCAGCAGCATAATTGATTACTTTCATGATTGTTGCTAAATTTCTATTTCTTTTTTTAAAAATTTTTTAATTTTTTATTTTTTATAAACATATAATATATTTTTATCCCTAGGGGTACAGGTCTGTGAATCGCCAGATTTACACACTTCACAGCACTCACCAAAGCACATACCCTCCCCAATGTCCATAACCCCACCCCCCTTCTCCCTGAATTTCTATTTCTTATTCTAGACTCTCAGCTTCATGCAAGAAGGGATGGAGGCTGTTATTCATTGCAGTAACCTCAACATACTGCCCGGTCCATAAATGGCCATCAGTAAGCATTGTTTAGATAGTTGAATGAATGAATGAATGAATGAATGGTGGTAAGGGCAGTCACTCCATACACATGCAACATAGAGGGGGCATACCAAACTCAATTTTGGAAGCATTAGTGGAGACCTTGATGCCCGTCTTTTAAACTTAGTATCTACTTACCATGCAAAACAATGCCCTGTATCTCTTCAAGATCCTAAATCCTCAAACCACAAACTAAACCCTGTTGACTCTATTTACTAATATGGTAAAAGCTGCTACTATCTTAGAAAGAATAGCCATGAAAGTTAAAATCGAATGGTTTTGCATGTAAATTTTAGTTACAAGAAAATAAAATAACCAAAAGGTTTTTAATCAATGGATATTTCCTAGAGAGTAAACAAAGTAATCAATGATTATTTCTTATGGCTCATCAATTTACAAATAATCCTTCCAGATATTAAGTAAACCTTTTACTACCCAATTTAATAATTTTAACACAATTCCTAGAGACTAGTGTTATTAATCGCTTAATTTAATCTTAATTTTCTATTAGTATACCTGTTGTAATTTATCTCATTTATTTTTAAATTTTAAACATATCTGTGTTATTAGTCACCAACTCAAATCATATTCTGACCAGACTGTGCATTTCAATCTTTTCTGTTTTCTTATTCTTTAAATTGACTATCATCTTTGACATTTTTGTTCTTCACTAATTTTTGCTTGTTATATAGCTGTTAATGCAGTTCATAGAGAAAATTATAATCCAAATTCATGAAGTTGAGATATATTTTGTGCTCTTAATATAAAGTTAGAATCCAAAGGATCTATTTAGAATATTAGTTGGACAATGTATGAAGCCATAAAATTGATACATAATAAAAAAATTTCAGTTGAACCATTTCTCCAGATTATCATAAACATGTCAGTAATTAATAAAAATTGGCAGTCAGTAAAGACTGAGAGGCAACAAGATAAGCCAGATGTGGGCAGACTTAGCACATTGGATAACATTTATTGATGGTTGTATTTGTTAGCAAACTAACTAGATATATTTTGAAGTTGGAAGACTTAGGGTTCCATTCACTGAGCAAATTTACTGAGTAGTCTCTGTGTTAACAACCTTTGTACTGGGCTTAATTGGAAATAGTGAAAGGAAAAAAAAATAGGAAGAGGACTGATCTTTTCTTTTGAGAATCTGAAATTTGTTTAGAATAGTAAAAGCACACATCATCTGGCAATTGGTAGCTGCTTAGAAAATGATGTATTATGCACTGGGTGTGGTGAAAAAATAATACTGTTTTTCTGAAAATAAATAAATTGGAAAAAAAAAGAAAATTATGTATTAATTAGTGAAAATCATTATCACAAAGATAATGGATAAATAAATGATACTGTGAGAAATCACTAAGGAAGACTTCTTAGAGATGAGTTTTGAGCCAAGTGTTGAAAATATAAGAGCTTACAGATTATGTAAGGGCTTATAGGGACAAGGCAGGGCCATGACATACTTGAACTTGCCTTTTATGGGAATACAAATTCATATACAGGTCTCAGCAAGCATTAGTTTAGCTAATAAGGTAATGGCAGAAAAAGACTGAGAAATTATGTGGGTTGGCTGAGGAAATGGTTGATGTAAAAGTAGGTTGGATAATAAAAATTACTAACTTTTAAGAAGTTTTGAGGGCTTATGCATGTAAAATATAAGTCCCTCCTTCATTTGATGCCTGAATATAACTATTGTGTACCTGCTTCCCATTTTTATATATTGCTCTCAAAATTTCTGTTAGATACGTATATTTTATGTTGTTGCTCTCATAGGGTATGTAGCATTTTGTGTTTTGCATTTCTCATTTAACTGTACCTCATAAACATTTTCTACATTTCCTTATAGTTACAATAATTTAACTGTATAAAGTTTCATCATGTTGATCTGTTGCAATTTACTAAATCATTGCCTTATTGTTGCATATTTAGATTGCCTCCTGATTTCATTTTATTTTTAGTAATGCTATAATAAATACTGTTATACATATACTGTTTTTCCTCCCATTCAATTATTTTTAGAGTACATATTCACAAAAATAGATTTATTGGATCTGAAGGTTAGAATATTTTTATAGCATTTGTTGCTTGCCATTCTGATTTGAAAATTGGATTCTGCCAATTTTGCTCTGCTGCTAACAGTGTATATAGGAGATTATCATCCTCCTATCTGTGTCAACGGTAGGTTTAATCATGAGAAAATTTTTTAAAAATTTTATGGGCTTAAAATTACACTTTAAGTTTGATTTAATTATGGTTTCTTTCTTCCTTGTGAAGATGGTAATTTTCTTAATTTGTTTGCTTATTATTTGTTTTCACATTCATGTAAATTATGTATTCCTATTCATTTGGCTTTTTGGCTAATGAACTCTTTTCTTTCCCAGACAGGAGAATTCTTTAAAGGCCGTAAGGTTTTGTGTAGGGCCAAGGGAAATTATTAGCTCAAGGTCAGAGCAGGAAAATTCTTTTTGTTCTCCCCATATGAAGCCTGAACATATCTTAATACATAATAAATAACTAAACAAGCTAATGCCATGGTGGTTGAAATGGCTGGTAGTGGGTCCACTTTCTTGGACTTCCCACTTCCTTGGCTGCAGAAGCACCTCAGAAGAATGAGCATTCACATTCTTTTATGGTAAGGGATGCATACACTTGAAAAAAATAGCCTACAACTGACATTCAGATCACAAATTAAAGATGTTTTAGGCTAGAGAGACTATAGAGAAAGTCTATAGAGAAAGTTTCACTATAGGTTTTCTGAAGAATCTGGCATGTAGAATATATTTTCTTTTATCCATTCAGTGAGCCCTTTATAAAGAGAACATGTTGATTGCTGGGAAGGATACAAAAATGAGCCAGGTTATGATTAAACCGTGAACAAGCTTTCTGTATTGTGGTGGAGATAAGATATGTACACAGCACCATATGGGATTATGAGAAAATTCTCTAGCTAGAGAACAAGTACATTTTATTTACATATACAAGAGGAAGATAATTACTTTATTGAGGTTGTTGGGGGGAGCTGAGGTTATCTCAGAGTATTAATAAGATTCCAGTAGGAGTAGAGGTTATCTTGAAGTATTAGCAAGATTTCAGTAGGAAGGATTCAGCGATGGGAGGGGTGTATTCCTGGAAGAAAGGAAGAGGAAAGATGTAGCTTGTGGCCACAGTGTGAGGAGAGATGATGGAAGGGATGGACAGAGTTGAGATTAGACTGGACATCCTTCATGGAGAGGGACGGGGCAGGAAGAGTCCTTGGAAGGCAGAGGTAGAGGTGGAGTTTAGGAATGTTAATTTTCATCCCTTGGTCTGGGAATGAACATTTTGAGGAGGAGGGTAGCAAGATCAGATCTATCTTTACACCATTTCTAGCATATTTCTTTTGGAGATAGTGGATTTTCCTTTTGCAGCTTCCATATTTACAGTTTTTCAAGAATGTTCTGTAAATTGTTAGAGACATGAGAAAGAATAACATGACGTAGTGAAAAGAGAATCAGACTGAGCGTCATGAAGCTGAATTATAATCACAGATCACTGCATGCTTGGGGGCCAGTAACTCCATCTCTCTGGAGTTCAGCTTTTCTACATGTATTGTACATTTTGCTTATTTATTTATTTAAAGTAGGCTCCACGCCCCGGGTGGGGCTTGAACGCACATTCAGAGATCAAGAGTTGCATGCTTTACCAACTGAGCCAGCGAGGGACCTCCAGCTTTTCCACCTGTAAAAGGGAAGAATAGACTGTATAATTTTCAAAATTCCTTGTAACTTGAATGTTCTAAAATCCCAAATGTGCTTTGAGAAACCTTAAAATACCTGTCTATTTATCTTCATTTTATGTATACACACCTGAAATTTTATTTTGAGAGATTAGTTTCATTGCATTTTAGCTTTTCAATATTTGTGGGTTTTCCCCCCATATGAAAACAACACAGGGGTGAGACGCCAAAGCATTTGGCTATTATGAGTTCAGAGTGTTAATTACATTAGCCATTCTCTGTATAGCTGGAGGAGTAGGGAGGAGTCTTGTGAGAAGGAACTCTCAGCAGAGGGAATAGTAAACAACCAAACACTTGCCTGTCACTGATGTGCATTCCCATGTATTAAATCGCTTAATCATCACAATCCTACAACATCTGTACTATTATAATCTTCATTTTAAGATGAGGATGCTGAGGCACAGCTCATTAGGGCCAGAGCCAGGATTCGAACCCGGGAATCCTGATTGAGAGTCCCCATTTTTTTCCGCCATATGGTACTTCTTCTTGAGGGTCTGTGGAGGGAAACATCTGTGGAACTGGCTTCTGTCCGTGGAAAGCACAGAGATGGCAGTCTCCACGGGAAATGAGAAGAGTTTTGAAAGGGCAGATACAGTCGTGCCAGGAGTGCTCTTGGGACTTCCGTATTTTGCTCAGGAATGTCACTCTCAGGACGGTAATTACAGCTGATCAAGACAACATCAGCCTTTCCCTTACCTGAACTGTATGTTACAATGTGGAATCATAGTTCTGCCCCCGTAGCCCGTATTGATTTCACTTCGATCTGCAGTGGCATGGATTGGGTGGTTTTCTTGAACAAGACCAAGCATTCTGGCTGTGAGAAAGAGCATCACTGGTTGTTGTCTTTGCAGTTTCTGGGTCCTATTCAGGGGCCACTGCTCCTTCCTGCATCTCCCAGTCCTGCGCTTTGAAAGGTCAAGCTGTAATCAACGTCCTAGTCTTGTGCCAGTTCCCTCTGGGTAACAGTTATATAGAGAGGTGAATTTGGTCATCAGTTAAAATAATTCCATGTGGCTGTGCTTTATGTCCTATAAAGTGCCATAAAGATAAAAGGGTTGTAATTGTAGCAGACTTAGTATTTATACTTCAAGTGGCCATTACGTGTGTTTCCTCAGTTAAAAAGTGCCGGTTGAATGGTCAAGATCACAGCTTTGACAACAAACAGACCCAAAGCTCCAGTGCCTAGCTTTATTCTTAACAGTTGTACATCATGAACAAAATGGGATTAACATCCACACTGGCCCCAGCGGTTTGTAAAGCTTAAATGGGACAATGCATACAAATTGCAAGAGCCCAGCCCCACACGAGGATGCCATACATCGTAGCTTTTTATGGTAGTGGTAGCGATAGTAATAGAAATATCAGTCTAAAGCAAAAGCCAGAAAAAACAATAGCACAATTAAATATGTTACCTGGCATATACCTGAAACTAAATCTATCACTTTTAAGCAGAAAAAACATACAAGGTAAATTTTAAGAAAACAAGGTCATGTCCTGAGACTTGAGAACCTCATTCTCTTTGACCCAGCTTTTTCTTCCCCACATGGAGCACTCTGTTCTAAGTTAATAATCAGGGATTAAGGGAAAGGCTTATATACTAAAATAGTCATTGAAAGTTATTTTTAACAATGACAGTTAGAGCCCAAATGTCCAGCCATAGGAGAAGGCTTTCATGTGTTAGAATACAACTTTGATGTGATAGGATATTTATTGTGTAAAATATTTAAAAAGTTATAACTCAAAAGGATATGTTATAACAAGAAACAGTATATATTAAATATTTCAGAGAAAAGGCAAGATCCTACTGTAATTTTAATACTATTATATTAATATTAGTTAAATACGTAAAATAAACATATTTATATTTTTGCTCTTCAGCTAGAAATGGGGCTAAAATAGTAATGATAATGCATATGTTAGAGGGTTTTTGTGAGGACTGTACAATGATTACTACATGCCTAACATATAACACACACTAGTTTTATCATTGGATGTTGGCTAAGGTTAAATTATTTTCTTTCAATGATTATTTAAGGAAATAATGATTAAATTAATTTTATTTAAATGCCTCATATATTAGCCATTCTTCAGGGAGAATCTGTTATGTTCCAGGCACTGAATAAGATCCTGGGAATACAAAAATGATTAAATAGGGCCCCTGGGCCATGAAGCTCACATTCTAGTGAGGGGGTGGTGGGTGGGGGAGGTATAAAAATAAAGGGGCAGTGAGATATTAAAATAAGATAAAATAAAGCCTTTAAAAATAAAGGAGCAGTGAACTTAGATCTAACTATTTAAATTTATAAAGTTAGCTTCTAGAGTGGCCCCTCTCTGACACTTGAATTACAAAATAGTATTCTTTGCTCCCAGCTGAATCAGTTAAACAGTAGGAAATAGGCTGGGCTTCAACCCCCCGCCCCCCTTGCCTTGCCCTCTCAGGTGACTGTGTTGGTGCTGGTTTCTTGTGCTGGTTTCAACCTCCTTAAGTTTATACAGAGTCCCTGAAAATAACCTTGAAATGCCCTGAAATTGACCATGAAGCACAGTAAATAAGATTTGGTACCTATAACTTTGGACAATGATTATTTTGCTCACCAAGGTTTGAGAAATACTGAACTAGATTAAATAATAGAACAAAGAAAAAATCTATAGGCAGTTGTCTGGATAATTCCTCGCACTGAGTGAGAGATGGATGCAGAATTCTAAAATGTTTCTGTTCAACTGCAGGATTTTATCCATTACGTTTTAATATTCAGTCTCTGTAACTTGAGTGCACATTGATAGTTTTATTGGTTCTTATGGGCATTACATAAAATAATACATAGGAAAGCATCTCACTCAGGGATTGGTACATAGTAGATGTTTACTAAATATTAATTGATCTGAATATCAAACTTGCTTGATCGCATCCAAAAACATATTGTCCTTCGAAAACTTACAGGGGAGAAAGTGCCTCCTGCTTCCTGTCTCTCCTCATTGACGTCCTGCTAAATAACTCTGAGTAGCAATCTCTCCCAAGTGCTTGGCCATCTGTCTCCTCTTTCTTTAAAGTTAGGGTATCAGCCCATGAGCTAAATGGCATATGATGGGGCTCCCCTGGGATACAGTGGATGTCAGCACAGGGTTCTGGACAAAAGTGAGGGGCCCAGTAGAGAGGCAGGATCTTTTCTGCTAGCTAGCTGCACATTCACTGTTTTGCTCTAAATGAACAAATGTAAGCCGTGGCTGTAAACACTGGCCTAGGTACAGGAGAGAAAGCATCACCTAGTCTTCATTCCGTAGGGCATCATTATTACCAGTTTGCCCGTATCTGATCCTTTCCACCTGGGAGTTCAGAACTCTTCAGCTGCGAATTCATAGTTGATGTTCCTTTTCTAATCCCAGATTACCACACCAGGACAGCTGGAAGGGTCAGAAAGAGAGAAACTGTTCAGGGGGAGGAAATCATTAGCCTGTCGTGAGTCACCAGGACTGATGAAAAGTCCGATTAGGAAAGGTTTAAGCTGCCAAGGGGAAGCCGATGATGTGCTGTGGGAGTATTATCTTGAAAATTTCCATTCTGTTAAACTTGCCCGAAAATACTTTAACATTCACCAGAGACACAGGTGTGATGTCTTTTATTCAAGAACTGATACCTTTCTGTAAAAACAAACAAACAAACAAAAACAAAACAAAACCAAAAAACCGCCCAGATTTTTTGAAGATGGATTTTCAGTGCCCGCTGTAGTCCTGCATTGTAACTAAATGTGGCCAGGGGAGCGAGGCTGTCTGGATTCACATTCTAATGTTTGGTTTGACCAGTAACTTCACCTCTCCATGTCCCTGTTTGCTTCTCTGTAAAACAGGGCCTATTAAAACAGAGATGTTGGAGAATCTATGAGTTAACACTTAGAATCTTGCAAAGGCCAAGCACTCAATAAATGTGACATTATTATTATTACTGTCATTATTATGATAGGTTGAAAGCTTCCCAATACCAGTGGATTTAATCAGTATCAAATCTCCCATTAGTAAAATTTTTATATTATTAAATACTTGAGAAAATACTTCTCAACATGCAAGTTGCTTATAGGGAAAATAAGTTCAGTTTATTTTATATGCACCATCTTTTGCTTGTTTGACTTTTATTTCACTGTCAAGATTTATAATGATTTGTCATAAAATTTACGGTTTATAAAATACCTTCACATGCATTACTCTCTCTCTCTAAGCCCCATAAGGACACTGAAGCTGAGGCCCTGGGAAATTGGGTTATTTAATCCACAGTCTCTCTCTCTCTTTTTTTTTTTTTTTTAAAGATTTTATTTATTTATTTTACAGAGATCACAAGTAGTCAGAGAGGCAGGCAGAGAGAGAGAGAGGGGGAAGCAGGCTTCTGCTGAGCAGAGAGTCCGATGTGGGGCTTGATCCCAGGACCCCAAGATCATGACCTGAGCCGAAGGCAGAGGCTTAACCACTGAGCCACCCAGGTGCTCCGAGTCTCTCTTTTTTTTTAAGTTTAATTTTATTTTTCAGTGTTCCAAGAGTCATTGTTTATGTACCCCACCCAGTGCTCCATGCAATATGTGCCTTCCTTAATACCCAGCACCTTTCCCCCCACCCCTTCCCCCCACCCCCTCCAAACTCTTAAGTGGTGATCCTTTAAGCCTTGTACCCACATCTTCAGACCCACGTTCATCTCTCTGTTATGCTGAGTGGAGGGGAGCCTGAGAGAGGAAAAGAGCATAGGCTTTGGAGTTGTTAGAATCTTGCTTTGAGTAGTAGGGGTGCTCCTTACTATATAGGTGGTGGTCACCAAGTTGCCTGGTTTCATTGAGGCTCCATTTCCTATCTGTGAAAGTTAGAGGACCATACCTTCTCTAGACTTGCTGTGTAGATTAAAAGTCTACTTGATCCCATGTAGGAAAGGTGCCGGCCCATGGCCATTTCGTGGTTAAAGACAGTTTCTGTTCCAGTTCCATACAAGCTGATGCAAATGTTGGAAACTAGAGGAGATTGTACTAAGTGAAATAAGTCAAGTAGAGAAAGACAATTATCATAGTGTTTCACTTATATGTGGAAGGTAGGAATAGCATGGAGGACATTAGGGGAAGGCAGGGAAAAATGAAGGGGGAAAATCAAAGGGGGAGATGAACCATGAGAGACTGTGGACTCCAGGAAACAATCTGTGGGTTTTAGAGGGGAGGAGGATGGGGGGATGGGTTAGCCCATTAATAGTTATTAAGGAGGGCATGTATTGCATGGAACATTGGGTGTTAAATGCAAACAATGAATCATGGAACACTATGTGAAAAACTAATGATGTCATGTATGGTGACTAACATAACATAATAAAAACAAAGACAGTTTCTGGGAAAAAAAAAGATAATTTCTGCCTTCATTTCTTTAGTATTGATAATGTACTGGGCATAGTGCTGAACTCTCCTTCCTTCCTTTCTTTCTTTCTCTCTTTCTTTTTCTCTCTTCTTCTTCCATCCTTCCTCCTTCCCTTTCTACCCCTCCCTCTCTCCCTTCCTTTCTCTCTCTCTTTACCTAATGAGTATTTCATCAACAAGAGCCTATGTCAGAGTGTGATTCCAGTTGCTCCATGACTTCCTGTGATCCCTATGATTCCATTCCCAGCCAATCGTGATGATTAATGCACTTCTGTGAAGAAGGAGAAGAGATAGGAGGGGAGGGAAGGTAAGAAGGAACAGAGAAAGAAAAGCCAACCTCCTCTAGTCTTAGGGAACTTGTAAAATGCATTAGCAGCTAAGCAGCAAGGGGAGTTTTCTGAACAGTGATTTCATCTCTTTGCTCCTGTGAACTAGTTGTTCCAGACATAAAAAGAGAGGGAAGGCAAGAACATGCGTTCAGTGGGTAAATGGTGCACTGTACTACGCTAACCTGGTGATGTTTTCTAATTTCTTCAGAATTAATATTTGGTTGTGAAACAACTGGTTGGTCTAAGGGGTCTTTGGATTAGATGGTGTGCTCCTGGTTCTTCATTAACATAGGGTACTAGGGTTTTAAGGTGAGATGATAGAAAAAGCAGGAGAATGTTAACGTCGCTAGAAACAGGCAGAGGTGCAAGGTGTTGTCTGTTCATACAGTGGTGATTATTTTGTACATTGATTTTTGGGGGTCGTAATAGGTCAGGGAAAGCAAGTAAATTATTGCTCAGACACTTGATTTTTTTAAATAACAGGGAATGTTGAAGGCAGCTCCAGTGAACAGATCTATAAATACAGAGAAAAAAATGGGTGGTTACCAGAGGGGAGGGGGGAAAGGAGATGGGCAGAATGAGGGAAGGAAAGTAGAGATACAGGCTTCTAGTTACAGTGAATAAGGCACAGGGTTGAGGGGTACAGCATAGGTAATGTAGTCGATGATATTTAAATAGCGTTGTAGGGTGACAGATGGTAGCTATACTTGTGGTGAGACAGCATCACAAATAGAGAAGTTGAATCACTATGTCATACACCTGGAACTAATGTAGCATATGTGTCAACTGTACTTTAAAAAAAATAAAAAGAATAAAGGAAACTCCACTGAAAAGGTGAATCCTGCTGCTGTTGTAAAATGCCATCCATTAGGCATTCAAGAGACTCTAGCTCTAAAATGTACTCCAGATCTGCCTGTCACTCTCCAGGGTGGGTGCTGCCCCACCATGCCCCCCATCTTTGTTTCTTCACTGGATTACAGCATTGGGCGGTCAACTGGATGGACTCCCCAGGACTACTCTTTAAGCCCTCATTATTCATTTTCCACCCAGCAGTTGGAATGATCTTTTATTAACATAAATCTTATTCTCTGCTTTAGAATCTTCCAATGACTTCCTATATTTCTTATTACACTTGCAATAAAATCTAAGTCTGCTGGCATGGTCTATAAGATCTGACAGAATCCAACCCTCTATCTCTGTTAGAAGAGACTATTCCCAACATCATTCCATATATTCCAACCCTCTTTGGCTTTCTTTCTGATTCTAATGGGCCAATTTTCCTTCTGGCTCATGTCTTTACATTTGCTGTACTCTGAATGACTGGGTCTTTCTTGGCATGTAGCTCTCAGTCTATGTATCACCTGTTCGGAAAGATCTTCATTTCTGCTCAGTGTCAGGAACTTTATCTGAAGAATCCTAAGTGAAGTTCTGCTGTTCATTTATTCACTTGTTTATTATCTCTCTCTCTCCCTCAACCACAGTGCAGACTCCATGAGAGTGAGAATGATGTTTATGTCTTGCTGCTGCCATGCCTGGTGTTTAGAAGGCATTCTTAAGAAACTATGCTGACTAGCCGAATGAATGAATGAATGAATACAACTAGACCACAGGGATCCATGAATAAATGGATGATCATAATTAGACTGTAGGAGTGTCAGAGCAGGACCTGAGCCTTGTCTGCTTCCCTTGTACTATTTTGCATACAGGTGCTCAGACAGTATCTGTTGACTTGGACTCAACTAAGAAATTTATTTTCCTGTTCAGTGAGAAAAAGTGTGAGAGGAAATTTCAAAATATGTTTTGATATACTCTTCGGGGAGGAAACATGGCTTTTAGGTAACTAACCATCCCCATTTGCCTAAAATTGATTTTCAAGATGCAGGGTTAGTAGGTTACCCTCATGCTTTCCCTGACTTTAGAGTCAGAAAGGCCTAATATATACCATTTTATATAGGAATTTAGGAATTGCATTTGGCTGCTAATAACAGAAGCCAGAAAATAAACACTTAGAGATTACTCTTTCATGTAAAATGCATTCTAATGAACATCATATCAAAAACTAATGATGTACTATTCCTTGGCTAATTGAATTTAAATTAAAAAAAAATACATTTCAGTGTAGGCACAGCAGAGCTACATGGCATCCTCAAGGTCATTGGTGACCCAGAGTCCTGTGTCTGGGAACTTCACCATCCCTAGTACATGACATTCAGTCTCAGAGCACCCTCTTGTTCTATCGTGCCTGCTTGGAGCCTTCAGCCCTCATGTCTTCAGTACAGACAGGTACTGTGCCAACTCTCTGTCCTCTTAAGGAGAGACTTCCCGTGGCTAAGAGCTCGTGTTTGCATCTCACTGCCTCTTTGTAGCTAAAAGAGAGCCTGGATAATATGACATGATCTTTTAGTTGGGTAGATTGCCTCTCTGGATAATTCTTAGTAACATGTTACTGAGAGAGAGAGACTGGTTAGTGAGTAATAGACACTTAGAAGCCTCTGCCATATTTGGATTCTTTATTTTTATTTTTAAGGATTTTATTTATTTATTTGAGAGAGAGAGAGAGAGAGCACAAACAGAAGGAGAGGCAGAGGGAGAGGGAGAAGCAAACTCTTCACTGAGCTGGGAGCCCGATGTAGGGCTCGATCCTAGGACCTGGAGATCACAACCTGAGCTGAAGGCAGAGGCTCAACATTCTGAGCCACCCAGGTGCCCCTGGATTCATCACGTTATTGATGTTGCAACCTTATGAAGGCCATTGCATTTCTTGGTGCCTGTTTCTAGGCACTGTGATCATGAAAACAACAGTAATAGCAAGATCTCGCTTCCTGTGTATTGGGTTCCGTTCCTTGTTGGGAATATTACGTACAGTAATTTTGCAAGGGGTATGTTATTATCCTCATTTAGATGAGAAGAGTGAAGTTAGCAGGTAGAGATAATCTGAAATTTAAATTCAGAGCGGTCTGACTCAACATCCATCCTTTCTGTTACCCTTCAGGTTCTATCTCTTTGGATACACAGATGAAATGAGAAACTAAATGTGAACGGAATTGCTTGACATGTACATTTCTGAAATAAAGTAGTATCTCTGTAAAGACATTTTTGAGTTTTCTAGAAGAAAATGTCCATGGTACTGGTGTGCCTGGGTGGCTCAGTCAGTTGAGCATCTGACTCTTGGTTTCGGCTCAAGATCATGATCTCAGGGTCATGAGATCAAGCCCCACATGGATTCTGTGCTAAGCGTAGAATCTGCTTGAGACTCTCTCTCTTGTTCTCCCTCCTCTCTGCTCCTCTCCTCCCCTGCAAATAAATACATAAAATCTTCAAAAATAAAAAAGAAAAGAAAACGTCTATGATAGATGCATATAGAAAATGTTTTGGTGTCATGTCTCAACTAAATGAGTCTGATGAACAATCCCTCCTTTCCCCACCCCACTCCGGCCTCTTCTGTTGTAAAAGAACTCTACCAGGAAGTGAGTTGGCACAAACTGTTGTTGTTTTTTTTATTTTTTTTCATTTTATGTTTATTTTTATTTTTATTTTTTCAGTTCTGTCCCCAGTGTAAAGCTGGAAGACCTGGCCACTATTTTTGAAATGTCACTTGAAGGGAATGATAAAGTCATTTCTCACTCTCTTCTTTTCAAAATATTTTAGAGGTGAAGGAAATCTCTGAACTGTTGAATGGAAATGAAAGTCCCCTGGTATTGGGCATGGATGAACCAGGTCCTTCCCTGAACATGGGCAATAAACATCTAGGTAATGTAATGGATTTGTTTGGCATTCATGGACCTCTGAGCCTGTAGCTGAGCAAATGGGCCCCCCAGCCCTATTGTTCCATGTTCAAGGGGGTTGAGTTTTTTAAAAATGCATGAACTTTTTAAACAGCTTTCTTTTTTTTTCCTGAAGCCTGCTATAGATACTGTTCTCCCTAATGTCTTGTAAATAGCTGATGTTTGATTCCTCTAAATTGCACCAGACTTTTCTCATCCCAGAGCCTTTACAAGGGATTTCCCCCCAGACACATTGAACGCCTTTTCAGAGAGTGATGGATGTATGTATTTCCAGGGAATAACAAATCAGAAGTAAGCAGAGGGAATATACATCTTCTCAAGCCTCAAAGGAAACTGTTAACAGGTGAATTAAAGATACCTGGTTTTGGTAAGCTGACTCATAACCTGTTTGGGCATCCACTTTGGAGGAAATTGAATGGAATATTTAAAAGCCAAACTAGCAATTTTTTAAATTTGTCATTTATCATCATATTCCTTAAAAAAAAAAAAATTCTTGGTCTAGGAAAAAAATGTGGGTGAGACACAATCTTAGGGGTAAAATTTCATACAAGAGTATGAGGTAATTGAGTGAGAAAAGCCCTGGAATGGAATCTTAAGTTGTGTTAGTGATTCAGAGTCATGAAAATCATCCTTAATGTTAATACTTATCAAGGGCTTCCTAGATCCCAGACACTGTGCTAAGATCTTTAAAAGCATCCTCTCCCTTAATTCTCCACATAGCCAAAATAATGATGTGTATTCGTCAGTGATATCATCTATATTCATCCACGAGGGAATGGAGACCCAAAGAGGCTTCATACTTTGCCCTCCATTAGCAAGTGGTTGAGATTGGATTTAGATGCACTTTTGTCTACCAGGGAATTGTAGTGTATTTGTCTCCCAGGGCTGCCTTACACACAGCTGAAACAACAGAGATTTATTTCCTTACAGTTCTGGAGGGACCAGGATCAAGGTGCAGGCTGCGTTTCTCTCTCTCCTTAATCTGCAGATGGCCGTCTTCTCACTTTGTCCTCACGTGGCCTTTCCTCTGTGTGTGTGTGCTCCTTGCCTGGCTTCCTCTTCTCGTAAGGACACCAGCCCTGTTAGATTAGAGCTCCACTCTTATGACCTCGTTTAATCTTAATTACCTTCTTAAGGGCCTGATTTCCAAATACAGTCACCCTGGGGATTAGGGCTTCAGTGGGTGAATTTTGGGAGAAGTGTGGACCCACTTCAGTCTATAACTAGAGCCAATGAACATACCCAGTTTCCCCAGCTATTCTGATAATAGGACTTTGATCAAAATCATTATACTTCTCTGGCCCCCAGTCTGTCATGAATTAAAAAAAAAAGAATCCTTTTTAAAATAGCTTTATTGAGGTATTATTGATATACTATAAAACTACACTGATTATTCAGTTTTTGAAGACTTCTCTCATTCTAAAACATGATTAAGAAAGAAATACGGTATAATTCATCAACATATTCGGACATTATTGGTACAAATTTAAAATGGGGTCATTCTGTGGGCTCCCTGGGTGGCTCAGTTGGTTAAGCATCTGACTCTTGATTTCAATGGGTCTTGATCTCAGAGTCATGAGTTTGACATCACGTTGGGCTCTGTGCTGGGCGTGGGGCTTACTTAAAAAAAAAAATCAGTAAAATAAAATGGGTGCATTCTAAGGGTAACGCTTATGAAGGTGGGGGAAGTACTGTGACCCCCTTTAGGGCTGTGTCATTACTTCACTCTAATTGCCATCTTCCCATGGTGTTATTGGCCACTCTGTTTTTCACACACAAAAGCATTCAAGTTTTCTTCTTGCTTCTTTATGACATTACCCAGCAAAAAATTATTGCTTTTTTGATGTGTGCCACGCATTCTTTCTTCAAGCTTAAACTCACCGAATGCTTCTTATGTGTGGGACACTCTTTGAAGGCCATACATTCACTGTATCTGATTTAGTCTTTTTAATAAGCCTATACCATTGTGCAAGTGGGGGAAATTGAACCTTTTGGTGCTTAAATAATTGGCCTCAGGTCAGT
Source organism: Neogale vison (assembly GCF_020171115.1). Classification (NCBI taxonomy): domain Eukaryota; kingdom Metazoa; phylum Chordata; class Mammalia; order Carnivora; family Mustelidae; genus Neogale; species Neogale vison. The sequence continues at coordinate 270,221,179 of NC_058091.1, read as the reverse complement.
CAGCTCGAAAGGGTAGAGCTAGTATTTGACTTCAGGTCTGAGGCGCAAGCCTGGATCTTTAGCTTTTAAGCCACCGAGATGAACGGCCTCTTGTGCTCTTGTAAAGACTCTGATGCCTTCACCTGCTCTCGTGGCTTCGACTTTTGTTCCTGCTGATTGCCTCTTCGGGATATCTGTACCTCTCCTTTCCCCTTCCTTCCCCTTGCTGGTTCATTTCATCTTTTACCATGTACACAGTGTGAAAGAGGGAGTTCTGCCTCTGTTTCCCTCCCAAGTTCAATTGCATTGCCTGCTGTAACCTCTCACCGATTAAATAGTGGTAAATGGGGAAACCATTGGCAGATTCATAGGAGAAAGCAGGTTGAGAAGGGCACTTCCTTTTGGAAGGATGCGGTTTTTTTTTCCCACTGACATTACCTGGACTTTCGTATGCAGTTGCTTTGTGCCTTCCATTATTTTTAATTTCAGCTTACAATTAGACCTAGCAAATTGAATTGCTTTCTCCGAGGAGCTCCGATTTCTCTATTTGGCAAGTAGCACAGCTCCTCCCCGCCATTGCTCAGCTGAAATTAACATGGTTGATTTTGTTTCCTTGTACTGCAAACTCGCCTGATCAGTAGAATCATGACCGCACTTAGTAATTGCTTCCACAGAGTCTGTAGGGAGAGTGGGTATCAGCAGTGCTCCGCCTGATGAGGAGAATGGAGGTTCTCCAGGGAGATACACAAGGAGCTTTAGGCAACGATCTTGGGGATTAAAGAGAGCTGTTCCTTTTCGCTTGCACTCAGAAGTCTTGTGGCGTTTACAAAAGCCATGAAGGGCCCTGCTGTTGGAAGTGTCTTCTTTAGAGTCAGGATAAATTCAGAGACTTGGTTATTTATTATGGCTCACAGATGCTGCAGAGGGACCATCTTAACCCTGGATAGTCTCATTCAACCTCAGCTTAGTGCTGATTATATTTATTGGTGAAAATGCAGTACTTAGTCAATTCTACGGTACTTCATGTTTCATCCCAAAGAGTTGAATTGATTTTAGTTCCACGAATGAGAGGGGGATTACTACACAGGGCGCAAAATGAAAGCCAGTGCAGTCATACAGCGGGGGTCGGTGTCAGGTTACCGAAAGCGTTCTGGAATCTAAGCCTTAGATGGTCTGTAATATCATTTCAACTCCTGTGATTAAGGGTCACCCCCCACCCCTGGCTCTCAGCATTCCCTGTATGGTAGTACCCTACGCCTCTGTAATATTTATGAACCTGATGGTCCCTTAAGACCTTAGTCTGTTTTATGTCTCTATGCCTTTGTACTTCCTCTCAGGTATTTCTGGAAAACCATTTTCTTTCGTCTTCTGCATGGTTGATTCCTAGCTACTCTTTAAGATACAACCCAAGCATTACCACCTTTCTGTATATGAACATCTGTCTTGAGGATTGAGTTGGGGGCTCTACTTTTTTACCATGTGTACCTCTACAGTAGTACCTGTCACATTGTTTCGTAAGTGTTGGCTAGCTTATTCTTTTCTTCATGTGTGAGATCCATGACAATGCCCTATTTATTTTGTAAATCATGGGTTGAGGACAAAATAGGCTTGTGAAAAATGTTGTTGAATAGGTGAATGAAACAAAGCAGCCACTAATTTTTTTGTGAAACAAAGCAGCCACTAATTTTTTTGTGTTTCTATAGAACTATTAAGTTTAAAAGACATTATTTTGATGAGCTTTGAAAATTTCAATAATACTTTTCTATGCTTTACAGCACCTAATTTCCTCTTTTATGTACTTTGAGGAATCCTGTGTACATCTTATGGAGTATTGTCAATGATAACATATATTAGTTTTTAAGAAAGTCAGAAGGTAAAATATTAAAATTTAAGAGTTAATATAAAGTAATAACCATCATGCAAAACTTATTTCTGTAGAAAAAGATTTTGTATTTATAATATCAGCTAGAGTGGGTAAGAAAATCTCTGCCACTGGTGAATGGCTGGATCAATCAGAGCTGCTACCCCTTTCATCTACAAATTAGGAAGGTTTTTCCTAGTAGTCATGGGCACTCAAGAGACCTCCTCTCCAATAGAGGGCGCTGCTACTCCATAAGCTGTGATGGACCCCCACAGATGAAGACATCAAAAGAATTGATCTAAATGCATCACAGCTGGCTACTTGAAATTATGATTTATGTTCGGCTGGAGCCCAATTTGAAGAAGTTTTAAGCAAAGGGGAAAATGTCTACCTGCTCATTTTGCAGGCTCCAGTCTTGGTACGTGCTATGTTGCAGCACTTTTCAGGTGAACTGGGGAAACCACTGCCATGCTCTCGGAGCCTAGTGTAAGAGCCTCCCACGTTGCCCCTGAGTGGTGGATGAGTACCTCTCTCTCAAGGAACCCACATTTGCTGAGCGCATTTCTACTTTGCTTTCTCTTTCTAATAATTTCAGGCTAGGTCTGCCTACTTGGCCTCTGGCTACAGGAGGAAAGTGCATATAGAATGTACATGATTAAGAGTCTCATTGAACAGGCTCGTGAATGCCTTTTCTTACAGACCTGGCGCTGAGATGTGGAAGGACCTCAGCCTTCCTTTCTCGCTTCCTCACTTTTGTTCATGCTGTTCTCTTAGCCTTGACTCCCCTTGCCCCTTCTCTGCCTGCTCCCTCCTCACTGGTCTGGGACAGCAAGCCCGAACACCCACGGAGGATTAAATACTCCATCCTTTGTACTCCCCTGGCTACTTTCTTATAATTATTGTGGCACTTGCTTTATCTTGCCTTATGTCATTATTAGCTATTTACGTGTCTCTCTCCCCTGTAAGACTATAAATACCCCAAGGCAGGAGCTGGGTATTACTCACCTCTGTACTTCTCTGGCACTAAGAATGGACCTCACGGGACCCAGTAAACATTTGCCAATTGGAGATGCATGTTTCTTGGGACTGTACCACGGGCACCCATGGAAATCAGAGTAACAAAATCGTCTCAGCTCTGTGGAGTTTTTAGAAATCTACTTGTCTACATGGGTTGATGAAAATAGTGGTTGAACAAGGACTAATTTTGTGATGGGCATAGAGGTTGTACTCGAATTTAGGAGATGGTCTTTGTTGACTTTGACATACAGCGGTATTCAGCAGTACTCAGCGGTTGTACTTATTAATATGCTTTCTTATTATTTCTATATTAATATGCTTTTTCATGAAAAAGTTGTCTTTGGGTGGTGGCAGAAAAGGCAGTGCAGTGACATGCTTTACACCCTATACAGCTCTTGCCAGACACTTTTGACAATTCTTTAATATTTTTTTTCACAGTTACACCTTTTATTCTGTGTGACACGACAAGTCACCTGGGCCTCCCTGTTCCTCCCTGACACCATCTTTTCAATGAAGCCATAGCGCCTCATGGTAAACGCATGATGGCAGACGCCCTGCCAGTCGTCCCTGGAATTGCTTGGGAGAACCTTTGGCTTTCATCATTGTTTCTTACAAACCAAAACCTTGACCACAAAAGTAACGTGTGCTCAGTGTGAAAAACAGGAGCAATTTACAGAAGTACAAATGCGGTGAAAAGTGTGATTCTTTTCTTTCATGCGTTCTCCAAATCCTACTCTGACCCCTAGAAAAACACTGCTTTGGTCATTTAGCACTGTTTATACATGTGCACATGCGCACGCATACACACACACACACACACACACACACACCCCTCCCATTTTATCTAATGACAGAAAACTAATCAATCCTAGCAAAACTCTTCTTCCAAGTTTAAGTCCTGATAGTTCAGCATCCCTGTGGCTTGTCTAAATGCTGATATTTGAAAGAGAGTCATGGTTTCTGAAGTGGAAAAAACAAACAAACAAACAAACAAACAAAACAGCTGGACTCTATGGGGTATGTTCACCCTAGAATTTTCTAGGATCATTCTCCCTAGGGCCTGGGTCTAGGTTCACCCTAGAATTTTCTAGATCATTCTCCCTGGGGCCTGGCTCCTGGGCACCCAGTAAGGTGCTGGCAGTCATATTTGGTCCTTGGCTGGACTGTTTATGTCACTATCTGCCGGTCTATACAAGGGCCCTTCAAGTATATAGATATCCTTCTTCCTGTGCTTTGGAGGAAGAGTTCTTCAAGATATGGGGAACTAGGTGGGGCTGATTGCCTTCTCACACCCCTGCCCCCATATAGTTATCCCTCTTCAAGCTCCCTCTTTCCTTGATCGAGTGAGAACCTCCTTTGGAAGTGCTAACCCCAGTACAGAGGGAAAGCAGGCGGCAGGCATCTCTTCTCTTAAACCCTGTACTTATCAGAGGGTTCGATTTCACCATACCCTTGAAGTTAATCTTGGTGGAGAGAGTGGAGTACAGGGCCCTCGGAGGTATGACTGGTTTGTCATATTCTTGTTTTCCTTCCTTGTTCTTCTAATGCAGGGAGAGGTGTCCTGCCCACCCACATCTTCTGGGATAGAAAACAAACAAAAGATGATTTTGCAAGTGTTGTACACATGGATCTGAGCTTTAAAAAACTGAAACATCAGGAATTAGATGTCTTTTTCTATCTGTAGTTCTACAGTGATATGTTTACCTTTATAGTAATGGAGTACTCGAAGTAGAGTAATGGTGCAAAAAGGAGTTTGGGGGAAAGCATACTAATTGCTCACAGAACTGTCCAGACCCATGTAAGATACATATGCGCACATATATAATGTTTTTGTTTTATTTCTGTTGGCTTTTTCATATGTGGGATCGTGCTTAGCATATTGTCTGTGAGGTGCTTCTTTTTCTTTAGTAATATGTTACAAACGTATTTTAATTGCTGCATAGTATTTCATAGTATATTAGCCTGCTTGGATGGCCATACAAAAATCCTTTATTTCCTGTGGTTCGAACCACAGGAATTTACCTCTCACAGCTCTAGAGCCAGGAAGTCCAGACCAAGGCACAGTAGGGTTTGATTTCTTTTTTTTTTCTTTTTATTTTATTATGTTATGTTAGTCACCATACAGTATATCATTAATTTTTTTAAAATTTATTTGACAGACAGAGATCACAAGTAGGCAGAGAGGCAGGCAGAGAGAGAGGAGGAAGCAGGCTCCCAGTATGTCATTAATTTTTGATGTAGTATTCCATAATTCACTGTTTGCATATAACACCCACTGCTCATTATAACACGTGCCCTCCTTAATACCCATCACTGGGCTAATCCATTTCCCCACCCACCTCTCCTCTAAAGCTCTAAGTTTGTTTTCTGGAATCCATAGTCTCCCATGGTTCATCTCCCCCTCTGATTTCCCCCTTCATTTTTCCCTTCCTACTCCTCATGTCTTTCATGCTATACCCATGTACCACATATAAGAGAAGCCATATGGTAATTGTCCTTTTCTCTTTTTTTTATTTTTTATTTGTTTTTCTTTTTTATTAACATATCATGTATTATTTGTTTCAGGGGTACAGGTCTGTGAATCATCAGTCTTACACAATTCACAGCACTCACCATAGCACATACCCTCCCAATGTCCATCGCCCCACCACCCCATCCCTCCCACCCCTCTCCCCTCTAGCAACCCTGACTTTGTTTCCTGAGATTGAGTCTCATGTTTTGTCTCCCCCTCCAGTCCCATCTTGTCTCATTTTTCCCTCCCTTCCCCCCACAACCCCCCACTGTGCCTCTCAAATTCCTCATTATCAGAGAGATTATATGATAATTGTCTTTCTCTGATTGACTTATTTTACTTAGTACAATACCTCTAGTGCCAGCCATGTCATTGCTAGTGGCAAGATTTCATCTTTTTGATGGCTGCATAGTATTCGTGTGTGAGTGTGTGTGTGTGTGTGTATGTGTGTACCACATCTTCTTTACATCTAGGTTCATTCCATAGATTGGCTATTGTGGACATTGCTGCTCTAAAGTATGTACCCCTTCAGATCACTACATTTATATTGTTAGGGTAAATATGCAGTAGTACAATGATTGGGTCATAGGGTAGCTCTAATTTTCAACTTTTTGAGGAGCCTCCATGGCATTTTCCAGAGTGGCTGCACCAGTTTGCATTCCCACCAACAGTGTAGGAGGATTCCCCCATTCTCTGCATCCTCATCAACCCCTGATAATTGTCTTTTTCTGCTTGACTTATTTCACTTAGCATAATCACCTTCAGTTCCATCCATGTTGATGTAAATGGTGGGTATTCATCCTTTCAATGGCTGAGTAATAGTCCATTATATATATGGACCACATCTTCTTTTTCCATTCACCTGTTGAAGGGAATCTCAGCTTCTTCCACAGTTTGGCTATTGTGGACATTGCTGCTATGAACATTGGGGTGCATATGTCCCTTTCACTACATCTGTATTTCTGGGGTAAATACCTAGTAGTGCAATTGCTGGGTCATAACTTTTTGAGGAACCTGCATACTGTTTTCCAAAGCGGCTGCACCAACTTGCATTCCCACCAGCAGTGTAAGAGTGTTCCTCTTTCTGGTGAGCTCCCTCTTCCTGGCTCGCTCACTGTCACTTAGCCTTTCTTGCATGCACACAGAGAGGGAGCAGCTCTCTGGTATCTCTTCTTGTAAGGACATTTAGTCTACTGGATCAGGACCCCACACGACCTCATATAACTTTCATTACCTCCTTATAGACCCTATCTTCAAATACAATCACATCGTATATTAGGCCTTTAATATATAAATTTTGGGAAGACACAGTTCAGTCCATGGCACTTAATGTAGAACATGATAAGTGCCTTCTATAGGGTGAACATTAACCATTTATTACATACATTTTAATACTGTTTTCTAGTCTGTCACTTGGTTAAAAAAATTCTGGTAGTTTTCATCATATAAATTTTTTTTATATCAAAAAATCTATAATTTTTGATTTGGCAGGGACATCAAAAAATGTTCTGATAATCCAGTGCTTCCCAAAATTTACACAAGGAGAGACCTCATCACGGCATTAATAGCCTTACTTCTCTCCATGCACTCACATTCACAAGGCCCCACACAGGTCCCACCTTGTGGACTATAGCACAGAGCAGAAATGCTTAGAGTGACTATGGCCATAAAAACAATCAGAAAAAAAGCTAATTGAATGTAATTCAGCCTTCTTCCCATATGCAGAAATTGGCAAAAACTCTCTTATGTCTCCTTAAATTGTTATTTTTGAGTTAGTGGCTGTTTTGTGGGTTGTTGAACTGCTCTCATTCAGAATTACATTTGGAGACTTCAGAAAGGCATCTGGCCCCCTGAGCACCAAGTTCCAGTGGACATATCTGGAGACATCATCCTGTTTCTTTCTTTTTCCTTTTTTATTATTAAAAAATGAAAACATACAAAATTATGGAAAATAGTGCAGTGAGCTTTGTGACCTCATGATCCAACCTTGGCTCCTCCCCACCTTCTCTCCCCCATTGCACTGGATTATTTTGAAGCAAGTCCTGAGTGTTGCATCCTTTTTTTCCGTCACTATTTCATCCTGTAGTTGCCCATATTCTGTACTTTGCTGACACTTCCTCTGTGGTGTCATTTAATATGTTCCTCTGCATACCTTGTAAATTGGTAGTTAGTTCTAGAGCAGCAGTTCTCCAAGTGTGGTCTGGGGACACATGTCAGGGTGTCTCTGAGACACTTTCTTTTTTTTTTTTTTAAAGATTTTATTTATTTGTCAGAGAGAGAGAGGGAGAGAGAGCGAGCACAGGCAGACAGAGAGGCAGGCAGAGGCAGAGGGAGAAGCAGGCTCCCCGCTGAGCAAGGAGCCCAATTTGGGACTCGATCCCAGGACGCTGGGACCATGACCTGAGCCAAAGGCAGCTGCTTAACCAACTGAGCCACCCAGGCGTCCCTCTGAGACACTTTCAAGGGACACATGAGGTCTAGACTGTTTTTACAGTAATACTGAGATGTAAGTTGCCTTTTAAATTCTCATTCCCTCACAAGTGGACAGTGGAATTTTCCAGAATCTGTGTGACAGGTGGTATAACAACAGATTGGATGCAGAAGCAAGTATGAGAATCAAGTTCTTTTCCATAGAGCCAGACATTAAGGAGACTTACAAAAATGTAAAACAATCTAATTTTCTCATTCAGTTGTTTTTGTTTTTGAAAAATAGCTATTTTTTTAATTGGGTTATGTTAGTTACCATACAGTAAGTGAGTGCATCATCAGTTTTTGATGTAGTGTTCCATGATTCATTGTATGCTATTTTTCATATAAATATGCTATTTATGTTAACATGTGATGGTTTCATTATTGTTATTTTAAAATAAATTAGTAAATAATTATTTTAACATATTTGTGTCTTCTTTCCCATTTACTAATGTTTCAGTTACTTTTTTAATATCAGTATAGAGTCATGAATATTTATTTTATACTTAGGATTACACTCCAATACTATTATTTTATATATTTTGTTGCTCAGAATTTTCTAGCTTTACTATCGGGAGTAATTTCAGTTGGCTCCAGTGTCCCTTTGACACACCTCCATCAGGTTTTTTTTTTTTTTTTTTTTTAATTTATTTTTTTTTAAAGATTTTATTTATTTATTTGAGAGAGAGAGACAGTGAGAGAGAGCATGAGCGAGGAGAAGGTCAGAGAGCGAAGCAGACTCCCCATGGAGCTGGGAGCCTGATGTGGGACTCGATCCCGGGACTCCAGGATCACGCCCTGAGCCGGAGGCAGTCGTTCAACCAACTGCGCCACCCAGGCGTCCCAGGTTTTTGTTTTTTTAATGTTTCCTTATTACACGATTCTTTAGGCTCACATATTTCTTGCCCCAGTTTTGGAGTCAGCCATTCCTCCCAAGAGTTCTGGTTCCTTTTATTGGCGAGTACCGTTAAAAAACCACATTCTGGGTGCTAGGTGTGCTCATTGCTACCCTGTTGGTATTTCTTCCAGATCTCTCAACTAATGCAGAAAAAAAATACACACACACACACACATACACACACACACACACGTATATGTATGTATACACACGTATATGTATATGTGTGTACACATGTATATATACACATATGTATATAAATGTACACACACCTGTGTGTATACATGTAACTGAATATTTCTTCATGTAAGCATCTGTATGTGTATTAATCTAAACATGAGTTTATACTGGAGTCTCCAATTCTGTTCTCAAATGAATCATTCTAGTCCTCCTCCCTTGCTTGTCTTACTCTAACACTGAGAAACTTGTCTCCTAACATCCACCATCCACGTACCTAATTGTTCTGTCCAGTATACAAGTGTAGCTGTATCAGAATTAACCCACAGTGTCTTGGGAAACAACTTTATCAACTAGAGTACAGTATGTTATGTGCAGTTCCTTTGAGGCTTAGTCTTACAGACAACACTATTCCCCCAGTTCCCTTTAGTGAGGCTTCATATATTTGTAATATAGTTAGATTCTCTTGTCACAGAATGCATTGTTTTCTGGGATCCCCAACTTCTTAAATGATTTTTGAAAATTTACATACATTAAGCTTCACTTTCTATGCTATAAAGTTCTGTGAGTTTTGATAAATGGATGGCATCTATCCACCATCACAGTATCATACAGAATAGTTTCACCACTGCAGAAATCCCTTCTGCCTCAGCTCTTCAACCTTTGCCACCTTTTGTTTATCACATAGATGGTTTGGGAAATATTTTCTCCAAGCTTATAGACTGTCTTTTGATTTTTTTTTAATGATGCCTTTCACAGAGCAGAAATTTTAACTGTAATAAAGTCTAAGTTATCAGTCTTTTCTTTCATGGATTATACATTTGGTGTTGTATCTAAAAACTCCTTGCCAACCCTAAGATCACTTCAAATTTCTCCTGTTTCTTCTGAAAGTTTTATAATACTGCATTTCATATATAGGTCTGTGATCCATTTGGAGTTCATTTTTTTGTAAGACATGGAAGGGCTGAGTATAAATTCAGATTTTTGTATCTGCACATCCAGTTGTTCTAGCATATTTGTTGAAAAGACTACCTTTGTCCTTTTCTCTTTTGTCAGATATCAGTTGGCTATATTTGTGTGTGTCTATTTCTGGGCTTTCTATTATGTTCCATTGATCTGCGTGTCAATACTGTGCTGTCTTGATTATGATAGCTTAATAGTAAGTCTTGAAATTGGGTAGTGTCAGTCTTCCACCTTTGTTCTTCTTCGGTATTGTGTTAGATATTCTGTCTCATTTGCTTTTCCATTAAACTTTAGAATCAAAATAACTTTCTATTTCGAGATTATGTTTTATAATACATGCCCTACTAGATGTATTTCAACACACACACACACGTGTATAAGTTTATATATTGTATATATCTGTATGTGGGTGTACATGCCAGTGTCTGTTTCCTCATTACTTTGTTAATACGCTTTTCAAACTTATGGATTTTTTTCCAGTTTGAGAGGTGAGAAACAGGATCTCAGTATAGTTGTAATTCACATCTCTCTCATGACTGAGATTGAACATCTTTTCAAATGTTTAAAAGCCATTTGCATTTTATTTTTTGTGAATTCTCTGTCCGTAGCTCTGTTCATTTTTCTATGTTGATGGTCTTGTTCTTTTTATTTTCGAAGGTCTTTATTTATTAGGAATGTCAACCATTTGTCAGTCAGGCAGATTGCAAAAATTTTTTTCACAGTGTGTCACTTCTGAAAGTTTATCTTGAAGCTTGTAGCAAACACAATTTTTTTTCATTCCATAAATCCTGTGGGAAAACTATCCTTTTGTCATTTTAAAATAGTCATGTTTAGTCTATGTGGTTTAGTATGTGACTACCCCCTCTTTTTTTTTTTCCACAAAGGTCAGGGGGAAGAAAGGAAACCCAGAGGTGGTTACATGATTTCTGTCCTACTCCTTCACCCAGACCTGGCCAATTAGATAGCACATCATTCTAGACAAAGTGGTTTTTCTGGCAATGGAGTGGGGCATGGTCCCACTGAGATGACAGGAATTCTTTTGGGGTAAGTAACATGCTATTGGGAAGGCCTCCCTGACTTCATCCTCATGAGTCTGGGCTGCTAAGAAAAATGTCTTCTTTCTCTTTGAAAGAGTCAACCTAAAAATGAGGCCAAAATAGAGGAAAGAAGAGAAGAGAGACAAGTAATGAAAGAGAGAAAGATGCCTGAAGATAATTTTTGAACGTTTGGATCTAACTGAACCTCCATTTCAACCATTTCATTGTATGAGCCAGAGAATTACAAATTTCGCTTAAACTAGTTTGAATTTGTTTTTTTCTTAGTAACTAAAATCTGACCCATTAAGACAAAGTTGCTTGTTTTCAAAGGATGCTTGTTGCTATCTTGATGCTCAGTAATACTGGTTCAGATAAGCAACTGTGTAATCATGGAAAGTAACTGACACATAGAATGTTATTAAAATTAGCATGGCATCACAGAAAGTCTTCCAATTAATGGGTAAAAGTGTCTAATTATGTTTGTCATTAATTCAGCTTTTTGGTAACTATGAAAGTAAAACAAAAACAAAATAGAAATCTCCAAACCACTTGCCTGTTCTTCTGTAAAAATGATTAATTATGAATATCAGGGCATCATTTATCTTCTTCTACTTCTGCTAACACTTTGATTGTAATGATGTCTGATCAGTTGTTATGTGAATCTTTTCTCCAAACGGATTCCAGATTTATAAACTCCCTGTAAAAGCTTCCAGTTTCCCAGGGTCCATATTCTTTGTAGTCAACCTTGAAAGCTGTGTCTTTATCACTTGTTCCAAATTTCAAATGATCGACTTCTATCCTTGAGAATAGATCTGGTTAAAGAGAGATGTTTGTACAAAGATAGTGTGTCTTATGTGAGGATTATGTTTGAAAGTCTGCACATAAGATAAAAAACACATATGCTCATAATTGACCTTGAAAAACAAATGAGAAGTTTCCATTTGGAACATAACAAATAGCCTCTCAAAGAGTTGGGCACAGCCATTTTTTCCTTCAGTTTTGCACCAGGTGGCCATTCCTCTGATTAGATAAAATACTTGGCATTGGCCTAAGCGGTATGTTTCAGGAAAAATTCATATCTTTAAATACTAGACTGGCACTTATGCTGAGGTAACAGCAAATCTGTGTTTTCCAAATCATGTGTATACTAGGGGTCTATGCTCATTGAGTCAGTCAGCAGGCAGAATCTTCCATTTTAAAATTGTTGTCTTTCTCTCTCTCAAGTGTGTACATTAGGAGTCTCAAATTTATATGGGTAAGTCTCATGGATTAAATGGCTATGAGTCCCCCCACAGTCCAAATCATATGTTGAACCCCTAACCCCCGATGCCATGATATTTAGAGGTAGGCCCTCTTGAAAGTAATTGGGGTTCAATGAGTTCATGAGGGGGAAGGACTTACGGTGGGATTAGTGGTTTTCGAGAAAGAGAGGGAGACCCCTCCCTATATGTACACTGAGGAAAGACCGTGTGAGCACACAGTGAGAAGGTCACTGCCTGCAAGGCAGGGAGAAAGCTCTTGCCAGAAGTCAATGGTGTTTGCACCCTGATCTTAGACTTCCATGACCCAGAATTGTGAAAAATATATTACTGTTGTTTAACCCCCCCACACCAGTCTATAGTATTTTTTTATAACAGTCCAAGCTAAGACAAGTGGTATGAGTTAGCTGAACTGGGTGACTCATTCCTTCTACCCAAGGCAAGGCCAAATCGAACAGAAGAGGTGACTTCTGATTCAAGGCAATACAGTCTGATTTTCTTGCCTATAAATACAGATCTGGGAGTTTAGTAGGTGGACACTGACCAGGGATGCTACAGCTAGGACATGATGTGGCCCCAAGGTTTGCCTGTGCCTTTGACTCTCAGTGGCTTCCCAGTCCTTTGTGCCAGTCTCACAAAACACAAAAACATTTCTTCCCTTGACTTAGTTCCCCTGGAGACCTGTATATTCTTCTAATAGGTAACCTGTCTATTCTTCTAATAAATCCTGAACCTTCTGTCTCCTCCCACATACATAGCTTGGCTCCAGGTAACTTGAAGTGAGTTTCTGTTGTGTTTAAAAATCCTTGATTTATGGAATGCCACACTTGGAATAAACACAACTGATTGTTATTAGGGTGGTATGAATACCTTTTAGTAGGACCGATATTTTGAAACTCAATATTAATTTCCTCTGCAATGTTGAATAAAAGGCAGTATTTTGAATAAAAAAACACAGTCCGTTCATGGACTTGTGTGTTGGTCCCGAGTTTGTGTTTCCCTTGACTTTACAGTCCTTCTTTGCACAAAGCCCTGCCCCTTCAACTGGCTATGGCAGCTTCCCACTTTTCTAGATTTCTAAAATCTTGTATTTATTTTAACAAAAATTGTCACCCTGTATTTCCCTTCTTCATTGTAAATTCTCCATTTTCCTTAATTGGGTTCTTCCTACACTTAGTGCATAAAAGCTAATCTTAAACAAGTTTGTTAATTGCCGGAGGGTGTTGCTAAGACTTCATGTGTAGTTTTATTTTTATAAACAAGGCTGTTTATAACATATTAGAAGAAAGTTATGACTCAGGAATCCTGGAAAGAGGCATAATTCATTAATAGAAGCCTTTTTACAATGGTGCAGGGAAAGAGTAGATGGTATGGTAGATATAAACGAAAGAAAGCAATAACCTCTTAGCTCTATCATTTAGTCACTTCTTAATTGCTTCTTACCAAAACTTGATCGGGGAATTTTCTCAGTGCTGCCATTATCCCATTGTTAACAGAACCTAAGGAGGTGCAGGTGCCTGGGTGGCTCAGTTATTAAGTGTCTGCCTTAGGCTCAGGCCATGATCCCAGGGTCCTGGGATCGAGCCCTGCATCAGGCTCCCTGCTCCGTGGGAAGCTTGCTTCTCCCTCTCCCACTCCTCCTGCTTATGTTCCCTCTCTCACTGTCTCTCTCTCTCTGTGAAATAAATAAAATTTTTTTTAAAAAAGAACATAAGGAGGTAAAGGACAGTGATTTACCTAGGTTCACCTGCCCACTTGAAAACAGCATCATAAGGAGGAGGTTTTTGTGTCATAAGAGTATTTTAGGAATGGTCATCCAATCCGTGCTGCTTGATAGCTGGGTGACATTAGTTATTTCAGACACAGAATGTTTCCATCGTCTTACTTTGAAAATGTACTAACTTCCCTTGGCCTCAGTGAGATAATATATGTGAAGCACTTGGCATGATCATTTTTCAGTCTTAACAGCTGTTACCAAATTCTAATCCACAAATTGCCCTTCCCTGCTGCCTTCCACATTGTCTCAGTGGCTGAGTAGTTTGATCGTTATAGTAGAAAGGTATGGGATACGTGCCACCTTCTAAGTGGACTTTGAAGAAAAATTAAAGGGTCAAGTTGTAAGGCCCATAGCTGGTTTTACAAATTACCTTCCCTTCCATTTCATTTTGCCCAAATGAGGCTATAACAGTGAACAATTTTATTATAACCCCTTTCTCCATAAATGTGTAACCTTTCCACCCCACTTAACTTCCCACTGAAAAACAGAACTCAGAAATATTTCATGGATGTACTCATTGTAGTGATGAGATGAGAGACTTCTAGGAAGACCAAATGGCTTTTTGTGTTTCATCCAGCCTCCCAGGCAGTGGAGACCCAGAGTCCCTGGAAAAGCTAATTCGCTATCCAGAAACCCATCTTTTTGTGCAAACCCAGGGTTCACAGAGGACCAGGAAAGACTCCTATAGGAACTATACTGACTCTTCAGGACATTGCTGTCTCTTTTTTATCTTTGATGTTCTCCTGTCTGGAGTCCTCACTTTTCTTTTTTCTTTCTTTCTAGTGATTTTTTATTTTCATTCCAGTATACCTAACATACAGTATATATTAGTTTCAAGTGTATAATATAGTGATTCAATAATTCTGTGTAGTACTCAGTGCTCAACATGATAAGGGTATCCTTAATCCCTTTCACCTACTTCCTCTAACTCCCCCACCCCATCCCATCTTCCCTCTGGTAGCCATCAGTTTGTTCCCTATGGTTAAGAGACTGTTATTTGGATTCTTTCTCTTTGTTTATTTGTTTTGCTTCCTAAATTTCACATTTAAGTGAAATCATATGGTATTTGTCTTTCTCTGACTCAGCATTATACTCTTTAGTTCTAGCCATGTTGTTCCAAATGGCAAGATTTCATCTTTTTTATGGCTGAGTAGTATTCCATTGAGTATATACTCCACTTCTTTATCCATTCATCTGTCAATGGATACTTGGGCTGCTTCTAAATAAATTTGGCAATTATGTAAATGATGCTGCATTAAACATGGGGGCGCATGTATCTTTTCAAATTAGTGTTTTCATATTCTTCGGGTAAATAGCCAATGGATCACATGGTAGTTCTATTTTTCATGTTTTGAGGAACCTCCATACTGTTTTCCACAGTGGCTTCACCAATTTGCATTCCCACAAACAGTGCACAAGAGTTCTTTTTCTCCACATCCTCACCAACACTTGTTTCTGTTTTTGACTTTAGCCCTTCTGACAAGTGTGAGGTCATATCTCATGGTGGTTTTGATTTGCATTTCCCCAATGATGAGTGATGCTGAGCATCTTTTCATGTGTCTTTTGGCCCTCTGTCTGTCTTCTTTGGAAAAATGTCTGTTCGTTTCTTCTGCCCATTTTTTAATTGGATTCTATGTTTTTCAGGTGTTGATTTGTGTAAGTTCTTTATATGTTTTGGATACTAATCCTTCATTGGATCTGTCATTTGCAAATATCTTCTCCTGTTCTGTAGGTTGCCTTTTAGTTTTGCTGATTGTTTCCTTTGCTGTGCAGAAACTTTATTTTGATATCTCCTCCCTTCTCCTGGCAGCTCTGGGTTTGCACATGAGTGTGGGGCCAATTTAATGCTTCCTCCTTGTCTGTGTGGTCTTTAATTTTTTTTTTTTCATCAGTGTTTTATAGTTTTCAGAGTGCAGGTCTTTCATCTCTTTGGTTGGGTTTATTCCTAAGTATCTTATTATTTTTGGTGTAATTGGAAATGGGATTGTTTTCTTAATTTCTCTTTCTGTGACTTCATTATTGGTGTATAGAAATACAACAGATTTCTGTACATTGATTATTGTATCTTGCATCATATCATTTACAAGTAGTGAAAATTTTACTTCTTTGTTACTAATTTGGATGTCTTTTATTTTTTGTTGTTGTCTGATTGCTGTGGCAAGGACTTCTAGTACTAAATTGAATAAAAGTTGTGAGAGTGGACACCTTTGTCTTATTTCTGACCTTAGGGGGAAAGCTGTCAGTTTTTCCCCATTGAGTATGATATTAGCTGTGCGTTTTTCATATCTGGCCCTTATTGTGTGTGGTACATTCTCTCTAACCTACTTTGCTGAGGGCTATTATGAATGGATGTTGTACTTCATCAAAAGCTTTTTCTGCATCTATTGAAATGACCATACAGTTTTTAATCTTTTCTGTTGTTGATGTAATGTACCATAATTGATTGATTTGTGAATGTCAAACTACCCTTGCATCCTGGGAATAAATGCTACTTGATCACAGTAAATGATTTTTTAAAGGTATTATTGGATTTGGTTTGCTAATAATCTATTTATTTATTTACTTACTTATTTGAGAGAGAGAGAGAGAGTTCAAGCTGTGGGGAAGGACAGAGGGAGAAGGAGAGAGAATCTCAAGCAGACTCTGTGCTGAGCATGGAGCCCAGTACCAAGCTCTATCCCATGACCCTGAGATCATGACCTGGGTTGAAATCAAGAGTCAGACACTTAACGGACTGAATCCAGGCCCCCCAATGTGCTAATATTTTGTTGAGGATTTTTGCATCTATGTTCATCAGAGATACTAGCCTGTGGCTCACTTTTTTAGTGGTTTCTTTATCTGGTTTTGGTATCAGGGTAATGCTGGTGTTATAGAATGAATTTGGAAGCTTTTCTTCCTCTTCTATTTTTTGGAGTACTTTGAGAAAAATAGGTATTAACTCTTCTTTCAGTGTTTGGTAGAATTCACCTGTAATGAAGCCATTTGGTCCTAGACTTCTGTTTGTTGGGAGTTATTTTATTACTGCTTTGATTTCATTGCTGGTAATTAGTCTGTTCAGATTTTCTGTTTCTTCCTGATTTGGTTTTGGGAGGTTATATGTTTTTAGGAATTTACCCATTTCTTTGGATTCCTCATGTTTCTTGGCCTCTTGGCCACGTGCTTTGGTCTGTATAGGTTTGCCTTTTTTTTTTTAATTTCACATAAAAACCTGAGAAGAATAAAACATGTATTCTGTTTGGCAAAGCAATTAGCTCTGTGGCCTCCCATGGAAGATAATGCCTATGCGTATAACAAGCATTCTAAGCATCATCTCCAGCAGGAAGTGGTAACTGGAACCTTGAAGCCTCTCTTAGGAATTTTATTGATGATTACTTCTGGTGACTTGAGGAAATCAGGGTATTTTTCATAAAGATAAGAATTTGGTGGGGCACCTGGGTGGCTCAGTGGGTTAAAGCCTCTGCCTTCGGCTCAGGTCATGATCCCAGGGTCCTGGGATCGAGCCCCACATTGGGCTCTCTGCTCAGCGGGAAGCCTGCTTCCTTCTCTCTCTCTGCCTGCCTTTCTGCCTACTTGTGATCTCTGTCTGTCAAATAAATAAATAAAATCTTTAAAAAAAAAAAGAATTTGGTGATGCTAATTTTATTATAATTTCAAATACAATTAGAGTGTTACTAGCTCATCCATCTCTTTGCCCAGATAGACCATTCAGTCTAAGAATATGAAATCAGCCACTTTGTAGTGGTTTCCTTTAGATTTTTGATGATGTAGATTATTTAAAGTGAGTAAAATTCTAAAATGAAGGGTATACTCTTGAACACTCTGAATCCCTTATGTGTTTGTTCTAACAGATACACTTAAAAATTGGGTGGAGGCTTTTTCAGCTATTTCTTCTTTCTGTTTCCCCCATTGTCATCACTTGTGGTTAGCAGAGGACTTTTATCCATGTTGTTATGATTCCCTGTAAAACTTGAAGGTGATTTTTAAAAGTCATTTATCTGATTCACCAAAGAGATTTCTCTTTGGTTCTAAGAATTTATACTCACTTTGGCCACAAACCCATGACTGCCATCTCATTGTGCCCCCCCCTTTTTTTAAATCTCTAAGAGAATTGGCTCAGAATCTCTGCACAATACAGAGTAAAGAGATGTGGGAAATAATATTTTTCTTATAATGCTACTGCCTGCTTAGATCTATTTTATTTCTTCTAGGACACCATTATGTGGACCTTGCCTTTTTTTGTTTGGTTTAACATTCAACCTCTCCTTGAGCTGCTGGTAACTAAGTTTAATTTTTTTGCTCAAAAAGAATTCCATTGTTTTCAGTCATCTTTGTAGATGTGATTATTCAAAAGAATATATTTGAAAATATGGAGTTTAAGATTATGGAGTCATGAAATAGTCATATTTACTTTATTTGTACTATTGGTTTGGTTTTTTTTTTAAGATTTTATTTATTTATTTGACAGAGAGAGAGAGAGAGATCACAAGTAGGCAGAGAGGCAGGCAAAGAGAGAGGGCGAAGAAGGCTCCCTGTTGTGCAGAGAGCCCGATGTGGGGCTTGATCCCAGGACCCTGAGATCATGACCTGAGCCAAAGGCAGAGGCTTAACCCACTGAGCCACCCAGATGCCCCTAATTGTACTATTGTTAATGAGAACAGCAACTAACCTTCCTTGAGTGTTTGCCATCTCCCAACGTCTGGGCCAGGTGTGTGCTCTGTGTCTGTGGATGTGTATGCATGTGTCTACAAGTGTCTGCAAGTGTATGTGTGTGTGTATGTGTGTGTGTGTGTGTGAATGAAATCTCACCTCATTTTTAGAAAAGATATATGAAGCTGGGTGTAATTATTGTTTCCTTTTGACATATGAGGAAACAACATTCAGAGTGGTTAAATAGTTTACCCAGTGTCACATACCTAGTTAGTACACAGTGGACTCAGGACTCAAAATCATGTTTGTCAGACAATGTGGTCTTACTTTTGATGACAGCATGCTGCCCTATTGATTCTTTGTATTTTGCCTCAAGGCCCAGTAATTCGGGAATAGGCTTGGGTCACTGTAGTGGTTGAAAGATGCTGTCAGTTTTTTGACACTCTTCCTATTGAGGGATGGATCTCTTTCCTTCACCTTGGACTTGCTTGCAATTTCATTGACAAGTGCGATGGAAGTGAGGCTAGGGTAGTTCTGGCCTCACCTTTAAAAGGACTGGCATGTTCTACTTTGACTTCCTGGAGTTCTGAGCCAGCATTAGAGATTCAATACCCTGAGACCTCCTTGCTGTAACGAAACTCAAACTACATCAATGGAAAGACCATATGATCAGAGTAGCTGCACAGTCAGTCCTCACTTGTTCCAGACCCTCACAAAACCATTTTAGCTCAGATCCCAGACTTGATGGAGCAGAAATGAGCTTATTCCTTCTATCCTCTGTCCTAATTCTTGACCAGTAGAATCATGAAATATGATAATAATAATTTGTATCAAGCCATTAAGTTTTGGAGTAGATTGTAATGGAAGAATAGATAAACAAACACCCGCCCCCTTTATGAATGATACAGTCTTCAAAAGCAGGAATGCGTCTCATTCATCTTTATATTCCTAGGTCCTAGTACAGTATCATTCATGTATTTGCAGCTCAGTTAATTTTAGTTGATTAAAGGAACAAATGAGTAGATGGAATGAAGCTACAAGGAAGACAAGTACCCCAGTATCATGCAGCTTGTGTTCTAGATAGTGTGGGGGGAGGCAGATAATAAGCAAAGAAATACTCTTAAGGTGGAGTGAGTGCTATGAAGTAAAATAAGGTAGGGTCAGAGGACACTTGCGCAGAGACTGAATGGGTCATATAGTAGTACCTGTGTGTCACCTGGATGGTGGCTTTGGGGCAAAACCCCCAAAATTTGGCATCTCTGTTATCACATCTCAGGGCCTGGAAAGAGGATGGTGCCAGAGCAAAAAGGAAGTCTGGGTGGAAAAAGCATGGGTTAGGACATCGCTCAACAACATCACCCTGCGAACATGTGTAACCTCACACTTCCACACCCTTGCAAATGTAGTCCTTTGCATAGAATGTTCTTAGCTGCTGAAAGTCTCTCATCTTTATCTGGTCAAGTCCAATGTTCCATTCTCAGACACATAAATTTCTTCCTCCGCTGCCTTATAGATGTTTGTTTTGACAGCACCTTTCTCTAGTGCTTGCTCATCCCTCTATTATAAAAGCTGTTTATGTAGCATTTTCCCCCAGCTGTTTGAGAAATCAGTGAGAGTAAGGGATGTGTGTCCTACCTTCATCTCCATGGTGGCACTTCCTACAGTGTTTTGCTATAGCAGATGTTTAATATGCTTTTCAAAATGCGAAACAGAGGAAAGAAATAAGAAGGGAAGAAACCATGCCTCCTTAACTTTATTTATGTAAGGTCTGGTCATCGAATGTATTCAATAAATAATTGATGAATGAATGAGTGTGTGAATGAATTAATTAGTGCATAGCTAACATGACACCATTTTCAATTAGTTTTCATCATGAACAAGTTCGCTTTTGTCATAAGATCTCCCTTATTAAATTCCTAGTGGCAAACTGATTTCTGCAAGTAGTATTTTTATAATAGATTAAAAAGACCAGATCACCCAGTGATATAAACAATGGTCATCAGATCATGTCCTCAAGTTTTGTACACTTAATTTAATTAATGTTGTAATGGAAATCAGATCTTTCCAGTGTGAAAGTTGCTCCTGGAAGTAACATGAATTTTGAGAAGCTCATGTTTGTTTCCCCCCTACCTGTTCACATATCCACCATCAGGCCGTAGCCTATAGGTATTTAAGCCCACTAACTAAAATACTGCCAAACAGAAAATGCTAATTTTTTTTAAAGATTTTATTTATTTATTTGACAGACAGAGATCACAAGTAGGCAGAGAGGCAGGCAGAGAGGAGGAAGCAGGCTCCCCGCTGAGCAGAGAGCCCAATGTGGGGCTTGATCCCAGGACCTTGGGATCATGACCTGAGCTGAAAGCAGAGGCTGCAACCCACTGAGCCACCCAGGCGCCCCAGAAAATGCTAATTTTTAATACTGAAAGTGCCCAGTCTATATCTAGGAAACACCTGATGGGGTGAGATGCCTTATGTGAGAGATCTTATCTATCAGTCGTATTAGATACAATCCCAAGAAAGATTTTCAGAGATACCATTTCATCACATGTGCCTGTGGTCTCTTTATAGGTCATGGCTATACTTAAAACTTAGCTTTCTCCTATAAGTTTCTAGAAAGTTGTTGATTAATCAGGAGAACATAATGGCATTAACTGTGCAATTCTTATTTGAGTAGCTCTTTGGATTACACAGGGGTAGAGTATGGTAAAAAGGCATCAAATATGTTGCTTTTGCATTAACATAGACACGGATTTTGTTTGTATCATTCCATTATATCACACAGCACAGAATAGCTTAGATATGTTAATATATACCCCAAGTGCCACCTCTCCCTTTTAAGTACCATTAACTGGCTGAAGTACAAATTTAATGAAGGTACAAAGCTAATGTCTGATTCTGTGGAAGAAAATGACCTTGAATGAATTGACAAGAGTTAAAAAAATTAATGATTCTGATTCAATACCTTTGAAGAATTAAGCCAGAAACTTTAAACTGGGACATTAGAATGAATGACCGTATCATTTGCTATATAAATATCAGGAACTGAATGCTTGTTATTTGCTGTTTGTTTAATTGGTTGGTTTCTGGCTATAAAGAGAATATTGGGCTCACTCTAATTGATTAAGTACCTTGTTTCCCCATATTCTTTAATTTTGGATTCAAGGCTTGTATGTAATCCATTTGATGGTTTTATTTGCTTTTTTTCTGTCGTGCGACTTTGCTGACTAGGAATTGGTTTACTCTTTCATGTCTGAAGACTCTGATAAATTGAGGAGCTTGGGCAGACAGCTCTTTTATCCAAGAGTCCTTACTGGGCTGGTGATATTGCTGAAACCTGCCTTGACTTAAGAGCCTGCAGGGAGGAAGAAACAAGGGAAAATTTTTTGCAGTGACCTCAAGAAACACACACACACACACACACACACACGCAGAATTCACTCATGCGGCAGCCTGTGCCAAAATAAGAGGATGAGAGCAGGCCTGTTCTGCTTTGGCTGATGAAAGGATGGTGAATTGATAAAATGATCAAAAGTGACATTGCAGGCCAACTAAGAAATATCAAAGGAGACTGTACTGCCGATCAGTCATGGGACTCAAGTCCACTGGGGCGCAGCTCCACAAATGTTTGCTGAGTGATTACAGAGAAACCGTAGTGGGTGGTGTGGCAGGCCCAGTGATAAGACGTGCTAGGTTTGTCTGTCCCTTGGTGTTCTTGGCTGTTCTCTTAACTTTGCCCTTGACCTTGCCCTTCTCATTCCCTTTGTGTGGTTGTCACCACATTCTAAGGGATACAAAGTTGCATGAGACACAATTCCTGCCTTCAAGGAAGTCTCAATCTGTTGGAAGAGATGGAAGTAGAACTGGAAATATTTATCTGTATGTTTTGTTTTGCTTGAAAGCAGATTCTGATAAAATCACAGGAAATCAATGGGGTGTGGAGGCCTTGTTACATTAATAAATGAGCTGTGATTTTTATTATTGTCAGAGGATATATATTGTATCTGATTTCTTCTATTTTTGGAGTGCCAGTTAATTAGAAGCTTTACTAATTACAGTTCCCAGCAGCTGGTATCTTTCTCTTTCTGAGAAATTCATTTTCCATCCCATCTTTTGCCTGTGTTAGTCACACATATCAACTTAAGGCTTTGACTTACAAATCTGACATGAATATGGCAAAACACAGTGTGTTCTTTGGGATTAATATGTAATATTTTCAAGATCCACATCAATCGAATGATCTGAACTTTTGAAAAGACTGTATCTTCCAGCTTTCCAGAGGAACACAGTATCTGGGGAGTTGATTGTGTTCTTGGATGAAAGAGAAAGGAGTTTGTTGTAGGGATAAAGCAAAGGCGGTTTCAACTGAGAGCTGATATTTTTTTCTTTTTTGTTATTTTTCTGGCTGCTTTGAGCAATTCATCATTGGAGGGTCCAGCAGTGTCTTTGGTCTTTCCTGTGACAGAAACCTCAGCCAGTGGAGGAAACCAATGTTAATGACCCATGCTAATGGTCAGTGGTGTCCTTAGCTAGTCTGGAGGTTCTGGCCCTGGCAGCCTACCTGCATGTCAGTGAAAAGTGGCCCCAGTGGTACTGTTGCAAAAACACAATTCCTTATGAAGTGTTACCCCTTTGCCTAAAAGGTTCTTCCCTACGTATTCTACTTGAATAAATCATTCTGGTTACGTGGACCTCTACTGATCTTGCCTGCCTAGAATCCATCCCTCCTTCCGGTACTACCATTTTGCTTTTCTTTGGAGAGCCACTTCTTCCATCCTCAGTGCCAGTCAGTGGGAAGTAGCTTCACATGGTGTTGCACTGAAGGGCATCTTGATACAGACTTCTTGGGTTTGTATCCTAGCTCCATCAACACTGTTTCTTACCATCCTGTCCACATGCCCATCATCTGTTGTGACCACACATATGTGTTCTTATCCATCTGCCTGTATCGCCTCTCAATTGTCTGAGATTGGGTGTTCGTTCAGTTGCCATTTTCATTTGGGCAACCTCAGCTTCTCCCCCAGAGCCAGGATCATGAGAGGAGCTCAGAGGACTACATGAAAAGCCCCGGTCCTGGATAATGATGGGCAGTAGAGCAAGTGGACATTGTTCATGCTCCATCTAGACTCTTCAAAGTTCAGTGAAAAAATATTTTCATGGTTTGATGTTTAAAGAACCATGTCTGCTTCCACCTAAAAATAATCCCATTATTTCTCGAGCTTCTTTTTCCCGGCATTATGTTTTCTCCAATCATGCTATCACTTAGCATTCAGATCATTGAACAAATGCAGTGTTTCAGGTCATCCAACACTTTGGAGATTGTTAATGGACTCAAAGCTGTGCTGATGATGGCCTTATTATTAGTTGAAAGTTTTTGTTTAGTGTAGATTGGTCTTTTTGACAAGTTGAAGACTTGCGAACTCATATGCTTCCTGTTTTTTGGCATGTATTTGTGATGGGGAATTCTTGAAGGTATTAACAGAACTTCTATCACAATTACTCTGTTGTAAATAAGATTATTTTAAAGAAGCATTTTCCCCTCCCCCAATTAAGGATTAATTGTCAAAGACAAAGGAGAATGGACCAAATTGGGATGTGAATTTTTCCTGTTAAAATATAGTTCACTGAAAGCTGTGCTGGTCAGATGCATGAATGTTATCTTTGGGAAAGAAGAAAAGTGAAGGAGAGAAGAATTCAGAAAAATTACAATTCACCCCTTCACTGTGGTAGAATAATAAATTTTCTGCACACTTCTTTTCATTGTTGTTCATTGGCCTTAATGTGCCGATGTCTTCCATCCCAGATGCTAAATCACAGCTCAGTGCATTTTTAAGTGCTGGAGGCAGGGTTGTCTGGGTGATAGGGGAAAAGTCCCATTTCATAGGGTCTGGATCTTGACATCAAAATGACAGTTTTCATCTCACTGATATTTACGTTTTATATGAATTGACAGATGCTTTTAGTAATTCTTCTCTGACTTGAGTCAGTTGGTTTCATTTTGGGTTTTTCAGATGTTAAATGTCCAAACCTTAAGATGGGAAGAATTCCAGTTATAGTGTAATGGATAGAAACATCAGGGAAATGAAAATAGTTTTAGTACTGTTATTTAAGGGTTTATTATTAGCATGCATTAACATATATTTAGTAAATTGAAAACTCAGTGTGCTTACATGCTTGAATCTCATCTTATTTAGCTTGTTTAGAGAAGAAAATGTGTTTTGAGCTCTTTAGTCTTGCTACAACTGTGCTGTAACAAAGCAATTTTAGTAGAAAAAATGGATTTGGATCACAGTTTCTTGTTGAGTTTGGTGGAATTTGTCGGTTAGGAAAAAAATTGCCTTGCTGAAAATGTGTTTGCTTCTCTGCTTACAAGTTCTAATCTTGGTTTTGATATTATTTGAACAATTGTTGACAAGCCTCTTTACTTTCCAATAGTTGGGAGTAAAAACATTCATTCTCAATTTTTATTTTGTTCTTGTACCTTTAAAACTTGATTAAAAGTCGACAGGTTGCTCAGAGTTCTAAGTGAATAGACATTGTCATTAGCTCTTTGATAATGTTCTCTGTGTTCTATAAACCAAGTAATCAGGTTTAGCTTGTACTTGTTATGTTCAAGTTCCCAGAGGATTTACTAATGAAAACAAAAAGGCAATATATGTTGTTGCAATAAACCATCATTTTGCTTAAAATAATTTGAAAATGAAAATTTTAGCCCCATGTGCCATAGCTTTGACATTAGAATCTCTGGGTTCCTCTCTGTCATCATTTTAGCTATTGCAAGTCAGGGTGAATTAACCAAGGTCATGTCTATACCAACATTTTAATTACCTGGCTTTGTTGATGGCTTGTTGAAATTGCTTTCATCTGGCAGCTGGAAACACAACAAATTTATGGTAGGGAGTGCTACTCAGGATTCAAGGCTTGTTGATGTGTACTTCTTGTCATAGGAAGCCCCCCCCCTTTTTTTAACATTTAAAAAGTATACTATATTTTATGATTCAGAGAAACACTTGCATATGAGGAGTGTTTATTGTTTAGAGACTCCAGTGATTTATGGCAGTATAATATAAACTCTAAATCAGGATTCCTTCAGTTTAAGCACAGCCTCAGGAGTGGGGGGCTCCTTGTATTGTAGGATGTTTGGGAGCATCTCTGGCCTTTAGTCACCACCTTCACTTCTGAGAATAAAGTATGTTACCAGACATAGCCAAATGTCCTCTGGGAGATGGGAAAAGAATCACCCTAGATAGAGAACCACAGCTCAAAATTACAATTTTATCCAGATTTTATGTTATCATTTCATTCCATTTTTTGTTACCCCTTTGGTGTATTTTTATATAGAGAGTTAAATTTTTATACTTTTCTCCTAAGAAATGATTCTCTTTCTTAGGTTAAAAAAATTAGTTTTAATTTCTACTGATACTTCACCTTGGAGTATAGCTCTTATATTTTATTTAAGCTGTTTTGATTACAGGTAGATTATATAGATTGAAGTTTTTAGAAAGAATTTTTTAGCTGTTAACAAAACAACAAATTATTCCTCTATGGTGAAAACTTCTGTCTAGTACATTTGGTAATATTTGAATCAAAACCCAGAATACCAGGTGGTGGGTATTATAGAGGGCACGGCTTGCATGGAGCACTGGGTGTGGTGAAAAAATAATGAATACTGTTTTTCTGAAAATAAATAAATTGAAAAAAAAAACCCAGAATAAAAATGCTCAAGTGAGGAACTTCCCATATCGATGTACCCTTATCTCTGAATGTGACTATCATGCTTCATACAAAATTCATGATTTTAAATACAGTAATAATATAAATTATTATAATGGGGGCTGGTAGTCATCAAGCATTGATTGCGCTGGGCACTGTAACAGAGTTTTACTTACACTGAGTCATTTAATGCTTGTTTAACTACCCAGAGGCCAGTATTACTGTTGTTTGTCATTATTTTATGTGGAGAGAATAAGGAAACTTTAGAAAAGTTTAGTCATTTACCCAGGGTGAACTCTTAGTCACGGTTGGCACTACGACTTGAACCAAGGGTTTCTGATTTTCAAAGATCTTGCTCTGAATTTCTGTGGTGTTCTGCCCACCACTTTCTTTTTACTGCCGCATCTCCTCAGGCTAGCCGTCGTAAAACATTCCAGACCCTCATTAACTGCCACTCTCTGTTTCTTGGCTTGAAGGTTTGCCTTGCTCCTTCTTGGACTACCATACCCACACTTGAAGCAAGAAGTGAGGAGGGTTAACACCCAGGCTCCTTCAGCAACTCTCAATTAATGACTGGTGGGAGTGGTAATACATACCTTAGGTCCCTCAACCCTAAAATGAGATCACTCTTAGCTACTCTGCTAGGTTCCAGGGTTTTCCAGAAGCATTGAGTCCATGATGATAGTGTATTTGCTGGCTAATGTACCCTTTGTTCGCTGCTTTCCCTTTCCTATATTGCTCCCCTCCTTTCCCGACCAGCCATTCACTTCCCAAGTAAACTACTTACCCTGGGATCCTTTATCTCAAGGTTGATTTCTGGGGAAACCCACACTGAGTCAGTTATCTTTCCAAAAATTTGCTTTGCTGGAGAAGATGATACATGATTAATACGGAACCCACACTAGAATTCAACATTAATGGAATAAAAGCTTTTACATTTATATAATAATAGAGCAGCAGTTGAGATATTTTCAGCTAATGTATCACAGTGTGTTTCTTATGTTGTAGTATATTTGTGTATTACATTGAAATTCAATCTCCCAAAGTGTAGAGCCATATGTTTAGCCTAAATAAAATGCCATATGGAGACTGGGTCTCATTAACAATCAGTTTCTCAACTTCCATAAGGTCTTTGGTGACTTTGACATTTTTTTATGAGCTTTATTTGTATCCTATTTCAAGCCATAGTATCTGAATACATACTATGTTTTCAATGAATTCATTCAAGGACTATGCTCTATGGGGTGTGCTTCTTACTCTTAAGAAGCTTGCAACCAGGGGCACCTGGGTGGCTCAGCCATTTAAGCATCCGCCTTCAGCTCAGGTCATGATCCCAGGGTCCTGGGATCCAGCCCCGAGTGGGATTGAGCCCTGAGTCAGGCCCCCTGCCCAGGCTGCTGCTTTCTTCCTCTCCTCCCTGCTCGTGCTCTCTCTGTCACTATCTCTGTTTCTTTTTCTCAAATACATAAACAAAATCCTTTTTTTTTTTTAAAGCTTACAACCAATTACAGGAAACAAAACTGTACTCTTGAAACAAATTGAAGATCAATTGAAATAATAACATAAATTTTGAAGTTTTACGATTTACAAAGCACATAGAGTGTGAGAGAAGCCAACTGTATAACAAAAAGACTCTGAGGTAGCAACCTGGTATATTAGTATCCTAGGGCTGCCATAACAAAATAGCACAAATTAGGTGTTTTAAGACACAATAATTGGAGTCTAGAAGTCCAGACTCACAGTATTGACAGAACTCTGCTCTCTCTAGAGGCCCTGGGGGAGGATTCCTCCTTGTTTCTTCCCAGCTTCTGGTGGTTTGACAGCATTCTTAGCTTGTAGATGCACCACTCCAGTCATCTGTTGCCACATGGCATTCTCTTTGTGTTCTTGTCTTCACATGGCCCTCTTCTAAGGACCCTCGCCATACTGGATCAAGGTTTCATTGTATTCCATAAACTTCGCTTTAACTAATTACCTCTGCTGCACTCTGTCCAAACAAGGGTACATTTTGAAGTAATGAGGGTTAGGGCTTCAACAATCTTTTTTGGGGGCACATAGTTCAACCCATAGCCCCAGGGTTGTGGTTCTACCCGTTTTTAACTAGCCATGATTGCCTTGGGCAAATCCATTAGCCTCTCTGTCTTCAATTTTCTCATCTATAAAAAAAGAGGTATAGTTAGAAGTCTCAGATCTGAGATTATTTTCTATTCCTCCTAGCCATCTTGAGCTATAAGCAGAAAAGTCATTATTATTATTTTGTTACCTGACACACTCAGACCGAAGAATGATACCACTTCTTGACTGCAGATGGCGGATTAGAGCCCATCAATACTCTTGCCCAGTAGCAAGTAATTTCTCTACATGACAGTCTCCTTTCCAGTGTAAATGATATCAGTATGAATAACTCTCATTCACTGAGCACCTACTAAGATCGAGGTCTATAAATCTCAACTCTTAAAGTGTGTCCAAATCACTTGGGGATCTTTAAGAAAAAGCACAAATGGTTAGGGCTAGCCATCACAGATTTTCATTCAGGTGGTTTGAGGTGGGGCTCAGGCATCGAAACATCTTTCTAAGGTTCTCCAGGGGAAGCTAATGTGCCAGGCGCAGCCGCGAACTCCTGATCTAGTCCCTGTGCTAGATTTCTGTACAGGAATTAGGTAGAATCTTTGCAAGATACCTTGATATATGTTTAAAATCAAATCTTTTGTCTGACATAATCAGCAACAGTTGATGAAACAATCAAACATGCTATATTGATACATCAAATAATTTAACTTAAAGCCTATAAATATACATATATTTGCCATTTTTTAGATACAAAACCAAGGCCTTTTCTTTGAGGCTATGCCTGTTTATTGGGGGCACAGGGACTTTTTGTTCTTGTACACACTGTATCCACAATGAATCATTGGTGTCTTAATGTGCAGCAAAAAATTAAGACATTTACAAAGACTTCCAATACCAGCCAGGATGGAGTAACAAGTATGAGACTTATTCTCTCACTTGAGACAACTAAGGGGGCATACAAAATATATGAAACAGGATTTTTCAAGACCTTGGACAGTAGGCAGTGAGTCATGATGATGCATGAGAAACAGGAAACAAGTAAGCAACCTCTACATTTGTCCCAATTTACTACCTGGATTGAGTTTCTGGGATCAATTTCATGGGTGGAAAAAACTAGGCAGAGTGAGCAGTGAGGAAATAGAATCAGGAGCCCAGTGAGGCCAAGACAGCTAAATTTGCAAAGTAGAATACGGGACAGGAGAGAATTACACAGAGATTGAAGAACTCCAGGGATCTTTAGTAGACAAGTACATTTAAAGAGTTGTAACTATACTCCATATGTACAAGGAGCAAGAGAAAAGATTGATCATGCTAGGATACAGAAAAGATTTTGTAAATCTATAATATGTTATATATATATTTTTTTAAATTTAATTTAATTTAATTTATTTGATGGAGAGAGGGAGATCAGAAGTAGGCAGAGAGGCAGGCAGGGGTGGTGAGGGGGAAGCAGGCACCCTGCTGAGCAAAGAGCCCAATGCAGGGCTGGATCTCAGGACCACAAAACCGTGACCCGAGCCGAAGGCAGAGGCTTAACCCACTGAGCCAACCAGGCGCCTCTATACTATAATATATTATATATTACATTAATATACTTTGAATGTTACTTAAATTATATTGTATATTATATCATTAATATAATACAGAATTGTAACATTATGTTACATAAATTATGTTATGTATTTAATATGGCCAAAACTTGGAGACAAGGAAATTAAAACATTAGAGATGAAAAATATGATGGGTGGAAATGCAACAGATTAAACATGGCAGAAAAAAATATTAATGAACTTAAAGATAGCAATAAAAACAAAAATGATCTAAAATGAAACAAAGGAAATATACTAAAAAAGAAATCAAAACAATACCTATATACACACGAACATATATATATATACACACTCTATACATTTTAAAGAAACAACTAAAATAGTACAAGCTATAGTTCAGAAGGCAGCACAAGAGATAAAAATCGAATCATCAAAAACATCTATCAAAAAAACCCCCAAAGCCAGAAAAAGAGGGAAAGAATAACAAAGAATGGATAACACAAGTATTAAGATAATATATTTAAACTCAACCATATTAATAATCATATTAAATGTAAGTTGTCTAAAAACTACAATTCAAAGAGATATTGTAAGTTTAAAAAATAACATCCATCTGCATGCTGCGTACAGGAAAACCACTTTAAATAAAAAGCCCCAAAAGGAAGAAAACCCAAAAAAGGAAGAAAAAAAAAATTAGACTTTCTCAAAATTAAGAACTTCTATTTGAAAGACATCGTTAAAAGAGTGTGAAGACAATCCAGTGTGGGAGAAAATATTTGTAAATTGTATATGTGATAAAAGAACTGTATCCAGAATATATTTTTAAAAAACTCTTACATCTTAGTAATAAGAAAACAAAAAATTCAGTTAAAAAAATGGGCAAAAGATTTGAACAGATAGTTTACCAAAAAACATGTAAGGGAGGCAAATAAGGGTGTGAAAAGATTATTAGTGCAGTCCTTAGAGAAATGCAAATTAATGCTATGAGATACCTCTAATACCACACTTATTAGAGTGGCAAAAATTTAGAGAAGAATGACCGTGCCAATTCTCGTCAAGGAAGTGTACCAACAGAACTTTCATACACTGTCAGTAAAATGTAAAATGGTGCAACCACTTTGGAAGACCGTTTGGCAGTTTTAAAATAAGTGAAACATGTATCCATTCTATGATCCGTTGTGCAACCCCTCATTGTTTACTCAGAGGGAATCAAAATATATGTTAATGGAAATAGTTGTACAGAAACATCCCTGGCAGCTTATTTATTATGGACAGAAATGGGAAACAACTCAGTGTCTATCAGCCAGCGAAGAGATAAACGAAATGTGGTATACCCATGAGATGCAATGCCAATTGGCAAGAAAAGGAACGAAATAGTGCACAAGAAAACACACGTGAATCTCAACAAAATCATGCTGAAAGAAGTCAGCCCCCAAGACAGAATATATGTTCTACAATCCCATTTATTTAAAAAACAAAACAAAACAAAAAACCAAAAAAACCCACAACTAGAAAATGTGACCTATAGTGACCGAAAGCAACCCACTGGATTTTGCTAGGAAATGGAGGAGATGGGGGGGGCGTCCTAGGAGGTGGAGGCAGATGGAAGAGATGACCAGGAGATGCAAGGAAACACCAGCGTGTGATATATAGGTTCATTAGGTTTGTGCGATGGTTTCATGCGTATCTGCAATGCCAACCTCATCAAATTGTACTGTTTAAGTATCGACATTTTATTTGATATGCTATACTTCTAAATTTATATAACATGTGCAGTTGTCCACACTTGATTTTATAAACCCATCTATATGGAGTCTTTCTGGAACACACAGTTTTTGGCAAATCAGCTCCTTTTCACACTCAAAGTACAGTGTTTCCTGTAATATTTAATTATGTTATCTAATCAAGATGGCGAGCAAAATGATACGGGTGCAACTAGAGGGTGTTATGCTAAGTGAAATAAGTCAGAGAAAGACAATTATCCTATGGGCTCCCTGATATATGGAATTTAAGAAACAAAGCAGAGGATCATAGGGGAAGAGAGGAAAAAGATGAAACAAGAGAGGGAGACAAACCGTAAGAGACTCTTCGTCTTAGGAAACAAACTGAGGGCTGCCGAAGGGGAGGGGAGTGGAGGGATGAGGAATGTGCGTGATGGACATTGGAGAGGGTATGTGTTGTAATCAGCAGTGAGTATAAGATGATGAATCACAAGCCTGTACCCCTGAAACCAATAATACATTATATGTTAATTTAAAAAAACCTGGCAAGCTAAATTTAAGATATGCTAGTGAAATTAGCATACACTGTGTTAGGAACAAACAGGATGCCTGGTAAGCAATCAGTTTCTGATAGCAGGAGGCACTGTGGGGCATTCAGAACCTTGTTCAGGGTGTCTGCCTTGTGGATCAGCACCATCAGCATCCTCTGGGAACTTTTTAGAAATGCAAAATCTCTGTCCCCAGTCCTAATTACCTAGGTGAATCCTATGCACAAGGAAAGTTGAAAAGCATTGCATTTGAGAATACCTACTAGCTTTGAGAATGCAACATGTTCTGCCATTAGGTCATACCTTTATTTTCCTCTTATGGCATTGGAGGACTTTAGTTCCCAGTATTAGTTAAATAGGGAGTGATCCCCTTAATTTCTGTGGTTATAATTTTTATTATTTTTAGATCAGGCCTTAACGAGGAGTAATTTATATTCGTTAATCATCACCGACTTTATGTATACAAGTCAGTGAATTTTGAAAAGTATATTCAGTTCACAGTTTCCACGATAAGGATATAGAAAAGTTCCATTTCTTCATCAAGTCTCCTTGTGACTCTTTGAATTCAGTCCCCTACCCTTAATCCTTGGCCTTTGCAACCACTGATCTGCTTTTCTCCAACTAGAGTTTTGCATTTTCTAGAATTTCATGCACAAGGAATTACCTAGTCTAGAGTGTTTTGGGTCTTTATCACCTGCATATGCTTTTGAGATTCACCAGGAGTTGGTACCTTTTATTGCTGAGT
Source organism: Neogale vison (assembly GCF_020171115.1). NCBI lineage: Eukaryota > Metazoa > Chordata > Mammalia > Carnivora > Mustelidae > Neogale > Neogale vison. Next base: position 270,188,236 of record NC_058091.1, on the reverse strand, counting down.
AGTATCTCATTGTATGGATATACCTTAGAATTGGTGGTAGGAGGCAGGCCTGAGCCTAGTATTCAGGGAACCCAGACAGAGCCATGGGATCCTGTGTGGCTGCAGAGGATACCATGGTGATGACCTTAAAAATGGGCCCAAAAGTTGGAAACAGGGATTCTTGAGGAGGGTGTATACATTTGCTTCTAACCCAGAATTCCAGGTGATACATTGTAGAGCAAGGAGTTGGTCAAGCCATCCATTCATCACGGGGCTCTGAGAATCCAGAAGTTTCTCTGAAAATTTCAAAATCCTCACTCTGGCCATTGAGAGATCACTCTAGGTACACCCCTTCTCTCTCTCTCTCTCTCTCTCTCTCTCTCTATATATATATATATATATATATATATATTTACACACACACACAAAAATCTGAGGTTTTAGATAATTCTGGATTAAATAATTCAGGGCTCTCTGGGATTTCAGTTGTCATTTTTTATTTATAACTGACTTATGGTCACTATCTATTGCTTCATTGATCACATTCCGAGACAGGTTTGTGTCTGTTCCTCTGATTTGGATCCCTGTTTGTAAAACAACTTTGGGAGTTGCTGCCCAGTCTCCATTCATTTTCTTCGTTTATTTCCCCCCTCCCTCTTTGTCCCCCACTATTAAGCGGTTTTATTTTGTGTTTCTTTAAATAATTATTTTGACAACAGTTGGTTGATATTAAGCTCTCTCTCTCTCTATTATATATATATAAAATGCCATTTGGAAAGGAACATGAAGAGAGAGGGACTGAACAGTTTACAGTTTACTTGAAATGCTGTATATTTACCTAAAGTTCTTTTAGTATTACACATTATGTAGTATTATATGTGTAGAGGTGTGTGAGGAAGGCCAGACCAATCAGTAGGAAAACAGAGATGCGATGTGTTCTAAGGAACCTTGTCACACAATGTAAATTTGGGGATGAATTTGTGTCTAAGTGCTTCTAATAGAAGTTATTTGAAAAGGTTACTCTGGAAACTCAAACGGTTATTTCCTGATTTTAATGGACAATCCTGACATCTAAATATTTTTGTTCCATTGGTGCATTTCATCATTTTAGGAAAGTTGCATCTCAGTTTCATTATGATTTTCAGTTGAGAAACTGAGTCAAACCTCAATTCAGGTTCACTAAAGTCTTAAAGTTACCTTCTCTAAGCACTCTCTTCTGGTGATAATGACTAGCCATTGGACAATGTTAGCAGAAGTGTGAGATCCGTACTGAAACGAGAAAGAAATAATCAGAAGATTTGCAAACAATTAAGTACTAAATTTGAGGTCTGTCTTTGAAAAATGCATTTTCTTTTGCCTGCTACTGAAATCTCACTTCCCTAGATACCTTGCAAAGTATTCTTGATGAAATGCAGTACTTCACAGGCATCATTTTCCCCCTGTATTTGGGAATACGTATTTTGGTGTTTTGGAATGCCCTGTATTGGAGAGCCTACTTAGAGCCTCTCAAGAGATGCACTTAAGATTTTCAAGATTTCTGCATTAGGTATTTTAAAGAATAAAATAAAATCCAGGGAATATAGCTTGTGAAGTGGAAAGTCTGAAACAAAAACAATTTGATGACTGTCACAGACAAAGCAGCTAGTCCTAAAGTATAATTCAAGGTTTTTATAAACTCCCAAGTTGTAGGTTACTCTTTGGCAAATAAAAAAATGCATTCTGAGTCTAGAAATGGTTTAATTTGAAAACTTAAGTTGAGGAAAGGAGCACAGAATCTACACACATGGGAGAGCTAACATACATACATTTTTCAGTATACGCATATACACACATAGAGCAAACATATATCATTTATCCAACAAATGTTTGTCACATACCTTTAATGTGCTGGACCTAGACTTTGATCTTACTGAACTTAGAGCATACTGGGAAAGACTTGCAATAAACATTACTTGTCATTGAAACGAGTCTTGGGTAAGTATTATGACCGGGGCGGCACCTGCCAGTACAGGAACATATATCAGGAGGAAATAGCTTAGTTTAGGAGTCAGAAAAGATGTCTTTAAAGAAATGGTGTTTAAATGTATTGTTTCTGAATAATATCTTCCTTCTACTTAACTTCAACCTCCTGGGGAGTGGAGAGGGTCATTCAGGGCTCCACTGCCTATTCCTGTGGACCCTGTGGGCCACGTGGAACCATGGCCCTGCCTCTTTAGGTTTGGGTCTTTCTGGCTTAATTAAAATTCCATGGGAAGAAGATCTGAGAGCTAGAAGATTTTACCAGCAGGTGGGGGTATCCTGTTTAAGTTCCATGATGGAATCCTAGATGTTTCTCCTTCATTATTTCCCCCCTAGGAGAGTTGCTTCCTGAGTCGCACAGATGCCGTGTGTCCTTCCATGACAACCCTTCTCCCAACCTTATGTTAAGTAGTTAAATAATCAGAAACAAAAATTAATAACAATGGCTGACGTATGGCGGGTTTGCTTTATACCAGCCACTGAGCCATGCACGTTACAGAAGGGTCCCATGGTGTATGCCTTTAACGGTATGCACCCGCTGTTCTTCCCTTCTCCTCCCAAGAAAAGGAGACAGCTAGAAATAAAAAATGTATGTAACATGACTTGATGCTGCTAGTGGTTCCTCTCAATGAGCACTGGTCCAGAGAGAGATGTCTTCAGCGACTTGGCACCTGCAGAGCTTGGACAGCTTGCTGAGAACTGTATGTGATTTCTGGGGTACAAATGATATATTTTTTTTAAAGATTTTATTTGTTTATTTGACAGACAGAGATCACAAGTAGATGGAGAGGCAGGTGGAGAGAGAGAGAGAGGGAAGCAGGCTCCCTGCCGAGCAGAGAGCCCGATGCGGGACTCGATCCCAGGACCCTGAGATCATGACCTGAGCCGAAGGCAGCGGCTTAACCCACTGAGCCACCCAGGTTCCCACAAATGATATTTTGACCTATGCAGATTTTCACTTTATGAACTAACATTTGAACACAGAGCCCTTGTTGCTCACACCCCGCTTATTGCCTTACTTCATTTCATTCTTCCAGCAGTTCTGCAAGATAGACACACACATGTCTCTATTTTGAGGGGCAGTGGAACTATGGCAGAGAAGTTAAAGAACTAGTTGGTCAACCTAGTAAGAGGCGGGGGCAAGATTTACGCCTCACAGATTCCCCAAGGCATGCTGCGCGTGATACGACCTTCTTACTGTCAGCGGTTTGTTAAGAAGCCTGGACATTCTGTTTGGAACCCTAACTAATCGTGCTTTTCACGCCAGTGGAGAGAGAAAATCCAGAGGGGAGATGCCTGCCCTTTGGTGCCGTTTTAGGAAATGTCATCAGGGAAGCAATGAGCTCCGATTGAGCTTTGCTGAATGGGGAAGTTTCTCAAAAGAACCATGGAGAGATCCGAATGTGTTTTGGAGTGGACACTTGGTGTACTCTGGCTTGAATGAAGGAGAGCAGGTGGGAGTTGCCAGCTGAAGCCAACAGCCAGACAACTTAGGACAATATTGACCCGTAGTGAACCCCCCAGGGAGCGATTCCCCCCAGGGAGCGGGGGCTCCGTCCAGATGCAGAGCTGTTGTCACCATCGCTCTTTGGAAACTGGCTTCCACCTGGCTGCAGTTCGAGGCAGCAGGTTCTCATTATGCTTTAATTTTTTTTTTTAATGTGTTCTTGGAATTGAATTAAATTGGCTTCCTCCATGGTGTGTGTTGATTTTGAAATGATTTCCTGGTGGTTTTTGTTCAAGATCTTCCCCTGCAATGCAAAGGTTCTCAGGGTAAAATGGGAGATCCAACCGGATGAGAAGACAATGTATGATTTTCTTACCTTTTAACTCAAAGATTTAACTCAAGGATGCTGCATTTTGACCAATCACAGGTTTTATTTGCTCAAGTGATTTTGCTTTCCCTGCTGGGATGGCCTAAGTCAATTACCCTTCTCTCCCTGAGGTGTTAATGGTCATCATTGGCACAACAAAAACATTCCTACTCTCCTCCAACAAAATTGCCCATCTTCTTGAAAGGATTGTGTTTTCCGTGGACACTGAGATCTACTCTCCTTGGAGGAATTGGAGATGAGGGTCAAGATCCCCTGTCAGTGTATACCAAGAATCGTGTTCATAAAAATGCCTTCTTCCCTTGCATTCTTGAGACGGGATCAGAATCGGTAATGCTCTGAGTAGTTGTCATTTGTTTTTTCTTTCAGTTCATCTAGTCAGCAAATAGAGATTGGGCAACTACTATGTGTCAGGTCCTTAAGAGAAAAAAGAGACAACAATCCTACCCTCGGTTAAATTGTACTTAAATGGGGAACACAGACACCACAAACAAATAATCAAATGAGTATGCGAGCTGGGGCTAATTGCCAAAGAGAACCTATGTGCAGAGGGAAGGGGGTGGGTGGGAGTGATCCTGGTGTGTGGGTGTGTGGGAATGGGGGCTGCTCGCTAATGGAAATTCTAGGCGGGTCTTTGGAGGAACATTTTCCAGAGATGAGGAGGATAGTGAACACAAGAGGTCTGGTGTGTCAGGAGGCTAGCAGGGAGGCCAGGGAGGTCAGAGCAGAGGGACCGGATCAGGAGGGAGAGAAGTAGGAAGTGCGTTCAGAGCAAGATGTAGCCTTCTTGGCAGGGACCCTGGCTGTGCTGGGAGCTGGCCCTCCAGGGTGTGCTACACGGGGGAATGCTTCTCGCTGCTGGCTGTGGTACAAAGCTGTGGGAAATAGAGGCATGATGTCGGGCGCCTGGGTGGCTCAGTGGGTTAGGGCCTCTGCCTTTGGCTGGGGTCGTGATCCTGGGGTTCTGGGATTGAGCCCCGCATCGGGCTCTCTGCTCGGCAGGGAGCCTGCTTCCTCCTCTCTCTCTGCCTGCCTCTCTGCCTACTTGTGATCTCTCTCTGTCAAATAAATAAATAAAATTAAAAAAAAAAATAGAGGCGTGATGTCAGTTATGTTTTAACAGGATGTCCATGGCCGCAGTGTTGGGGATGCTGAAGGGCGTTGAGGGTGAAGACAGCAGGGTGGTTTAGGAGATGGTTGAGGTAATTCCAGCAAGAGGCTGGGTTGAGCTTGGACTGATAAAATGGAAAAGTGGTTTTCAGGGCTGGGTTATTGGAGTGATCGGAAGAACGATCTTTAAAGTCAAATGAAAATGTTTCCAACACAGAGGTGTATGAAATTTACTTTGGCCATCTTGACAAATGACATTCTTTAAAATGGAATTTGTATATGGATTTAACTACATGAAGTGTTAATGAAATGCCTATGAACACCCAGCGAAATGGAAGGACTCTAGGAAATCTTCTCCTAAACAAGTTACTTTCATCTCATTGATGAAAACTATAAAGACATATGAACATATGTTCTGGTATAAATTATGCTTATGTGTTTGTAAGGAAACCAATGTTATTGAATGTCCACCAGCTATCAGAGTTGGCGCTGGGTATTTTCCATAAGCAAGCACATTTACCCTTCAGAACAACTCTATGATGGCAGTTTTCAAAATTCTTGGTTCTGGGATCCCTTGAGACTTTTGAAAATCCCTGAGACCCTGAATGAGCTTTGGTTTATGTGGGTTGTATACACTGATATTTACTATAAGGTTTAAAACTAAAACTTATGGTTTTAAACATTTAACAGTGATTAATTAATCATTTAACAGTGATTAATGAATTTAAAATAATAGCCCATCATATGTTAATAAATAACATATGTTTTATGAAAGTACTATCACTTACAAAATTTAAAAACTGGTACGAACTGCACTGATACACATTTTTGCATGTCTCATTAATGTCTGGCTTAATAGAAGACATCTGGGTTGTCGCATTTGCTTCTGCATTCACTCTGTTGTGAGGTATTGTTATGGTTAAAGAGAATGAAGAAAATCTGACCTCATACAAATAAACAGTGGAAGGAATGCCTTAATATTCTTTTTAGATAATTGTGGATATTGTCCTTTGATACCAAACTAAAACTCAACAAGTGGAGGCTTCTAGAAAGTTAGTTATAATGTGGAATCTGAGGTAATGTTAACTTTTTTATTCTATTAATTTAAAATCCATTGATCCCCTTGCCTATTACCCATGTATGATGTTGTAACATCATACATTGGTTTCTTAAAAAATATTGACTCACTGAATTATGCAGGTATATAATCGGTGACACATTTCATTATGTATTTTTTAAATGTCACATGTGTCTCACCAGCAGTCATATTGGAAAAGTCTTTATGTTTTAGGAAGCTCTCAAGCCATTGTGGTGTCAAATGTAGGTTTTTCCAAAATTGGTAATGAATGCTGTCATTTGTTTTCCTTGAAGTGACAGGCTTGCTTTTTTCATTTTCAGGAAAATTTCTACCACATATCCAAGTCCCAAGAACCATAGTGTATGCCAGTTGCTATTTCAAGTGAAAATGAGGGTCTGTGGAAAAGACTGCTGGTTTACCTCACACCTCAGACAGTTGCCCAGATGCTTCTCCTTGAGACGTTTTTTTTTTTTTAAAGATTTTTTATTTATTTATTTGAGAGAGAGAGACAGTGAGACAGAGCATGAGCGAGGAGAAGGTCAGAGAGCGAAGCAGACTCCCCATGGAGCTGGGAGCCTGATGTGGGACTCGATCTCGGGACTCCAGGATCACGCCCTGAGCCGAAGGCAGTCGTCTAACCAACTGCGCCACCCAGACGTTTTTTAAACAGTGTTTCAATGGGCAGAGGAAGTGCTTCTGTACCACCCATTTTGTCACAGAGAACATTAAAAAGATAAGCATCCAAGGGTCGAAATTTATTGTTATTCATCCTATTCACTGCTTCATTCAAGGCATTCGTCTGGGAAACCAACATTACCTCTTCTCTCTCTCAGTCAGCACTGGGTGGCGCTAATATAGTGATTACAGTGATAGTTTGGTTGGGGCTGACGTGCCAGTAGTGGTACCTTCCAGGGCTTCTGCAGCTTCAGGGCAAATGTCAACCCAATGACAAAGGCAGAGAACATCTTAGTGTTTTTATGCAATAGTTTTGTCACTGCAGACTCCTTGACAGGATCTGGGGATACTGTGCCTATGCACCAGCCCCCAGTCTACTGGGACTGGGGCCACACTTTGAGAACTGCTATGTGCAGTATGTGTTTTACAAATGAGGAAACCGAGCCTTCGGAGAAGTGAGGCAATTTGTCTCGGATCACAAGTGTTGTCAGAGGCAGGTTGGGGACTCTCACTCAGGCCTGTCAGACCCACAGTTAGTCTGGAATGTCGGTCTCCTCTGCGCCTCTCTGCCTCCTTACCCATACAAGACTAGGATTTGTGTAAAATTTTGAAGGAAGTATGAACTTGATTATTCAGAAGGACGCAGGGATCTGGATGAGAAGAATAAAAAGGGTGCAACAACGAGGGACCGGAATGGGCCTAGTTTATGTGGCAGATGAAGAGAAGATGGAGACGGAAGTGGGGCCCCCATGGGCCATTTCTAAAGACAGTGTTGAGTGGGAGGATAGGATGAATTGATGGAGGACCTGGATGTCAGAGTGAGCCGTCCAACCTTGACTTAGAAAGGTTTCTAAGGTCTCAAACAGCACAGGGGATGACAGGAGCATTAAACTGGCATTAATGGTGGATGTTTCACCAAGGAAAAGAGAATGGGGTCAGAGAAAGTCTTGAAGGTAATTGTGGTTAATCATTACATGGTAATGGCTTGAGCCACTGTCAAAGGGAAAGAAGAATCAAAAAAATAGAGCAGAGATGAAGTACCAGAGTGTAGTAATCAGTGATGGGGAGATGCAGAGGAAAATGATCTCATTGGATTCCCAGCTTTCAAGTGTGAGGCTTCAAGGGAGATGTGGCATTTCTCAGAGGTTGGTGGTGGGGATGCTGATGGTTATGGTGAACCTGTGATGGTGATGTCAGTGTAGCCAACTGAAGATGTCCCCAAATATTTTTTCTTTGGAGGGTATTGTATTGAGGTTATGGTAGGTGTCTAGATGGATTCCTTGAGAGTGGGTGGCCAAAGGCTTTAAAAGGGAAGGTGCCTACTGTTAGGATGGAATGAAGAAGAAGGGCCAGTTTAGGAGAAGGGGGCTGAGACTTGAAGGTGGGTGCACGTTGGAGCTGGAGCTGTCACCATTGTCACTGTCACTATACATTAGTGATGGTAATAATGGTAGTGGCTAACACCAAGATCTCATTACATGCCATGCTTGACATGCAGTGGGTCATCGGATTCTCAGAACACTTTAAGGAGAGGATAGGTTTTAGTCCCAGTTTTTTTTTTTTTTTTTAAGATTTTATTTATTTATCAGAAAGAGAGCGAGCACAGGCACACAGAATGGCAGGCAGAGGCAGAGGGAGAAGCAGGCTCCCTGCCGAGCAAGGAGCCCGATGTGGGACTCGATCCCAGGATGCTGGGATCATGACCTGAGCTGAAGGCAGCTGCTTTAACCAACTGAGCCACCCAGGGTCCCTAGTCCCAGTTTTTGAGATGAAGAAAAAACCGGGTTTAGAAACGTTAAAGATTTGTCCAGCATCAGACAGCTAGGGAGCTGGTCTGGCCAGTCTTGGACCCCAATCTCTCTGCCTCCAGCATCTCTCCTCCCTCCCGATGCAATCTTAGGGAAAAGCAGGAGTGGGACATGTTCAAAAAGGTCTGTATAAAACTTACAAATGAAGCTGGAAATATGAGAACTGAGGAAGACTGTCTTCATAGGACTTTGAGTGAGGTGTCAGCAGAGTGATGATGTTGGAAGCAAATGGCAGAAAGTGGGGGGCTGTGCCTAAGGAAATAGAGCAAAATGGACTGCTCGTGGGAAAGGTTTGTGCATAAAAGGAAAAAAAAAAAACCCTAAAAGAGCTTAATGTTGGCCTGGCTATTAAATGAGGTGACTGAAGGTTTATGTGAGAGGAGGCTGAGGTTAGTCAAAGGACGATGGGAACGGTGTGTCCCGTGATGGAAAAGAGAGAATTAATAGGTTGATGTGAGAGGAGACGGGTACGGGGGAAGCCCGTAGGCGAAATAGCACGCAGGGTGCAGGTAGAGGGGCAACTTTGGCATAAATGAGGGGTCCTTCTCCCAAAACAGCAAAGATAGTGAAGAATTAATTATTATAGAATGTAGAATTAGCTAAAATGGGTAAAAAATGTCTGATAATCCTAGGCTGTTGGTGTGTGGGACTTAAAGAAGGATAGAGATCATCTCTTGAGATGAGGTTAAAAACTGAGTTGTAAATCTCATGGTTTTGGGATAGTGTATATAGTGACAAAATGGGGGTCATGATAACACTGTCTAACTCGTGGTCGTAGTGAAGATTAAGTGAGTAAATACCTGTAAGATGCTTAGAATAGTGCCTGGCATATGTAAGTACTTGTTAATACAAGGTATGTATTATAATCATTAGGGTCCCAGTGTCAGTGAATTGTCCCCTAATTTCTTCTTGACCATCACTGCTGAATCATAAGTAATGACCCCAATCTCATTTACCTTTGTTTTTGCCTCATCCCTTCCCAGATACTCCAGAAGGCTCTGTTATTTAGTAAACATGCCTTTCCTGTCCTTTTTGTCTTTTTTGACTTTGCCGGAAGGAGCCCCAGAATGTCTAGTGATGGGTAGAAATAGGGGAAGCATCCAGGATTTTAATATTCTGATGATTATGTCATTTGCCCCATCCTTGTAAATGCTACCTTAAAACAGTTATTTACCCTACATCACACTTCATTAGACTCCTTCTGCACCTGCCCTGAGTTCTTAATATTGAGAACCCTACCATGCAGGTGTCCTGCTCCCATGTCAAAACCCAAACAAAGAAACCACCAAAAGCGGTTTCAGAGTAGACATGCGAAAACATCCTGTTGAAATGCTCTCAAGATGATGCCTTTTTTGTAGGTGACCTTTGTTCCATCTCTGCTGGTTCAATCCAGAGGTTTCTGCACCCGATTATTATTTTAGCTTATCACTATCAACAGAATGAATGGAGTCCATTTTCACAATTGTTGCTTTCAAAATAAATTACTTGGGATGAAAATCTTTGCAGGGTCAGAAAAACAGATAAATATTCTCAGCAGGATGTAAAGATGGGCATGGAGTGCACGGTACTGTGGATTTAGCTGTATAACTTGGCCAGAGGTCCTTGGAGGGAACATGTCTGGAATCAGAGAGGGGACCCAATAGGCATTTGTTGTAAACTCCTCCTCAGTTGTGTGAGGGGCTGTTCATGCTCATCATCAAGGTGACGTCCCCCTTGATATCTGGAGCCCTTGTTTATAGAATTATAAACATTTGGTACAAAAATCTTCTAATGGAATGAGTGTCTCTTGTACAAATGAGATGTCCATTGTCAAGGACTATTGCCAAAACTGCACGGCTCAGGTACCTCCAGAATGTCATCCAGGAAACCCGGGGCCTGTGTTTGTGCCTTTAGGATGTACTGCCCATCTGCCAGAGTCCTTACTTACTCAGAAAAGCTTTGCTAGGGACTGCAGTGTTCTGGACTTTATGCCAGGCAGTGAGATGGTAAGAAATGCCTGGATGGGAATCTCCATGGGCCCGGGGAGCCAGGTAGGTGGGCAGCTGTCATTTAAAGGTGTGTTGGATCATTAACAGAATGCTGGGGGAACACAAGAAAGAAGGCGAGAAGAAGAGGAAAGGCTCTTTTGAGCATACAGTAGGAGCCAGGCATGGTGCTGTTGCGTGGGGGCCCGAGAGGAAAGCAGGGAAGTGGGCGTTCGGTTGAAAGTTAGGCTGTGATGGAAACTTTACCTGGAGGTGAACGTATTTAAGAAGGGCTGGCCAGAGCAGGGGTTGCTGAGGGAAGGCTGGGAGGGAAGGGCTGCGGGTGAAGCTGAGAAGACTTCGGGCATTATTCCGCCCAGGAGTGGGAACCACCCATGACCGGAAAAGTACATCATTAGATCTGTGGTCTTCAAGCTCTGAGGGTAGCATGGAGGAGGAGGTGGAGACGGGAGGTGCCAGAGTGAGAAAGCCTCCTGAGGAGAAAATGACAGGTGCCCCAGTAAGAAATAATGAGAGCAGGACAGTTGTGTTAGGGGAGAGAAAGGCAAGGACAATGGATTGAAGCAGCGGGAGGTGTATAGAGAAGGGGAAGTTAGTAAGTCACCGTGTCCTGAGGGAATGGGGGCCTATCGTGTTAGTTTCCATCCCTGCAAGGAGTATGAGAATGTCTCCCATCAGGATGGTTGAGATGATGAAATGAGATAATTTATGTGGAATCTGCAACATGATGCCTAGTATGGGATACTTCTCAGTAACTGTTGTCTTCTCTTCAAATTCGTCCCCCCCCCCACACACAGCCCCCACAACACATAAACTCAGAAAACTATAACCTATTGACATTTTAAAAATCCTGCCCCATATTTAATCATATTTCTAATGCTTGCAACATAATTTTTGAAGTCCCAAAGCATTGCTGTTAAAATAGAGAGACTGCCAACATACAAGTGACTTTGAATAGAATTCTTTCCCAGAATACTGGAGGAACACTAAAGGTTGCTCTGTATTTGTAAGAAAATGGTAATGTACATCATGTACATTTCTTTTGCCAACTATTGAGTAGTTTGTCCTAATTTTTTTTAAGTACTTCTCTAAGTACCATGTATTGCCAGATGCTGTTCCAGGAGAATTAATTGCCATAGCTATGAACTGCTTTTCTTGGTCTGTTAGTGGACGGCCATTAACATTGAAAACATGGCTTGTCTGGGGTTGGCAAGCTTTAGGTTTATAATTCAGTCCAGGAAAATGATGAGATCGGCATTTGTTGTTATTTGAAATGTTTTTATAATTAGAGAGACAAATCCATATCCAAACTTTAGGGGCAGAAAGTGAAACCTGTTGTGAAAAAAGCTTGGACATCTTTTCCAAAACTTAGTAGATATTTCCTTGCCAGAAGCCAGGTTTTTTGGCAGATCTTTATGCCGGTCAAAGGAACAGTGTCCTGGATACTCCTTTGCATGCCTGCGCAAAGGTGACATGCCTCTGGGTCATCTCCTTTGGTTTCAACCATCCTCAGCTGGGCCCCAGGAGAATTCTAAGCCACACTTGGTAGATGTCCAAGTCAGTTACCACCAGTCCAATATGCTTCAGTTTAGCCAAGATTTCCATTAGCAGCTTGCTTCTCCACTCAGGAATGTTAATGCCTACCTGCTCTTCCCCTGGGACTTCTCTCTTAGCACCCGATATTGCCTGTGTAATCAGGATCTCATAGAAATGAAAATTGGAGTGGCGTGGTGGTAAGAAATTCCTTAAGAGTTATAAACGTTGAATGCTAATGAGGCTTATTAGCTGTGTGACCTTGGGCAGGGCAGACCCCTCTAAGTCCCAGTTTGATTACCTCTAAAATGTGGATAATGATGCCTGGTACTCAAGGTTGTTGGGAAATTTAAATGAGATACTGCATATATGATCTGCAGGAATGATGTCTGGCATATATAGTTGCTCAACAAATGTTGACTCACAAAGAGTTTATTTAAAAAAAAAAAAAAAAAAAAAAAAAAAAAGCCCTGTCTAAGGAGTTGTGTGTCAGAGGACCGAGGTGAATATTCTTTCTGAGCTACCTATGTTACGAATGTCAGATTTCCTTGGAAAGAAGCCTGAATTCAGAATTAACAGATCAATTGAATCGGAGACTTCTAAATATTCATTCACACTTATCCTTTGGGCTTCAAGAATTTTAGCTTTGCAAAATGCCATGCTAGTGAGGCAAAATGCCTTATTACGGCAACAAATTCACTAGTGGAAATACCTTGCTGACTTTTGGCAGTTTATCTTTCAGTAAATATTCTTAAAAATAACATGCATGAGAGTTACAGCAACTGCCACTTTTGAGAGCCTTTTCTTCTCTAGGCATGGGGCTAAACTCTTTATATACGTCTTCCCACTTACTCTCTGCAACATGGTGAGATGGGGGTTCCCCTCTCAGTTTTACAGAGGAGAAACCCTAGGCTCAGAGAGGCTGAGGAACTGACTTCAAGTCATACAGATAACGAAAGTAAGACTTGAATGACAAAATGTGAGATCCTTTCTTACCTACTGAACCTCTGCCTTGTACCCAGAGCTGCCAAGAGGGTGACCCACAGGCCAGGGGAACTCTGTATGACATATGGCTTAGGTTGTCGATTCGATGGGGTTCTAGGTAGTGGTTGAATAGAGCCAGATGCTATATGAGGCTTGGGAAGGATGGCTGAATGGAAGATAGATGTGGGTGGTGATGATCCCAAGGCCTTTGTGAAGGTTGTACATATGTTCTGCCCCGGGACACCTGCTTGAGGGGGTGAGAGGTTCTGAGTCCTACTTCCACTCTGCTCATGAGGCCAGGCCTCTGAAGGGCTATGGGTACCCTGGGGATGGGTACCGTTTTCTCACCTGCAGCAGAGGAACCGAATGGGTAGCAACCCAGTGTCTGCTCATTTCCCATCCACGTGGCCAGTACTCCGTCACCACCAAGAACATGCAGTCACAAGAGGTGGGAATGAAGAAGGTTGAAAAGGGAACGGAGACCCATTCTTTAGCAACTGGAGTTCAAAGGAAGGTCGCAATAAAACAAAATATTTTGGAAAGAAGAATCAAAGGCAATTAGATGTCTTCAAGGACTATAAACCCACTGAGTAGAATATCGATCTACTATTTGAGAGGCCCATGACGAAGCTGGGGGAAAATTACCTCTTACAGAAGAAACATGCTCAGACACCCACTAAGTAGCCACGAGCATATGAGAAACTGTAAATATTAATGAAGTGACAGGGCAAGCATTTCAAAAGGAGCTTTATTCTCGGAGTATCTTTTGTAGAGGGGAGAAAAAAATCTTTACGCTTGAAAGGGATATATTTTCTCTCCTGTATACTGGAGTTTTATAAAGCACTGCCTCCTGCCAGACTCTACAATGGACTGTATGTTCTTTTGGAGAGAGGCATTTGAGAACCTATAAAGGCGGGTCAAGCCTAAGGTATTATGAATTTATAGTAACAAAGGAAAGAAAAAAAGAGACAAGCCAAGACAATGCAAGATGAGCTAAGGCTGCCGTATTTTGTGACATGGTGGCATTATCAGGAAAAAATGAAAAGAGTAGTGGGCCGATGGGGCTGATGTCTGGGGACACTCCGTGTAAGGCAGGGGCTTGTAAATGAAGACATGGTCACAAGGAGAAGGCTGAATTAATGTCTTGGCTTCTAATGCTAGTGAAAAAGATCATCTGTATAAGAGTGATGTTGTAGTTTTTAAAATCAATTCCCAAGAAAACATTCTAGATCATTAACAAAGTCAGTTTTCATCTCTATCTTTATTTCCATGTATCTTTGGAAAATTATTGATATATGTCGGTCTTTGCTCTGGCCTGTAAATTAAGTAATGTCAACTGTGGGATTGTCTGCAAATCAGCTTGCGGTATAGTGATTTCCTTATATTTATTGACTAAGTGTGCATCCATGTGTTTGAGTTCCAGGTTTATCAACTGTTAGGTGACAACAATCATATAATAATATAAGCCTGCTTTCTCTTCAGGGTTGTCATGAGATTCGGTGGCATCAGGAACTTGCAAAATGTTATGGCTGGAAGAGACCTTCTGGGTTATTTGGTTCCTGTTCTTTGTTGGAGGCATGAAACAGCACAATGACTAAATGAGACAATTTATTTATTTATTTGTTTGTTTGTTTGTTTGTTTGACAGACAGAGATCACAAGTAGGCAGAGAAACAGGCGGGGGGGGGGTAGGGGTGGGGGGGGGGGGGGGGGAGGAGCAGGCTCCCTGCCGAGCAGAGAGGGCGATGCGGGGATCAATCCCAGGACCCTGGGACCATGACCTGAGCCAAAGGCAGAGGCTTTAACCCACTGAGCCACCCAGGTGCCCCTAAATGAGATAATTTAATGTGAGGTACTCTTATTTATCCTTATTCCTATGACAGGGCCGTGTTTTTACTGTTGTCAAATCAGAATGGCGAGTGGTGAGTGGTTTCCTGCTGGGGCTCACTGGTTTCTGAGCTGCCCTCTTTAGGCATTTCCCAGTAGTGGTTCTTTTGTCAAATGTGTCACCGGGAAATGATTGAAAATGGGCAGACCTACCTAGTAATGGGCAGACCTACCCTGTGTGTGTGTGTTGGGGGAGGGAGATAAAAAACCAGATACTTCCTGCTAAGAATGTTTATGTATTTTTTAATACAGATTAGGATTTAATTCACCTACCATGTACACTTCACTCGTTTAAAAAGTATAGAGTTCAGCAGTGCATGATATATTCATAGTTGTACAATAATTGCCACAAGCACTTATAGAATGTTTTCATTATCCCAAAAAAGACACCCCACACCCATTAGCCATCACTCCCCATTTCCCTCCCCCACTCCAAGCCCCTGGCAACCACTAATCTCTTTCATGTCTCTGTAGATATTTTGTACAAATGTCCATTTGTACATTGGACATTTTGTACAAATGGAATGATACAATATATAATCTTTTACAACTAGCTTCTTTTACTTAGTATGATGTTTTCAAGGCTCATATATGTTTTAACAGGTATCAGTACTTCTTCCATTGTCGTGACTGAATAACATTCCCTCATACGGATATACCATGTTTCGTTTATCCATTTATGAGTTGATTGACATTTGAGTTATTTCCACTTGTGCCTCTTATGAATACTGCTGTTTTGAACAATTTGTATACAAGCTTTTTTTTTCTTTTAAAGATTTTATTTATTTATTTGACAGACAGAGATCACAAGTAGGCAGAGAAGCAGGCAGAGAGAGAGGTGGGGAAACAGGTCCCCGCTGAGCAGAGAGCCCGACGTGGGGCTTGATCCCAGGACCTTGGGATCATGACCTGAGCCAAAGGCAGAAGCTTTAACGCACTGAGCTACCCAGGTGCCCCTGTATACAAGCTTTTGTTGTGGACATGTTTTCATTTCTCTTGGGTGTATATTTAGGATTACAATTGCAGGCTCATATGATAACTCTGTGTTCAACTTTTTAAGGAATTGATTGACTTTTTTTCCAAAGTGGTTACATCATTGCTTTCTGCTTTATTAATCCTTGCCCTCTTAATTTATTTTCTTACTATTTTCTTTCTTCTGTTTGCTTTGCATATGATTTGCTCTTCTTTTCTACTTTACAGTGATGGAAGTTGGGGTCACTGGTTGGAGACCTTTGTTTTCTAATGTAGTTGTTTTCTGCTATAGATTTCCCTCTCCATGTTGTTATAGATGCATCCCACAGGTTTTTGACACATGGGTTCTCCTTTTCATCCTGTTAAAATGACTTTTAAATTTCTATTTAAAATTTTTAAATTTCTATTTTGATTTCTTTTTTTTTTTTTTTAAAGATTTTATTTATTTATTTGAGAGAGACAGTGAGAGAGAGCACGAGCGAGGAGAAGGTCAGAGAGCGAAGCAGACTCCCCATGGAGCTGGGAGCCCGATGTGGGACTCGATCCCGGGACTCCAGGATCACGCCCTGAGCCGAAGGCAGTCGTCCAACCAACTGCGCCACCCAGGCGTCCCTTGATTTCTTTTTTTAACCAACAGTTATTTAGAAGTATGTAATTTAATTTCCAAATATTTGGGCAACTTTCAGTTACCTTTCTCTTATTAACTGAATTTTTAGTAAGAAAATATACTTGGTGTGACTTGAGTCCCTTTAAGTTTATTCAGACTTTTAAATGGCCCATATATAGTCTTATCTTGGTGCATGTTTTGTGTGTATTTGAGAAGAAAGTGTATTCTATTGTTAGATGGCATATTCTATAAATATTAGGTCAGGATGTTGATAGTGTTGTTCATGATTTCTATAGCATTACTGATTTCTACTGATTCTGTCATTTATTGAGAGGGGAGTGTTGAAAAGTCTGGCCTAAATGGTGGATTGAAGGGTAGTGTTTTTAAGGTTTGGATAGTATTCATTTATTCATGACTTCATAGTGCTAAATGCTGGAAATGCAAGGATGAGTAAGGAAAACGCAATTCCTCTAATCACAGAGCATACAGTAAAGAACAACATGCACCCTTACGATAGGTCTGAGTTAAATGTTTGTTTGCTTTTTCCTATTTCTACTGGTCCTCCTTAGCCTGGTCTCTCTTATTTCATACTCAGGTTTCTGCAGATACTCCTTTGCTTTGTTCTTTCCTTTCTCCAAGACATTTTGTCCTCCTCCTACTGTCTGGCTAATCTTCGAAGGACAGTTGTTACTGTATTCATCCTTCCTTGTTGGTCCCGATTCCATGAACACAATGGCTCATGGAGTGCATCATGCTTAGATGTCATTGACACCTCGTATCTTAGAAAAAAGAACTCTTTTCTTTGGTCCGCTTGTATTTTTCTAGCACTTCATGTCCAAGCTTCTCCTAGTTACTTTTGAGGTAATCCTTAAACTAGCTCTTCCCTACTAATCCTAACTTTCTAACACCTCTTGGTATAGCACCTCTTTGTTGTCTCCAGGTAGAAGTCATTTCTCCATCTCCTGATCTTTGCATTAGATGCCGTTGTTTACATGAGATTAAATATCTTCCTAACTAATAGGATGCCTGTCAGAAGTTAATATTTTTTTTTTAAGATTTTATTTATTTATTTGTCAGAGAGAGAGGGAGAGAGAGCGAGCACAGGCAGACAGAGAGGCAGACAGAGGCAGAGGGAGAAGCAGGCTCCCTGCCGAGCAAGGAGCCCGATGCGGGACTCGATCCCAGGACTCTGGGATCATGACCCGAGCCGAAGGCAGCTGCTTAACCAACTGAGCCACCCAGGCGTCCCAGAAGTTAATATTTTTAAGGGCAGAGTTC
The DNA here is from genome assembly GCF_020171115.1 of Neogale vison. Lineage (NCBI taxonomy): Eukaryota > Metazoa > Chordata > Mammalia > Carnivora > Mustelidae > Neogale > Neogale vison. The sequence continues at coordinate 270,170,490 of NC_058091.1, read as the reverse complement.
ATTCGTCATTCAGCTTTCTCTCTCCTCACGGCCATCATTGGCGTTTCCCACATCTTTTGGGTATGATCATATTAGGAAACCAATAACATTCACGGAGCTTAATTCAAATACTATTCTTCCCTCTTTTTTTACAGAGAGAGACTGAGTGCACATGTGTGTGCATGAGGTGGGGGAGGGGCAGAGGGAGAGGGAGAATCTTTAGCAGGATCCTCACCCAGCAAGGACCCTGACTCAGGGTTCCATGTCACGACCGAGATCATGATCTGAACCAAAATCAAGAGTCCCCTGCTTAACCGACTAACCCGCACAGGTGCCCCTGTTCTTTCCTCGGTTTAAATCATGTGCCACCATTTCTCATGGAAAAATCATTACCAAAAGAATATACACATAATATTTGTATTTCAGTAAGAGCATACCTCTTAAAAAGTTAAAAAAGCATACCACTTTGCAGTTTTAATTTTATGACTCACTAGGGGGAAAAGTACTTCTAAAAGGAAGAAAAGAAGCTACTCATCCAAAGTTTTAAATTATTTAGTCTTCAGTTTTAAATACCATCTCAGAAAATTTAATGTGGCATCTATTTTTAATCTTTAAAAATTCTTCTCTTCAGCCAGGATCAATTTTTATATCATCCCAACACACTAGAAGGAAACAGTTCACTATACCATAGACTTCTTTGAACATTTACACCATTGCTCATATCAGCAGGAGGCTTCTTGGAATTCAACAGCAATTTTTGTGACCATATATGTTTTATACAATGTTGCACATTTTTTCCCTCTTATTCTGCCTTAGGTTTTCAAAAGAAGGGGAACGGAGCACTCCTCATCTTATAGAAAATGAGCATCACCCTCTGGCCTAACTCAAGTGTAGGGAACATGTTTTCATGATAATATGAAAAAAGGGAAAGAACATTTTTTACACTTTACCACAGTGTGAGTACAACTATATATTAAAAATAATAGCGACAACAAAAATGACTGGATTTCTAGAAACTTCTTGAAGTAGGAGAGGAAACTTGGTGACTTAGGGTTTGTCAAAGATTTTTAATATGACACAAAAAAGTAAAAAAGTATAAAAGAAAAAATTGTACTCTTCTTTTTAAGATTTAAGTTATTTATTTGACAGAGAGAGAGAGAGACAGCGAGAGAGGGAATATAAGCAGGGGGGGTGGGAGAGGGAGAAACAGACTCCCCCAGAGCAGGGCGCCTGATACAGGGTTGGATTCCAGGACCCTGGGATCATGACCTGAGGTGAAGGCAGACGCTTAATGACTGAGCCACCCAGACACCCATTTTTGATCTTCTGAAAAAGCGTGGTTAAGAACATGAAGAGGCAGGGTACAGACTGAGAGAAAGTATTTACTTACCAGATATGAAACAAAGGATTTGTATCAAGTCTACATAAAGAACTTTCATATTTCATTAATAATAAGGAAAGCAAACCAGTGATTATGGGACAAAGATCTTGACGGGGTTCACCAAAGAACATACACAAATGGATAAGAAGGGTGTGTGAAAAAGTGCTCAACACCATCAGTCATTGGGGAAACGCACATGTAAGCCACAAGGAACAGTCATTACACATCCTAGAAAGGCTAAAGTTAAATTTAAAAAAAATCCTGAAAATACAAGTGTTCTTGAATATGTGAACAACCAGAAGTCTCCTTCATAACCTGTGGGAATGCAGAACGGTACTGCTGCTTTGGAAAAGAGTTAAACTGTTTCTTAAGAAGTTAAATGTGCATTCACATAGCATATGGCTGAGCCATTGTAGTGCTACGTATTTACCCAAGAGTGAAGCAAACATATGTCCACACAAAACACCGATACATGAATATTCACTGGAGCTACAAACAACAGAAATACCCAGCAAACAACAAAAATACCCAGCAAGAGATGAGTGTATAAACACATTGTGATGTATCCATACAGTGGGGAACTTCTGAGGAAACCATGGGTGCATACAGTACCATGGGTGAAAATAAAAATAATTGTGGTGACTGAAAGAATCCGGACGAATAAATGAGTACATGCTGTAGGCTTCCCTTTATATGAAATATGGGAAAATGCAAGCTAACCTATAGCCATGCATAATTCACGTCAGTGATTACCCGGTTTGGAAGCCGGCAGTTAGAGAGGGGTAGGAGAGGGAGAGGACAGGGGGATACAAAGAAATTACCGGGTCTGACGAAGGCATTCATCATCCTCAGTGTGGAAGTACTTCCACAGGTGTGAATATATGTCAAAAATCACCATACTGTACCTTTGGAATATATGTGGTTTAGTTTATGTCAATTACAACTCAGCAGATCTTTTAAAAAGCCAAAATAATATAAATAAGAAGGCTAGAAAGGAGCACTTTGCAGAGCATTTTACTTGGGAAATTTCTATCAAACTTAACAACCTGGTACATTTGCTCTTAAGGACTCTTGCAAAACTTGTGATATTTCTCTAGATCTCCATCTGCCTTCCACCAAGCTGTGGCAATTTAAAGATGTTTCTATATTCTCAGAAACCAGTCTATTATTTTTAACCAGAATTTAGAATTGAGTCAAGATGGCTTGACTCTTTTTTTTTTTTTTAGTAGTTAATGGCTTTTTTAACCTTCCCTTCAAAGCCATGTTGGCAGTTTCCCGGGCCAGAGGCAGAGATGTCTGGCAGTCCTGTCACAGTGCTGTCACAGCCTTCTGAGGAGTGGGCAGAATCTCCGAACACCCACTTCTGTCTGTTACGAACTGGTGACACATTGGGTGGCCTGATAGGGTTGGAAAGATGTGACTAATAAGGAATGCACATCATTGCAGCCTTCCAAGGATTGATGAGTGAATAAAAATTGAAAGCCTATTAAACATTATCTGAGAAATAGGTCTTAACATCCCCACCCCTTCCCTAGCCTCCAGCTTGATTTTCAAAGATGTTTTGAAGCTGATGTGGATAAGAACAGTTCATCTCTCTCCTCTGTTTGGAATGACATCAGTATAAGAACATCTGTATATCTTCCCATTTTAGGAACAGTATCACACTTTTTAAAAATAAAAAAAAAGGCAGAACACATTGAAAAGCACCCTGTGAATGGAGGTGGTTGTGTTATATTTATGTAAAATGTACCTTCCTTCTGGAATGCCTTCATAACGACACTTAGTGTGAAAGAAACTTCTAGAATTTGAAAAGTAATACATTTTTTTACCTTAGAAGAAAATTTACATTTTATTAAGAGTCACAAGTTATGTTTTTTTGTTTTTTGTTTTTTTCATGTACTATTTAGCTGTCTTTCTTCATGTCTTCTTTTTGTGATAATATGAGTACTTGGGCTGATACCCCTCTCCATGGTGTTTGGCCATGGAGGCTTACTTTAGATATTAAAATGACATTTTGATCACTTGTCAGATGACAAGAGCCCATTAAAAGTTTTTTAAGGCATTTCAAGGACACAGATATTTTACCTTCATATGATCTTCACTGTACTTAAATAAGAAGATGTATTTCTACATAACAATTATGTGAAAATACTAGGTAAAGGATCTACTAGGCAGAATGATTTTAATAAAAACTGGTAACAGTGGAAACTAAGACATTTTAATTTTTATGACCACCATACACTCAGCATTTTGGAATACCTTCAGTTGTCTTCAAGAAGTTTTTGATTGTGCTGAGATGCTCAGAAAACCTTTTCAACTTCTGTAATCTTTTATTTGCAAACGATCTACCAAGGTCTTATGGGCTTAAAAAAAAAAAAAAGTTAAAGCCTAAAGAATCCCAAAGGGTTTCTGCAAATGCAAATGTTGTTAAGAGGAAGGCTGTGGCTGTTTGTGCCAGGATTAAATTAAATCCAACTGTGTCTTTAATTAGAAGTGTCTCCAGATCATATCAACACTACCACATCCTGAAGCCCTCAACCTAGGTTTTAAGATGCTAGCTGACACTGAATCCCCACATAGCTTTCTGATAGGGTTTGCCAAGTTACTCATGGCCAATTTCAGTCAGTGAGGAACGCACGTCTAGCAATAGGATTTGGCTAGTAGTTTCAAGTGTGAGATAAAGTTCTTTTGGGGAACTGTGAGGAGTGTGAGTGGTATAAATCAGAGCATAACAGGGGCCTATGGTTTTCCTGTGGTTCGCTTTTCTCATCTGGGAAGTGAGGTTTATGACAGTATCTGCAGTTGATGACTTAAAGTGTTCTTGACAATGCCCAGTCCAGAGTAAGCATTCAACAATTGTGAGTTATTCTCACTTAAAAACATTTTTTTACTATGCACAGGCATAGGCAAGCTTAAATGGTGAAGTTTCTTCAATACCTTTTGTTCCCATGTCTTTGCATAAAAATTCTTGGGGGTTAGTGCTTCTTAAAGTGTGTTTTGAGCAGCGTTCATTCTGCTTGATCAATGAATATGTTTCATGTGGGGGAAAAAAGGGACCTGTGATTAAATGAGGTTGGAAAACAAAGCTTGCCCAATAAAGCTAATTAGGTTTTATTGCTACAAGACTTCTCAGAGCCTTGACTATGATGGTAAGCAGTAGGACTTCAAAAGGGCTATTATGTAGAACTTATGTGTTGAGGTCAAAACCCTTCCTAATACTATTTGTCTTTCCTGGGACCTTAGTTAAGTAAGCATCACATTTTGTTTAGCAGACAAGGGATAATTGCTAAAACACTATACCTTCAATTAGCCCATATTTTCCCCATTCCTATAACATAGAGGAAGCCATTAATGTGGGTGACTCTGAATTAATTTGAGACTATGTATGTTCAGCAGTGGGCTTATGGCAGAAGCAGAATCTATCTATCTATCTATTTATTGAAGAAGTGGAGTTTTTAGCATGGGTGTAGAATTTGGGAGCAGTTCAATTTCTTTTAGATGCAAGTAATTAAAATAATCAAAAATGACAAACTGCAAGAATATTTACTATCTGATTTTATGAGCAGTCTAGAGATAGGTTTTAAGTTTGGTTAATCCAGCAGTAAAGTGACTCACCATGGACCCAGGTTTTTAAAAATTTTTCTTCTCTACCATCCTTAGCATGTTGGCAAGTCCTCTTATGTGGGCTGCCAAGTTCAAAGCAGTTCAAAACATGCAAAAAATAAACAAACAAACCAAAACCTCAAAACAGTGGCCGATTCAAAAACTGGAGCATCTAGTATTTTTTCTTTATTCAAAATGAAAAGATATTTCCAGAAATCCTCAAACAGATGTTGCTTTATACTTTATTGGTCATATTTGGGTCACAGGTCCATGCGTAAGGCATGGAGAATAAAAGCACCCTGACTGGCTCAGAATAATCAAGATTACCACCCCCTCCACCCCAACCCCCCACCCCCTTGCAGCCAGGGAGGAGTCTAGCCTCCCTGAAGGATGTCGCCATCTAGAGGAGGGTAAACAAAAGGAAGAAATGACTTAAATAGGCCAAGGAATGTTGTTACAGTGTTGCATAGGACTCCATTTTGTTAACCCGTATGACATTATGGGTGCTATTTTCAGATATAGTAGAATTAAAATAGTCATGTGAGATATATAAAAATGGGCTCTGTTACATTTGAGGGGGTAAGAAGCAAGTTCAAAACTGAGCCTCATTTTATACTTTAAACCAAAGAACACATTCTTAATTTTTGCTACTTCTAGCAAGTTTGATGGTTTGGGTTTATTAGTGACAATTAACATATAAAACTGAATTTGCAGTTTTGTAATTAAGATGAAGATGTGTAAGTTTTGCATTTCACACTGCAGAGCTAAATCCACCCAGTACTCAAAAGGAACTCGCTCTGATCATCACGCACATCAGCAAAATTTAGAAACAGTATTTGGGGCTGGAGTCTAGACAGATTGAATTCTTTTATCCTCTGCTATAAAAATTACCTAGCTTTTAGCCAAAACCTATATACTTGTCATCCTAAGCATCAAATGTCCTAGTATGTGTAAAACTTCAAAGTTAAAATTCACGGATGTGGCATGTATTTAATTAAATACATAAAACAGAAAACTGTGTTTCTGAAACTGTAAACTGCTCCTTTTGTACACCAGAGTGAATTCTCTTTCCATGAAGCAGAGTTTTCATGCTTCCCATCTGTGAAGTGGGTACGAATGCTCACTGGTTTGTGAATTAGGCATTGCTGGTTGTATCACTGTCGGGGTCAAAATGATGCTGATCAGAAATGTTTTTGACAGGTTCTGCTGATCGTTGTTGTCCCCTCAAAGTTAACCCCCCCAGAGATGGGGGATTGAGACAATTGAGTGAAGAATTTCTTTGGTTGCAAATGTTCTTTCTTGGAAAAAAACACTTTCTGGCTTCTAAAGTTCCTTATCAAATTAAGCACAGTTTTGAAGGAGAATATTTTTTTATTTTTTTAAGATTTTATTTATTTAACAGAGGAAGAGAGAGTGAGAGAGAGAGCACTAGTGCAGTGGGAGAGGGGACAAGGGGGGAGGGAAGTGGAAGGGGAAAGAATCCCAAGCAGACTGTGAGTTGAGCTCAGAGCTCCATGCGGGGCTTGATCCCATGACTCCAGGATCATGACTTGGGCTGAAACCAAGAGCTGGAGGTTTAACCAACTGAGCTACCCAGGCATCCCAAAAGAAGGCATTTTTAAAATAAAATATAAGAGTAAAGGAATTTTTCCTTCTCCAACCACTGCATTTTATCTTATTATGTTCAAATGATGATGAAAATAATGAAAGCAAATTATATATAGCTTTTCATTTTTCCAAAGAATTTTTACATTAAAAAAATGTCATCCTCATCACAACTCTATAAAATAAGGCTACATTTTTAGTAAATTGATAGATGAGAAATCCCAGGTATAAAAATAGAAATAGGTTTGTCTCTATTCTCAGTGGCATTGCATAGTTTGGTTTAATTTAAATTTTTGTATTTATGTTGTCCTTCACAGTAAGAAAGACAAAGAGGTTTTATTGTCATTTTTTTTGGTACCCATTTTCTGGCTGGAATAGCTGAATTAGGGAGTTCAACAGTAACTCACCCAGATTTGTGTAGCAACTAAATAACAGAAACGTAGGAACTCTTAGAGAACAGCAACTATGTGGATTTTAAGACCTCTGAAGTTAGCCTTACCTCAATTCAAAAGCTAGCTCTGCTGCCCAATATGTGTGTCCTGGGGCAAAGAACTCAGTGACTCTGGGTTTCAGTTTTCTTCCCTTTAAAATAGTAAGATGTATACACCAACCCTCTAGATGATTACGAGGATTTAATGAGAACATGCCAAGATGTGCTTTAACACATTGCATGGCGCATGGAAATCTCCCTTCGTGCTTGGTCCCTCTGGGGTTTCCGGTGATTCCTTTGCTGTAAAATGCTTAGAAGCACTGTTCTGGAAATTAGAAATTGAAATTATCTTAGCACTAGCTGGTATTCTGACCTATTTTATGGGTAGAGTTTCCTGCAGATGTGGAGATGGTTGCATGTGCAGAAATCTTGAATTTTGCTACTTCGTAGGCGGTTTGAAAATTCACTTTGATATTGGAACATGTATCTCTCTTGGTGTCTGTCACAGAGCACTCCCCAAAGCGGTCAGTCAGAGATATCTGGGTGTGCTTTAAATACACACATGCGCGCACACACACACACGCACACACACACACACGCACACACACGCACACTGGTGGGTGCCCGTGCATGCCATTATAGGAGAGGAGATGGTGGGACTAAGAAGTGTTTACAGGTGTCATTAGGTGTGAGTTCAGACCTGTGCAGTTCTTCCAGCCGCTCTGACCTTGTGACTCCGCACAGCTGAACTCCACCAAGCAAACCTGCATTTGTATTCTCACCAGGGAAGTTTTGGAAATGTTTTTTTCTGTTTCTGTTCCTAAAAATCCAGCCTGTACATTTCCCCCGTGGATAAGGACATGAGTTTGTTAGTATTGTCACAACCTGATCTATCGTTCTGCTGTTTTTATTTAAGAATTTTACTTTTATTTGACTCCTGGGTAAGCAGAAAAGATTCCTTCTTCTTATTCTTAGAGGCAAAATGATCACCCATGGTATTTCTGAAAGTTAATATTCTGAGATTGAGAAATAGAGTTGAGGAGTACCTGGGGCCCAGTGGGTTAAATGTCTGCCTTTGGCTCAGGTCATGATCCCAGGATTATGGGATTGAGCCCCACGTGGGACTCTCGGTTCAGCGGGGTGCCTGCTTCTCCCTCTCACACTGCCCCTCCCCTCCACCATTCGTGCTTGCTGTCTCATGCTTGCTCTTTCTCAAATAAATAAAATCTTTAAAAATAGGGGCGCCTGGGTGGCTCAGTTGGTTAAGCGACTGCCTTCGGCTCAGGTCATGATCCTGGAGTCCCGGGGTCGAGTCCTGCATTGGGCTCCCTGCTTGGCAGGGAGTCTGCTTCTCCCTCTGACCCTTCCCCTTCTCATACTCTCTCTCTCTCTCAAATAAATAAATAAAATCTTTTTAAAAAATTAATTAATTAATTAGGTAAAAAAGAAGAAATAGAGAGTCTTAGACCTCTGTAGTTAAAAGAGGCTTTGGAGACCACCTAATAAGATATCATTATTTTAGAGATAGGGAAACTGAGGCTTGGGTGTGTGTGTGGTAGGGATATTTCTCAGTTAATAGTCAGACTGGAACCCAGGTGTCCTGACTTTCCATCTACCAAGATTTCCATAAATGACAGGCTTCCCCTTTAGTCAATACCTGTTAAAAATTAAGAATGAAAGGATTCATCAGCCAACCACTTATTTGCTAAATGGAGAAATGAAGGCTCAGAGCATTTCATCAGAATCCTATAGGATATTGATGGCAGAACTGGGGAGTCGAATCCAGATTTCTAGACTCCTAATTAGTGCTCTCTCCAATCACAAGGCTTATGCAGATGTGCCCGTAATGGGGATTCACGCTCACCAGTGATGTTCAAATGCTCCTATTGCCCTATTCTTCCTGGCTTTCTGGATCTCCGCTCTAAGCCATCCTACACGCAACTAGAAACCTCTGTGATGACCCAGGTGACACCTAAAGATGATGAATCCTTTACCAAGGTGATTCATAGCCCTTTTGTGAGGGATGAGGGAGCTTGAGAGACTCTGCTTTCGTTTACTTTCAAGCCACTTGTTTGTCTTTCTGTGTGTCTGGAAGAGTCAACAGTAATCACTCTGCTGATGTATGATCTGATTAGTGGTGCTGGGGCTGCTGCCCTCCTCGGGAACAATAAATCGCACACAAGGCCTGCCCCATTCTCTGCGGTGATGCTTGGGAGCCCTCCAGTGTAGCCTTTGGCAGTAAATTCGGCTCATCCTCAAGCTTTCAACTACTGTAGAAACTGTTTTGTACCCTCACTTAAGGGCTTTTTCTTCAGAAAAATTGCTTACAACTGTTATAATTTTATAAAGTGTGTATATGCCTTATGTCTAAGTAAGAATGTCTAAGTAAGGATTCTCCAGTTGAAATACTGTCAGATACAGCGAGAGTTTTCTTTGTCGGGCCTCATTGCTCTTTTGCTCTCTATGCAGTTAGTGTCTTCGGAGTTGGTGTTGTTCTCTCCGGCATCCAGTTGGTGTTAATGGGAGAGATAGGCAGACGTGAGTTCGCAGTTCTGCTCTGCCATTGGTTGGCCGTGACTCCAAACGTTGTGGACCCCAAGCTTCCCAGTCTGTGAAATGGGGACAGGAAAGCACCTATCTGGGAGAAGCTTGTGATCGCGAAAGGAAATAAGACCACACCTGACATTTAAGAAGTAATCCATGAATTTGGGTAAATTGGAAGGGGAGGTGAACCATGAGAGACTATGGACTCTGAAAAACAGTCTGAGGGGTTTGAAGTGGCGGGGGGGTGGGAGGTTGGGGTACCAGGTGGTGGGTATTATAGAGGGCACAGCTTGCATGGAGCACTGGGTGTGGTGAAAAAATAATGAATACTGTTTTTCTGAAAATAAATAAATTGGGAAAAAAAATAAAATAAAATCTTTTAAAAAATATAATAAAATTATATTTTAAAAAGAGAGAGAAAAAAAAAGAAGTAATCCATGAATGGGCTGCTGCTGCTGACAATAATTCTGACATGTTTCAGAGGATATAGACTTTCAGCTATGAGATGAGTAAGTTCTGGGGACCGACACGCAGCATCCTGACTGTCTTGAGTAGTAATATATTACATATTCGGAATTTGCAAAGAGTGTAGATATCAAGTGTTCTCTGCATGAGCTCGTGTGTAAGGGTAGCTATGGGGTGATGGGTTGTGGTGATCATTTCACAGTGTGTACCTTAAATATATACAACTTTTCTCTGCCAGGTATATCTCAGTAATGCTGGAAAAATAGTCATGATATGTTTTGTATAAGTACTTTCGAACCTTCATCGAAGTAAGAATAAATAATGCCTTATGCTTTTTTTCTATCCTTCTCCCCAACTCCAGAGCTTAGTGTAGATGCAGAGCATGAATGAAAGAGCATGTATTTAGTTAATAAAAAAATTTATTTCCGCAGAGTCCAAAGTGACATTCTTCTGGGATACTTAGATTTTATTTGAGTGGATAAAATACACCCACTTTTTACCGTATAGCTAACAGTTAATAATCGCTTATGTACTAGACATTGTCCTAGGTGTTGAGAATACAGAGACAAAGGACAAATTTCATGCCCTCAGTAAGTTCCCTACCTGGTACAGCTAAGCAGATGTTAATCCAATATAATATTTGTTGACACAGAAATAAGCATAAAAAATCAGGTGTTACGGAAGCCCAGACAAGTGAAGTAGGAGGTAGGGAGAGAAGGGCAGTCGATAGGTGGAGGGAAACCACTTGAAAACCTAACAGACGATTGAGTTAGGAGACACAGCATTATGTCTAGGTATGATCAAAGTAAAAATAATAGTGATAACCGGGCACATACATTCTGATGCTCTTAGAAATGTTATGAACAAAATGCTTATTTTATGTAGTTTGAATTTTGTGCCGCCAGTAATCTTGCTTATTAAATGCCAGCTCTGGTGTTTGATGACATGCACACCCACTCTCTGAATGGGAAACTTGAATGCGTGTCATCTGTGCTGTAAGCAGGTCTAGAGGAATTTAACTATGTTACTTTTAGAAAAAGAAAAATGTGATGGTTAACAGTTCATAATCAATGATCCATCCATCTCCAAAGCACTGTAAATCTTCAGATCCACTTATTCTAAACACGGAGATGTAGGAGATCCAGGAGTGCCGACAGGCTGGGACGGATGAGGGTGTTTTCTTGTGTTTCAGTCTCACCATCCGCCTACAGACTCAGAAATGGCATACCTATGGTCCTGAGTACATAACATCAACTCTTTGCAGGCATTCTTTGAAACAACAAAAACAAACTCTGTGTATCTTCTTTGTTATTTTTTCCTACTCATTTATTACAGAGAAAGTCCTCCCTTCTGCCTCATCTCGGGCTTCTGGAGAGTACAATTTCCAGCAGTATTTGCATGGTTATAAACTTCCTTTGCTGCATGTCTTTGTGGAGGCTCTTTAGGTTATAAGTCACAGATGCTAATTTTAACTAACTTAGTCCCAGAAGAGGTAATTTATTGGAAAAAATACTGGGATATTTCATCTAATTTAGAAGCAGGAAGTTCAGTGAGGCCTTGGAAAGGGCTGGATGAGAGTCTGGCTTCGGTGTGTATCTGCTTCCTGCATCTGTCTTTCGAGAGCTGAAAGGGGCTCCCAAAATGGTGCTCTTGGCTCTCAGCTTCTGTGAGCACCTGCCATCCAGAGATTCCAGATTCCCCGATGAGATAATCTGATTGATGGAACTTGAGTCACGTATATGTCCCTGGTTCAGTGAGAACCTCATTTGACACAAACCTGATGGCAGAGGCGTGTGAGTGTGTGCGTGTGTGTGTGTGTGTGTGTGTGTGTATTTGCATATGCACAGACTTAGCGTGAGTAAGTCATGGGCCAGGCAGACGACTCAGATGTTTTCTCCTCCAGAGGAGGACATTCCAGATACCAGACATAGCTGTGGAAGGATGTTCCTGTAGGAAGGATGGAAGGAAAATATACAGGCATTAAAGAATAAGGACAGGTTTGGGGTTGGGGGTGGTTATTAGGCAAGCTTCCAGGACCAGCAGCTGAGACTCTAGCTTCCTTGCAGCCTTCTGTGAGTGCTTTGTCAGGGAGTGTGCCCAGGGGCCAAATCACTCAGAAGGAAGGCTCACTGATTCGGGATGTTCTCCTCAGAAGCAGCTGCCGAGTTAGCTCTGTCATTCAGAACCAGAGAGAACATGCCGGCTGCAGATCTCCCAGAAGCCTCTGGTGAAACCCTTGGCAGGGAAGCCACATTCTTTCTTTCTCCGCCACCTGAAATCTCTGATGGGCAGTCCCAGCAGGAAAATTCCTGGTTTCCCTTTTATTTCACTGAGATGGTGCCACTCGAGGAACAACACTAGGGCTCCGACTGCATATCACAGTTGACATTGGGGATGCAAGTGTTGGGGGAATGGAATCATAAAGATACTTCTCTTCACACATGGCTTGCTTCCTGAGAAGCTGCGCAGAAATCAGACTTCTGTTATTCCAGTTGTATTTTCTTTTTCTTTTTTTTTAGTTTCTAATTTTTATATATTTTTTTAATAATTTTTTTTATTTTTTATAAACATATTTTTATCCCCAGGGGTACAGGTCTGTGAATCGCCAGGTTTACACACTTCACAGCACTCACCAAAGCACATACCCTCCCCAATGTCCATAACCCCACCCCCCTTCCCCCAACCCCCCTCCCCCCAGCAACCCTAAGTTTGTTTTGTGAGATTAAGAGTCACTTATGGTTTGCCTCCAGTTGTATTTTCTCTCTGCCTTGCAAAGTAGTTTTTGAGACACTTTTGCATTTCTGATTAACCTTCTGCTAACAGTAGCTCTTCATGCTTTACTGTCTCAGGCTCTCTGTTCCTTGGTCTTTCTTTTGAGTAGAAAAATGACTGATGAACACCCCGCATATCCAACCTCACTACTTCTTTACTCCATGTTGGTGTTTCTGAGTGTGTGAGCCTAATGATTCCTCTCTCCCCTCACAAAGGTCCCTTTACCCCATTCCAGAACTTCTCTGGCCTTCTGTGAGTTCTGGTGTTCAGGCTCTGTCTTCCTTTACCTGTTAGCGGTCTCACTCAAGCTACTTCTCTGTGCTTTAGTTTTTACCTCTGTGAATAACGCTACCTGGGTTCCTTATAAGTATTAAATGAGATCATGTGTGTGAACCTTCTAGAACACCATCTGGCATACAGTAAACTCTCAGTAAATGTTAGTTTTTTCAATTAATGCCGTATTTCAAGTATGGCGTCATCATTTGCTGGATTTCCACGCTAGACTGTTATTTCTGATGCTCTTCCCTGCCATCTCCCAATCAACGATTCATTACAATCTTTGTAATTACAATGGTAGTAATAATAACAATGCTCAGTGAATATTGAGCATTTAGTATGTGCTTTAATTTATACTGAGCACTTTATACCATTAGCTTATTTGATCCTCTCAATAACACTGTCTTTATTTTATTTTATTTTTTTTAAAAGATTTTATTTATTTGGCAGAGAGGGATAGAGAGAACATGAATGGGGAGAGGAGCAAGGGGGGAGGGAGAAGCAGACTCCTTGCTGAGCAGGAAGCCCAACTCTGGACTCGATCCCAGGACCCTGGGATCATGACCGGAACTGAAGGCAGACTCCAACAACTGAGCTATGAGGGAGCCCAACACTGTGTGTGTTTTAAAGATGAGAGCTTGGAGAGATGAGATAACCTATGTGACATTACACAGCTAGTAAGTGGCAAGGCTACAGTTTTTATTCAGTGCCTTCTGATTCCAAAACTCATGTTATTAACAACCATGAGTCTCTTTAACCAAATATAGCCCATTTTGGTTCTGCGTTATCTCTGAACTAGATCCCCCCTCTCCATTGCAGCTTCTACAGATCTCTCTTCTCATCTTAGGATAGGTTTCTGTATGCTCTCCCTGCCCCCAGGTTTTCCTTCCTCAAACCATCCTCCAACCTCAAAGTTATTTTTCTAAAACATTTAGTAGATTACAAGCCATCCATTACAAGCCATTCACGAAACATGTCAGTCCTTCACAACCATTATTCCCAGGTCTACCATGGTCGTTCAGTCTTACTAGATCATCATTGATTCTTCTAATGTCTGTGTGCTTCTTCTCTTCTGTCCTTTTGCACAGACTGTAGGGTCTGTCTTTTTTTTTTTTTTTAAGATTTTATTTATTTGACAGAGAGAAATCACAAGTAGGCAGAGAGGCAGGCAGAGAGAGAGAGGGGAGAAAGCAGGTTCCCTGCGGAGTAGAGAGCCCAACGTGGGGCTCGATCCCAGAACCCTGGGATCATGACCTGAGCCGAAGGCAGAGGCTTTAACCCACTGAGCCACCCAGGCGCCCCTGTAGGGTCTGTCTTAACTGGCCTCCACTCTCCTCACTGGATTAACTTGCTGGTCTTATCAGACCTTGTTCTTGTGTTCTACGTTTCCCAAAGCATTGCCTAGAGAAGGAAGCCAGTAAATGAACTCACCTGTGTAAAGACTGATTAAATAAATTCCCAAAGTAGATCTGTATGTATTTTTGTAGAGTAATTTTTAAAAATAAGTTTTCCTTTCTCATTTGTAATCTTTGTAAGTTTGGGCACATTTGGTCATAGGTTTCCTTAAAAATGGGATTTAGTCTAGTAACCTCAGACCTAACATTTCTATAAAAAAGTTTGGGGCTCTTCATGAAAGCATTATCATTCTTTGAGAGGTAGGGTTTTTGTGTTTTTGCTGCATAGAAGATCTAGGAGGCAATAATTAAAGTGATTAACAAGAGAATACTGGTGTTTAAGTAATCAGCCTACCAATTATTCATTAGAGGTCTGTACCTCCTAGATAGGAGAATAGTTATTTTAAACACATTTCATTATATCTTGGATCTTATTTTCAAAAGATGAATTATGTTGGAGAGGCCTTGTAAAATGGAGGGTGGTCAGAAGAAAAGGAACTGGGAAGGGAGTCAGGAATTTGCTTTCTTATTCAAATAACTTGCAACAACAAGTATGTTGTCTGCCACTCATAGCCTCTTGTGAACAAAACCATACCACAGATCCTACATCAGGGTTGGCTGCATATGGACCTTGTGACCCCATCCTATACCTACTCCCATCTCATGGCCCATTGGACAGAAAGTAGTCACCTAAACTGTTTCAAAGCCTGGTTAAATCATGCATGGGAAGAAGATTGGGGTTCAACAGACTTTTTCTCTCAGACACATGAATTAAGAAATACTGAGATAAGACAGTCAGCCTAGTAGGAGCAAATGCTGAGTTTATGATATACAGCAGTGTATTTTAGAGACTGCCTCCCTCAGAATCAACTGGAACTCTTATTAAAATGCTGATTCTCAGGTCCCATCTCTAGATTTCAGATTCACGGTTGACACAGATGGAAGGGGATATTTAAGGAAACCCTCTCTCCTACTTATATTAAGGTTTACTAATCCAGGCTATATAGGGAGTCCTGGAGAACTATGAAGATACATGGGCAAGCTCAAGTTGCTAGAGACAAGCATCATGAATAGACAGAAGCACTGTGGAGACAGACACATATCCTCTACAATTTATTGCTGTAGCTTCTTTGGATACAGGAGACCAGTTATGGCCAAGCTTAAAGATACCACCAACAGTAGTACTTATCTTCCCTTGTATTTCTCCTTGTATTCTTTGGAAGCATATAAAACCATTCACAAAGTATAAGGGAAGGATGGAAAATGAGGCTCGGAAAAGGAAGGAACACAAAGAAACTGCTGAGTAGCTTTGGGATAGGAGCAGAAACTAATTATCTGTTGATACGCATGAGCCCCAACATATGTTTTCCCATCTTTCTGCCACTCTGGTAAAAATTCATCATCTGGAGAGGTGGAGATGGTAGAGTAAGAGTTTCTATTGGCCAAGCTTAGGTCATATGCCCATCCTACTGTCAAGAGAGGGCAGAACAACCTGATAAGCAGTCTCATTATGTCTACCCACCATGCAGGATAGGCATTCCCCAAAACGATTAGGATATCCCCGAAGCATTAGAAAATGGTTGTTAAATATCTCCTAAAACAACAAATGTCCTATGGAAGATCAAAACTCATATTGGAAAAGAGAAACGCCAATACATGGAGATTGATATTAATGAACGAAAGTCTTCAAACTCCTGTTACTGATAGTCTAGATAGATTTGGGATATAGAACCAACCCCTGGGGCCTATTTTTCTAGAGCCCAATGTTCAGCTTTTCCTTATTTCTCAGATATGTTTCTCATTCTGGTCACCACTCATTCAGCCCAAATGTGTGTGTGTCTCTTCAGTTTGTTGTGGCTAAAAGTGAAATAAGACTTCTGAGCTGTACCCTAAATTGCTGACTGGTCATGGGCAGTAAATATCTGTCTCCTTGGGCCTCAGTTTTTTCCATTTGTAAAATGAGGAGGTGGGCTTATTAAGCACCCCCCCACACTCTAATCTCTGCAACAGTAGTACTTATCTTCCCTTGTATTTCTCCATCCTGCTATTCACGATGACTATAAATGCAGTCAAGGAGTTGCCAAATTCAAGAGGAAAATAATTTTAGGAGTTTCTTTAATTTTGTTTTGTTTTGTTTGGAATATGCATTTGACGGGCTTCTCTGCTCTTACCTGGTCACACTCTTGAGTTTGTCCTTCAAAACAGAAATGAAAACAATATGGCAGTGCTCCAAGCTGACCTGAAGTACTTTGGCGTACATGCTTACTGTCTGGCTGATAAATGGTGTTCATGTTGGATGTTGGTGCCTACAGAATTCCCATCTTGGAGAAGTCTTGGGAACTAAAACCCCCGGTAGTCACCCCAGTGCTAAGGCACAGTCTACTACTTATGCAATGCTTCCTTGTATTTTTCCAGCTAATGAGAAAAATCCTTAAGTTTGTTTTCCTCTGCTTTTAGTGGCAACAGAATTGAAACCTATATCTGCCTCTCGAGTTTCTCTTGAGAATTATAAAGTAATCTCTGAAATGATGTGTGTTACTTTGACTATAGAAAGTACATTTGCTTAGGGGGCTAAAAGATTACTATAACCTAAAAACATAGGTTATTACTAAAAACCCATGTTTTAGTTATTATTACTAATAACTAATAGCTATTATTACTAATAATAAAGGTGGGGTTTTTTTGAGCTCTATTTTGAGTTCTTTGGAGAAAAGAAGGAGTTGTTGCATCTGTCTCGTGTCTAAGGCAGGAATTATAATCTTTGATGCTTACAGCAACTCAGCAGGACATAAAAGGATAAATTAGTCGGTGCGATGGGCAGTGGACAGGACTGTGGAGGACACATGCCCCATGTGAAGGATTGCCTGAGATTCAGCACTAGTCAAATATTTTTTTTTTAAGATTTATTTATTTTAGAGAAAGAAGGAGCACGAATGGGAAGGGCAGAGGGAAAGGGAGAGAGACTCTCAACAGACTCTGCATGGAGCATGACATGGGGCTCCATCTCATGACCCTGAAATCCCAACCTGAGCTGAAACCAAGAGTCAGACTTAACCCCACGGTACCACCCAGGCACCCCTAGTACCAATCAATTCTTGCTTTTTGAAAATGCAGGTTTTGTGTTGCCTCATCTTTTTTTTTTTTTTTTTTTCAGGGTAACTTATAATTTGGGTTATTTGTATAAATTCTCTTGATTTCTAAATGTTGGTGTCCATTTTGCCTAAAATGGGAAAATATTTAGGTCAAGTAATAGACATCCATAGTCTGGATGTCACTAATTGTAAACTCTGTTCTGAAGCATCCCTACTATGTGGAGTAGAAGAATGAAAAAAAGTTCAGGCTTCCAAATGTTGAGATGAATGGTGTTAAAACTTGATTCATGGGAATTAAGACTGCACTTACTGGGGTGAGCATGGAGTAAAGTAAAGAATTGTTAAATCATTATGTTATATACCTGAAACTAAAATAACACTGTAGGTTAATTGTATTTGAATTAAAAGAAAAAAACAAACCCTGAACTATTTCTAGTTATCGGTATGTTCAGCATGATTCAGTTGAATTATGTGAATGGTTGACTAATTTTTTTGCATTTGATTATTGAGATCAGTGGTCAGAGAAAGGTATAATGAAAGAGAAGCATAGATCAGCCTTTAGAGTCCCAAGGCCTGGATCTGAATCCCAGCAGACTGTAACTTAGCCAGATTGAATGACGGTAACTTACATGACTTCATTAATTTTTTCTTCATTTGTAAAATGTGACAATAGTTCAAATATTACAGGTATAGGTAAATATTAAATGAGATAATATGTGTACAACTTATATGCCATGTGAGCCTTTTTTGCCCTTGACCGGACTCCATTTCTAAAGCGTGGGCCAACTCAAAGCACACCCCAACTCACCCCAATTTGGGATGGGATGGTCAGACCCTGCTTATTGTGCTTTTATTCCAACAGATCTAAGTCCCCAGGGCCTTTTCCCTCCTAGACTCGCATTGTGCCCATAAACAGAACCCCATTCCTCCATATTTTCCTTAAAGACCCAGCCACACTTAACATTCTGTAGACTGGTAACTTGATTTAGATACTTTGGGGTTGCAGGCCAGGGCTCACATACACTTTCTCTTCCTTTGTCTCTCTCTTACTCTCCATCTCTTTTATGTCTCTGAGTTCTTGCAACTTACCCTTGACTCACCCCACCATATGTGGATCCTAGGAAGTACAATCCCTCCTCCTCTTCCTCTTCTGTTTGGTTTTCTTATTTTATTTATTTATTTTTGTTTTGTCTTGTTTTGTTTTGTTTTACACAGAAAGTGGCCTCACTTGGCTAGTTTACCTTCCCCATCCCTTCTGGAACTCTGATGATTAAAATGTTTTTCCACCTGACCCTCAATTGACTTGCCAGGGTTCTCACCATTCATACAAAGCTCTATACATTCTGTCTCTGTCTTTTCCCTATGTCCCTGCATTTCTTTCAGCTACTGATTTCTGGATCCCTGATTATTCCCTTTTTCCCTGACACATGCTTGGTAGTTTGCTTGGGGGTTCACTCCTGACTGATCTCATCAATTTATAGCTTTTAATTACAGATCTCCAAACTGGTTTCTCCCCAGAATTGATCTCCAGCTTGGACCCCGTCCTGAACTGCACACTGTTTACTTAACACCTCTCTTTAGATATCTAATAATATCCGTATGAGATTTTACTTGTTTAAAACTGAACTGAACTTCCGAAAGTGCCCACAAGAACCTTTCAGTGCTTCCAGTAAGATAGGATGTCATTTAGCATCAAATGCTGATCATGGGTAAAGTTATATGACTGAGAACAGGTTTTCAGATTTACCAGTGTGGGAGGTATTCACCAATGGAGAAAGAATCAAAAGCCTGGTTGGATTTAAGAGAAAATGGGAGAAGGATTAGAGATAAGAGTGGTGACAGCTCTGAAGAGTTTTTCAGTAAAGGGAAGTTGTTGCTTGGGAAGAGAGGTAGACTCAAGCCATTGAAAGAAAAACAAAAAAAGTGTGTGTATTTTCTCCTGACTACTGCCATGGAGGCAAACAGGGACTATAGGCCTTTGAGGCTTCACAGGAAAATAGTCAATCTTCCCACCCCTAAAAATAAGATACAAGAAAGCCACACCTCCACAGTGGGTTGTCTCTACAAGTAGGATTGACACTTTGGATTCAGTTCTTAGGTAGCCAAAGCTCTGGGAAAGTTTTGAGATCTGATTAATTAAGTGCTGCCTGATTGGGTCCTTTGTCTTCAAATACATTTCAAAACCTATTCATAGCCAAAGTTCTTCTTTCATTCTTTAATGTGATTGCTAGGTGAATTCAATTGAGTTTTTTGAATGATGGGAAGGAGAGACAGTAGTTGGAAGTTCTCTTTAATGGGTTCATTGTTTGAATTTAGAGTATTTGAGTCTGATGATCCATGGTCAGGGGTTCCTGAAATAACAATAAGGCAGACATCACACTCTGCTGTCATCTTGCAGTCTTCTCAAATGTCGTGCTGGTGAGTGAAACCTTGCATTTCAATAAATACTTTTGGACCTAATTTCTGCCTTTCATGCTGTGCAAGAACTGTCAAATTTGAAGTGTAATGACTGTATGATTTCTTGTAATGGCACCAGAAAAAACCCCTGAAAAACAGATTTGAATGTCATCTCAGTAAATTCTCTGTGGGATGCAGGCCCATTTACAGATTACTTTCCCTTTTGGCTTTCATACAACAAAGCAGGAGCACATTGCAAGGATGTGAGTATGAAGTGTCTGAGGGAGAATAGAGAGAAGGAAGCCTTACAGAGCCCAGACAATTAAAATCATTGACATTATTTTAGGTGAACCACCCCATTTCCCTGACAGAACTGACCTGCTGTGGTGCCTGAGATGTATGGCCTTTGGCTTGAACACATTCTCTCTCTCTTACATTCTGATTTGTTTGGTGAAACAACCATAAATCCTCAGTTTCCTCAAACACCAGATGCTCAGTCCTTCCTCAGATCTCTCTTGATTTTTGGATTGGCTAAGTCTGTTGATCTTGAAGTAGAACAGAATGTGCTGGAATGGAGAGGCAATGGATCGGAGTTCTAATTCCAGCTCTGTTAAGTTGTTAAGTTGAACATCTTATACCTATAGACTTTCTTTTCCTCCTTTTTCAAATGAAGGAATTGGTATAAATTGGACATTTGCAAACTATGCTCCCTTGAGTGCCAGGGTTTTTCCGAGATGGCTCAGAAGTCACCATGGGGTTTGCCAGCCTAACAGGCAGGGTCTTTTCCTCAGCTGTCACTTAAGTTTGTGTTTGGACAAAACCCCCCTACAACTCAAAATTTGAAAGTCAGAATCTTGGATAATCTTTATGAGTTTCTTCTAAGTTCAACATCATATATGTATAGCTCTTTGTTTTTTCATTAAAGCAGTTTTCAGCAAAACCACATGTTGTGAGGTGTGTATTTGTGCAATTTTTTTTAAACTAAATTCAGTTAGCCAACGTATAGTATGATGTAGTGTTGGATGATTCATTAGTTGCATAGAACACCCAGTGCTCATCAGATCACATCCCTCCTTAGTGCAAAGTGTTGATGATGCTGTATGGTGCATCTCCTAGAAGATGATGACATACTTGTAATGGCTTATTCCTTCTGCTCTGGAAGGTCCATAAGGGCAAGGATTATGTTTATCTTAATCATGAGGAATTGCTGGTTTCTAGCCCATAACAAAATACATAGCAGATGCTCAGTAAATTCGGGATGGATGAGTGAATAGGTAGATGGATAAACACATGAACCCCTTTCTGAAATTTTTGGCTTGAATTCTTAAATTGAACTCTGAAGCCTCTTCCAGTGACACTTTGTATCAGCCCCCTTTCCTTCTGCTGCCTTCTCAGTAGGCAACTTATAAGAATTACACCTGGAATATCTTGGCGCAGTTGCCTCTGGGTGAACTGTCCTGATGTCCCAGGTGAAGATCAGAAGACTTTGGAACCAATATAAGTTACAATGTGGGAAACCGTTGTCTTTAATAGCTGATGTGAACAAGATTAATAGAGAAGTAAATGTGAGAAGAACCTAGTACTCTATGTCTCTGTATATGTTTATCAATCTATTTATTTATTCATTCATTTACTCATTTAACAGACTTTAATTTTCTCTCTTTCTTTTTAAAAAAGATTTTATTCATTCATTTGACAGAGAGAGAGGTCACAAGTAGACAGAGAGGCAGGCAGAGAGGGAAGCAGGCTCCCCACCGAGCAGAGAGCCTGATGCGGAACTCAGTTTCAGGACCCTGAGATCATGACCTGTGCTGAAGGCAGAGGTTTAACCCACTGAGCCACCCAGGTGCCCCTAGACTTTAATTTTCTTCTCTGTGCTTGATCCTATGCTAGGGAATGGGGAGTTCACAGTCTTTGTTTTTATTTATTTTATTGTTTTAAGTTTCCTTTCTTTTTTTTTTTTTTAAAGATTTATTTATTTTAGGAGAGAGAGAGAGAGAGAGACAATGCATGAGCAGGGGAGGGACAGAGGGAGTGAATCCTGAAGCAGACACCTTGCTCAGTGTGGAGACCAACTCCGGGCTTGATCCCATAACCCTGAGATCATGATCTGAGCCCGAACCAGAGTCCAGTGCATAACTGATCCCACCACCCAGGCACCCCAATGGTCTTTGTTTATAACTTTGTTTCTTTTTAGGTATAATTACCATGTAACAGTGCATAATTTTAAGGGGTCCAATGCATTGATTTGATACATTTATATATTACAATAAGATTAACACTGTAGTGTAGCTAATCCCTCTATCACATCCCGTAGTTATCATTTTTTTGTGATGGGAACAATTGAGATCTAGTCTCTTAGTATCTTGAAAGGTTATAATACAGTATTGTTGTCTGTAATCACTAAGCTGTGCATAGATCTCCAGCACCTATTTGTTTATGAGTTTTAGGTTTGTACTCTTAAACATTATTCCCACTTCTCCCGTCCCTGAGCCCCTGGTAACTACCATTTTACTCTCTATTTCTAGGAGTTCAGCTTATTAAGATTCCATGTACAAGTGACATCATACAGTATTTGTTTTTCTCTAACTTATTTCACTTAGCATAATGCTCCCAAGGCTCATCCGTGTTGTCATAGAAGGCAAGATTTCCATCTTTCTCATGGCCGAATAATACTTCAGTGTGTGTGTGTGTGTGCGCGCGCGTGTGCATGTGTGTATGCGTGTGTGTGTGTGTGTGTGTGTAAAATGATGTCTTTATCCATTCATCCATTGATGCACACTAAGGTTGTTTCTGTATCTTGGTAACTGTGGATAATGCTGCAGTGAACATGGGAGTGCAGATAGATATTTCCTCAATATCCTGCTTTCATTTCCTTTGGATGTATTACCAGAAGTGGCATTGCTGGATCATATGAGTGTTCTAGTTTTAATTTTTTGAGGACCCACCAGCATGTTTCCCATACCGGCCGCACCAATTTGTGTCCCCACCCGCAGTGGGTAGGCGCTCCATTATCTTCACACGCTAGCCAGCACTTGTTTTCTCTTCACAGTCTTTTAAGCGGGCACACATTTGCACAGATATGGTACCATTGTGAACAGATGCCTTTAGAGAGATAGTGTAAGAATGCTTCGGGAGCCATGAGTGAGTATTTCTCCCTGGGTAGGAATATCCATTAGATGCTCTCAAAAGCAGAATAATGCCTAAACAATTCCAACCTTTTTGGTAGGCAAGCCAGGGTTGGTACAGTATCCTGCATGATATAATAAACGTGCATTTCTCTCTGTTCTTCCCCTCTGCCACCCTCCCCATTCAACAGTCTCTTCTCACAATTGCAGAATGACTCCTGGAGCTCAGGAATACTGTGCTTTTGAAGGTTGCTTTAGAAGAAGACAAACCAGCCAGGGTGGTGTATGGAGGAAGTTCTCTTGACACATCTACTTATTTAGTATGCAGGGTTACTCCTAGAGGCCTCTAATAAGAAGACACCCCTCATATCTCATTGTCTAGAACTCAGTCACACGACTGCATCAAACTGCAAGGGAGATTGGGAAGCTGAGTATCTAATTTTTAGTGTCTTAAATGGAAGGCCAGCAAGGAAGAAAGTGATTGGAAATGGCTGTTGAGCAGACAACTGGTTGGATCTGCCAAACCAGAAGAGTCAGGAAAGACAGTACCAGAAAAGGTGATATTTGGTTGTTTTGAAGGACTTGCTAGAGCCTGGAGAAAAGTAGGGGAACCTTCTAAGCAGAGAAATGAAGAGACTGGAAAGGATATGGGGGCTTGAAAGGACATGAGGTTATAGAATGTCGCCACGTGTTTGAGAACCAGGAGAAAGTTACATGTGGCTATGGGAAGTTGCCCTGGGGAAGATGGCATGAAACAGTAATGAAAAAAGAGAACTATGTAGACTTGTATATTGTGCTAACGACTTTATAGGACATTTTGGTTATAACTTCAAACTGAAATCTGTTCCTGTTGATAACCCTAGGACAATACTGGGGGAAATTATGTGGAGGAAAAACCATCACAACTTGTCCCTAGAAATCAATTTTGATGAGAAATAAATGATTGAATTAGCTGAAATGGGAATACAGGTAAATAATATCTGTGTAACAGATGATTTTATTTTAATCAGTCGATGTATTTTAGCTCTAGTCCTAGGGCTTTGAGAAAGTTAACTAACATGAAAGAGCATTGTTTCAAAAATCCTCTATTTTTAGAAATGCTATTAGCGAAACCATCAGCTCTAACCTTTTCCTTGTTCTCTCTGTGTCATGCACATTAATTAACACTTCCACCCTAAAAGAATGTGTTTCTTCCCATGCACTGGGAATGATATTTTAGAAGCATGCTTTAGATCAGAGACCTCAAAAAAAATAAATAAGATCATTTAAAAATATTCTTTGCTGCACGTAATTTCCTGTTTAGACTTTTTTTTTTTTAAGATCACAACTAGTTAGAATTTATGATCTGCTTTATGTAGGGCAATGAGATTGAAACTTAACTTTTGTAAGATCTTTGAAAAATAATTTCATACCAATTAAATGGTATACCAAAAAATGTGGGAGAACTATGATAAATACTAAGGAGAATAAAGTTTTAAACATTTTGGAAGTTCCCTTTTGCAGGCAGTTCAGATGGAATGTAGAGAGAATTCTTAACTATTATAAAATCAGGATTATCAAGAAAACCCTAACCAGGGGAAATATAACATGATTAAACTGTTGTTCATACTTGAATCAATGAATTTTCTTTGTAAGATTTATGGTTTAGTTTTTGCTAATTTAGGTTGGTTTTTCTTGACTTGGTAAAAAATGATATCTATTTCCTTGTAACCCATGCATATTCTGCTAAAAGTAAATTTGCGTTGTTCATTTGGCATCTTCCATAATATTGCAGATTTTCATTGGCTATTAATATTGCAGAATAATCAAACCACTATAAATTTTCCCCAGTCTTTGAAAACCTGTAATTAAACTTTTCTAGACTATTCTTGCAATTGAGACCTGGTAGATGCCTCCACTTCACATCAATTAATAAAGGCCTCACAAAAAAACAACACAGAGAAAACTGATTAAAATAATAGCAGCAAGAAGATAACCATTGCTCTTCTACCAGTGACCCCACCCACCCACAATCTCTAATTTTTTTGCCTTTTTATAGATGTGAAGACCTGTTCTAGTAATAATTCCAATTCAAAATGTAGAAATAAGATTTTTAATAGGGTGTTTTACAACAGTATATTAAACCCTTTGAAAATATGGATAGTAAGTAAATTATGTTTTCACTTTTCAATAAAGGGCTTAAGGAACTATTTAGAACTGTATTTTATCACCAAATGCTAGAATTTGGAGCTATATCCCATGTTTCAAAAGTTGGTATAAAATATAAAGGATACACAGAAACCAAGTTAGTTTTAAATGGCTAGATGGATATGCCAATCAAAAAGTGATGATATAAATGAAATTACTAGGGTTTCAGGAACCTCTGAAATTGAGATTCAGAAATTGAATCAGAAACTCTGAGTTGGAAGGAGGCTCGATGCTCAGCTCCGATCTGGGAAAATGGAGTCTGGAAAAGCTCACTGATTTGCCACAGTTCATTGAATCCTAAGTGGCAGGTCAGGATCATGTATGAAGCACTTCTGAATATGGTAAGAAAGTTAACGAAGTTCACTGCTCTTTGTATAAAGCCGCCTGGTAAGGGAATAAATTCACATTTAGTTTTTAAAATCGTCCTGACCTCACATATCTGAAAGCTTTCAGGAGTCTTTTATTTGGTATCTAGCCATGAGGATGAACCTTTTAGAACATTGAGAAAGAAACCTGTGCATTTGTCTTGAACTCTGACTCTCAGATGGCTCCCGTATCTACTTTAACATTTAACCTTCTTACTTATGAACTTGATTACCTACTTGTAGCTGGTAGTTTAACCCTGTTTTATGGATTCAGGGACAGAAATGAGACAGTAATTGTTTAGTGGGATTTTACCCCAAATAAGAGATTTCTTATTTACAACCGTGTGTAGATTTCCCAGAATCTTGCCTGCCTCTCTCTTTATTCGTAGAGTGGTAGAAAAAATCAACCCCAAACTAAAGATTTAACCAACTTGAAGTTGTGGACTCACAGTTTTTACCTTTTCTGTCCAGGTCCGTGTTTTGATTTGAGATTACTTGCCTTGAAGCTACATCTGTCACTTACCGTGTGCCTTTTAAGCAAGTCACTTTTTCCTAAGGATTAATTCCTGTACTTATAAAAGGAACTAGTAGCAGTAACTGTCTTAAGGATGTGAGGAGTAAATAAGATGATGTATTTAATAAGGCTAGCATTTTTTTTATTAATTCAGCTGATTTTTATTGGACGCCTACTAGGTGTCAAACTACGCTCATAATGAGGGCTGATGTGAATATTAGTTAGTATTGGTAATAATATTCCCTTCCTAAGCTCAAAAGTTATTTATTTGAGCAATACCATTTTCAAGCCAGAAGCAATTTTGGTCATTATCTATGCCAATACTCTCATTTTACAGTTGAGGAAGCACAGGGTGGTTAATTGGTTTCTTAGGGTCATATAGTACATAATTGGCAGATGAGTATAACCATTAAAATATCGTCCTTATAGACATGCAAACCAGGTCAGGATCCCCAGCTTGCCCTTTAGTTGTTCTGTGACCTGGGCTGCTGACTTCACTTCTTGACCCTCAGTATTCTAATTTGCAATTTGGAGACAATAATGGTCCTCATGGAAATATTATCAAAATTAAATTTGATAATTTAGCAGAATGCTCAGTAAACATTAACTATTACTCTGCTGTTCCTTTGTTTTCTTGAAATTAAGGATGTTATAGTTATTCATTCATAAACATTTGCAGTCGTAGAATTCTCCAGATAGGTGCCCAGATTTGTTTTGTTCTCCATATCCAATGCATGCAAAAGCTCCATTGTCGACCTATTTGATAGCATTTTGTAGAAGAGAGTTATTTACAGGCAATCTCATTTCTCCTGAGCCTTGTCTGGACTTGCAAATATTTTCCACCAAGTCTTTGGAATATGATTATGCCTGTAGTTGAACTAGTTATGCGTTACTGGAACATGAAAAATGAAGGTTGGAATTTTTCTCATAATCAGATTTTGTTAATTGTATCAAATCACACGTGTTCTACACTACAAGAAACAAGAGAAGGACTTTCTAGATGTCATACCAGCTCCTCCCAAGCGTGCTGCAATCTGTGTTTCTCTGTTTCCTTCCCGTGGACTTTTCTGGGTTCTCCGTTAGTCTCTTCATTTCTCATTCTCTCCTGCAATTTCTTCAGTTTCTCTTTAATAAAAAGATAAATATTAACAACTGGCTGGTTCATTCCATAGATTCTTACAAAAACTCCAAAGGAGAACGTCTTTTTGGACCAGCTAATTACCACTGTTTTTCATGGGACAGAGTTTTCTGTGGTTTTTTTGTTGTGTTTCCAACAAGTGTTCCACCTAGGTCTCTAAACAACAATGCGTTAAAACCCACTGATTTGACCAGGGCCTGCCTGTTGTTCAGGGAAAGGCCTACATGCTTCTTTAATAAGCAGGAACCTTTGGGTGAAGCAGCTTCCCATTCTCGGGACAATGAGTAAAGTTGGAGCTCTGATGGGCGTGAATTACATCCTTGGAAATTAAAACAGAACAAAACTTTCTTGAACTAGCCAATGGATTATGAACTAATTTCTAATCAGTGATAATGGTAGAATAAAGTTTGATAAATAGTGATTAAAATACTTCCTATGTCTGAGGTTCACGGCTCCAAGGACGTTATAGAGAAATATAAATTTGGGGCATAATGCATTTTTTTCTCTTACTTAATTCAGCCTTGGTTAAATATGTAGTTTCTACTTGGCTTGAATAGGAAACAGCTCTCAACTCACTGTGGACATTCTCTTAGAATCAAAGGACTTTGGGAGCTTTGGCAGCACAAAGATCTCGACAGGGCTTTGGAGCTGTAGCTTTGTGTCAGAAGGACTTTTGCCACTGATTTCATTCCAGCCTTGACTCACCAGCTATCAGAGAGGCGATGCCCTGATTACTCCCAGTACATTTCTCACCCTGACACATGTGAGTGCTCATGTGGGACCGTGCATGTGTGTGAGAACGTGTGAACATCCGTAGATGCGAGTGCCTTTGGAAGGAATGTCTTTCTTTGTTTTCCATGACCTGGCTTAAATGAAAAGGAGAAAGGGTTTAGGGAAACATTCATGATATATTTCTGCAGCTGTTGGAGATCTTCTTCCAATGAGGAGCTGGTTTCCTTGGCAACCATGTTGTAAGTCACTCCTATGGTCTTGCCCAATCTTGATAGAATACAACTCAGCACTAGGAAGTGTAATAGGCTTCTTTGAAGAATCTCAACCTCCTTTTTTTTTTTATTGTGGTAAAATTCATATAATGCAACATTAATCATTTTCACTATTTAAAAGTGTATGGGTCAGTGACATTTAGTATATTCACTAATTTACACAACCATCATTACTATACCTTTTTCTTAACGGTTAAAGAAACCATACTTTATTTACCTATCTTTTTTGTTTATTCATATGTTTTATTTTTGTATGTATTGTGGAATGCTTTTCAAAAGAGTAATACCTTCTAAATGTTTATATAGGATATAGGTGAAGGAATTTTATAGACAATTTTTTAATATAAGGGGTTGTACTTATAATCTACCAAGCTAAGAGAGATGGGGAGAAAAGAAAGAGCTATTGAATGTCGCCTTGCTTTTTGACTTGTGATTTTTTAAATTATAGTTTTTTGTATGTATTTTGGGGGGGTTGCTTTTTTTTTTTTTTTTTTTAGTAAAACCCATACTCTCAAAGAAATTGCATGAAGTAGCCTCTTATTTTTGGACCCAGTATGCCTCACTTTATGTTGAATACCACCCTCCATTTTTTTAAAAAATTTTATTTATTTATTTGACAGACAGAGATCACAAGTAGGCAGAGAGGCAGGCAGAGAGAGAGAGGAAGGGAAGCAGGCTCCCTGCTGAGCAGAGAGCCTGATGCGGGGCTCGATCCCAGAACCCTGAGACCATGACCGGAGCCGAAGGCAGAGGCCCATTAGCCACCCAGGCGCCCTGCCACCCTCCATTTTATTTAGCGATCATACCATGTTTAATCTTTGTCACGGCCAGCAGGACAAATCAACCAGGAACGTGAGGGTAAGAGGATGGTGAAAAGAAATTAAGAGACAAAGAGATGGGGGCAGGAGGAGCCCTGAGGAGGATGTCCAACAGAGCTGATTTTATTCCACATCTTACAAGCATTTATAAGGCAGATCACGATAGAAGGAGTAACCACAAGTTCCTATAGCAAGTTTTACATTAACTACAAACAAATCTCGGGATGCCAGGTAGTCACAACTAATGTCATTAGCTACTATTGATACAAGAAGTTACAATCAACCAGGGAGTGGATTATGGGAGGAACAACAAGGACCAACTAAGAATTCATGACTCTGACCACATTGTTCCCTTCTGTAGGGAGAACGTGTGGGAAGTCACGTAGGCGAGCACGGGACACATAGCACAGACCCTTTCTCAGGGTTACTCAGCCTTTCCTGTCTGTAACCCTTTATGAAGGCATTTGTACTTAAAGGGAGACACAAGTCAGGGCCTGGTGTCTCAAGCCTCGTCTCAAGCCTCATCGTGACCTCCAACAAATCTTCCCATGCAAAGAGCACCCACAAAGAAGTTAGGAAACTCTGCCACTTACTGATTGAATAACTTCAAGTGTGACAGTTTCCTTCTCTGAGTCTGTTTCCCCCTTTATAAAATGAATGAGATTTAGTCACTCAGCAAAGATCCAACTGTGTCCCTGGCTCTATTCATAGATTGGAGATACAGAGAAAATAACAGAATCTATATTGTCTTTTCTGAAGGATTGTGGAGAAAACTGTTATAATGAAGGAATTTCTTCCTACTATAGCATTGTGCTGACACAAAGTATACTACTGATCATCATCATTATTAGTCCCTCTGTAAGTTTTAAGGTAAAAAAGAAAAAAAAAAAGAGACAACAAAAACTTTGCCCCAAGACAATGGAAATTATCCACTTCACCCTGGCCACCTAGAATCCTTATATAAGGATAAACATAATTCCTAGATGACCTTCACATTGGGATGGCTGTCATAGAAAAGACAGATAGCTGGAGCACCTGGGTGGCTCAGTCAGTTAAGCGTCCAACTCTTGATTTCAGTTCAGGTCATGATCTCATGGTGGTGAGATCATCAGGCTCTGGGTTGAGTGTGGAACCTGCTTCAGATTCTTTCTCTTCCTCTCATCTGCCGCTTGATCCCTGCTTGTGTGCTTTCTCTAAAATGAAACAAAACAAAACCAAACACACAAAAAACAAACAAAACCAAAACAAAACCAAAAACAAAACCATGACAGATAATAGCAAGTGTTGGTGAAGATATGAACATACTAGAACCCTTGGGTTGGCATTTCTTCCATGTGTTAAGTGTAGTTACCCTAAGACCCAGCAATTTCACTCCTCAATTCATACACTTAGGAGAAATGAAGACATATGTTCACATCAGCACCTGTACATGAATGTACATAACAGCATTATTTCATAATAGAAAATTGGGATATAATCCAAATGTCCATCTGCTGATGAATGGATAAATAAAATATGTTATATCTGTTCAATAAATGTTATTTAACAATCAAAAGAAATAAAATACTGATACATGCTATAACATGGATGAGATTTGAAAATATTATGATCAAGGAAAAGAACCAGACATAGAAAGCCATAAACTGTATTATTTCCTGTATATGTAATATCCAGAATAGTCAGATTATTTATAGAGACAGAAAGCAGGTTGATGGTAGCTGTGGGTTGAAGAAAGGGAGAAATGGGGAGCGGCTGCCAGTGTACAGGGATTTTTGGGGGACTGATGGATATTTCCTGGAGTTAGATGTGCTGATGGTTCCACAACTTTGTGAACGTATGAAAAACCATGGAATCGTATAATTTAAAAGGGAACTTTTTATGTGAGTTATGTCTTAATTTTAAAAATTCTAAAAACAAATAAAGGATAGAGTGGTTTTTACCTCCCAGTGGTTTCACCCTTCATCCATCTTTGCAGAAACTTTGACAGGAGGGCACTACCCTTAGAGAAAGGTTTTGAAATTAACACTCTATCAATCAGAATTCAACCAGAGCAGCAGAAACCCTAGATGATAAATGAGGAGATTCCAGTTTTACAGTCATGGAGAGCTGGTTACATGGGAAGCTGTTGCTTTGGTATCTTGTACTGGAGTCTGGGTTGGCCAATCAGGGAGTCAGAAAGGAAAGATAGATGCGATGTGGGGGAAGCAAGTGTAAACCGGAAGCTGCAGGGTAGGCCTGTGCCCAGAGAACAGATGGACCCATGTCAGTTTCTCGCTGCTTCCAACTCTCCAGGAGAGATGTCTCATATAGCCAGGGTTGCAGGGATGGGGATTCTAGGTAGCACAGTTCTGGTTTAGTTTACTTGGTGCACAAACAGATATACCACAGTATTAACTGGATTAAAGAAAACAGATGGAAAAATCATCAGAGGGAGGACCACATCCCCAGTCGGAGTGAAGTCATTTTATCCAACACATGGTATAAGCTTAGTAAGTATTAGCTAGCATTAGCTTTTTGGAGATGCATGTTCAGTGTAGCCATCCATCAGAAGGGACATTGGACAACAAAAATGTTTAGGAAATGAATCAGAGGGAACCTTGGCAGGATCCAACCTGCTTACCTGACAGAGAACGGCTCTGACTACAACTGGCTCTGTGAAGCGTACAGCCAACCCCCACATACTAATGGACTCCAGCTTTCTCTTCATTTCACTCCACTTGTCTCCAAAAGCCCATGGAGACGTTTGGTTCATACACTGCTATAGCCCTGCTGGTTTTTTGTTTGTTTGTTTGTTTTAGATTTTATACTTATTTATTTGACAGAGAAAGAGAGAGGATAAGTTCAGCAGGGGGAGTAGCAGAGGGAGAGGAAGAAGCAGACTCTCCATCAAGCAGGGAGCCCGATGTGGGCCTCAATCCCTGCACCCCAGGATCACGACCCAAGTGGAAGGCAGATGTTTAACTGACTGAGCCACCCAAGTGCCCCATTCCCTATTGTTTAGTAGATTACGTAGTGCATGGTCAGTAAATATTTATTGATTAATGAGTGATAAACACCGTGTAAAGTTTATGTCGCTTTACAGCAACAATTTTGTGGAGTGAGTTTTGATTCACTGAGGATCTGAGAGTTTGGTGAACTTGCACAAAGACAGAGGTTTTGAAACTTTTTTTCACGTAATTCTAAAGAAGACCTTGGTTGGGATCCATTTTACAAATCGTTGATCTGCTTTGCAATTGTTCTTCTTACTGACTTATGCATCAGTTTGTTGTGAGCTTTGCTTCTGCAACTCAGCCTCAATAAGTACAGATAAATTTAGAAATTAGGCAGCATCATTTCCGAACCTCTTTGGGCTTCAAGTCTGACCTGAGATTGTGACAAGTTCAGGTTCGTAACCTTGTGGGTCTACCTTGTCAGAGGGGCGCTCTCTGTTTTTAAACTCCAGAAGATGCACTTGATCTTGTACCATAGAAGGTACTTAGTAAATACTTGTGAAATGAAGGAAGGAATGGCTAGGTAAAGTACTTTCCAAATGTGTTTTGATAGAACACATGTCCTACCGCTGATAAATCATCAGTGGCTTCTTCATTCATGAAGGACACAGGGAGCATGATTTCATTTTTAAAATCATTGATTAGCTTCAGGCTAATCATCTGGTGACTATTAGGCTCTGAGAAGGTGAGTGATAATCTTTCTGCAATTGTGAGCAATTCTCCTCCAGATGCTCCAAACAGGTCCCCTGCTGAACTCTTTTAAGGAACAACGTGTATGTTCCTTCTCTAAAAGGAAGTCTGGTTTCAGCCTGTGAATCATTAAGTGCCTTTTATACCATAGCTATCTTATTCCAATAAACCTTAAAAACAGTTGGTTTGCTTGGTAAATATTCCGAAGACAGAAAGTGTGCATTTTCCAAGGGGATCTTCTTTATTACTTGGTGATAAGTGGGGTCCTGATGGAACAGTGCTGTAAATATCTCTATAAATAACCACCATTTTCTCCTTTAGTCACCGCTATTGCACAATGCTTTTATGCGGAGAACATGCTCATGTTATTGAAGAAGAGCTCTATTTCGTAGTTAAGAATTGTCTGCAGATCACCAGAATGCCGCTTTGAGGATGGCATGCATTTGAAAAATAAGATTATAAGAACTAAAGCCAAGATTATAGAGTCTTTTTGACTGGGACGAAGGAATAATAGCAAATGCTTCCAAGGGCATCAGAAAGCACCTCTCTTTTCAGAGACGTTGCACACTCTTTAGCTTCCGAGAATCGCTGTGCACTTCCTTCAGGTTTCCTAGGCCCTAACAAAGTGAGAGGCACTTTGAACTTTGCCTTAAATCTTTTGTAGTGGACCTTAGGCAAAAATATTAAAATTCTTACTGACATTGAGTGCACTGAGTTTCTTCAATAGCTCAAGAGATGAGGGCAACATTTTTCCAAATTTTAGGATTTATTTTTCCAAGGAATTTTATACTTGATCTTAGCCAAAAGTCTAAGAAGCGATTTTTCCAAGGAATCTTATTTATTTATTTTATTTTTATTATTTTTTAAAAAGATTTTATTTATTTAATTGACAGGGATCACAAGTAGGCAGAGAGGCAGGCAGAGAGAGAGAGTAGAAAGCAGGCTCCCCACAGAACAGAGAGCCCCACGCGGGACTCCATCCCAGGACCCTGGGATCATGACCTAAGCCAAAGGCAGAGGCTTAACCCACTGAGCCACCCAGGTGCCCCCCCAAGGAATCTTAAATAAAAATCTTAACATTTGCTGCTTTTTCCTGGAAGAGTATTATCGGGATTAAATCACAGTATGAATCTTCAGTAGTCTAGGCACAAAATATAATCCATAGCCCTATTTAGAGCAGGTTGATGATGTCACATGTACTAATTTCTTTTTTCAGATGGAATATATTCAACTCTTTTCATCCTAAAAATTCATTAAAAAAGGAAGTTGTACAGTGTCATGACCTAGAGGTTTTTAAGTTTTTCCTCTGAGAGATACAGAAGATGGTAGTCGGGTGAGGAGGGGAACTATCTTGTCAATGGTGGCCCAGACCTATTCTCACCACCTTCTCAGCCCCTTTCTCCAATATTCTTGGTTAGTATAATGTCTCTTTTTACCTTTTTACGGTTTGGGGGTCTGCCTGGTACGCCATTAAGAACAAAAAGTTTCTTCTACTCAGTAAGGAAGTTTAAAACTCAGTGATGAAGAGAACAATTTTAAAAATTTAAGAGACTTAAATCGTCCCTTCTCCTTTTTCAGTACTAGGGTTGTGGGATTCTGGTGACAGATTTAAGGAAAAGAAGCAGTGTAAGAAATCTAGCAATGAGAAGTTAGATGACAGACAAGTAGAATCAGGGAAGAAAGCTAGTTTGGGGCTCTGGTCCCAAGAAGGTCATTAGATGCCCCAACACAGGGACTTTAAGCCAGGACAGTAGCTTGGTGGATGCATATCATGTCAATCCTGATAGTAAAAAATATCCACAAAGGACCGTGAAAAAGCACACCACTAGGACTACTAGGAAGACAAATTTACGTGGGTCTGTGCAAAAGAATCGTAAGTGTTCTGGCCTCTGC
Source organism: Neogale vison (assembly GCF_020171115.1). Taxonomy (NCBI): domain Eukaryota; kingdom Metazoa; phylum Chordata; class Mammalia; order Carnivora; family Mustelidae; genus Neogale; species Neogale vison. The sequence goes on along the minus strand of NC_058091.1, from coordinate 270,135,825 downwards.
GAGGATTATTTTTTCTTCTTGTGGACAAGAGGAATAAATGGTAACTAATCTGTCACTTGGTAATAGAGAAGAGAAAATGAATCAGTTACACAGAAGTTTCCCAATTTTAAGGGAGTTTGCTGTCAAAATGGAAGATACTCCTCAACCTGATAGTACATTTGCTTTCTCTTCATTCCTTCAATTGCTTTATGACCTGCTGTGTAAATATTTGGGCTTTGTGGCTCAGAAGAGAAAGCTCTACATCTTCTGCATGGGAATTATGAGAGGGTGATTTCAGGGCCCAATTTGGTATTTAGCTGTTTGCTCCATCACAGAGCAAACCTCTTTGCCTCTCATCTCAAAGGTAGGTCGGATGAATGTCGGCCGACTAGGGGCTGCATTATTTGTAATTACCTGTACGATCACAAACATGATGTTGCTGATTCCAGAAGGGCCATGATCCATCTCAGTCTATAAAATCCGAGATTCACAGGGTCTCAGAATATCCAGGTTCTTACATTTTAACCACCATGCTCAAATATTATTTATTGCATGTGAATTTCCAAGTCTTTTCCAACAGCTTCATTCAGATTTTATTTTTTTAACTTATAGAAGATAATCTTATTTATATGAGTATATCACTTACATTCTCCCAGAGGAATTCTTTACCAGGCCTACCTAGATTACCAAATCGTAAGCAAAGAAAAGTGGAATGATATCTAAACATCTTGACTTCAGTAGCCTCTGAGTACAAATAAGTTCACAATGAGATTTGAATTTCAGACATGCTGATTCCTGCTCATACCTGTTCGTGGCCAGCATCCTATCCACTGGAAAGGCATTTCTGGAGAGTTCTGAAAGTGCTCCAGTGGCTTCTCAGTCAGCTACATTCATGATGTGGTAGCGCCATGTTCTTCTTTTGCTTTTCCTCCAGTGTTGATGTCCTCTACTGGTGGATTCATTTGTTGGCGCCTCTCTACTCCACCTCTCCTACCACCCACCATGAGAACATTAAATGTTACAAAGTGGCGTGTCCTGAAACTCTGGAAGTTTCTTGTCAAGGGATTAGATCAGGGCTTTGTGGCTCTGAAAAAAATAAAGAGAATGGCCCTCTTCTCCCATCAGTTCACTTCTGTCCCCTGGGCTACACCTGCTTTGTTGCGCCCCTGTGTCTCCTGGGGTCTCATGTGAGAACACCCTCCTCTGCTCCGGCCCAAAGCTTTCTCTCTGATTTGGGGAGCTGGACAGGCTTCACTACACTGCCCACTCAGTCTCAAGGATTTGGTGCATAAAAACTTGCTCTTTCCAATAAATGAAACAAGATGGGATTGGGAGGGAGACAAACCATAAGAGACTCAATCTCACAAAACAAACCGAGGGTTGCCTGGGATAGGGGGCTAGGGAGAGGGTCGTGGGGTTATAAACATTGGGGAGGGTAGGTGTTATGGTGAGGGCGATTCACAGACCTGTACCCCTGGGACTAATAATACATTGTATGTTTGTTAAAATTTTTTTTAAATTATAAAAAATAATTTTAAAAAATCATGCAGGAAACAAAACAAAAGAAAACAAAAATAACCTTGCTCTTTCCAAGTGCCTTTCCTGCCAGTGAATTAGGTGAAGCTGTGTGGACCAGGTCTTCACCTACTTGTTCTCAGCTTTGATGGAACCGACACCACCCTTATCTCTGGAATTGCATAATTAATGTGTGATAGGACAGCTCTTGAACTCACCACAGTACAAGGCCAGAAAGACGCACACTCGGGTGAAACCCCAGGTGTGCTCACGCATGTCATCTCCAGAGGGAGTTGTAGAGGGATACAGGAGACTCGGGAACCGGGGGGAGGGGGAAGGGTGGGAACAAGAACTGCCCATGTTTATCTCTCTGCTTCCTTAGCTTTGGTTCACCTTCAAAGCATTTCTCGTGCTGGCAGCAACATTGAGAAATTACACACCAACCTGGCAACCGCCTTCCACATTTTTCTTGTAACGATTTGTGCTTCTTATTGGGGCATGAACACCTTGGGTTCTGTCCAAATGGTGTTCGGGACAAGTTTCTTCAAACAGTGCCAGGATGAAGCCGTACAGCCTGCTTGGTGCACAGTAACCACTTACGAAGTCATTTTGTTCCAGTTCGCATGGCTTTTGTGGCTGTATTTTAAACACAGCTTGGAAGCCAGTTGTTGTATTGGCTGTATTTTTCCCTTATTATGAGGTCTTTATTTGTTCACACTAATGTGCTCTGGAAGCCTGTGTGATAGTAAGTTCATCTTCATTTTTTTTTTCTAAGATTTTATTTATTTATTTGACAGAGAGAAATCACAAGTAGACGGAGAGGCAGGCAGAGAGAGAGAGAGGGAAGCAGGCTCCCTGCTGAGCAGAGAGCCCTATGCGGGACTCGATCCCAGGACCCTGAGATCATGACCCGAGCCGAAGGCAGCGGCTTAACCCACTGAGCCACCCAGGCACCCCTCATCTTCGTTTTGACTGGCATGCTTTCCTTCCTGCCTCCGTGCCTCTCCACTCTGTCTGTTTTTCTTTCTGATGATGTCCTTCTCTCCTAGCTTCTTTCCATCCTGTTTCCTCCTAATATCGTCATTGCTAACATCCTCAATTCCTTAAATATTTCTTCCCCAATTCCTTGCTTCCTGGTCTTACTCCTTCCACCCTCCCTTTGTTCTTCTTTTTTTTTTAAGATTTTATTTATTTATTTGACAGACAGAGATCACAAATAGGCAGAGAGGCAGGCAGAGAGAGAGAGAGAGAGAGAGGGAAGCAGGCTCCCCATGAGCAGAGAGCCTGATGCAGGCCTCAATCCCAGGACCCTGGGATCATGACCTGAGCCGAAGGCAGAGGCTTTAGCCCACTGAGCCACCCAGGTGCCCCCTCCCTTTGTTCTTGACACTTGATTTTAGAAAAATAATTTCTACGAATTTTCCCTTTAAGGACCCTTTCACATCCGAATCCATATTCTAAGTCATAGATTTTTTTCGTAGTGTGAGATTTTCTCCAGTGGTGATACAGTAAATGTCTTTCCAGACTCCTTTTTTTAGCAAGATCCCTGACAGTCCTTCCTACTCCTGGGTTCTTCAACTTTGCATTAATCCTATCTAAGAGATTTAGGAAGGAGGGCTACCTTTTGAATAGGGAAAAGGATGAGGAATAGGGGTGGGATGGATAAAGACTAGACAAAGTAATGGTAGAAGGAACTGGGAATGATCACCCAGGTGAAGAAAGAAATTGGGTTGAGCCCCACCTATTCATTTGGAAGAGGATTTCATTTGGAAGGGGATTCTACTTACTCTGTGGGACTGCAGAGAGTGGAATATGGAACAGAAGAGTAAAAGAAAAGTCAGCGTTAGGTCAACATAAGGCCAACTGTGTAATAAGAGGGGTTGAGTGAGAAAGAAACGGACTTTCTAATGAACTGTTGACTTCTCCATCAGTAGCAACATGTCTCTGGATAATGTAGCAGGATGGCTGGGGGCATGGGATGCTATAGGGGTAATGGTTTAACTTACTCTAAGGCCCACTTATAGTCCCAGATGCTATCATTCCAAGGCACTGCCTCCTTCACTGAACCTCTGGGGAATTCCATTAGCATTGGCTTCTTTCCATTCTGACCATGCTTAGCACTGGTTATCTGCATCTTTGCTCCTGAGCACATTCAATGAAAATGTTGAATATATATTATCCCTTCTTGTTATTTGACTATTATATATGCCTACTTTTTGTTTCTTCAATAATTGTAAACACCTTGAGGGTTAGGAAATTCTTATTCTTTTTTTTATTTAAGGCAAAATTTAGACTTTATATTGAGTTACATTTGAAGTAGGATTTCTTTCTTTCTTTTTTTTTTTTAATTGATCAAAGACCATACTGTTGTGGAAATGTGGTTGAATTTAGCAGGCATGCCCTGATGAGTGGAAGCTTTTTGCACAGTCTGTGCTTACCATGCAAAATTCAGAAGCAGAGATATTAAGACTGTTAAAACAGTTTTCTTGGTGCTAACCTTTTTGAGCACAGGAATATATGCTTGAAATTTCAAACCCAGGATGGGCTATAAGAAATTGCTGGTGAGCTCTTACTAAGCATGAAACTCGTGCAATTTTACAGGTAAAATGTTGGCTCTATGGTGTCAGTTATCCAGTGCATTCATTTTAGTAATGGGGAAATCAAGGCACAGGGACATAAGTAACTCCCCCAAAGTGTCAATCTTAGTGCCTGGAGGAAAACCGTGAACTTGGATCTTCTCATTACCTTCCCATTGTTGCACCTTGTATTACTGGTGTGGTTTTCATGGTGTACTGGGAGCCCTTCACAGGTTTGCCATCAAATTTTAATGAAGTTGTAAATGTGTGTCTGTAATAAATGAGATGTATACTGTCATCACAAAGGGTATTTGGTTGTCTTCCTGCATGACCAAGACCTTACATCCAGTTAAAAAAATAATTCATTTTCATTTCTGTGTGCCACATACTAGGCCAGGTGCTGAGAGCCCAGGGTTCCAGATGACGTTAAGGTATGCCTTGTGGCTCTTCTGCAGTTGTTTCCAGTGCTAGATGTATCATAAAGTCTACTTAGATCAGCATTCCAAGTGAGAGCCCAGCTACAGTGGTATCTGTTTCGTTGATCACAGATAATAAAGAGAAATGATTATGATAATGGAATGACCAAATTCTGCCCTACTGTTTGACTTTATGTATAATAGTTAAACAGATTTTTTTCAAACATCTCTAAACTTATTTCGTGTGTGTGTGTGTGTGTGCATGTGTGTGTATTATATCTATAATAAACACACATATATATTCTGGAATAGTTGTATATACATATATGTATATGTCTGAATATATATATATATACATGTATAATTGTACATTATGTATATAACTATACTTAAACATACAGTGATTATATATTAGGTTTCTACACGTATGCTTCAACAGATTCTAGTATATTAATTCATTTTATTAGAGAGAAGTGTTTCTACAGACTTCACGTAATTTGTTCCCTGCAAAAGATGGAGGGAATTTCTGGGCCTACAATGCTGCCACCTGGCAGTAAACACAATTAACAATTCACTTACCTTGCCAGCTCTGAAACCAGGCAATTCTTGGCAAATTTTTAATTTGAAGAAATTTGCATTATTTCACATTTTGAACCCTGGGTATTTGTTATGACATTCTTCCAAATTTGCATAATTCAGAGTTGCATAAAATTAGACCACAGTATTTTCCCAGGAGAGTGAAGCACACGCAAAAAAATGTTGGGGACTTTGAGCAGGTGGTGCTACTACACACAGAAGTAGAAGATACATTCCTTGTTCTTCCGTAGCTTCAGCTCTGTAGGAAAACCAAACAGACACCTATGAAGCCCATGAAAACAATCCGGAGCAATGTTGCTTGGTCTTTATGCTATTTTCGCCCCTTCTAAAGAGCCTTTTCAGACATTTTTTTTTCCCACTTGCCCTTCTACCCCCTTAAAATGTGTATCATGGATATACTGTCTATCTGGTTATGGGCTGTGTGCCTCTATCTGTGCTTCACCCACAATTAGAGTACGATTTTTCATTCCCCACAAACCAATTTTCATCTTCATATGAGCATTATTTCCCCATTGAGAATGTATGATTTAACATAATCCATGCTTAAATATATGATAATAAAACAAGTGACAGATTGATTATATACAAGATCCTGAAGGATCAGAGCAAAGACACAGGCCTTAAAGAAAAAAATTATAGATCAATGGCTATGGAATACAAGACAAAATCTGCAAGATCAAAATTAATCAGTATGGGGGCGCCTGGGTGGCTCAGTGGGTTAAAGCCTCTGCCTTCGGCTCAGGTCATGATCTCAGGGTGCTGGGATCGAGCCCCGCATCGGGCTCTCTGCTCCGCGGGGAGCCTGCTTCCTCCTCTCTCTATGCCTCTCTGCCTACTTGTGATTTCTCTCTGTCGAATAAATAAAATCTTTAAAAAAAAATTAATCAGTATGTAATTAAATATCTATAAAACATGGTATCCATTTCATTTCAATCTCAAACTTTTGAAAATTGGGTGACATTTGAAAAAATAAAAATTTGTAGGTAGATTTTTTTTCACTTCTTAGTAATCCCTGAGCCTGAATCAGATTCTCAAGCATGTCAAATGAGGTACCCATAACCAAAGAAGTTCAGAGGCTGAATTATTTAAACATTTCAAAAACTTTATAGCAATAATACATGTTTAAAGTGGTATATGGGTACCTTTAATATGTGTGAGAGAATGTTGGGTGGTGCTTCTAAAAATAGGCTCAGGAAGGTTTCCTGATAAAAGTGAAATTGGAACCACATCTTGACTGCCCATGTGCCAGACATGGCACAGAGATGACAGAGAGAGGGGGAGAGGGAGAGGATAACAAGAAAAAGGTAGACGTTCTCTTTGTGCTTAAGTGTTGTTATCTTTATATATATGTAAGAGAAAAACGCTTGACAGAATTATCTTCAGTTGAGTAGCTCTTTTTACAAACCTCCAAAGGCCATATGTTCATTGCACAGACTGAGTTCTTAGCAAGTGTGAAACATTTGAGGCTGTACACACAGACCTACCATGTCAGCAAAGAAAATAAGGAAGTCTTGTTGATGTTTCCCAGAATCCTGTTACTTCCCACAAGCCCTGTTTAAGGATGTTTTTCATTAGGGGGGAGTTTTGGGAAGAGGTGAAAATCTCGTGATTTACAACAGAAGATAAAACAAAGGTTGGATGTAATATAATTTCTTTCAGAAATAACTCTTGGCTTTATTCTACTTATATTTCAGTGGATTAGTTTAGTGATTATTTTAAAGTTCCTAAAAATTATAAGTTAGGATTTTTAGTGCAGTGTGACATGAGGTCTGTCATCTTGAGTTTTTACCAAAGAATGCCCCAGTGGCCTGGTCATCATGGCCTGAGATAATCCTGTTTTTGACAGGTGGGGTGTGGGAATTGTTCCAAATGGAACTTGGCTTAAGTAGGAACATTGGGTCTGTATTGATCTTCATTTTTCCAACCTCATTTCTGGTTTTTTTGAAGTTGCTTCTGGGAGGACTGTAATTTTATGGCTAAGGTACAAAGGATGCCTTGTGTTTGAGAAAAGTTTGCTGTGATTATGATTGAAGTTTACTACCATAGAATTTCAGGTAAATGGAGTTGAACTAAATTAGAGTGGGGTAACAATAATAGCTTGCAGTATGGGTCATTCTGACTTTTCTGAAATGTTTTTGGTATTGTTATCTCATATGCATCTTGCCAATGTCCCCAGGAGTGGAAAAGGCAAGGGGTAATATGTGAATTCTAGATCCCATAAAAAGTAATCATGGCAGTGAAGTAACTTGCCTCAAATTACCTAGCTGGCTTATCACTTGAATTCCTTCTATTTGCTTTCGTTTAAACTGTGACTTTCTTGCTCTCCTGTATTTCTCTTTGTCCTTTAAGAGGACATTTGTCCTGAGTATTTCCAAGGGTGTTAAAATGAAAGTAAAATCCTTACATTTGAATTTGACATTTGGCCCTCACTTTTCTCTTCTGACCCCAGACATGCGCCTCTCTTAAATCTCCAGTGATCTTTTGTTGCCCTTCTCACCTCTAACTCCATTTGATCAGGGCCAGGTGGAGGGTTTTTTATGTGCTGTTACCCTACAGTGGTAACCTTGACTCCCTACAGGCAAATGATGGGACATACGTGGAGCTCTGCCTAGGCTGGTCATCTATTGAACGAGGTCGAGTGTAGCATGTACTGATCTCACAGGACTGCGGTGAGGAGTGAAAGGAAAGTTGTTGCATGTGAAACATCTAATGTGGGATCTGGTGCATAGTAAGTCAGTAATTTAATGCTAGCTGTTCTTATTAGACATTATTGGAACCGAGAATAACATTATCCAGGAAAACTGAGAATTAAAGAGCGAGTTTTTAGTAGAAGTATCATCTGTAGCCTAGTCAGTTGGGAAGTAAACGTTGTTAGATAGTGAACAGAATGTCCCCAGGAACTTGGCTCCTAGAATTTCGAGTGGTCAGGCTAAAAGAAGAGGACTCATCCTGCTCTTACAGCAGAGAGCTTGCACTGGTCGAGAGATGGACATGAGTGTGGCCCTCTACAGATGCTGGCTGTGGTGTGCATCTTTTCCCAAAGAAGGAACTCTTTCCTGAAGGGTTAGGACTGTTTTAATGTGACCACTGATAAGACTTTTTCAAAGAGCTCTTGGACTTATTCAGGACCAGTGGTTCTGGTCACAGAGGAGAGTTGCCTTGAAGTAGGAATTGAGGGTTTCATTTACTTTATTAGGAATAGCATATGCTTAATATGCATATGTTAATATGTTTTGGCTCTATTTCTCTTGATCGCTAACTCATACTGTGTTTTTTTTTTTTTTTTTGATCTATAACACCTTGAGGCATTTGCTAAATGGCCAAATATTACAAGTGGCCTGGTTTTTATTCAAGTAATTTTTTTCATATTCTATTCACCTCAAAAGAATGGAAAATATATCAGCCCATAAGATAAAAGTTTGATATGAATGTCCTTCTTTTTTTCTTAAAGATTTTGTTTATTTATTTGACAGACAGAGATCACAAGTAGCAGAGTGGCAGGCAGAGAGAGAGAGAGAGAGAAGCAGGCTCCTGCTGAGCAGAGAACCCGATGTGGGGCTCAATCCCAGGACCCTGAGATCATGACCTGAGCCAAAGGCAGTGGCTTAACCCACTGAGCCACCCAGGTGCCCCAAATGTCTTTCTCTAAATAAGAGGGAAAAAATTGTAATAATGGGATCCCAAAAGCTAACCAATATATGAAGATCCCAGAATAGAGTTTAAAAGTGGGTAAAGTCCATCGCAGACATTGTGGCACACATCCTTGTAGAGCACCAAACTTGGCTTCATACCTCATCAGATATTTTTTCTTCTCTGATTTAAGCAAGGTATGGGAGAGAGGTTGATTACTGGGTAGATCCAGTCACTGTCTGTCAGTAGTCATTGGGTTGCCATTTCTGATTCAGTTTCTCTCCCAGACTTTTCTGTGCATCCCTGGCAAGTCAACAGTTGCCTGCATTTCCATGTTCTGTCTTCTTCTTCCTCCTCCGTAGGTTGACTTGGTAAATAAGTATGTGTGGTTGCTCATTATCTCTTCCCTATTTAAAGCACATACTTTAAGAGGTGAAGAACAGACTGAAAAATGTTCCTGTAGAAAGCTTTCAGCTTGCTGAGATGCATTGTTTTCACAGAGTAGTTTCCTGGTTTCGGTTTTAAAGTTTATTTTTGGCTAATTCTAATAAAAGAGTAGCCAGTTTGATTTCGTTTTCCAGTTTGCAGAAAACACTGGATTGACAGACATGACAGACATTGAGAGAGTTAAAAATAACTAGGACAGAATGAAATTGAATTTTAGAGCTAGAAGTGGGCATCATCGAGTTCAGGCCTTTTTTCCTACCGACAAAGAAGTGCAAGTTCATAGAAGTTAAGTGCCTCCCCCAAGGTCACACCCCTAGTGTGTGATTGAACTGGGGCATGAACACCTATTTTTCCATTTGTTGACTGTTTTTCCACTATCAAAAAGAGTTATAATGTACCACGCAGGACCAGCGGTATAAAATTTCCATTCCAGGGAAAGATTTGCTCATTTAGACATTCTAGTTCTGTCCTCCACCTACTTACTCCTCCTTAATTCTTATCATCAATTAGTATTTATTGATCCCTCTCTGTTGAGTAACGACTTCACTGCACAAACTGGTATTATTAGCCCTCTTGGAGATTACAAACTAAAAAGGACAAAATGAGAAAATGTAGCTATAATTTAAAACCTTGTTCCTCAGAACTTTACCAACCTTCCTCTTATCTTCTAAGATAGATCATTTATCATGACAGTCAATTCAACATCAGGAATGAGACTCCTAAAGAATGAAAAAGAGGTTTCTTGTCCTCTCCCTTTCTTCTGTTCATTATTGCCTCCTTTCCATTCCACTTCCATTCATTACGTCTTATGAAGAACTGATTGATGGGTTTGTTGATTTCATCAACAAATATGTGGTGAATGTCAACTATTTGTTAGTCTTAGGCTGAACACTGGGAACTAGAAAAACAGGAGATACAGAGTCCCCATCTTCAGGGCTCACCACCAACCATAGGAGAGGACTGACGGTTGGTAGGGTGACAAATTAGGACCTTATAGTGATAGCAGTGTTTTCTGTGTTTTTCACAGCATGACATACACACAATGATAATATCGTATAAGAAATTACAGGGCTCTGGTGGTGATTTGGAACTCTGGATTAAGTTATTTCTTTAAAAAAATTAATTCCTTCCTTCCTTCTTTCCTTTCTTCCTTTTTCTTTCTTTGGGAGAGAGAGGGAGAGAGCAGGAGAAGGGGGATGGGGAAGAGAATCCTCAAGCAGACTCCCTGCTGAGCACAGAGCCCGACACAGGGCTTGATCCCGGGACCCTGATATCATGACCTGAGCCAAAATCAGGAGTTGGCTCATCAAGCAGCTGAGTGCACCAAGTGTCCCTGGATGAAGTTTCCTTGGATAGAGGTAAGTGAGTGGTCAGTCCTGACTGTCTTGGCTTCGTACAGACACCCCAGGGGTGAGGGAATCAGCTGGCTAGACAGCACTGCAATAATTAGAGGAGATATTTTCCTGAACCAGGAAAATTAGAGTAAAAGTGGAGAAAAGATTAACCTAGGAGCTTATTTGGGAAGAAAACTGGTATGACTTGGTGAGGGACTGATAATGTGGGGGAAAAGTATGTAGGTAATGGTCTGGTTAACTGAGATGGCGAGTGTTCAGGAGGTGGGAAGGGAGGAGGAAGAAGCTGTGACTACCCCTGAACCATGCCCTTGGGTGCGGTGCAGCCGCGATGCAGTCCACTCCCCTGGAACCAGAACGGGGAGAGAATAGGGTGTGGCCCCAGCCTGAGTGCGTCTGGCTTGGTTTAAACTCTTCTCAAGTCTGACAAATAAAGGAAAAGCTAGCTCTTCCAGGAGTTCTGCTTTGGCCTCCGAGTCCTAATGTGACTATTTATTATATGGTTGATACTTAAAGAGTAAAGTTTTAAATAAGTAAAAAACCAAGGTTTTATAAGTTTATAGGGGAGGGTGATGAGTTTTCTTCTGATGTGGACGGTGGTCCCCTGAGACGGAGAGCTGAATGCTGAAGATGTACTGGGAGTTTCCACAGGAGATAACTCTACAGGGAAGTGATGGATGAAGGAACAAGCAAAGAGACAAGATGAAAAATGCAGTTCTAACTGAGAAGTCAGCCAGTTCTACCCAGAGCTCTGGGTGGCACTTTATAGTCCTACAAAATGCAGCAAGAGGTCTGGCCTTTTTTCCCCCACTAACTAGTCATTTACTGCGGGCTTCCTTGATGGTGCAGGGTCAAGTCAGGGCTACAGCTGTGAGCAGTCCACAGCTAATACTCCTGGCAGCCAGGGGACAGTGGGATGGATAGACAGTCATGAAGAAGGGATCTAGGTAGAGCATAGGGTGTTCACCACTTTGCTAGGCTATCCAGAAGGCAGTTTACACAGGGGTCTGGGGGTCAGAAGAGAAGCCTGCATCAGAGAAGTGAACTTGACATTCATTACAGCATAGAAGATGCTTACAGTCATGGATAATAGTGAAGAAAGAAGAAGGACTAGAACAGAACCCTTGGCCAATCCCAAGAAGTGGGCAAGGTGACAAAAAAGAGCCTTGGACACAAAGAAAGAGTGTCTATAGAGTGTTACAGAGGTTGGAAACTCAAGGGAGATGGTTCTAGAAGCAGATCTCTGGGGTCCTGGATATGAAGAAAAAGTTTCTACAGAGGTTGGAAATTCAAGGAAGATTGGTTCTAGAAGCCAGGAAGAAAGGCATACCTCTGGAGTCCAGTGTTGCAGGAAGGACTTGAAAGTCTCCCCTGGATTTAACAACAAAGAGACCACTGTGATTTGAAGGAGAGCTTCTGTGGGACCCTGGGAGAAGAAGCCGGGTTGTGGGAGAGAGGAAAGAGAAGAAGAAAAGATAAAATGAAAATGTGTGACGCAGTGTGTGCAGACAGCCCTCTTCAGAAGTTAAACTCTTGAAGGAAGGAGATGGGGTGAAGTAGAGGGAGTGCACAGGATGGAAGGTTCTGCCTTGTTTTATTTTAAGAATGGAAAGATTTGGGCATGTGAGCGTGGTGACAGGGAGTAGCAGTAGCAGGGTAGCGGGCTGAGAGTCTGAAAAGACATGGGTGAGATGAGGAAACTGGAGAGGGTGATGGTCAAAGTTCAAGCACAAGTGGAATGTGAGGTCGCTGAGAATTTTAGCTGCTTAAAACTGGGAAGAAACCTAAATTCACGCAGTGAGCAGCTCTTGTGAGAACTACATGATAAATGTTGGGTATATTGGCAGATGGATTTCGATTTGAATCTCTATTATCAGAGGCGGTGCTGGAAAATCCTCCCCTACCCCCCTCCACACAAGCCTTTCTGAAGCCACTGGAAAGTACTTAGAAAATGTTTTAAGTTTAAGAGTCAATACTAAGAATGCCACCTGTAGTGAGTTCCAAATGTCATCCCCTAGCTAGAATAATTCAGTTTATTTTAACACGCATGGTTTATGCGCCAACTGTGGGTGAGGACCAGAGACATATACCACAAAAATGGTGGGTTTGTACTTGAGATGCTAGGTTCAGTTCCTGATATAGTGAGGACTCTCACGGAAAATTCTTTTTTGTGAGGCAGTTTTACTCCTTGAATCAAAATCATTTCCATGTTTAAAAATATTAGCTCTATAAGTTGGGCAAGCCAACCTTTCTGACCTTCTATTTCCTTATCTTCAAGATGTTCTTTGATGATCTAGAGGCCTCCTTTAAAAAAATTTTTTTTTAAATTGAAGTATTGTTGACACACAATGTTGAATTAATTTCAGCCATCCAACAAGAGTGATTCAAGAACTCTACACATTATGTGAGGCTCCTGACAAGGGTAGCTCCCAACTGTCACCTTGCAACCCTATTACAATACTGTTCACTCTATTCCCTGTGCCGGACCTTTCATTCCCATGACTTTCTTATTCCAGAGCTGCAAGTCTATATCTCCCATTCTCCTTTTCTATGCCTTCTTTGAGTTATTATGCTCTGGATTTACAATATGAGATCTTTCAGGTGTAACTTAGAAGAAAGAGTGTTGGCACATAGAAATTGTCCCCAATTTTCCTTGTGGTAATTAATGCTCTTAAATGAGATTTAGAGAAATCAAGTGACTTGCCAAAGCAGCATAGAGGGACAGTGAGCAACATGGTGGGGCCAGGTGGAGGCCCCATCCTTTACTGTTGAGTCCCTCTAGCTGGGCGAACATAATCCTGAGCAAAATAGGGATACCCACAGCAACAGGGTAAACATGGACCATCTCCCAGAGGGCATCCATCTACATGCTATTCATGACTTTAAAACTCTGTTTTTGCATTAAAATTAAAAATGGCTTAATAGGGGTGCCTGGGTGGCTTAGTGGGTTAAAGCCTGCCTTCGGCTCAGATCATGATCCCGGGGTCTTGGGATCGAGCCCCGCATTGGGCTCTCTGCTCAGCAGGGAGCCTGCTACATACTCTCTGCATGTCTCTCTGCATCCTTGTGATCTCTCTCTGTCAAATAAATAAATAAAATCTTAAAAAAATGACTTAATAAAGAAGAAAATAGACCTTTCAGGTAAAAATGAAACTGCAAAGACATTTTGCCATTTATGAAATCCCAATTTTCTGATGGTGTCAGAGAAAATGTAGACGTGCGTGGGGATTTTTCAGTGCTGCCTTTCAGGTTACAATTCCAGGCTGTGAGGACACCTATTTTCTCTCTCCTGCTAGTGCAGCTATTTTGGTGCCAAAGCTTGCAAGTACTTTCAATAAAACTGCAATATTTCCAGCCCCCAAAGAAAAGTAAGTTGTAGAAGAAGAGGGCATGTGAGGTTGACCACTCCATCTGGGAAGACCAATGAATCACCAGAGGCTCCAGCCCAATCAATGCCTGCTGAGAAATTTGGCCATCAGACAATGCCCCGAGTGCTCCAGGGGGTAATGAACAAATGTGTACAGTGGTGAATAGATCGATTCCTAGATGAGCCCTATTAACATAGCTGTACAGCGTGAAACATAGTTATTATTTGGGACAGGACGGGGCACAAGCAGATAATGCTCACCCCAGTCATCTCCTTGATATGATAGAACTGGATAGTCTCCAAAGTGGGGTTCTCAACCGGGATGGAACTCAGCAGGACTACTCAGATGCTGGAGGCAAACATGGAAAGTTTTGTATTTATCTATTTTGACTTTCTTTTAACTTTTGTACGTTTTCTAAAATGTATACTATGTCAGTATAATGGAACATATGGCTTTACCAGAAAATACATGTATTGGGAATATATCTCAAATTCGCTTTAGGCATAGCTGCGTGATCAAAAATCTCTAGAGACCTATCTCTGGGATAACTTTCTGTGCTTTGATAGTATGTTAGTGGAGCCCCCGTCTTTTGTAGAGGACCAGTGGTTAAAGTCAACTGTTAGGCCCTGAACTGTGAGTCCTCATTTCTTACTTCATCAAAGAGAACTAAAATATGGCAAAGATGGGCATTGATAATTATCTATTTTGCACTCTTTATCTAATTGGCTTCTTGTGAATGGACGTTTCCACACTAGGCCCTTGGAAAAACCATCACTTGATCGATATGTTAATGTGACAGAGGCCCTGCCAACTGAAGAATATTATTGCATTTTCAATTGGAGTTACAGAGAAGCAAGAAAAGGAATCAAGTAAATTGGACAAAGAGATCTAGTTAATGCAAATAATATTTCTTTACCAGGAGCACTTAGTATTGGTTTTGGGCTTTCTATTTTAGGGGTTTTTTATTTGTTATTTTTTTTTTATTTTGTTTTGTTTTTCTCGGTAGGAATTACTCATTTTAACTAGTAAGATGATAATTACTTTCTTTCATGTAATACCTTATCATTTATAGAACATTTTTATGCTATTTCATCCCAACAAACACCCTGCTAAGTAAATAGGCTCAATTTGAAATTCCCACATGGTGAAATATACAGACTGAGTCTTAGAAAAATTAAGAACATTAAACAGAGGTCCTTAGAGCTCCTGACTGGGGTTTTTTCTGATGCATTGTACTGCAGAGAAAGAGCAGTGCAAAGTAGATGATTAGGAAAGTGCTCTCTGGTGAGACAAAAAATTAAGTACTTCCATTCTCTTCCCTCGAGCATCCGATCACCTACCTTTGCCATTTTGTTATTGTCTCCCTTTTGCTATAGAATGACAGCATTGTAATCTTAAAAAGTCCAGAACAGCCTTATAATTTTAATCCAACCCAAACATATCTAGCCACAGGAAATGTGGGAGGAAATACTACTCACTAAAATACAAGGGAAGATAAAACAAGAGACTATACAGAGGAGAGCATGGAGGGGGAAGGGTCTGGTTCAGTTAAAGAGTTTACTGGAAGGATGAAGGAGGGCACTTCCCACCTGCAGCAACAAGACTTCATCACAGCTGAAAGTAAGCCTCTGCCTGTTTCTTCTCTTCCACGTCTGTTAAACAGACAGGCACTGAATGCTTAGCCAGAAAGGGAACCTGGAAGGATACCCGAGAAATAGTCTTTGACCTTTAAGTGCTTAGTCTTGAGTTGAGGAGGTGAAACACAAAAAGTGAAGCTGGGAGAAAACCAACCAAGGCAAAGAATAGCAGAGAAAAGACCAAGACCATTAAATTTGGAGTTAACCTATATGGTTTCATTTTTTTAAAAAGATTTTATTTATTTGTGACAGGGAGGGAAAGAGAGAGCAGGGGTGGTGGGGAAAGGTAGAGGTAGAAGGAGGAGCAGGGAGTCCCCTCATGTGGGGCTTGATCTCAGGACCCTGAGATCATGACCTGAGCCAAAGGCAGATGCTTAACCAACTGAGCCACCCAGGGGCACCAGCTTGTATGGTTTCAAACAGTCCTAGCTTTGCTGTATGTGGATTGAGTAGTCAGCACTAAGTGTTTCTGCTTTCTGGGTCTGAGTATCTCGTTAGGTTCTAGGAACAACTGGAATTGGCATCTCCAGAATTTATTTCATTTCAAATTCTTATGACTTATTCCTTAATAAACCTAAATAATTTGTGCATGTGAAAATATTGAGGAAATGCAAGAGAGTATGTTTGCGTTCTAGAGAAGGTTTGCAAAATGCTGATGTGGCTCCTATGTCCCTTCCTGTGTCCATGGGGATGCCTCTCTTGGGGCATGGTTATATTTGCAGATAGGCTAGAATCAGTAAGGGTTTAATGAACCATGGGGGGGAAATTGTGCTGATCCCTGACTGAATTTTGACCAGTCTTTGGCAAAATAAGGACATTCAGAAATTACAAATATTATATTTAAGTTTTGATAATATTCTGAGATGATTGTCAGCCTACATTGGTATTATAATATTCTAATCTTTATAAAATGATGGTGAAATTAATAAACACACACCTACACATACACACACACACATATCACCATTCTTTACTAGAAAATTAAAAAGACATCTTCTTTCTCTTCCTTCCCCACCTGTGGATTACTGAGCCCTCTTTTCTTAGGATACTAAGAAGTCCCTTCTGAATTTTCTTTAGTGGCCTTTCCTTGACAGAGTAAAGGCCAGGCCCTTATCCTGGGGTATGAGTTTCCTGAAGCTGCTGGCCCAGAGTAGCACAGACCAGATGACTTAAAACAGCATGGAGGCCCGAAGTCTGCAAGCTGTCTGCAGGGCAGGACTCCTCCTTCCCGCTGCTGGTTGCTGGTAATGCTTGGCCAAGTTTGGCCTGTGCCAGGTCTCTGCTTGTGCTAGGTCTCTGCCTTCTGTGTGTGTGTGTGGGGGGGGGGCACTGCCATTTTCCCTCTGGGTCCAAGTTGCCTTCTTCTTAGGAGGACACTGGTCATTGGATTATGCCTCCTCCTCCAACCCAGTATGACCACATCCTAAGTTAATCACATCCGCAGAGATCGTCTTTCTAAATAAGTTCACATTCTGATGTTCAGAGTAGACATGAACTTGGGGGTACTCTCTTCAACTCAGTACCCCTCGCGTGGAAGGTTCTTCACAAGTTTGCGGTTCACAGTCTTAGGCTCCAACTACTTCATCCCATTCATCCTGTGTTTTGGGGGACTGTGGTTGTTTAGCTATGGATGCTGGATTCTGCCTCCAAATATGGTGCTCTCTGAATGCGGCAAAGACTGAGCTCTATATATTTCAGTAAAAGAATAGAAATGAAATTTAGGTTGTTCAGAGAGTTTGAAGAGAAACCTCTATCATGTTTTATTATATTAGTGGAACCAATTGGTGAATAAAAAGAAGGTAAAGGAGGGTGCCTTGGTGGCTCAGTGGGTTAAGCCGCTGCCTTCGGCTCAGGTCATGATCTCAGGGTCCTGGGATCGAGTCCTGCGTCGGGCTCTCTACTCAGCAGGGAGCCTGCTTCCTCCTCTCTCTCTCTCTCTGCCTTCCTCTCTGCCTACTTGTGATCTCTCTCTCTCTCTGTCAAATAAATAAATAAATCTTAAAAAAAAAAAAAGAAGGTAAAGGAGATGTTGTTTTTTTCTGGAAAGTAATAAAAAGAAAAATAAAGATACCCTGTTGTCCAATCAATCCTTTTTCCTAATAATTGAGTCTAAGGAGATAAGTTAGAGGAATAGGAAAGAATTTGTGTGCCACGATATTCTTTAGGGGATCATTTTCAACAGCAAAATAATTGAAAATAAATGAAATGGTCCATGGTAGGGAATCTGTAAATATATTGGGGTATATCCATTTCTGTACCCATTAGAATTTATGATGGCAGAATTTAAAAATATGTTAACAGCGGGAAAACACAATAAAATCTCAAATAAAAAACTGGAAATGAAGATGTACCATGTCATCCCAGTCATTTAAAGCAGTGGTTCTCAGTTGGGGGAGATTTTTGTCTTTAGGGCACATCTGTGCTGTCTGGAGACCCTTCTGATTATTATAGCTCAGAGAGAGGAGGACAGGGCTCTGGCATCTTGCGATTGGAGGTCAGAGATGCTGCTGAACTTTCTGTAATGCCTATGACCACTCCCCACAATAAAAACTTATCCAGCCCCAAATATGCCATGGGGGAGAATCCTTGATTTAAAGCATCATTGCTTCATCTTTCCATTTCTGTGTGTCATCTTTAAAGTAAAAATAATCATATGCACTTTGTAGGGCTACAGTGACAATTGTCGGATATTATAGGGAAAACACTAGGACAGAGACTGGAACACAGTTCCTCATTCAGGATGTGCTCGTTGTTCACTATTATCTGTCATGGTGCAAAGAAAGAGGAGATGTAGCAGATGTAGCAGAATATGACCTATAAGACTATAGGCCTTGTCAGTGCCTTCCAGCCAAAGATCTTCGGGAACATTTTGATAGTTGAACAAATTACAGCCACGGAGGACACAAGCCATGGAAGATCATGGGATAGCTTGGCATGAGAAAGGACCTATGATAGGGTTTGGGTTTCCGTTGAGTGACTTGTGGGAGGTTCTCAGGAAGCAAGGGGTTCATGCTAGATTGGGCACTGTCAGAAAGTGGGGATGGTTCTGTCACTGGGCATCTTAAATTGACCTTACCTCTAGGATGAGCGGACGAGGGTGAGTTGTAATCCGTAAAGAAGTAGCTGTCATCCGCTTGGACTGAGAGAGGGAGTGCTTGATTTTGTGCGGGAGGCGCAGTGACCTTGCAATAGTCTGTGCCCACACAAAGCTAAGAAGTGCCTGTTTTGTGTCATTTTGTCATGGTCTCAGTGTAATCGTATCTGAGGCTGGTATTCCGCAAGGTGGCTTATTTCCAGCAGGAGAGTAGCGTGGTAGGCTATGTGTGTCAGAGGCTGCTCTTGCTTTTGTTCTCAGTCCTTTTCATTTCCTTTTCACTTTTAACTATTTTTGAATCTTTCTACTTTAAACTTACATTACATTTGTAGTAAGAACAAATACATATTAATTTAAAAATAATAAAAGGCACGATCACAGTAAAATGAGGCAGGTCTACAGTATTGTAGAATGAAATCTCAGGCCCAAGGGCGCCTGGGTGGCTCAGTGGGTTAAAGCCTCTGCCTTCGGCTCAGGTCATGATCTCGGGGTCCTGGGATCGAGCCCCACATCCTGTTCTCTGCTTGACGGGGAGCCTGCTTCCCTTCCTCTCTCTCTGCCCGCCTCTCTGCCTACTTGTGATCTCTGTCAAATAAATAAATAAAATCTTTAAAAAAAAGAAAAGAAAGATCTGTAAAATAGGGAGAAGGAGACAATTATAATTTGCATTCTTCCCAATAATATTTCATGACCTGTGCTATGAAGGAGTTTGGGGGAAAAAAGTGTAGCTCTTTTTTGATACCCTCTTTAGGTGGTTCTCTTTATGTACTATAGAAGCTGTAGGAAAGGTTCTTTGTGGTAATGGCTTTTTAAATGGATTGCACGTGCAGAATTGACTCAGTTCTTCAAAGGTGGGTATCAAGTTTGGATGGCATTATGTATCAATCAGTTGGATCTTGATAGATAGAAAACAAAATGTGCTTTGTCTTTATTCTTTTAAAGAAGAGAGAAAAAAAAAACCAGATGGTGCACGTGAAAGGATATATGAATGTCTTCAGGGTCTCACATTCAATAACGAGCAAAGAAAAAAATTGGATTTTCCCTCTTTCACATTTTCCAGTAACATTCAGAGGAAGAAAATTAAATTAAGCATATTTATGCAACAACCCAAAGCAAGAATCTTCAAGGACATCTTTAAAATACACATGAATTCTCTTTATATTCTGAATTCTTTTGAAAGTGGGTTTGGGGAGGTCTATTGAATTTTGTGCTTTTAGTTACTTTGTAGTCCTTATTGGATTTTTAAATGTTAAGAATAGTGTTTTCCCATTATAGTTATTTCCAGTGATCCAAAGGTCAAAAAGGAAATGGTAAAACCGTTTGTCTAATTTTAATCCCCAGAGTCATTCCAGATCTAATCTAATTGTAATTTGTGGGAGGTTTTGTTGACTTGTTTCTAGCTTTAATTGGTGTGAATACATTTACTTCCATACTTGAAATATTGGTCTTCAGTATGATGTGCGAAGATTATGCTACACGAGGCCAAGGTCATGGCTGTGTTTTCTCCCTCTGCATCATCCTGGGTCCTGAGCTCCATATGTAATTGCTCAGCAGTTTGAATGAGAGGACTCCTCCAGTGGAACCCCAGGGATTTTTTATATCAGTGAATCCTTTTGTGTGAATCCAGTGATTCAGAAAAGAAATATTTTGTATTCCTTATCCTTTCGTAGAGACTTTGCAACTTAAGCTCATCTTCTCTTCCAATTTATTTTTAGTTTTTTACCTTCTGTCACTGATCTCTTTCACTCACTCATCACATTTGGTCTCAATTTTCTTTTTAAAGATTTTATTTATTTATTAGTCAGAGAGAGAGAGAGAGCGAGCACAGGCAGAGAGGCAGGCAGAGGCAGAGGGTGAAGCAGGCTCCCTGCCGAGCAAGGAGCCCGATGTGGGACTCGATCCCAGGACCCTGGGATCATGACCCGAGCTGAAGGCAGAGGCTTAACCCACTGAGCCACCCAGGCGTCCCTGGTCTCAATTTTTAAGTAGCTCAGATCTTGAGATAGTTTCCCTCCCGCATTTCTTATCCTCCAACCAGTTCCGTTGGAGGATAGTTCCGTAAGTGATTTTTCTAAAACATGAATCTGGATCCTTACGGTCTCCAAAACTTCAGATGACTCTCATTGCTTCGAAGATGTGGTCTTCAGTTTCTAGCACAGACTTGAAAGCTCTTCTGTATTTACTCTCAACCTCTTTCCCTGGTTTTATGCACCCTCCCTTACTCTTCCACAATCTTTGCCCTGATAATCATTCATTCAGCCAGTCGTTTTTCTGTGTGCCTGTTGTGCTGTCTGACTGTGTCCTTTCCATCCCCTTCCCACATTCACTGTATACTTGTCTTCACTTATTTTGTTCTCTTTTCAGCATGTCATTCTCATTGTTTTCCATCAGGAAAAATCTACGTGCCCCCCCCCTTTTATTTATTTATTTATTTATTTATTTATTTGAGAGAGAATGAGTGAGAGAGAACATGAGAGAGGAGAAGGTCAGAGGGAGAAGCAGACTCCCCAAGGAGCTGGGAGCCCGATGCGGGACTCCATCCTGGAAGTCCAGGATCATGACCTGAGCCGAAGGCAGCTGCTCAACCAACTGAGCCACTCAGGTGCCCAATCTACGTGCCCTTTAAAGCCTAAAGGTTTCCAGGGTGCTGGCTGTTAAGTGTCTGCCTTCTGCTCAGGTCATGATCTCAGGGTCCTGGGATCGAGCCCCTCACCTGGGCTCCCTGCTCCCTGCTTCTCTCTTTCCCTCTGCTGCTTCCCTCTGCTTGTGCTCTCTCTCTCAAATAAATAAATAAAATATTTTTTAAAAAGCCCAAAGGCCCTCTCTAGGCAAAACTTCCAGGGTTCTCCAGACTGACCTCTTTGTTCTGTTTTCTTTGTGCTGATAGTATTTTGCTCTCCCTCTGTTTTGAAGGTCTGGGATACATACATCTTCCCCATGTCCTTGGCATTCCCCTGCCTTTCTTGCCAATGAAAACTTCTCGAATGTAAGAGATTCTTTCATCTGTTTGTCTGCATATTTCTCACACCACATAGCATGTGCCAGGTCCCTTGGAAACCCCTCTGTGCGACTTGAGGAGACTTTTGCACAGGAACATGATCACACATTGTTCTGAGTCCACGCAGTGTGGTTACAGAGGTGCGGGACATGGTGAAGATCTGAGATAAGGAAGTTGAACAAGTTCAGGAGCTGAGGCAAGAAGACTTTGCTAATCGGTCGGGCATACTGTAGAGGCAAACTGGGTTTCTTTTGTCTGGATGATAGAAAGAGGGCAAGAGAGAATATTAGCAAAACACACACTAGGTTCTGTGATATTATTGGAGCGCTGTGGTCAATGTAAAGTGCCTTTTGAATATTGGTCCCCATGGGTCATTGTGCCCCACCTTCGAAGCGTGGGTTAGAAGCAGGTGTGGGGGCATTTATGGATGGCTAGAAGGAGTGTGGTTTCACTCTGGCTCATAGGCTTTTCATAATGAACAAGTTTTGTTCTACATGTATTCTGATGGCCTGAAAATAACACTAGCAAAATATCATTAATTAGGACATAGGAAGATATGACCCAAAGGGTCCCTTCTAATTCAGAAATTCTGCAATCTGATACCACTGAGAGTTATTGAAAATGTTAGGGTTAAGAAAACTCTTGCCCTTATTACTTGGGATGATTTTGAGGGGAAAGGTCACGTTTGAATGAAAACCAGCATAATAAACATAATCCCTGACATTGCATCAGGTTTTATGTTAAGCTTCATATATCTTGTTTTAGAATTAATGGATCTAGGATTACCTGTTTTTGTGTTCCTGCTTCCTTCTTAATAATGATGTCAAAGTACTCTGATTTTCCGATGGTTAGAATAGTTTAATATTTGCAAATGGTTGTGTGTGCATGTGTGTGTGTGTGTGCATGTGTGTGTGTGCGCACGCACGTGCACGTGCTGCTGGAGAAGGTTACTAAACTGAATAATCATGTGACATTTGAAAAAAAAGTCATATGAAAGGTAAAATTACTAAGCACCAAGCTAAAGCTCTTCTCATTCTTTTTAGTTTTCTTGAAGTTTTTAAAGATTTTATTTATTTATTTTATTTTATTTTATTTTATTTTTGAGAGAGAGAGAGGAAGAGAGAAAGGCAGAGGAAGAGGGAGAGAATCCCAAGTGGGCTTGATGCAGGGCTTGATGTCAAGACCCTGAGATCATGACCTGAGCCAAAACCAAGAGTCAGATGCTTAACTGACTGAGCCACCCAGGCATCCCAGTTTTCTTGAGGCTTTTAAAATCAAAAGGTCTTGGGGCACCTGGGTGGCTAAGTTGGTTAAGCAACTGCCTTTGGCTCAGGTCATGATACTGGAGTCCCCAGATTGAGTCCCACATCGGGCTCTCTGCTCAGCAGGGAGTCTGCTTCTCCCTCTGACCCCTCCCCTCTCGTTCTCTCTCTGTCTCTCTCAAATATATAAATTTTTAAAAAAATCTTTAAAATCAAAAGGGCTTTTTGGTTATTTTTAGTGGATAAAATGTAGTATGTGCTTCTATATTTTGAGTTGCATGGGGGTTATAAGAAACTAGAAAGAATTAGGAACCATTCCAATAACCATTTTGTTCAGAATTGCTTCAACACCTCAATGGATTATTTTTTCTATTTATATTTTGTTATAAACACTTGTCTGTGAATATATTTCAATGTAAACACATTCAGTTATACCTGCACCGAAATATTCCAAGTTCTTTGTAGTTATCTTCCTTTAATGTCATTTATATAATTACTTCTATATGAGGCATAAAAGTTGTGGGGTTTTTGCTTTTTCATTGCTTAGGAGCTCTAAAGAAATAAGCAAGACTATCCAGTTGTGTCGAGCAGGTGTTTCTGGTATCCCACTAAATAATACATTTTCTTTATTATCATAAATAAGTATTATTAGCGTTTTGGCACTGAGTAAATTTCTGGTTAATATTAAGTCTGGAAATAGGTTAGCTATTCTTAGCATTTCATTTGGCAATATGGTATCTAGCTTTAAAAACCCTAAAGCCTGGGTTCAGATTTGCTTTGAAATCACTTGCTGTCTATCATTATGCAGTTTGCTTCCTTTCCATGTTGACTCAAAAATGACATAGGCTTTGTTAGCCTATCGTGGACTTCCATGATGCTATTCCATTTTATTGTAGTATTTTCCACATGTTGATTCATATACTTAATAGAGTAATTACTTCCTGACTATAGATTTTCTCTAGAATATACATTTCTTAAAGGAATGAATAGATTTTTCTGGAACTTGAACACACTAGGTAGCAAGCTTGACTCCAGACATTATCTGTGCCTTTGCTTATCAGATTGTTGTTATCCAAAGTAATTTCCTATGCATATTGTTATATCACAAGGAAAAATCATGAGAAATGTGTTTAGGTTAGCTTTATATTCTGTATGTGACTGAATTTCATCTATTATTTTGACTTGTTTTGGTTCAAAGATGATTTGACAACTCCCCTCCACAATAGCTGGTTCTAGGAGCTATTTTTCTAGAAAAAAATCAGCAAAGTAGAAGTGTCCAGTAGATATCTCACACTGGACCTCCATCAGATTAAAATGTTTCATCTCCGGGGTGGGGCATTTCACTGATATCCAACATGTTTCTAATTTTCTTGATTTAAATGTCAGGGGCATTTGGCTTATCTCCTTGTATTTAATGAACGATGAAACAAACATGTTATCAGATGGACCTACAATACTTGGAAAGAGTAGTTTTATCTACAAACCCTTGACTCACTTGACTCACACACAAGAAGATGGAGACGTTCAAGGTGACCACTAGTGAGGCTGGATTCATTATTCAGTCTTTGCCTTTTCCTGTCATCCATCGTATTCTCTAGCTCACCATAGAATCTCAGGACAAGAAAGACCTTTCAGGTCCCCTCTTCCTACTTCTACATTCTCTTTTAACAAGTAAGGAAACAACTCAGGTAGGGTTAGTGAGTTTGCTGAGGGCAAACTACTGTTAGAGAGGAGACCACAGTTGGAAGTTCCCATTATCATCTGGCTTCTGCCTGTCAATCTGACATAAGTTTCTACTCATTTATCCTCTCTCACTTCGTGGTAGACATTAAAGCTTTCTTGTGTCTTGCACACCTTAGGCTCATGCCTGCCTCAAGGTTGAAAGCTCTTGGTTTGTGTCTGTCTCAGATGTACTGTGTGAGATGTTTGCCTGGCTTCTCATCGTTTTGCCACATAGTCATACCACTTCTGTTCCACTCTGTTTCCTTAGCCTTTAGTCTCCTGCTTTGTCCTATTAATTAGATCCTATAAGGTTGTTTTATTTCTTATTTACTTATTATTGCTTGCCTCCACCATTGGATTGTGATTTTATAGGTATGGAGACTCTTGTTTTCCTTTTACCCCTCGTGTGTAGAACAGAATCCAGCAAAACATAAGTGTCCAGTCAATAATTAATAAATGAGTGAATGAGTGAATGAATGAACCCATTCTTTTAGTCCAGTGCAGAGGGGGCAAGTGCCTGAGCCTTGGCTTAAGATGGGACTGGTAACTTAGCCATTTCTATGAGTGTACCCTTGGTTAGGCAATTAACCAGTCCAAGCTGCAACCTTCTCAACTGAAAAATGGACATAAAATTAGTATCTTCCTTGAAGGTTTTGTGAAGGCTTTGTGATGTTTATAAAGCATTTTCCAGAAGCCTGTGACATAATAGGTGTCTCATTAAGCTTTAATCACGAATAATATTCTATAAGTTATTATTTATAACTTATAAATAATAACTTTATAATTATAAATATAATATAACTTATAACTTATAAATATAATAAACTATTAATATAATATTTAATAAATATATCTATATAAATATGAGTTATAATTAAGTTATAATATAACTGATAAATAATTTTATAATTCTGTTACTCTATAAGTCATCATCAGGTTACCTCCAGAAGAGATTGTATATTTTAAAGCTCATTATGAGCTGACATCAGCAAAATGGCAGAAAAAGGAGTTTTCTCTTGTCTTCCTCCTCAGAGTGCACCGATTTGGACAGTCACCCGAGGACGACAACAACTTTGGAGAAAAGTCAAAGTACTCAGTAGAGCAGTTCCAGAGCACTACTAGAACTAAAACAGTCCCAGATTGAACACATTGAAGAGGTATGAGGAACTGTTTTACTTTACCTCTGTCACTTCTCCCTTGAGGTGGCACAGATCATTGCCAAGAGAGACCTTCTTGGCCCACAACTTTCCCCTGGGCAAAACTTAATGAGTGCCTGGCTTCCCCAGCTGTGTGAGATGCTGCCAATGAGGCTTATTTTGGTTTTGCCTCATGCAGAACGCTGTGATGTGCTGTGCAACTGGGAGGTGGTGGTGGGGTGCTGGGAGAACAGTTATCAGGGCTCTGGGGGAGCATTAGAGGGACACAGGGCCTACGAACCAGTTTGCAGACTCCATCAGGAAGCCCATCTGTGAGCCTCTGGGGATACCTCATCTGGAGATCACCTCAGTGGCCACAGAGGCTCTTCATGCCTCACCTTATGATGATTTTCTACCCTTGACCTTGTGTGGGCCCCCAAGGGTGGTAGGTGCCAGCCTCTGCAGATGACTGGTCAGTATGCACAGAAAGATCCCCCTGCTTTGTAGGCTTGGGTGAAAACACTCACTTGAGGGTTCAGCATCGTCCTAAGGAAAGCAAATAAGAAGCTGTCATCACCTAGCCTGTCTCTGCAGGATAGGGAGAGATGGCACAGAATCTTAAGAATTCCCACCTAAGAGGGAACAAGAAGTATGGAAAACACATATCCATAAAAGGAGTCCAAAGAAGTCCTGAACAGGGCTGACAGAAGGTATTTCTCTCCTGAAGCCTACATTAAGAAAAAAGAGAATTCCCAAATAAACAGCCTGACTTTATGCCTTGAGGAACTAGAGAAAGAACAAACTAAGCCCCAAGTTAGCAGAAGGAAGGCGATAATAAAGATCACAATAGAGATAAATGAAATGGAGCATAGGAAAACAGTAGAAAAGATGAGTGAAAGTAGGAGTTGGTTTTTTGAAAAGATAAACAATATTGACAAAACTTTAACCAATCTTATTAAGAAAAATAAAGAGCAGATAAATAAAATGATAAACAAATGAGAAGATATTAGAGCTGATTCTATAAAAATGACAGATCTTAAGAAACTACTGTGAACAATTATATACTAACAGATTGGATAACTAGAAGAAACAGATAAATTCCTGGAGTCATATAACCTAATAAGACTGAATCATGCAAAAATAGAAAATCTGGACAGACCAATAATGAGGAAGAGCTTGAGCATATAATACAAAATCTCCCAACGCAGAAGAGCCCAAGACCAGATGATATCACTGGTGAATTTTACCAATTAAAGAAGAATTAATTCTAACCCTTCTCAAACTCTTTCAAAAACCTGAAGAGGAGAGAACACTCCCAGATTCATTTTATGAGGCCAGCATTACCCTGATACCAAAGCCAGGTAAAGACACTATAAGAAAAGAAAACTGTGAGTCAGCATTCCTGGTGAATATGGATGCCAAAATTCTTGACAAAATACTAGTAAATTGGATTACACAATGAATGTAAATGATCATACACCATCATAAAATAGGACTTACCCTCAGTGATGGTTCAACATCCACAAATCAATGAATGTGATACACCATGGTAATGGAATGAAACATGAAAACTATATGGCCACCCCAACAGAAGCAGAAAAAGTATTTTAAAATATTCAGTACTTTTTCATGACAAAAACTCAACAAATAATAAAGGCCGTATATGACAAGTCTACAGCTAACATCGGCCTCAAAAGTGAAAGGTTGAAAGCAGAACAGGAAGAAGGCAAGGATGCCTATCACCACTCCTTTCACCATATAGTGGAAATCCTAGTAGAGGTGGAAATTCAGTAAAAATGCAGGATATAAAATCACTGTACACAAATCAGTTGCATTTTTACCCACTAACAATGAATTATTAAAAAAAGAAATAAAGGAAACTATCCCATTTATATCAAATAGCATCAAAAACTAATAAAAACAAAACCAATAAACAAAACCAGAAAAAACTTAACCAAGGAGGTAAAAGATCCATACACTAAAATCTGTTAAGGAAGAAGTTGGAAAAGACACAGATAAATGGAAAGATATCCTGTGTTCATAGATTGGATAATTAATCCTGTTTAAATGGACATAATTCCCACACTATCTGTGTGGGATAGATCCATTGCAATCCCTATCAAAATTCTAATGGCATTTTTTTTTCACAGAAATAAAACAGTCCTAAAATTTATATTTCATAGCCGGGGAATCTTGAGAAAGAAAAAGAAAGCTAGGGGCATCACACTTCCTGATATCAAACTACTGCAAAGCTGTAGTCATCAAAAACATTATGATACTGGCATGAAAGTGAACACATAGACCAGTGGAACAGAATTAAGAGCCCAGAAAGAAACCCATGTATATATGACCAACTGATTTTTAACAAGCAGCCATCAGTATTTAATGGAGAAAAGACAGTCTCTTCAATAAATAATGTTGAGAAAGTTGGACATTCATTTGTGAAAGGATAAAATTGGGCCCCTATCTTATACCATTCATAAAACATAACTAGAAATGGAATAAAGACTTCAGTGTAAGACTGGAAACCATAAAACTCCTAGACGTAAACATAGGGAAAAAGCTCCTTGACATTGAAATAGGCAATGATTTTTTAAATATGACACCAAAATCAAGCAACAAATGTAAAAATAAACAAATAGGACTATGTCAACTTAAAAAGCTTCTGCAGAGCAAAAGAAACTATCAACAAAGTAAAGAGGTACCTTACAGGATGGAAGAAAATGTTTTTAAGCCATATATCTGATAAGGGGGTAGTATCCAAAATATATTAAAGAGCTCATATAACTCAATAGCAGAAAAACAATCAGATTAAGAAAATGAGTAAAGGACGTGAATGGACTACAAGTAGCCAACAGCTCCATGAACAGCATGAAAAGACGTGCAACATCGCTAATCATCAGGAAAATGCAAATCAAAACCAAAATGAAAAAAAATGCCTCATGCTTGTTCAAATAACTGTCATCAAAAAGACAAGAGATAATGAGTGCTGGTGAAGATGTGGAGAATAGGGAAGCCTATTGTGCTGTTGGTAGGAATGTAAATTGGTTTAACTGTTATGTCAAACAGTATGGAGGTTGGTCAAAACTTAAAAATAGAACTGTCATATGGTCCAGCAGTTCCCTCTTTTGGTTATATATTCAAAGGGAATAAAATCACTCTATCAAACAGGTATTTACCTCCCCCCCACTCATGGTTCACATGATACACACATGCACACACATATGTACATGCTCAGTGGAATATTATACAGCTGTAAACAAGCAATGAGATTCTGCCATTTGCAACAATGTGGATGAAACTTGAAAACATTATGCTAATAAGTAAAGTACATCATATGGAGAAAGACAAATACTGTATGATCTCACATGTGGAATCCAAAAAAGCTGAACTCACAGAAACAGAGAAGAGACTGGTGGTTGCCAGTAGCTGGGGGTAGAGGAATTGGAGAGATAATGGTTAAGGGTACAAACTTGGTGTTAAAAGATAAGTTTTGGACACACTCATGTACAACATTAACTATAGTTAATGGTACTGTGTACTTCAGAGTTGCTAAGAGGGAAGATCTAGATGTTTCATCCCACACACCCACACAAAGAAGAATTTGTGGGTTAAAGCAACAGAATCTGATGCTATCTATGTGAATGATTCACAGAATTAAGGAAAAGCTAAGAACCAAGTTCAGAAAAGAATGGGAATTTGAATGAAACTATGATCTAGGTACCTGGAACTTGAGGGAATACTATCTCCTGTTGTGTTGTTGTTTTTCTAGGACATGGGTCAAGATTCAGATTCCAGGGAGAGTGACTCAGATCGATGAAGTTTTGTTAGGAGTAGTTAGGGATCCTGCTGCATACTTGCCATCAGTCTGTGTCAGAGAGGACTGGGCATTCCCAGACCAAATCATCAACTCCTATTGGAGAATGTTGGCAAGTTCAGAGCCTCAGGAAGACAGCAGCCACCTTGGTCAAAAGTCTTGGACATCTGCATATTTGGAAAGCAGTTGAAGGTTTCTTTTCCTTGGTGAGCAGCAAGCCATGAAAATGGCTGGGCTGATTTGTCAGCAAGCTCACATCCCCAGAGCTGTGTTGGCGAGAAACCTCTTTAACGATTGTGTGTGTGTGTGTGTGTGTGTGTGTGTGTGTAGCACTGAACTACGCAGGACAAGCATTGCCTCAAATCAATACCAAAGCCCATTTAATATCCAGCTAGGTGACAAACTGAATAACTCATGAAAAAGTTGTCAAATGTGTGTTCCCACCTTGGTATAGCTTTAGAGAATTAAGCAATAGGTTTTTTTCTGTATCTTTCCTTTTCAAAAAATTGACTGTCAGTTGTTTCGCAAAAGGGGAGCTCTTGGTAATTGGATTGTTTTGCAGTTAATATTTATCGAGCATTGTAGCAGAAATTTGTCATTATTTTTGACTGTTCAGCATCTGAACCTTATTCCCATGTTTGGAAAACTCACTTGATGATTCCAGGTCAGAGTGACAACCTTTCTTCCATTGGAGAAGCTGAAACTGTTGGCTGCTTGCTTTCTCCATACCCTTATAACGGGGTGGGTATTTGACCTCGCGTCTGTCCATTGGCTGTGCCAGCCGCAGACCTGGACTATGAGCTCGTGACGTGTTGAATCTGGGGCACAGGGACTGCTGTGGGGGCAGGGTTCCTGTTGTGTTAACCCCATTCCTGGAGCAATGGCATCAACACCACTGTTCACTGCTGCTCTGTCCCTAATCGTGAGACAGTCTTGTGGCTCAAGCTCCCTTGTCTAGTGCTGGGAGATGATAGCATCATTCATTTACTTACGGATTCCTTTATTTCTTAATTCATTTATTCAAAATATATTTGTTGAAAGGACAGTTCTTGCCAGGCACTGTGCTCGGGGCTGGGCCCCTCTGGTTAACAAGGTGAAGGTTACTGTCCTCATGGAACTTCACTTTTGCAGGGAGAGACAGGTGAAACAATTAAACAGACCAGATCAAATGACCCAGCAGGTGGGTGCCGTGGAAGTACCTGAAAAGGATAGTGGGATAGCAAGCAATGTGTGTGGACTCAGGGACAGGCTTTCTGGGAAGTTGTGTGTGACCTGGACCTTTAGAGACAGTCAGGAAAAGATTCAGGTGAAGAACTTTACAGGCATGGGAACAGCAAGTACAAACCACCTGACCGTGAAGGCGAGAGAGTGGGCCAGTGTGTCCAGCCCCTTGCCCAAGGTCACCCATCTCAGAAAGTGCTGGAGCCCAGGTTTGAATCCAGATAATCTCCTACAAAGGTTTGTTTTCTCAAAAACTGTAATTTGGAAACTAGAGAAACAGAACCAGGGAAGCTAAGAGGTTAAACTGCTTAACACTAAAAAGGGCAGGGGGGTACATGGTGGAGAAAAGCGTGATCTGTGACAGAAGAGGAGGGGGAAAGGAAAAACCCAGAAAGGGATGAGTTTTGGAGAAAGGTCTTTCAGGAGTCTGGAGCCCATGAAAAGAGATATTTGGGGATGAGCAGACGGAGGGAAGATGAATGTGCAGGGCAGATCGGCTTTGACAAGAAAGATGCAGTCTCGGCTCTCATGGAGTTGACAATGTAGTGGGAAGATGGACATTGAATTAACAAGTAATCAGCACTTGCCTAATTATGAGTAGAATGCGAACACCATGCAAGATATTATTCAACTATACTGTAAGGGGGCTGGACCTTGTCTAGGAGTGGAGGTGATCAGGGAAGGATTTTCTGAGGAAGTGACATTTAACTGCTCAGAATATAGAAAAGGGATGAGAAGATTGCAAGCTGAGGTACAGAAGATTAATGACTTACCCTTGGCCCCATAGCTCGTTAACGGCTAAGTCAGGGTTGGAACTCAGCCTTCCTGTACTCCGGGTCTAGAGTGATGGAAACTATCTCTACTCTCACAGTGACACACACACACACACACACACACACAGACACACACATCTGCATGTATGGACACCCAAGGGCTGCATTCTCTCTTGCCTCCTTGGCCTGGGGGGTGCTTCCTACAGGGGAAGCAATGATTGCTAATGACATTCTTGGTGCCTAGGATACTTAGATCACTTTATCAATCAAATGTGGCATTTGGTGGCAGTCCTGCCACCTGTCTCTTTTCATCAGTGTCAGAGACTCATTCACTGCAGGCCACAGGTGCCAGCTGTCAGCCTGAAATAAAGCGGGGTCTGCCCCAGGATAAGTGTGCCTAGGGAATCGCGTCAGATTGAATTTCTCATCTGACAGCCCTTTCTGAGTGTGGAACTCAAAAAGGAAAAATAAACAAATTATGGATGAATAAACAAACATGTGGTTGTTGATGAAGCATCAGGCTGGCTGTTACTGGGGGTTCATTAATCACTGTGCCTTTTTCTCTCCTCTCTTGGTCCTGATATCACGTATGGTCTATCGAAATATACATGAGTTTAATAGGCATTAGCGTAATTGGGCAACTAACCAAAGTGCTATTACTCTGGCAATGATTTTTCTCATAAGGCAGTAACTGTTTCCTATAGGGGCTGTTTTGATTTGAGAGTTGGAGAAAGTAGGGGAAGGAAATGGAACAGTTTTGTTCCCGTAAAGCTGGGTACTCTGTTAGGCGTATCATATATCCACATACTATCTCTAATCCTACTCGGATACTGGTGAGAAGTAGACATCATTATTCCCATTTCACAGATGAGACAAGTGCGCCCCTAAGAGTTTAAATTGTTTGTCTAATAATTCCAACTAATAATTGTCAGAACTGGATTTAAACATGAAATCCAGGACACCTGGTTTGCTCAGTTGGTTAAGTGTCTGTCTTCTGCTCAGGTCATGATCCCAGGATCCTGGGATCGAGTCCTGCATCAGGCTCCTTGCTCGGTGGGGAGCCTGCATCTCCCTCTGCCTGCTTCTCCCCCTGCTTGTGCTCTCTCTCTTCTCTGTGACAAGTAAATAAATAAAATAAAACCAAACCAAAACAAAACAAAACGAAACAAACCATGAAATCCCATTACTGTCTCCCCTTTATCATTATATCTCCTGGTTCTCGTCATCACTTTTATACTTCGTGTCGCCGTCATCACCCAGCCGAGGCTGCAATGTTTGAGTTTCAGACAATGTCAGCGTCATATCACATTTAGCAGAGACGAAAATATCTCATGCCCCAAAACCAAAAAGAATTTAAAAGCAGCTTAAATCTTTATCTTGGTCTTGAAGCATTCGTAAGAAGGAAAACAGAGCATGTGGCATAGTAATGTGTCTAAGAGATACATTCCACCCATCTTCCCCAAATCTGCTCATCCCCGAAGTTCTCATGTGAGTGCTCTAGCCCCCCAACCCAGGATCTCACTCCAAAAATTCATCCCATTCAGGGCCTTCCTTTTTCCCTCCTCCTGCAGATGCAGGTTTTTCTCCATCAGGGAGTTCCTTGCTTCTTTCAGTGCAAATTATTTTAACCTTTTTACTTTTCCCAGCTCTATTTCTTTTCTTCCCTAAGTATGGTTTGCTGAGAAAACAGATCTTGGTAACACGTTCCCTGGATTCAAGCCTTGGTCCAGCCCTTTTTAGCTGTGTAATCTTGGGCGAGATACTTGACCAGTCTGAGTCTCAGTTTCCTCTTTGGCAAAGAACAGATAATAATACCAGTGTCATGGGACTGATTTGAGGAATAATAAACGTGTAAAGTGCTTACAACAGTACCAGATACAACCAACCCCTAGGAAATTACTAGTGTTGGAAAATTAGCTACCATTCCTACTGCTTTTATCTTGATCAATTCATTAGGAGCCAGTTCAGGAACCTAGTAGCAGGCATATTTTCCTCACAAGGTGAAAGGTGGAGAAACTCTGAATAGTCTCATGGAATTTAGGGTGGGGTGCTCCTAACATACTTACACTACCATGATAATCATACATTTCCATAAATAATCACTGATATTATTTAAATCAACAAAGTTATATTAGCATTAGTAGTTATTCATGATTTAAAAGCCAATAATATCAGTATCATACCAAGGTTTTTCTGAGTGGCGCGATATTCATGGTCTCACACATTACCTCCCATTACCTACATCATTTTTTAAAAATTTTTAAAAAGATTTTAATTATTTGTTTGTTTATTTATTTATTTATTTTAGAGAGAGAAGGGGAGGGAGAGTGAAGGAGCGGGGAGGGGCAGAGGAAAGTGAGAGGGAGAAAGAATCTGAAGCAGACTTTGCACTGAGCGGGGAGCTTGACGTGGGGCTCTGTCTCAGGGCGGCCAGATTGCAACCTGAGCCGAAACCAAGAGTCAGATGCTTAACCAACTGAGCCACCCAGGGGCCCCATCTTCTTGAATTCATGCAATAACTCTTTCGGGTAGATCTCATTACTGTCCCTATTTGGCTGATGGGGAAAAAGTCAGGCTGTAAAGAGATAAGAAGTAAGACAGTGTTTTTAAATCTTTTTCATGTCGTGGCACACTTAGAAAATGAAAATATATTGGGCTAAACTGGTGGAAATAAGTGGCCCTAAGAGCTGAGAGTCACTTATAATCCATTATCAGCGTGATGGCTAGAATGCCATGTTCTAAGGGAAAAGCAGGGTAGCGACTCAAGTCTATCAGACCTCAGAGTCCTTGGCAGATGGAGTAGCTCCCATTGGATCAACCCTTCCGCAGATTATTACAAATCACGGATAGTGCATATGCAGTATGTATGTATATATGTATGTATAAACTACATGAACACAATGGAGAGTGACCTAAGGAAGATAGAAACTGGCAGGGAGTTCATACTTGCAAGAAGGGCATGGCACTGAGGTAGTTTCCTGTTTTTATGATTTTACTTAGTGTTTTTACTGCTGTGTGAGCTAAAACCTGCAATCTTATTGGTATGAGGAATTGAAAGAGAGATTTGGGGGCCACTTAAGAAGCTGGAAAGTGGAGGAGAAAATCTAGAAAGGAGAGCACCATAAGGGGAAGCCTTGTGATCTCTGCCCAAATCACTGGGTGACCCCTGAGTCATGTAAGTGCGAAAGCCAAAAAATCCAACAAGTTTCAGCGGATGCCATAGTAGAGGCAGGATTTGGCGTTTAAGTCAAGCTGCATGTCTGCTTAAATAAGCAAATGGAAACAACAGCAAACACACCTATTCAGAGGAACATAATAGAACCAGGCACATATAATTGTGGACAATATCCAGGATACAATCCAAAATTACTAGATATAGACATGTGAGAAAATAGGAAAATGTGGACATACTCAAGGCAGTGAACAGAGATAACCCCAAGGTGACCCAGATGTTAGAACTGGCAGACAAGGATTTTAAAGCAAGTATTCTACTTATGTTCAGGAGTATGGAGTGAAATGTGCTCGTAGTGAACAAAGTCCGTGCTGTCCATCATCTTGCTATGCTGCCTCCCAGATTTTTCTCAGTATACTCTTTTCCACATAACAGGTTTGAAAAATAAAGGATAGAGAAGTACCTTGCCCAAATTCTTCACGGAGTTCAGAGTTGACACAAAGCCGAGGTATTACAATTATCCTCTCAGTAGAATTTTCTCTTGAAGTGAAGAGCTCACATGCTATAGTTGATCTGCCTTGATTTGACTCACTTCCTAGCTATATAACCTTGA